>NC_134714.1:4800000-5448750 GCF_049634645.1 Pelodiscus sinensis
TCTGTCATCTGGCATGATTTGAGTTCGCCGGATGACCACTTTTCATGAGTGTGGCCAAGTTTCCTGCAGCCCCATAAGTTTGTTTACACCCTCCAGCCCTGGCTTTCTGTGTTCTATGCTGTTATTTTGCTCTGTTTTACCCTTAAATGTCCTCAAACAGCATAGTAAGCAGTAGAAGTGTTGGTAATGCTGCTAGAAAACACTAACATCTCGTGGTCCAGAAAATTCTGTCGTTTAGATCCAGTCTGGTCCCAAGAGTGCTGGACGAAAGAGGTTTACCCTGTAATAGTCTCTTTATTGGGTCCCTGACTGCAGCCTTTTATGCATGTTTCTCAGCAGAAGATAAAATTGTACAAGGCTAAGGACACACCTTAGTTACCCGGGCTAAAAATATCAAGTGAATCCTGACCTAATTTAAACAAGCAGGAGTTATGCCTTTGACATGATTGGGTCAGAATTTCACCCATGAAGTAGTAATGATTAGTGAAGCTGTTCAGGAGCAAGGTTTTGTTGTTGTTGTTTTAACTTCAGGCGGCAGCGGTTCTCAACTCGTTTCAGTCCACGGATCACCAGGCCAATCACCACATTTTCATGGACCAGCTCCAGCACGTGTAGCACAGGACGAACGACACAGCAACCGCTCAGCACGACGGCAGCAGCTACACTGACGCTCGGAGCCTCAGACGGAAGTTACTGGAAACACAACGTGGTTGTGTCCTAGGTGACGCTAGGGATGATGTGCTGAGTGCATGTGAACACGGCGTAAAACAGCCGAATGGCGGCACCTGCTCACGCCGTGTAACTTTGGACAATGTTCCTGTGGACTACCGAAAAAGTCTCTATGAGAACCACAGCTTCAGGGGATGTTTTGTGCGTTTAAAATGTCGTCTGTTCTGGAACGGAACCAAACCTCGCCAAAAATGTGGAATTTCTCATCAGCTGTGATTCTGGAAAAAAAAAAGCATGTGGGGTACAACTCAAAACTCTTTCAAGAAGTTCTGTCTTTGGCTTCTTTCCATTTTAGACTGCCCTGGGGCGGGGGTGGGGGATAGTTTTGCCATGGAAAATTGAAGCGTTCCCTTCTGAAAAGGTTGAAATAGAACACGTGGACCTTATTGATTTCCCCCTCTCATGCTGATTTCCATGACTAAATGAATTTTCAAAGGTGAAAAGTTTCCCGGAAATATTTTTGCTTTGGGTGAACCAGCATAGTCTGACAGAAAAACTGGCATTGGAAAAAGTTCCGAAAAGGGCAACAAAAATGATGAGAAACGGGTCCCATATGAAGAGACATTAAAAAGACTGGGACTTTTCAGTTTAGAAAAGAGGAGACTAAGGCAGGATATGACAGAGATCTATAAAATCATGACTAGTGTGGAAAAAGTGAATAAGGAAAAGTTATTAACTTATTCCCACAATATAAGAAGTAGGGGTCACCACATGAAATGAAAAGGCAGCAGGTTTAAAACAAACAAAAGAAAGTTTTTTTTTAAACTCAGCGCACAGTCAACCTGTGGAACTCCTTGCCAGAGGATGTGCTGAAGGCTAGAACTTTAACAGGGTTTAAAAAAAAAGAGCTAGATAGATTCATGGAGGTTAGTTCCATCAATAGCTATTAACATGGCTCGACAAACTATAGAATCTACTCACCCGTGGCGAGTAGATTTCAGCCGTGCGCCCCGTTCACCGGCGGCGCGCACATGAGCAATGCGGGTCTTGCGCAAGTGCAGCGCAGGGCTGGTGAGCGGTTTTCGCCTCCGTTTGCCAGGCCCTGGCTATTAGCCAGGATGGGTAGGAATGGTGTCTCTAGCCTCTGTTTCTCTGGAAGTGGGAGACAGGGGGAGTCACGTGAGGAATTCCTGTTGTGTTCCTTCCCTCTGGGGCACCTGGCATTGGCCACTGTCAGCTGACAGGATACTGGGCTAGATGGACCTTTGGTCTGACCCAGTACGGCCGTTCTTATGTTCTGCACCCATTCTAAGTATTGGGTAAAGCGGCTCATTAGCTAACTGCCCTTCCCACAGAGCTGCTGCCAGGTAAGGTCCTTGACAAGGCAAACAAGGTGACAGACTCAGTCCCTAAGGCTATGGGTTAGCGTCTGTGTGAAGGCCCTTGTCACTTCTCCATTCCTTTCCCGTTTCTGTTTCCTCTCCTGTTCCTCCCCTTGCGCGTTTTAACATGCTGCTGGCACACTCGGATTCCTAAAAGACCAGACTTCCTGAGAAGCAGATGGAGCGCTAAGAACTCTGTTTCCGTCGCGCTGAGCACCGTGTCAAATCAATCTGCAAGCTCAGGTTCCTGGTGGCGGGAGGTGGTGGGCTGCTGATAAGGGAATTGAAAAGGCACACTCTTTTTTGAAACAGAGAGAGAAAGGGAGGGGGAGAGAAACTGTGTAAGAGAAGCAGCAGCAAATGTGTGCTTCATTCATGACTCACTGGGCATTCCTGGTTTTCTGCTCTGAGACTTGCAAGGGGACAATTTATTGCACCTCAATCGTACTCCGGGAGAGTTATGTTTATGCCTCAGATTCTGATAAGGGTGAATAAATCCTGTGATTATTTACTCTCCTCTTGGACAGGGTCTGTCCTGAATCCATCACTGTTTCATACGGCGGGGAATGTGCCAGGACTCTCAAACTCAACTGGCTTCCCAGGACGAAAACGAGTCTCAGAGAAACGAGAGCTGGTGTCCCTACCCCTGTGCACACTGACCCCCCCTCTAAACTCTTCCCTCCTGCAACCTGTTCTCCTCACTCTAAGTTCCCTGCAGATTGTTCTAAGCCATTCAACCGAGTGCTGGGATGTTTTTTAACACAGCTGTGGACGCAGGCAAGAGAGCTTCGAAACAGCTGGTGCCAGCAATGCTTCTCCTTCACAAGATAGCTGGGGGGTTTCCACAAGTGGTCCTTTGCAGTGCAGACAGGCCCGCAGTGACGTGTCTAGCTTCACGCAGGAAGTCAGTGTCAGGAGCACAAATCGAAGCCAGAACAATTGAGTGCCAGGCCGGCCTTCACCAGCAAACTGCCTTCCCGTCTCGGCTTTTTGGACCTGCAGCTGTCTCAGAGGGGCTGCCAGGCCTTGCTGACTTGGTTTCACGAGGCATACCTGTGCCGATCAAGAAAGGCTTCTTTGTCAGTGCGGCGTGTCCAGACTGCCCCGATCTGCCGACAAACAGCTGATCGGCAGAGCGGGGCAGCCATTTAAATTTAAATGAAGCCGTGATTATTTTAATCGCGGCTTCATTTCCCTCTGCCGATCTGGCTAATCTACATGCCTCCGTCGACGGAGGCATGTAGTTTAGACGTACCCTAAGACGGAAGAATCCCAAGCATTGCTACAGGCTGGGGACCGACTGGCTCAGCAGCAGTTCTGCAGAAAAGACCTGGGTATTGCAGTGGATGAGAAGCTGGACGAGAGTCAACAGGGTACCCTTGTTGCACAGAATACTAAGATCACATTGGGCTGCATTCCTAGGAGCATTGTCAGCAGATCTAGGGAAGGAATTATTCTCCTCTGTTTGGCACCAGAGAGGCCACATCTGGAGTATTGTGTCCAGTTCTGGGCCCCCATGCCAAAAAGGAGGTGGATGCATTGGAGAAAGTCCAGCAGAGGATAGCAAAAATGATGAGGGGGCTGGAGCACATGACCTACGAGGAGAGGCTGAGGGAGTTGGGTCTGTTTAGTCTGCAGAAGAGAAGGGTGAGGGGGGATTTGAGAGCAGCCTCCAACTTCCTGAAGGGAGGTTCCATAGAAGATGGAGAGAGGCTGTTCTCAGTGATGGCAGAAGACAGAATTAGGCACAATGGTCTCAAGTTGCAGTGGGGGAGGTCTAGGTTGGATAATAGGAAAAACGATTTCTCTAGGTGGGTGGGGAAGCCCTGGGATGGGTTCCCTAGGGAGGGGGTGGAATCTCCATCCCTAGAGGTTTTAGCAAAGCCCTGGCTGGGATGATTGAGTTGGGTTGGTCCTGCTTTGGGCAGAGGGCTGGACTCGAGGACTCTTGAGGTATCCTCCAGCCCTGGGATTTTATGATCTGTCCACCTGCTGTGAGGGAAGTGGGGGCCTTTATGCGGATCCCTTTCTCCCAACGCCTTCCAGTTGCCTGGTTGAGTGGGGACTCTTGCCTCACTCCCGCTGCAAAGCTTCAGCCGCTTAGGGTACAGTGCCAGGATTCATTCCCAAGGATGGTTCATTCCCAGGACCCTGACATGTCCCCCTATAATCTATTGGACCCTTTCGTAGCCATATATATCTATACCAGCATGGGATGGGCTGGCCAAGACATACTCCTACTATTGCCCATCACCCAGGGCTGGATGACTAATCTGTCACATATTCCATCTGTTTATCTGAGAAAATATCATTACCTCTCTGAATAAAGGCGTCTTGGCTCTGAAATCCAGTTTCTCAACAGGCCTGATGAAATCATGGTTTGTTGGCCTGCTAGGGCATCGCAGAAGCCTGGTGCTTCCACCTGGGCAAGGTAACGGAGATGTCTTCTTTTCATGTGGCTCTTTAGTATCAGAAGCAAGAGACGCTAGCCAAGGGCGTCTTTTTTAAATCACAGAGGTCCCATCCTTCCAGCTGAGGAAAATTGCAATGACCAGATCGTTGTTGCAATCAATTGTTCTTGTTCTAGCTCCTAACCGTTGGGTGAAGAATATTCTGCCACACCCTGTATGTCTTGTGAAGTCTTTTATATTGCCGGCCTGTGAATGAAGTTACTCTTCCCCATTGCTCTTAAAGGTCTAGAAAACATGAACTATGAGACAAGTCTGAAGGAACTGGGCTTGTTTAGTGTGGAAAAGAGAAGGCTGAGAGGGGACATGAGAGCAGTTTTCAGGTATCTAAAAGGGTGTCACAAGGAGGAGGGAGAAAAATTGTTCTCCTCGGCCTCTGAGGATAGAACAAGAAGCAATGGGCTTAAACAGCAGGAAGGGAGGTTTAGGTTGGACATGGGGAAAAACTTCCTCCTGTCAAGGTGGTTAAACACTGGGGGTGCATCTAGACTGGCAAGATTTTGCGCAAAAGCAAAAACTTGCCAGCTGTCTACACCAGCTGCTTGAATTTGCGCAAGAGCACTGATGTTCTAATGTAAGAATTCAGTGCTTCTTGCGCAAATACTTTGACGCTCCCGCTCAGGGATAAGAACTCTTGTGCAAGAATACTTGCGCAAGAGGGCCAGTGTAGACAGGCACCTTAATTTTTTCCACAAGAAAGCCCGATGGCTAAAATGGCCATAGGAGCTTTCTTGCGCAAAAGCGCGTCTATACTGGGCATGGATGCTTTTGCGCAAAAGCTTCCATGCCAAACTAGATGCTCTTTTCCGGCAATACTTTTAACGGAAAAACTTTTCCTTTAAAAATATTTCCACAAAATCATGCCAATCTAGACGCAGCCTGGAATAAATTGCCTAGGGCGGTTGTGGAATCCCCATCTCTGGAGATATTTAAGAGCAGGTTGGACAGACACCTGTCAGGGATGATATAGATAGTTCTTGGTCCTGCCATGAGGGTAGGGGACTGGACTTGATGACCTCTCGAGATCCTTTCCAGTTCTCATATTCTGTGATTCTCTTCCGAATAGTGCAAACAAGTAATGACAGGGTGGGGGTGGGGGACAGACGAGCTAATTAGGTTAATTTGGGTCTGTACATTAAATGAAAGAACTATCCAGATAATCAGATTGCATCACAACGTTCTGTGTAAGAGAATTAACATTCAATACAAATCTTATCCCTATCTAATGCAATCCTAAGCCACTAAAATTGATAGCCCTAGGGAGACCGTTTAAAAAAGAACATAGGCAAGCACTTTAAAACTGAATTCATGCATAGAGAGAAGTCAAACTAGCTGCAGGATCTTGTGGGGGAAAAAAGCAAAATCTGTATCCTCGGTCAGGGAGGGATTATGCTGCATGGTTTAGATGTGCTATGTGCAGACTTGGAAGACTGCAAAGTAGGAACATTGTTGCTTCATATTCTCGTGCTGGAATAAGTGAAATGGAACGGTGATGCCAGGTGTCTCCATGACTAGCAGAAAATATTTCCAAAGCCCAAATGAACCGTTAAGGTGTATGGTACTGTAAAAACAGTGTCCTTCCCCTTTCAGAGCTAGAAGTCGTGGGACTAGCCTGTCCAGTCCAGTCGAACCCACCTGTGACATGGTTAATGGCATCTTGTCCAGAGAGGGCCAGAATTGGGATTAGGAACAGCTGAGCCTCAGAAAAGGACTGAAAAAAATTCCTCATGGTCGAGACATCACATGAAGCAAACTGGGTTCTTCACTGGACAGCCTTTGAGAGGCCTATAAGGCAGATGCTGGGGAGACAGGGTTCTATCCCATAGCTAAAGAGATACTAGGAGGTGAGGCAGAGGCTCAGCTGACGCGGAGGCCAAGCGCCTCTGGCTGTGTGGACTTTTGTTGGCTATTTGGTACCGCACAAGGAGTTTCAGCTAGGAGGCACTTACCTGGAGGAATAGGTTGTGAACAGCAAGGGTGTGTCTAGACTACAGGGTTTTGACGACAAAAGTGGACTTTTGTCGACAAAACTAAACCTGCGTCTACACTACCGCTGAGTTCTGTTGACATAACCATCGACAGAACTCAGCAGTTTTGTCGACACTGGTAAACCTCATTTTACGAGGAATAACACCTTTTGTCGGCAGAGTTGTGTCGACAGAAGGCATTATTGCATCTAAACTTTACGTCTACACTGCCATATCAACAAAGCGGCGTGCTTTGTCTACAGAACTGGATGTCGTCTAGACGCTCTTTGTTGACAGAAGCTTTGTCGACAGTATCTGTTGACAAAACTTCTGTCGACAAAAGCCTGTCATCTAGACGTACCCAAAAATCCACTGTAGAGTCCAGAGTGTGATCTCTAGGGGGACTAGGGTTAGGAACCCTGGCCATGCCAGGAGGGGCAATGGTGTCATGAGTGTGGTGAGCAGGACACAAGACAACATTCTTCCGCTCTACTCTGCGCTGATTAGGCCTCCGTTGGAGAATTGTGTCCAGTGCTGGGCACCACATTTCAAGAAAGATGTGGAGAAACTGGAGAAGGACCAGAGAAGAGCAACGAGAATGATGAAAGGTCTAGAGAACATGACCTATGAGGGAAGACTAAAGAATTGGGCTTGTTTAGCTTGGAAAGGAGAAGACTGAGAGGGGACATGATGAGAGCAGTTTTCAAGTACCAACAAGGGTGTTACAAGGAGCGGGGAGAAAATGTTTTCTCCTTGGCCTCTGAGGATAGAACAAGAAGCAATGGGCTTAAACTGCGGCAAGGGAGGTTTAGGTTGCACATTAGGAAAATCTTCCTACCTATCAGGGTGGCGAAACACTGGAATAAGTTGCCTAGGGAGGTTGTGGAAGCTGCATCCCTGGAGATATTTAAGAGCAGGTTGGACAGACACTTGTCTGGGATGATCTAGATGGTACTTGGTCCGGTCATGAGAGCAGGGGACCGAACTCGATGACCTCTCAAGGTCCCTTCCTAGACTAGGATGATGAGTGCAAATGCTACCAAGAACTTTGTGTAATGACCTACGATGACCCAGTGCTACTGGAGCAGACCCCGTGCAGGCAGGGGGCTGCGAACCCAGAACCTTCAACATTCAAAGCTGGAGGTTCCAGGATCGGAACTCAAGCAGGAAAATGTGCTTGCTGGCCGATTTAGCAAGACCTTCTGTGGAGCAGCCACTAGAGGGCTGCAGAGACCACTCTCTCTTTGCAGGTGTTGCACACTGGGCACCCCTTTGCCGATACTTCCCTGGCAAAGCAGGGAGTCCAATGTAGGGCCCCCCAAGGGCCCCGCGGCCAGGAAGTCCGTTCCCGGAGAAGCAGTGTGTCAGGGTCCATGGTCAGTAGAAGCTGAGCTGCTCGGTGTTTGCCACTTGCCTCCGCCCTCACTCTCAAGGGATGCTTTTCTTATTCAAGCCAACATTTTCAAGGCTGAACCTCGGACTTCCGGCACCTCAAGATGTGGCCTGTTCTTCAGTCCTCCGGCGGCCCTGACGCAGCGGCTCTCCAACTGCGTTGTCCGGCGACTCCCTTCAGACAACAAAATTGACTCCACGACCCCAGGAATGGAGCCGGGAGGCTAAGTCTGCCTCGGCCCCACCACTCTGAGCTGGGGTGCCAAAGCTGATGGGCATCAGCCCCGGGTAGAGGGCCTCTAAGCTGAGCCCCGTCTCCCAGGACTGAAGCGTTGGGCCTTGGCTTCCATCCCCGGTGTTGGGGCTCAGCCATCAAATTCAGCTCTGGGCCCCCTCAAGGGTGGGCCGGCCAGCCCTGGGGAGACCACTGACTGAGGTCACAACCCACAGACTGAGAACCGCTGCCCTGAACAAATGAGGCCCATTATTTAGGTGTCTCTAGAAGGCCGCAGGTGCCTAATGTCTCCATCCAAGTTTGAAAATTTCGGCCTGAAATGTTTCCCTGCCCATCCGCTGCGGGAGAGCAGAAGTCCTGTGAGACCCTCACCCTTCCCCAATGGCCCTCTGGGGTACATCAGAAATGGGTACAATGTAGAACAGCCCCGTGGCTGCTCTCATTCATGCCAGGAGATTGGTCCTGTGCGCAGGTGGCTAAGCAAGCCTAAAAAGCCACCCTTGCATCTGCTGAGTTGCATTCTGTGCTTCTCAGCGACAGTGGATGATCAGAGCCGTAGAAACCAACCCGGAGCTAAAACAGCTTTAGAAAGCGACGTCGCCATCCCTTGTTCCCTTGCCAACCTTGGGAACGTATCTCGCTGGTGCGTTCTCCTGGGCAAAAACGGCCTTTTCAAAGAATTCTCTCGCTCCCCTAACCAAGTGCAGGCAGCAGAGCTAGAGATAAAATCAAATCATGGGAGGGCTTTGCGATCGCTCTCTATAAACCAAGAGAGCTAATTAATTCCCTCTGGAATAGGCGCTGTGATCTCATTCACCGAGATCCCTCCAGCTGGGACTGGAAGTAAACAAAAGAGGCTGCCAATCAATATTTTTTAGCATAAAAAATGCTTTCTTCAGGGAAAGCAAATTAAGTAGATCAGTGAATAAAGCGGAGAAGTGGAGCGAAAAAAAGAATGGGCAGAGCTTCAGAAAGGTGTGGGGAGGAGAGACGGGCTGGACAGAGACGCTAAAACCTGAGCGTCTGCCTTCCTGGAGTTGGCACCTTCTTGAAGGATTTCTCGTTTCCTCCAGCACGGTCCGGACCAAGCTACAAGCTTCCCCACTGATGCCTCCAAGTACAGTTTGTGAACACCATGATCTGATTTCTCTGTACTTTAACCCTTCCTGTAACTCAGCTAATTCACCGTGGAATTAATTTTTGGCCATTGGTTCCAGCCAGATTGGGATTTCACTCTTTTTTGAACAACCGATGTCGGAATAAAAACTGGAGCAAATTCCCAGTTGTCCTTTGCCTGGTGTAATTGCTTCCTCCTGGGCTAGCTGGGTGGGACATGCACGGATCCTGCTCTAATATTGCTGAGTGCAACATTTTGCACGAGTGCAAACAATGATCTGAGCTGCCAGCTAATGGTGAATCTGGCCTGATGTTTTATTCAGTGTAGGAAATTCAGAAAACAAGAGGCCTTTCCTTGTGCACGAGACCAGAGCACAAATGTGTCCTGGATTTCCAGAAAGCCTCTGATGAGGTTGCTCTCCAAAGGCCTTCAAGCAAAGTGAGCTGTCATGGGATAAGACAGGAAGTCCCATTGTGGATTGGTAACTGGTTAAAAGAAACACAGGGTAGGAATAAATGGTCAGTTTTCAGAAAGGAGAGAGGTAACCAGTGGTGTCCTCCAGGGGTCTGTACTGGGACCAGTCCTATTCAACATATTCACCAATGATGTGCAGAAAGGGGTAAACAGTGAGGCTACGGCTACCCTGCTGGTTTTTTGCAGAAGAGGATATGCAAATGGCGCTCTCATTTGCATATCTGCTTCCGATTCCTTTGGCGGAAGAGGTTTTGCCGATAAAAATCGAGGTTTACAGGATCTTGCAAAAAAGGGTTTTTTTCAGACACATGGCCCCGTCTACATGGGGCTTTTTATCGGCAAAAGCTCTTCCGCAAAAAGAACTGGAAGAAGATATGCAAATGAGAGCACCATTTCCATATCCTCTTGCGCAAAAAAGCAGCAGTGTAGCCGTAGCCTGCGGTGGCCAAATTTGCTAATGGTACAACATTGCTCAGGATAGTTAAGTCTAGAGAAGAGCTTCACAAGGATGTCACAAAGCTGGATGAATGGGCAATAAAATGGCAGATAAAATCGATTGCTGATAAATACGAAGGAGTGCATGTTCGAAAACACGTCCAGCGTTTCCTCATCATCTCTTCCAGTGCTTAAGCTAGCCTTTTATTTGTAGTGATGGGTACCGTATAAAGTACCTAGAGCAGCCATACAACCATGGACCAACAAGCCTAGACAGTCGATTTTAGCAGCACCCGTTAAACCTGAAATGAGTTAATTTCAGGAGAAAACGGAAGGTGTTTCAATAAGGAAAAAACAAACCTGTTGCTGATAAAATCCTAATGAGCACAGCAGCGAGTAAATTAAAATAGATGATCTGACATAAACCGTTGTGATAAGGCCCACTAGAAAGATTCACTCTAACAACCGGGATTCCTCCATCATGGAAAATGAAAGGCTGTGAGCATGGAAGCTTCCGTCTATAATAAATCCATGTTTGTGTAAGAGCCAATATCCTGGGAGATGGAACGACAGGTGGGAAAACCTCCACGACACTTAAAGGAAACCTACAGATAAATCCCTTGGTTTCGTTATGGCGGCTTTGACTTCAGGAATGAATCGCAGGATACTACGCGGCATCAGAGTATAAATTGCCCATGGTCAGTCATTGTGAATAGCTAATTCCAGCTGCCTTGTACTACGCTGCTCACCTTTTGTGAGGATGATTAACAGTCTCGGTTCTGATCCAGCAAAACACTGAAGCACATGCCTAAGCCTTCGGTGGGACGATTTGGTATGCGTAGTGTTTGAGCACGCCGCTCAGCTGGGAACGGAGTTGTTCATCACACACAGTCCGTGGAGTAGCAAAGTACTGAAGTGTACGTTCACCTTCCAGATCAGAACTTGGCATTTACTTGTTTCACAGGACATAATCAGTGCCTGCTTTCTAATTATAAATATCAAACCATTCACAAAGGCGCACTCCAGAGTGGGATATCCTTATCCTAGGTAACGCAGTGGCTCTGCCTTCCTTTTGTCTTCTAGTGTCTTATTATGCCATCTCATTAGGAGGATTATGGGGCAATCAAACTGGGACCTACTTCGGCAATAATTAAACAATGACTCCTCCGCTGCATCAATCCTGGCTCTTCCGTGCATGGCTCCTGGTTACGGATTTGACATGGCCTAGCTAGTCAGTGAGTCATCTGTTTTGCTTTCAGGTCACAAATCAGGCTACATCCTCAGCTCATTTCTGGGTCAGCAAAGAGACCATTAAATAACAGAAATCCCTTTTCTCCTGGCTTTAATTCCTCTTTCCCAGGTGACCAGGCGAGGAGGCGAGAGACGGCTGTAATTTCTGAGCTAGTGCTCCAATGACCTGTTCAGAAATGTCTCAAGAAGCCGGAAGGTCAGAGTCTAACATCCGAAAATTGCCAGCCATCGTGCTGCACGGGCATTGACCCACATTATGTCCTCACTTCCCCTCCCTTTGGGGAGGGGATTTCAGACATTTTCCCCAAGGTGATTGCGTATAAAGAGGCCAAAGACGGAGCCAACGTTAGATTTATTTACCTCAGGAGCACAAGGGTGGGGTGGGGTGGGCGGGCGTTCCAGCAGAGGGCGCTAATGAGGTATAAGTTGACCCTGATGCATGCTTATGCAGGCTGGGACCAGAATCCATTGGGCTTCTACTCCCGCTTGTCGGCAGGTGGGACTGGGTAGTAGGTATAACCATGGCTCCATCTCCCAGTTCGTTAAACAGCATAGAACTAACATGCTGTGCACCCCCATCGCATTGTTCACTCAAAGTTGTGTTTGACACCTTCCCCCACTCTGTGTTGGTCCTGTCTGTTTAAGTTGCAAGCTCTTCCAGGCCAGCTCCTACTCTGCTTGTGATGCACCTAGCACAATAGGGCCTCGCCCTCGGTTTGCCCAGAGACAATATCCTGAAAATGAATATCATAGCGGGGAAGAGAACACATTGTTTGCCCTTCTTTCAGAAGCGCAGAGCTGAAGGACTGAGTTATAACTCCTAGGCTGTGTCCAGACTCAGGGTTTTTTTTGAAAAAAGTAGCCTTTTTTCGAAAAAACTTCACCTGCGTCCAGACTCAAGCCGCGTTCTTTCGAAATTAAATCGAAAGAACGCGGCTTTTCTTTCGACGGCGGTAAACCTAATTCTACGAGGAAGAACGCCTTCTTTCGAAAGTTCCTCTTTCGAAAGAAGGTGTTCTTGAATGTAAATAGGGCTTCCTCGAAAGAGAGCATCCAGACTCGCTGGGTGCTTTCTTTCGAAAAAGCAAGCCGCTTTTTCGAAAGTTCCGCGTGTGGTCTAGACACGCTCTTTCAAAAGAGCCTCTTTCGAAAGAGGCTTGCAGTCTAGACATAGCCCTACAGAATAAGGCTCAGAAAGGCTTAAATATAAAGAAAGTTACCAACCCCCCACCAATTTACTGATCTCATATAGCATCACAGAGAATACGAAAGAAAAACTGGTATTCTAATGATTAGAAGTTGATTATGCATAATTAATCTAATTATTAGAATAATACCCCAACTATTTGCATAAGAGAAACTAGCGAATTTCTATTTTTGTCTACTCTACAGAATCAACAAAAATTATATTGCCAGACATTTCCTAGAGAACATAATGAAGCTGTCGTTAGCATGTATGCGTTGATTTCCTTGTGGAAATAAATATAGGGACAAATTTCATTTTCACTCACCTCTGTGAAGTTCATTTGGTTTTTACTTTGATGGAATAAAGACCAATGGGATGAAGAAAAAAATACACAGCAGTGGTCTGCACCTACTCAATTTTCAGGTGACCCGACAAACACAAAACGAGTTGGATGCATCTGAGATCAAAGCACTGGACATCTGATTTTCTATGTCATTATACAGAAAATGGGCATTAAGACCACCCGAGTCGTGCAAAGAGCAAACAGTTGGATGAAAGTTTGATGTTCTGAGCCTTTTTTAATTGATACCCTGAATAGATTAAACCGAAATTGTACCGAGGAGAGTTGAGACGTCCACTTCTTCCAGAAAAAAAAATGAGGGAAAACCTACAGGAAAAAATTGCTAACATTGCATCATCACCGAATGAGGAATTTGAGAAATTGTCTATATTTAAAGTGGCCATTCTTTGAGCCTCAGCATGCATTGTCGACAAAAATCAAAGGCAGCAGCAGGGTCGCCTTGATGAAAATGACAATGAAATCAAAGATCCTCCAGGAAAAGAATCATGCATTTATCTCTTAGCAAAATGACAATCAACATCAGAGAAAGATACATTAGTCCATCCCCGGCCAACGCTCAAAGATGGCTTCGCAGCCTACAGAAGAGCGGGTAGGAAAAGCGAGCAGAAGAAAGACAGCATGATGCTCATGCTAACAATGCAAAGATGGTTTATGATTCCCTGAAGGCCATTTACGGCTCATCAAAATCAGGACCAGCGTCACGAATGAGTGCAGATCGATTTACCCAAATCAAGGACAAGAGAGGCAGCTCTGAAAGATGGGTGCAGCACTTTATGGGGGCTACTCAATCATCCCTTCACAGTCGAACACAGGTACTAGAGGAACTGAACCCGCACTTGATGTATGATGAAATTGCCCAGCCACCATGCAATGAGGAAACACAAAAAGCTCTTGAACAGATGAAGTCAAGTAAATCCCCTGGCAAAGACAGTTATCAGCTGAAATCTTCAAACCTACAAGCCCCCAAAATGTCCACTGCATAAGCAATCATTAAGGACATCTGGGAAGCTGTGGAACTTCATCCGGACTTCAATTATAGTTACATTATAAAAAAATAAAGGGAGGGGTATAGTAAGAGGGCCTGACAATAGAGGCATGGTGGGAGGCCTAAGGCCTGAACGACAGTCATTGCTTTGCCAACATAAAGCAAAGCTAAGCTGCAAGCTAGGTCCTGCCATGATGGCAGGGGACTGGACTCAGTGACCTCTCACGGTCCCTTCTAGTCCTAGTATTCTATGAAAAGGCAGGTCCTGCTCACAGAAATTTTGCAAGAGCAGGGCTGCTGGTATTGCAGAAGCATACATACCTAGGAGGTACTGGGCACAGGCCATGCACGTAAGCATTCCAGGAAGATGGTAACAGAACATATCGCTGCAGAAACAGCTTGGTACCAGTACACTCCCCATAGAAAATAGGGACATACTGACCCAGGCTCAGCACAGGGTTGGGATGACAGCATGATGGAGAAGGATGTTTTGATCAAACCACCATGTACAAGGTCATGGGTGGTATCTAGGTACGTTGGGGTGTGTCAACCTAATATATTTAAGGGTGGCACCTTGATATGTAATAAGTGATGTGTTAGCATGTTTGTGTCTGTGTATAAAAGTGTATCTCGGAGGGACTGTCTTGGTCCAGCCGAGGAGATAGAGGAAACTCTTGGCCGCTAACTGAGCTGAGTCCATTGCCAGGGCGTATATGTACTAGTGTAGCCGTGGCCAACCTGCGGCTCGCGAGCCACATGCAGCTCTTCCCCCTCCAGGGTGTGGCTCATGAAGCACCCCCCGTGACTCGTAAAGCAGCCCCCATGCCCCCACAAACAGCCCTCTTCTCCCGGTTCCCTGTGCTCACTGATGGAGTATAAAGATGACGTCGGCCAACAGGAGCCTGATGTGGCTGTTCTTCACGCTGGATCCACCGATATCTTCGCCCTTTGCTTGAAATGGGTTGGCCACCTCTGTACTAGTGTAAACTATTGACGTCTGGTCTAGACGGCCGGTGTGCTAGAGACTGTACGTTGTTTGACAATAAACCTGGTTCCAGTGCCTTCCCACCTTGTCTGAGTTGTGGTCACTGGGGGCTCTTAGAAGCCAGCGGTAGTGGCTACCTGCCCAGAGTCTGCACGGCATTTGGAGAGAGCACACGTATTCAGAGAGAGCACATGCACCGCATGCAGCCAAATGGTTATCAACACTGTAGGGAGCAGAACAGATGCCAGAGCACCACACCGGTGGCGGCGTCTGACTACAAGGGGTATCTTCCTGCTATCTATCAGTGATAAAACCCGTGCCTGTACTGATGCTCCATCGGCTGGTCAAAACAGGACTGGAGAAGATTTTACTAGCGCTCCAAGGTGGATTTAAATCAATTCAGCACACTGCCAGCATGATTTTTGTGGGGTGCAGATTCCAGAAACAACTTTTGACTCCCAGAATAATAAGGCTGACAAGTAAAGAACTGGCCCAGGTATCACACTAAAATGGAAGTGCAATATTTACATTCCAATTAATGTCTTTTAGAGTTACAGGGTAAACATGAGAAAGTCAGCAATTTCCTGTAATAGCTGGCGGGGGCACTTTGGTATTTTTATTTCTGAGCTGGTCAGCAAATAGCTTTCAATAGTTTCAACTCCTGAAAGGGTTACCTTTGTCTGGAAAAGCTGAGAATGACTGAAATAAGCTGAGTGCTGCTACCAGTCCTTTTTGTTAGCTGTTCTGAATTATGCAATGGACAACCTTCCAAAGAGCATCTACATGATGATGAGCATCTACGTGAGCATCTGGATAAATTCATGGAGGTTAGGTCCATAAAAGGCTGTTAGCCAGGGGATAAAATGGTGTCCTTGGCCTCTGTTTGTCAGAGGCTGGAGAGGGATGGCAGGAGACAAATCGCTTGATCATTGTCTTCGGTCAACCCTCTCTGGGGCACCTGGTGCTGGCCACTGTCGGTAGACAGGATACTGGGCTAGATGGACCTTTGGTCTGACCCAGTACGGCCATTCTTATGTTCTTATGTTCTATGTTCTTATGTAGAGAACTGATGGAAAACTCCAAATCTCCAAAGGCTTATTTCAAAGACACATGCTCTTGAGCAACTGTTACATGAAGACCTTTTCACTCATGATTGCGCTGTACTTAGTCATAGCAAAAGTAACCTACAGCTTATCTTTCACGGGTTGTCTAACTACTTTGGACTCATCATCAGCCTGGAAAAAGCTGGTGTTCTCAACCAACCAGCTTCATCACCATTACCAGTTGGACAAACATCACCATCAATGCTACCACCATCATGGAGGTTAGGTCCATCAATACTTCTTAGCCAGGATGGGTAGGAATGGTGTCCCTGGCCTCTGTGTGCCAGAGGGTGGGAATGGGTAACAGGAGAGGGATCACTTGATTAGTCCCGGTTCTGTCCACTCCCTCGGGGGCATCTGGCATTGGTCACTGTCAGCAGACAGCACACTGGGCTAGCTAGACCTTTGGTCTGACCCAGTCTGGCCGTTCTTACGGTACAAAACAAAAGAAGGTCAAACTCTTTATGTAAAGGTGTCAGAGTTGTAGCCATGTTAATCTGTAATTTTAAAAGCAATGAGTAGTCCTGAGCTCTTGAGGGCAAAACCCACTTCTTCAGACGAGATGATCTTGAGTCACTAGATCTTGTCGCAAGATCGTGCCATCTGAAGAAGTGAGTTTTTTTGCCCACGAAAGCTCTTGAGAATTCTAGAACTGGAAGGGACCTTGAGAGGTCATCAAGTCCAGTCCCCTGACCTCCCGGCAGGACCAAGCACCATCTAGATCTTCCCTGATGTATATTTATCAAAGGGTATGTCTACACTGCATGCTTATTTCAAAATAAATTATTCGGGAACAGTTATTCTGAAATAGCTTACTTTGAAATAGTATGTCTACTCTGCAGGGAAGCCTCGAAATTAGACCGAGGTGAGCTTCCCTAATGTAAACGTGCTATCTCGATTTAAAGCCCCTATAGGCACTGGGGAGGAATAACTTAGAATGGCCCTGGTGAGGGGTATTTCAAAACAGCAGCAATGGAGCGTCCACACACGCCTTAGTTTGAAATAGCTATTTCAGAATAGGCGTTATTCCTGGTAGAATGAGGTTTACAGATTTCGGAATAAGCCAGCCGTTATTTCAAAATTATTTCAGAACAACGGAATGGCTGAGTAGATGCTCGTATTGTTATTTCGAAATAACACTAGTCATCTCGAAATAACGGTGCAGCGTGGATGCACCCTAACCTGCTCTTCTGACTGAAATGGAACAGAAGCTGCTTATTTTTTATCCAAGAAAGACCAAGCTACATGCTAAGAAAGACAAGCAACCCCTGAACAATGCATACTTATTCCACTCAGATGAAAGGAAACGTAACGAATACCAAACACCTGGGGATAAATTACTGTGCTAGTTACGGCACAGGGGTGGTCTCCTTGCTGTAATGGGAACATGGAGCCAGCTGCTGAGTCACTTGAACCTTCACTGAGCTCTGTTGTTATCCCCGTGCATTAGATTTCTAGCCAAGAACCCATTCTTTACCTCCCTCCCATTGTTATTATCCATGACTCATGCAGGTGCTGATTTAGCTGTCATTGCTGGTGCTGACTTGCAGTTGCACGGACCACTGAAAACAGTGAATTTATGCACTGGAAAAACGAGAGGCAGAATTGAAAATAGAACCTTAATGGAACAGGCCAAAAGGAACCAGAGAAGCTAGGTCTTCTGGGGTCTTCTGGGGATGGGGCAACATTTCATTGTGACACCACTGGAAATCTGGGTACACCAATTCTCTGAACCCTGCTCAATCCCTTTGAGCTGTTGTGACAAACCCATGTGGGGGCTGAAACAGGCTCATTCCGATGAGACTCGATTTATGCTCCAAATTGTATTTTTGCTTTCAGCATGGAAGTCTCTTTGGGTACGTCTACACTTGCTGCCTAGTTCGAACTAGGGATGCAAATGAAGATGATCCCCAGCAGATCCAGAGAAGTGATTATTCCTCTTTATTCGGCTCTGGTGAGGCTATATCTGGAGTACTACATTCCATTCTGGGCCTCCTGTTACAGAAAGGATGTGGACACCTTGGAGAAAGTCCAGAGGAGGGCAACAAAAATTATTAGGGTGCTGGAGCACATGACTTACAAGGAGAGGCTGAGGGATTTGAGGTTATTTAGTCTGCAGAAGAGAAGAGTGAGGGGGGATTTGAGAGCAGCCTTCAACTGCCTGAAGGGGGTTCCAAAGAGGCTGGACAGAGGCTGTTCTCAGTGGTGACAGATGACAGATCAAGGAGTAATGCTCTTAAGTTGCAGTAGGGAAGGAGTATGTTGGATATTAGGAACAACTATTTCCCTTGGAGGGTGGTGAAGCGCTGGGATGGGTTCCCTAGGGAGGGGATGGAGTCTCGGCTTGACAAAACCTCATTTTTTAAGGAAGAAAGGGAGGGGTTTCGAAAAAGGGTTTAAAAAAAAAAACACGTCCAGACTACTTTCACTTTTGAAAGTGAGATTGGAAGAAGATAGTCTTTCGAAAATATCTGTCCTCTTTTGAAAATAGCATATAATCTAGACATACCCTTGGATGCTGACTAACCTTCAGTGTTGAGTTGGAGATCTCTTGAACTGGACCGATAACTAAAAAGTCGGGGGATGATGGGATGATGGGGATGATCGCTGGCACATGACCAGAATGCATTGAGTTGGGTCTACTAGGTTGGATCATTCACTTCCCAGGGGTTAACCTGGTACCACTGGAGGAAACACCATGAATGCTGATCCAACCCTCTTGACCCGTGTCTTCAGTGAGCAATGTGGTCTTGCATTTGCAGCGGTTGTATGATGGATACAGGATAGCATTGTATAATATAGTACAACATAGGGCTTTTGTTTACCCATTTCTAAGGCTCAGTTAAAGGGTTATGGAGTAGATGGCAGGAAATGAAGAGAGAGGGGTTAGTTAGAAGAAGACATGGGTCAAATAAAAAAGACGGGTAACATCGATACAAAGCAAATGCAGCTACAGAAGTTGTGGCTTTCTGGCATGTGCTGTCTGTGATAGCCCTAATCCTGAACTTAGAGCCAGATGGTTACACCCACACTTATAATAGGCCCTGATTCAGCAACATACTCCACATCTCTGTGTCTTAAGCATGTGCTCCAGTGCTTTGCTGACAATGGATAAAACTACTCAAGTGCTTCACGTTAAGCATGTGCTTTGCTGGGTATTCAACATCTACTGCCACAGAGCCGTCTGGGTGAATATCGGCTCAGCAGCATGAGAGAGGTTTACCAGCTGGCCCTAAATATATACGTGTCGCCATGCAGCCGCACTCTGCTCCCAACGTTGCAACTGGAGCACAAAGGTCAGCCAGTGAGGAGCCTGCCCGGCATTTCCCCGGCTCCAGCTGGTGCCGGCGAAAGAGAGGAGAAGGGCGGGGAATGAGGGCAAACTTTGCTTTGCCCTCCTTCCCCAAAAAAGATTGGCACTGGCCCTCCCACCCCGTGAGTGTGTGTTGGTGCCAACGTGGTGATGAATTTCATCTATTTGGAGCCTGGAAAGCCTGTTGTAGAGAGAAGTAGAACGAGGAAAGATATTCCCACTAGTGTCATCGATTTCATCTGGTTTCATAGTCAGCAGGCCAGGCAGTTAGGAGAAGAGTACAAATCAATCTAGTGCTTTGGCCGGGCTGAAGGCATTACTGGGATGACAGGACATGCTGAAGGAAACAATGGCAGTGGGTGAACACTCAACTGGGGATGGCAAGCTCAGCTCCGCCCCTTTCACCCAAGCCCCGCCCCTGGAGCCACGCCCATGGGAAGGGCTGAGGCCAGGGCCGCCATATGACAGCCCCAGCCCTCCAGGTGGCCAAGAAGAATCAGGCTGGGGTGGGCAGGCTAACTAGGGAAGCTGGTACCATCCCTCCCCGGTGGCTAGGAAAACTGGGCTGCTGCTCTGTGGCTCCACCCTCCCAGGCAGCTGGGGCATGCAGGCAATGTTGGGAAGGCTGTACCTTCCCTTGCCTTCAATACGGGCCGCCCATGGCCAGTAAGTTTCTCATTTTATTTTGGGAGGAAAACAAGCCATTTTGGTGAATACACAGCTAGACTTTGTCTTCAAATTATATTAAATTAAATTAAAAAACAGTCTGACCAATAGAAAAGAACCCTCTGGCGAGGCCACATCTGGAGTAGTGTGTCCAGTTCTGGGCCCCCCACTCTAGAAAGGATGTGGATGCATTGGAGAGGGTCCAGCGGAGGCGACCAAAATGATGAGGGAGCTGGAGCATATGACCTACGAAGAGAGACTGAGGGTATGTCTACACTACCCCGCTAGTTCGAACTAGTGGGGGTAATGTAGTCATCCACAGTTGCAAATGAAGCCCGGGATTTGAATTTCCCGGGCTTCATTTGCATGAAGCCGGCCGGCGTCATTTTTAAATGCCGGTTAGTTCGAACCCCGTGCCACGCGGCTACACGCGGCACGGAGTAGCTAGTTCGGATTAGGCTTCTAATCCAAACTAGCTGTACGCCTTGTGGAACGAGGTGTACAGCTAGCTCGGATTAGAAGCCTAATCCGAACTAGCTAGTCCGTGCCGTGGCTAGCCGCGCGGCACGGGGTTCGAACTAGCTGGCATTTAAAAATGGCGCCGGCCAGCTTCATGGAAATGAAGCCCGGGAAATTCAAATCCCGGGCTTCATTTGCAACTGCGGATGACTACATTACCCCCGCTAGTTCGAACTAGCGGGGTAGTGTAGACATACCCTGAGGGATTTGGGCTTGTTCAGTCTGCAGAAGAGAAGAGTGAGGGGGGATTTGATGGCAGCTTTCAACTACCTGAAGGGAGGTTCCAAAGAGGCTGGAGAGAGGCTGTTCTCAGTAGTGACGGATGGTAGAACAAGGAGCAATGGGCTAAAGTTACAGTGGGGGAGGTCTAGGTTGGATATTAGGAAAAACTTTCACTAGGGGTATGTCTAGACTACAGGCCTCTGTCGCCAGAGGCATGTAAATTAGACTACCCGACATAGTCAATGAAGCAGGGATTTAAATATCCCCGGCTTCATTAAAATAAAAATGGCCGCCGTGCTGTGCCGGCTCAGCTGATCGTTGGCACAGCGTGCGAGTCAAGACGCGGATCGGTCGACAGGGGAAGCCTTTGTCGACAGCTCCTGTAAACCTCGTTTCATGAGGGATAAGGGAACGGTCCACAAAGGCTTCCCTTGTCGACCGATCCGCGTCTTGATTTGAACGCAGTGCCGATGATCAGCGGCCATTTTTATTTTAATGAAGCCGGGGATATTTAAATCCCTGCTTCATTGACTATGTCGGGTAGTCTAATTTACATGCCTCTGGTGACAGAGGCCTGTAGTCTAGACATACCGGAGCGTGGGGAAGCACTGGGCTGGGTTCCCTAGGGAGGGGGTGGAATCTCCATCCCTAGAGGTGTTTAAGTCTCGGCTTGACAAAGCCCTGGCTGGGATGATTGAGTTGGGATTGGTCCTGCTTTGGCAGGGGGCTGGACTCTGAGGTCTCTGCTAGCTGTATAATTCCATGATTGTACACACGGCAGAGCTGCAATGATGCAATGCTCCTGCTTTTAGTATATGGGATAGCTCACTTCTTTTAATTTTCAGAGCCTTCATGAAAAAGTGCCTTGGGATTTAGGCCTGCTTTTCAGAATGGGCAGGGCACTGGCCTTAGGTGCATTGGGCACCTTTGAAAATCCATCCCACGACCCAGATCCTGGAAGGTGCTTGGGGGTCTGACTTCCCCGGACGTCAGCTGAGCTCCTGTGTGGTGCTGCCACCATTGCCATGCTGCGAGGGCAGAGCCCACATGCATGAGCCCGAAGGACATGACTCTGCTTTCGCTAAAGTCAGCGGGAGTTCTGCCATTCACTGGAATGGAGCCAGGGTCAAGCTGGATGTGGGGAAATGCCTCCGAATCTTGCCGTGGGGCTCTCCAGGGCCCAAGTCAGGGGCTATTTCGGCATCTCTCTGAAGCTGCTCCTTCTCCGGAAACATTCTGTTTAGACACAGTCCTACCCCTGTGTTATTCTAATGCTTTGCCTCCCTCCTTCCCCTGCTACCAAGATTCGCCCGCTCTCTGGACAGCTACACATTATTTCCAGAGACTGCAGGGCTATTGCTCAGAAACCAGGAACCCTACGTTCTATTCCTGATGGGGCCTTTCCTCCATTGCATGACCTTCGGGCAGTCCCTGAACACGCCTGTTGCTCTGGGCGTGCTCTGATCATGTGTGTGCCTGGGGAAAGGAGGTGAGCAGGTTGGCTTTATCAAGCCACCTCTCTGGTGACCTACTCCCGAAAGCAGGTCTGTTTGGGGGAGATGTGTGTTGAAGGCGGTGGAGTGTCCTGGAGAGGTCGATGGTCAGAGAGGAAGAAAGTGGTGGCACATTTGACTCATGCCCCTCCTTAGGCTCAAGGACTCCATCTGCGGGGCTAGGATGTTATGTTAGGGAAAGTTATTTACTTATTCCCACAATATAAGAACTAGGGGTCACCAAATGAAATGAAGAGGCAGCAGGTGTAAAACAAACAAAAGGAAGCTTTTCTTCACTCATTTCACAGTCAACCTGTGGAACTCCTTGCCAGAGGATGTGGTGAGGGCTAGAACTTTAATAAGGTTCCAAAGAGACAGATAGATTCATGGAGGTTAGGTCCATCAATGGCTATTAGCCAGGATGGGTAGGATATCTAAAAGGGTGTCACAAGGAGGAAGGAGAAAATTTGTTCCTCTTGGTTTCTGAGGACAGGACAAGGAGTAATGGGCTTAAAGTGCAGCAGGGGAGGTTTAGATTGGACATTAGGAAAAAATTCCTAACTGTCAGGGTGGTCAAATATTAGAATAAATTGCCAAGGGAGGTGGTGGAATCTCCCTTTCTGGAGATATTTAAGAACAGGTTAGATAGACATCTGTCAGGGATGGTGTAGACGGAGCTTGGTCCTGCCTTGAGGGCGGGGGGCTGGACTCGATGACCTCTCGAGGTCCCTTCCAGTCCTATGATTCTATGATTCTATGAATGGTGTCCCTAGCCTCTGTTTGTCTGGAAGTGGGTGGCAGGGGAAGGATCACGTGAGGATTCCCTGTTGTGATTCACTCCCTCTGGGGCATCTGACATTGGCCACTGTCGGCAGACAGGACACTGGGTTAGATGGACTATTGGTCTGACCCAGTCTGGCTGTTCTTATGATGTGTAGTATCAGAGAAGTCAGAGCTGGAAAAAGCTGCTTAGCTCCTGTAGGCGTCTCCCTGCCAATGTACAGGTGTTCCCTAGGGTAAGGTACAGCCGCTCGAATGCAGTCAAGTCTGTATTTAAATGTCTCCCACTGGAAAGACTACTCCAGTGCCTAATTAGGGCGGTTGTGGAAGCTCCATCACTTGAGATATTTAAGAGCAGGTTGGATAGACGTCTATCAGGGATGATCTAGACCAGGGGTTCCCAAACTTTTTCTGTCCCTATACTCCCTTGGCTTTTAGAAAACCTTCCCGTACCCCCTATTCAATATGAAAGGAAATAAATTCTAGACTCTAGAATCCACAACTTTCACTAACACTACGACTTTTGGAATATTTCAATGAGGATAATCTAGTTATTTACCAAATATTCCCCATACTCCCTTGACAAGCTTCTCGTACCTCCTGGGGGGGATGCGTACCCCAGGTGGGGAACTCCTGATCTAGATGGTGCTTGGTCCTGCCGTGAGGCCAGGGGACTGGACTTCATGATCTTTCAAGGTCCCTTCCAGTTCTAGTGTTCTAGGATTCTAATAAAACCTACTAGTCAGGAAAATGGGTATGTCCGGCTATAATTCACCCTTTGCCTCTCCTCATTGCTTAATCCGGATTCCGCTGTATTCCCACTTCCTCTTGCTCATACTCTCTGGCCATGTCTACACCAGGAAACAATTTTGAAGTTAGTCAGTTCGACTTAACTCCCAAATGAACAAAATCGAACTAGTGTGGCCACACTACGGGAAAGCCTCCAAATGAGTCCGAGGCAGGTTGCGTTCATGTGGACGCGCGACGTTGGATTTAGCGCCCCAGGAAGCATTGGGGAGTAATTAGTTCGAATGACTCTGGGGAGCAGTGATTTCGAAATAGAAGCACCGCAGCGACCACCCTACCGCTATTTCGAAATAACCAGTTTCAGAATTAGCTTTACTCCTGATGAAAAGCAGGAGAACAGATTTTGAATTCTGCGGCCCATCACTTTGAAATAACGGGCTTGGTCGTGTGTACGCTTGTAGCCAGACACAAAACCCCATCTTGTTTTTCCACGAGCCCCATCTTGTTTTCCCCCCCCCAGAGAGCAAGAGAAAGGCAGTCAGCCTTTGATGCCCTGGGAACGCAGGTGTGGTGCCTGTCCCTTATTCTACCATAAACAGAAACCAGACAGTAAATGGGCTAGCTGACGACTGGGAGGCCTCCCGTCGCCGTGATGGCTAGTATCAGTAATTGACACGCCTGCACTGTCTCGGGAGAGGAATCTTCGCCCATCACATACCAGAGGTGCCCATTGTCTGCATCTTCCCAGGTGTGAATTATGCTTTGCACCCTTCGTGGGAAACTTGGCATTCAAAGCCATTTTTCCTGATTGGCCACTTAAGACCAGGAAGAAGCCCATGTGACCCAAGGGGTATAAAGAGGGTTGAGTTGCCCACCCAATTTGAGCTCCAATCACCTACACCTGCTGGCAGGTATTGATTGTCTCCCGAGGTCCGTGGGACGCCCAACCTCGCCCTACTTCTTCCCGAGGGATTGAGAGAAAGACGCTGGCCACGCCAAGTCTGGAACGCAGGGGTGAGAATTGTACCTGCAATGTGTTTTCTTTATGTGTACACTCTAATTGTCTCTCTGTTGTAAGTTAGTTACTTTATTATAGTTTTCTTAAAGTCAAACTGCTTCATTTCTATTGTAAATCACCTTTGGTAAGGTGATTTTGCTATAAACTTTGGGAACAAGTGGGGTGCCCTCATTCACTTATAAAATATATATATCTATATACACTGAACCAAGTTTCTTTATTTCTTTTCTCTTTCTTTCTCCTATAAATAAGCCAGTGCGTGTCAAGCTTCTGACTTGAACCCGTGCTGCTGTACCCGAACCGAACACAAACAAAAGAACTTCAGCCGGTCATAAAGGGACAGATATAGGGAGAGCTTGGGCGTTTGAATTTGTGTCACACCCAGGTGGCAAAATTCAGTTGGGGCGCTTCTCAGACTCCCCGAGGCTGCCCGCTGCGAAGGAATTATGAAATTCTAGCAGCTGAAATCTGAAGCGTAATAAGCTCTCCCTGTACACTTATTGGGGCGCCTTTCAACCTCTTCCAGGTTGCCCACTGCAAGGGACCCCCGGTCTCAGCAGTTAAAGTCTTAGGCGTATAGTACACACATAGTATAGGAAGAGCTTGGGCGTTTGAATTTGTGTCACACCCAGGTGGCAAAATTCAGTTGGGGCGCTTCTCAGTCTCCCCGAGGCTGCCCGCTGCGAAGGAATTATGAAATTCTAGCAGCTAAAATCTGAAGCGTAATAAGCTCTTTCTGTACACACTGGGGCGTCTGTTAGCCTGTTTGGCTACCCTCTGCGACGGGACCTCGGTCCTAGCAGTAAAGTCACGGACGTTAAACTACTTTTCAGGGTGCCCTCCAGCCTCCTAGGCTGCCCGCTGCAATGAGACTCTGTGTCTCAGCAGTTGAAGACTTGGGTGTAACACACACGCACACACTGCCCTGACCGTCGGCTGACAACGCTCTGCTTATAAATTAGACCTGGCGGGGGGAGGGGGGAAGGGCGGTATTTCAAAATAAAGTCCTAGTGTCGACCAGGGCTCTGTGAATACTAGTTCAATGTTAGCATGCTCTAGTGGGAGCTCAGGGTACATCTACACTAGCCCCCTAGATCAATCTAGGGAGGCTAATGAGGGCGACCGGAATTGCAAATCAAGCCCGGGATTTAAATATCTCACACTTGATTTACATGTTCCCGGCCAGTTGCCATTTTAGAAATTGACTAGCCCGAAGTAACTGCCTGAGTCTACATGTGGCAGTGAAACGGGATTCCGATTTAAAGCCCTAAATCGAATTAGGTGGTATTTCTCCTGCAATGAGGTTTACCACCTAATTTGAATTAGGGGTTTTAAATCGGAATCCCGTTTCACTGCAGCATGTAGATATGGACAGTTACTACGGGCTAGTCAATTTCTAAAATGGCAACCGGCCAGGAACATGCAAATCAAGCATGGGAATTTAAATCCCGGGCTTGATTTGCAATTCCAGTCGCCCTCATTAGCCTCCTTAGATCGATCTAGGGGACTAGTGTAGACATACGCTGAGCTCTTCCAAATCCATCCCAAAAGTCATTTGGAAGGGGACCATGACACAGTAACTGGGCTCCTGAAGGGAAGTGAATCCAGCTCCGCTGTGCGAGAAGTAATCTCCTCCCAGGAGGGATGGCTGGTTGTAATAAAGTCAGGAAGCGTGTTTGAGAAAGAGGGGGAATTCAGACAGAGCTAGAAAAGAACAGCTGGCACTGTCTACAAGGGGTTGGCCCGGAGCCTCAGGATGGGCTGGTGAAATGAGACCACAGGAAGCTCACAGGGACCCCTGTTCCTGGACGGAGAATAAAATAGGGACTGTGAGTCTGGGAAAAGTCACCCATGGATCCAGGGGTTCCTAACTGAAGCCCATAGGTCTAGGGGAATGACTCAGAAAGGTCCATTTCTCAAGGTAAGGCCTATGAAGAACTTACTGTACCTCGCGCCCTTCATGGAGGAGAATTTGGAGGTGTGCCTGGCTGGCCTTGAGGCTGCTTGTCTGCCCTGCTGCGTCTGTGGTAAGAGGAGAAAAACAGACTAGACTTATAACATCTCGACAGGCAGCAGGGGGCGCCTCAGGGTGGTGAGCCACCCAGGGAGTCCACCTTGCTTCTGTTTCCATTGAAAAATAACGTTGACACTTCGGTGCATTTCACTCTCCGAACGAAAGACCGACCAAGCTCTAAGGAGTTTGGACCGGAGGCAGCGTGAAATGGGCTGTTCTTGGTTTCATGTGTTCTTGACACCTTCTGGGCCCAGGATAATTACAGAAAAGCTCCAGAGGTACAGTGTAATGGATGACCCAAGAACACATACCCTGGGACTCAGACCGGCTGATGCATTCCCCTTCACGCTGGTGTTTATTAGAGCTGAGTGGAGAAGCTCGTTCCATTTTGTGGAGGATTCTGATATTTTAACATTTGGTTAAAATCATTCTCTTTTTTTTAAGGGAGTACCCGTGTCGGCCATCTATCTGCTGTGAGGTTTCTTTGGTGCAGAGCAAAATGGGACCCATCTGTGAAAAAGACCCCAACCAAGGGCCACGCCAGCAAACTTCATACAGGAAACTCAGACTGAGATGCGAGTCCCCTCTGTTAGTGTCAATGAGCGTTTACGACTAGGCTACGGATGCTAGCGAGGAGCACACAGCAGAAATCGGAGGCAGGATCAAAGCCTGATGCTTCCAGCTGAACACGAGAGCGATTTAATCTTTCCTCCCAATTTCAATTTTCTGAGATTACATGATCAGCAAATGCCATCCCAGTTCTCACCCTGGCAGGAAGCCTAAGAAGGCATAGCTTGATATTCAGCACTCTCAGATGTGCTGCTACATTGCTGATCTACATCGCCTTTCCCATCTGCTAAAAAGAAATGAAACCACGTGGAAGAAGTGAACAACAATTGAAAAGGAACCCAATGTAAAACTAAAAGAATCTTCCTTAACATCTCTGTAATGTTTAATAGGGTACATTTGTCAGCCACTAGACATCTGCAGAAAAGCATTCCAGACAAGGTGGGAAACACAAAGCAGACAAAGGCGGAACTCGAGCTATGTGGAAGCCTCTTTATTTCTGTTTATTGCTGTAATTGTTCTCTGAAATCACCAGTGTAAAAGAGACTGTGATTCCACATAGCACTAGAGTGGATTGCCTAGCTTATAACAACAAAAAGCTTGAGTTTGGATCAAAGCTGATTTCACTGATGGTTTCAAATATTCAACTTTATCTTCAATGACTTTTTTTTTTTTAGCTGGAAAACACAATGAGAAGCAAAAGAAGTGATGGTCCTGGGCTTGAATCCAGGGTTTCCCCCCCACCCTCCCACCTCAGGCTAGCTCTTTGGCATTCATTTCCATCTCAGAGTTAATTGGTTGGGAGAGAGAATGAAAGCACATAAAACAGAATCCAACACAAATGACAGAAGCGTGCATGCGACAGATGAAGAATAAAGCTCGTCCTTCCCCATTTTTTTGAAAAGTCACTTACATAAATAAATTAAAGGAGATTGCCTACCTCCTAGAACTGGAGGGGACCTTGAAAGGACCAAGTACCATCCCTGACAAATTTTTGCCCCAAATGGCCTCCTCAAGGATTGAACTCACAACTCATAAGAACATATAACATGTGAGAGTTTAGTGAACATAAGAACATAAGAACAGCCGTACTGGGTCAGACCAAAGGTCCAACTAGCCCAGTATCCTGTCTGCCGACAGTGGCCAGCACCAGGTGCCCCAGAGAGGGTGGACCGAAGACAATGATCAAGCGATTTGTCTCCTGCCATCCTTCTCCAGCCGCTAACAAACAGAGGCCAGGGACACCATTTTATCCCCTGGCTAATAGCCTTTTATGGACCTAACCTCCATGAAATTATCTAGCGTCTTTTTAAACTCTATTATAGTCCTAGCCTTCACAGCCTCCTCTGGCAAGGAGTTCCACAGGTTGACTACATGCTGTGGGTACGTCTAAACTACATGCCTCTGTCGGCAGAGGCATGTAGATTTGTTTGTTCAGCAAAGGCAAATGAAGCCGTGATTTAAATGATCGCGGCTTCATTTACATTTACATGGCTGCCGCGCTGAGCCGACAAACAGCTGATCAGCTTTTTGTCGGCTCGCGCGCTAGTCTGGATGTTCCCCCTGTCGACATCAAAGCCCTTTGTCGGCAGCCCCAGTAAACCTCATTTCACGAGGAATAATTGTTCTCTGAACAATGAGGAGAAAAAAAATATTGAATGGCTGCTTATAAATTAGCACCATGGATGCTTGGCACTGAGCGAGGTAGTTGTAGTAGGGGAAAAGTACTACAGGGTTATGTATCCCACACATCTGCTGGGGGTCACTATCCCATTTAGTGGCACTTTGATGGCTTACAGAGAAAACAATGGGTCTGTTCTACAGTCTTAGTGGAGAACTGGCTGGCTTTTAGCTCATGTGGTAGAGGATCATGCATGAAGCTCCAGGTTTGGGTCTGCTTGTCACAATTACATAAGGAGAGGCTATCAATAGGTACTGAGAAGGCAGTTGATGTAATGGTGGACAAGGAACCTCCCTTCCAGCATTTCCTAACTTTTGAATGTTTGGCTTTGCACCCTTCACATTGCTCTTTTTTTATATACCTATCTCATACAGTAGGAAGGAACCTTGAGAGGTCATCAAGTCCAGTCCCCATAGCAGGACCAAATACCATTCCTCACAGATCTGCCCCCATCCCTACATGGCCCCCTTAAAAATTGAACTCACAACCCTGGGTTAAGCAAGCCAACGCTCAAGCCACTGAGCTATCCCTCCCCCATGCTGAGTGCAATACTATTTACCACCCTTTGTACAACCCTTTGAGAGCCAGGGATGAAAACGCACAACAGAAACACAGAGGCTATGTCTACACTAGCGGCTTCTTGTGCAAGAACATCTTGTGCAAGGGTTCTTGTGCAAGAAGTCTTGCACAAGAAAACATCCACACTGCCATGTGCGAGCTGTGCTTTTGCGCAAGAGCGCCCATGGCAGTGTGGATGCTCTCTTGCGCAAGAAAGCGCCGACGGCCATTTTAGCCATAGGGCTTTCTTGCGCAAGAAATCCCTGCCGAGCATCCACACTGCCCTCTTGCACAAGAGCTCCTGCACAAGAGGGCTTACACCTGTTAAAAAAGAGCGTAGCTCTTGCGCAAGAAGCCCTCTCTTACCACGCCGTACTGTAAATTTCCTTGCGCAAGAGCGGGCGGGCAGTGTAGACATAGCAAGAAGCCGCGAGTGTAGACATAGCCGGTGTTTTTTTAAATGTCTAAATACTTACACTAATAAATCATTGGTCATTAATAAATTATTATTAACCTCTTCTCAATGCCATTCACAGCTGTGCGCGCGGCTCTTCGAATGCTTAATCTTTTTCTTTGTAAAAATCACATGTAGGGCTCAAAGATGAGAGCTGAAGGTTGTCTCATCCACCTGCTCCCCACTTCCACCCTGAGGATGGAACAGGAGGAAGTAAACCTAATCGTTCCCTGACCGGTGTGTGTCTAACCTATGCTTAAAAATCTCCCGTTATGTATGTGGTCCCCAACCTCCTTAGGTCACCTGCTTAGTGTTTAATTATCCCTACCGTTGATAATGTTTTTACTAATATCCAGCCTAAATGTCCTTTGCTGCAAGCAAATCTGCTAACTTCTTGTCGTCCTCTCAGTGGGCATGGCGAACAATTGATCCCTCTTCTCTGCATAAAAATCAGTTACATATTTGAAGGCAGATATTATGTCCACCCCTCGGTCTTCTCTTCTCTAGACAAACCTGCCCACTTCTTCTACTTGTCATCGCAGGCAGGATTTTACAATCTCTAACCTTTCTGTGGTTCTCTATTGGGGTCTCTGCAATTTGTCCATATCTTGACTAAGGTGCAGCGTTCAAAACTGGACACGGTACTCACCAGTCCCGCCAATGCTGTGCAAAGCAGAACAATCATCTTCTGTGTCTTGGAATCGTAGAATCCCAGGTCTGGAATCCAGCCTTTGGCGCCCACCCATACAGCCCACATTTAATATCATGAGGGTTATTTAAAACCTTATTCACCGTATCCACATTCTACCAGTCCCAAGAGATTGGGTGCATAACCCACCAATTAAATGAATATTCAGAACTCACCCAAATATACACTTACGATAGAATCATAGACTCCCAGGTCTGGAAGAGACCTCAGGAGTCATCGAGTCCAGCCCCCTGCCCAAGGCAGGACCCACCCCAACTCAACTTGAGACCACTGCTCTTTGTTCTGCCATTTGTCACCACTGAGAACAGCCTCTCTCCATCCTCTTTGGAACCTCCCTTCAGGAAGTTGAAGGTTGCTACCAAATACCCCCTCACTCTTCTCTTCTGCAGACTAAATAAGCCCAAATCCCTCAGCCTCGCCTCATAGGTCATGTGCTCCAGCCCCTTCATCATTTTTGTTGCCCTCCACTGGTATTCCTTCAAGGCATCTACATCCTGTAACGGGGGGCCCAGAATTGGATATAATACTCCAGGGCTGCATCTAGACTGGCATGATTTTCTGCAAATGCATTCAACGGAAAAGTTTTTCCGTTAAAAGCATTTGCGGAAAAGAGCGTCTAGATTGGCACGGATGCTTTTCCGCAAAGTGTTTTTGCGGAAAAGCGTCCGTGCCAATCTGGACGCGTTTTTGTGCAAAAAAGCCCCGATTGCCATTTTCGCGATCGGGGCTTTTTTGTGCAAAACAAATCTGAGCTGTCTACACTGGCCCTTTTGCACAAAAGCTTTGCACAAAAGGACTTTTGCCCGAACGGGAGCAGCAAAGTATTTCCGCAAGAAGCACTGATTTCAGACAGGAGGAAGTCAGTGTTCTTGTGGAAATTCAAGCGGTCAGTGTAGACAGCTGGGAAGTTTTTCCACGAAAGCAGCTGCTTTTGCAGAAAAACTTGCCAGTCTAGAGACAGCCCAGATGTGGCCTCACCACTGCCAAAGATCTTATGTAGACCTTTCTGTAAACACATCCCAGAATAAAATTTACCTTTTTCACAACAGCATCATATTCAATTTTCTTGGCTCCTATTCAGTGTGTGATCTTCTATTACTTCTTTGTTTGCAGCACTGCTGCCGAACTGTTACAAACTGGGGAATATTTGTACATCTGATTTTCCCTTCCGCCGGGGAGCACTTTGGGCTTGTCTTTATTTGATTTCACTTTGTGGATTTCAGACCAATTCTCCAATTCAGTGTGATTGTTTTGAACTTAAGTCATTTTGAAGTTGACTTTCCTGTTTGTTTACTTTAAGACTCAAGCCACCAAGCAGAATGAACGATTGGACCCCACCCCCAGCTGAATGGTCAAATACGACCTTTCTAAAGATGTGCACATAAGAACATAAGAACGGCCGTACTGGGTCAGACCAAAGGTCCATCTAGCCTAGTATCCTGTCTACCAACAGTGGCCAGCACCAGGTACCCCAGAGAGGGTGGACCGAAGACAATGATCAAGCGATTTGTCTCCTGCCATCCCTCTCCAGCCTCTGACAAACAGAGGCCAAGGACACCATTTTATCCCCTAGCTAATAGCCTTTTATGGACCTAACCTCCATGAATTTATCCAGCTTCTCTTTAAACTCTATTATAGTCCTAGCCTTCACCACCTCCTCTGGCAAGGAGTTCCACAGGTTGACAACACGCTGTGTGAAGAAGAACTTCCTTTTATTAGTTTTAAACCTGCTACCCAAAAATTTCATTTGGTGTCCTCTAGTTCTTCTATTATGGGAACTAATAAATAACTTTTCTTATTTTTGCACATTTTATCATAACAAATGCACTGTGGCTGTCACAAGCAAAGAACATGACAGCTGTGTCTAGACTGGCCAGTTTTTCCGGAAAATCAGCCGCTTTTCCAGAAAAATTTGCCAGCTCTCTATACTGGCCACTTGAATTTCCGCAAAAGCACTGACTTCCTACTGTAAGAAATCAGAGCTTTTTGCGGAAATACTATGCTGCTCCCGTTTGGGCAAAAGTCCTTTTGCGCAAAACTTTTGTGCAAAAGGGCCAGTGTAGACAGCTCAGATTTGTTTTGCGCAAAAAAGCCCCGATTGCGAAAATGGCGATCGGGGCTTTTTTGTGCAAAAGCGCCTCTAGATTGGCATGGATGCATTTCCACAAAAAGTGCTTTTGCGGAAAAGCGTCCGTGCCAATCTAGACGCTCTTTTCCGCAAATGCTTTGAACGGAAAACTTTTCCGTTAAAAGCATTTCCGGAAAATCATGCCAGTCTAGACGTAGCCGACATGTTTAAAAAATTTCCTGGTGGGGCCAAGCATCTCAAGCTTTGGAGGAGGTTTAAAAAGTCTTGTGTTCCTGACATGTAGGACGGCAGATGACAGCTGCTAAAAGAAATGGGCTTTGACTATCACTAAGAGCCAGCGAGATCCTGAAGAGCTACAATTCTGATTTTCAGGGGACTCTGACAATAAAAGGCAATGTTCCCTCCATGGGCAGTTGGTGAAGGTAGCCCCACCCCCGGCCTTGCCTCTTCTTCTGAGGCCCCGCCCCTCATGGGAGCCAAGCTGCCTCCATGCCCCCTCCAGGGAGACGGGGCAGTGCACCACACACACACCCTGCCACAAGTGTACGGCCCCAGAGCATGGGGTGCGTGTGGCCCCGTCGTCCCTAGGCCCGGAGTATGGGGCGGACAGGTGCTTGGGGCAGCATCTCTCTGCCTCCACAACGCCTACAGTAGGGGGCAGAGTGTGGGCGGGGCCAGGCGGGTGGCTTGGAAGGCCATGCCTTCCCCCACCTAGCATACCAGCTGCCCTTGGTTCCCTCTAGGCTACCTGTGGGCTGTCATCTCTTAACTAAATGTTACGACGCCCTAAGATGCAGCGTCGTCTCTCGCTTCTCATGATAACTGAGTCCCTTAGTAATGAAGAACTGAAATCCCCGACGGTGCCTTCAAGGGAAGGATTCTCTCAACGATGACAAATGAGAAAGCCTCAAAGCCTCGAAGAGCAGGTATTTCCAACTGCCGGGGGTTACTCTACACCCATTTGGCTCATCGGGTTTCTGTTTTGCTACATTCCCTCGGCATAATGAAGTTCCTGCACAAACAGGATGCCCTCTCGAGAACAGATTGCGTTGCCCAGCCTGCGGCAGAAAGAGAGAAGGAAGTGGGTTAAATTGAGCCGAGGAACCTCTTTATGTCCATCAAACCCCTGATGCATCTGTTTCAGGCGCTATGTAATGCAAACTGCTTTTTCGAAAGAGAGCATCCAGACTGCTTGGGTGCTCTCTTTCGAAAAAGCGGCTTGTTTTTTCCAAAGTACTGGTTGTAGTCTAGACGCTCGTTTTCGAACGAGGCTTGCAGTCTGGACGTAGCCAGGGTCAGACCAAAGTCCATCTAGCCCAGTGTCCTGTCTGCCGACAGTGGCCAATATTGGATGTCCCAGAGGAAGTGAACAGAACAAGGAAACATCAAGTGATCCCTCTCCTGTCATCCAGCATCTGACAAACAGAGTCTAGGGACACCATTCCTGCCCATCCTGGCTAAAATTCCTGAGGGGAATCGACCCCAGCCCTGAGTTAAGAACCTCCCCGCATACGTTCAGTTACCTACAAGATGCACCATTTATTTCCCATCTGAATTTCTTGCCTAGTCTTCATTTAAACATTGATGGATCCAGACGATAATGTAAATGTATTATCGTTACCTTCTGCCAACAGTGTTCAGACTCCAAGATTTACCAAACCCTGCCTGGAACTCAAAAGTTCTCGGTCGTTTTAATCAGTGGTGCTATAATGGATTCTGATATTAGTCTTTAAGACTATGGGTATGTCTACACTACCCCGCTAGTTCGAACTAGGAGGGTAATGTAGGCATACCGCACTTGCAAATGAAGCCCAGGATTTGAATTTCCCGGGCTTCATTTGCAAGTGCGGTATGCCTACATTACCCCACTAGTTTGAACTAGCGGGGTAGTATAGACATACCCATAGTCTTAAAGACTAATATCAGAATATAGTCTTACCCATAGTCTTAAAGACTAATATCAGACATACCCATAGTCTTAAAGACTAATATCAGGAAGCCTAGTTCGAACTACCTAGTTCGTGCCCCGTGTAGCCGCGCTGCACCGGGTTCGAACCAGCGGGGTTTTAAAAATGGCGGCTCCCCGCTTATGCAATGAAGCCCGGGAAATTCAAATCCCGGGCTTCATTTGCAAGTGCGGTATGCCTACATTACCCTCCTAGTTCGAACTAGGAGGGTAGTGTAGACATACCCTATCTGAGTACCACCCAAAGGAAGGCTGCATGCCACCAGTGGTACACACGCTACCGGCGAAGGACTGCTGTCCATCTCCTTTTGCAATGTGTCCAAAAAAGTTGCACTTGCTTTTGCTCTTCAGAAAGCTTTTCCTTGGTTTGTTCCATGTGAAACTCCACGATAACACGTAGCAACATGGTCGGTAAAGCCTGCGGGGAACAGATTGCCTTGAAGGCATAGTCTTACTCAATACTCACACTCTTTCTTGGAGAAACCGATTAATCTAAGCTGAAAATACATACCGTGTATTACAAAAGAGCTCTACCGTCGCCTCTGATTTATCTAAGCGCTTAGTGTTTTTTACAATGGCTTCCTTTACCATACAGATCCACAAAGCATGAAAATTATGCACCAAGGACTTGACTGAATAATGAGCTAAGCACCGGTTTGGCAATGAATATTTTCCCCCTGAAGAAAATAAATCCCCGAGCCAATGCTGTGCTATAGGTGGCCATCATCTCTCTGCAGGGAAACGTACCGTCTTCCAAAGCCATAAATCCACTCATTGAGCCACTTCAGGCTGTCGGAGACAGATTATTTGAGACATTATCATGAGGGATTGCCCACCACACCGGGTTGAAAAACGAGCGCGGAATCTCAGGAGCGAGAAGGATTTTGTTCTAGGCAGGGAAAGAGGCTTTGCAGGTGAGACTCGCCCCTGTGCGGTATCACAGAATCCTAAGGCTGGAAGAGACCTCAGGAGTCATCAAGTCCAACCCCCTGCCCAAGGCAGGACCAACCCCAACTCAATCATCCCAGCCAGGGCATTGTCAAGTGGAGACTTAAAAACCTCTAGGGATGGAGATACTACCGCCTCCCAAGCTAGCCCGTCCCAGTGCTTCATCACCTTCCTAATGAAATAGTTTTTCCTAATATCCAACCTAGACCTACCTCACTGCAACTTGAGCCCATTGCTCCTCGTTCTGCCATCCATCACTACTGAGAACAGCCTCTCTCCATCCTCTTTAGAACCTCCCTTCAGGAAGCTGAAGGCTGCTCTCAAATCCCCCCTCACTCTGCTCTTCTGCAGACTAAACAAACCCAAATCCCTCAGCCACGCCTCATAGGTCATGTGCTCCAGCTCCCTAATCATTTTGGTCACCCTCCACTGGACCCTCTCCACTGCATCCACGTCCTTTCTGTCGTGGGGGGCCCAGAACTGGACACAATACTCCAGATGTGGCCTCACCAGTGCCAAATAAAGGGGAATAATTACTTCTCTGGATCTGCTGGCAATGCTCCTCCTAATGCACCTAATATGCTATTTGCCTCCTTTGCTACAAGGCTGCCCTGTTGACTTTCAGGGCACCTCTTATGCTGTCTTCCTAATGGGACAGCTGGTGCTGGCTGTGATGCTCACTGGGTAAATGAGGGCTTGAACCCACAACCCTGGGGTCCCCAGGCCAATGCCCTAATCCCCTGGAGAACCCACCCCATCTCCTTACTTTCAGGGCACCCTTTATCCAGGCTTCCTAATGGGGCAGTTAGTACGAGCCAAGGTAAGGCTTGAGGATGGACAGGGCTTGAACCCACAACCCTGCAGCCCCTAGGCCTGTTGTAAGCCCTAGGTCCTTTTCTGCCAAATTGCTACTTACCCGTTGGGTCCCCAGCTGGTAACAATGCTTGGAATTCTTCCGTCTCAAGAGCAGGACTCTACACTTGTCCTTGTTGAATGACAACACAGGTTCCCATGCGAGTCCCGCTGGTGCCCATGAGGGGTGTGAGTGCGACTTAAATCCTGCCTCCCGTTAGCATCTGAATTTCAGCTGGCGGTTCTACACAATGGGAGGACACAGCTGCTGGCCTTCAGCAGCCAAACGTGCCCTTCCCTTGCACGAGGAGAGCTGGCGGAACCTGTTACACGGGGAATCAGGGAATTGTGTCAGTCCAATGGAAAGGAACAGTTGGAAAAGACAAGGCTTTGTTTAGTGATGGTTCAGTACTCAGGCAGGGGGTTTCATTTCCCGTTGCTGTGTGGCAGCAAGAAAGAAAGTCCAAGCAAGTTGCGTGGCCTCCAAGGCCTGGTCTACACTAGGACTTTATTTCAAAATAACACACACACACACCCCTGCGCCCAACGTCGAATTTCTAAGTGGCACATCCACACCACCGAGCCTGTTTTTTCAAAAAATACCTGCCGTCTAGACACACCTTAGGCTATGTCTAGACTACAAGCCTCTTTGGAAAGAGGCTTTTTCGAAAGATATTTTTGAAAAAGCCTCTTTCGAAAAAGAGCGTCTAGACTACAACTAGTACTTTCGAAAAAGCAAGCCGCTTTTTCGAAAGAGAGCACCCAGGCCGTCTGGATGCTCAGGTTTGAAAAAGCACAGTTTGCATTACATAGCGCCTTTTTTTGAACGAGCACTTTCAAAAAAAAAGGCATTCTTCCTCGTAAAATGAGGTTTTCTGTGGTCGAAAAAACGACTGCGTTCTTTCGATTTACTTTCGAAAGAACACAGCAGCAATCTAGAGGCAGGGGAAGTTTTTTTGATAAAACCCTGTAATCTAGACACACCCATAGGGTACGTCTAGACTACAGGGTTTTGTCAACAGAAGTTTTGTCAACAGATACTGTCGACAAAGCTTCTGTTGACAAAGAGCGTCTAGACTACATTCAGTACTGTCAACAAAGCAAGCTGCTTTGTCGACAAAACCCTGTAGTCTAGACACAACCCTACAGGCAATAACACCTTCTGTCAATAGAACTCTGTCGACAGAAGGCGTTATGCCTCGTAAAATGAGGTTTACCAGCGTCGACAAAACTGCTGAGTTCTGTTGATGTTATGTCGACAGAACTCAGCAGTAGTGTAGACGCAGGTATAGTTTTGTCGACAAAATTCTACTTTTGTCGACAAAACTCAGTAGTCTAGACACACCCTTAGAGATTAAAAAATACATATATAGTATCACTAGCTTTCATGGACACAACCCACCTCCTCAGATGGGCAGAGTGCAGAGAAAAGGGGGAGAACCCTCACAATTTATAACAGAAAAAGAAGGGAGGAGGATTACCCGCCAATTGTAGCATGCATGCTAATGAGACTAATTGAGTGGGCCGGAGTTGTCCCATTCTTAGCTTTTGATGTCAATGAGGGGTGGAATGTAAGGAAAACAGGTTTTATAATGGGCCATTTGGTTCGTGCCTTTGTTCAAGCCATGAGAGAAGATGTCAGATTTGCAGATGAAGCTCCATTCTGCACTCTCTCTCCATTGTTGGCTTGTGAAATTCCTTTGTAGAAGAAGGACTACTTTTAACTCCATGAATAAGTGCCCAGGCATGTTAAAAGGTTCTCCTACCATTTCTGATGTCTGATTTGTGTCCATTAAGCCTTTGTCGTAGAGACTGCCTGGTTTGGCCAGTATCCGTGGCATTGCTGGCACTTGATGGCACAGATCACGTTTTTCCCCTCTCCCTTTTTTTTCTGTTATACATTGTGAGGGTCCTTTCTTTTCTCTCCACTCTGCTTTTAACTGTCTCGTGTTACTTTATCAAACTTCATTTCTAATCAAGTTAAATATTAATTTATGTCTGACACAAAAGGGTTCAATGTTTTCTTTATTTTTGGGTCGGGGGCCACCGACCCACACAAAAATCAGTTGAAAAGCAGAAAAACTCCTCCAAAAACCCCGACCCTCATGGATGTGACCCCCAACTGAGACACCTCCCCTCCTCTGGTGGCCCCCAACTGAGACCCCTATGTGTCCCCCCACTGAGACACCTCCCCTCTTCTGGTGGCCCCCATCTGAGACCCCTAAGTGGCCCCCCACTGAGAAACCTCCCCTCCTCTGGTGGCCCCCAACTGAGACCCCTATATGGCCCCCCACTGAGACATCTCCCCTCCTCTTGTGCTCCAGCCCCATGAAGCAAGTGGAAGAGTCAGGGAGGACTGAAGTTCGGGGCTTCCCATAGGCCAGATTTACTTTTCTGGGATTCTGGAGTTAGTGGATTTTATGGACCCCCTTAGGCTCTGGGGTGGGACAAAAATGCGGGGTTCGGTGTGCGGGACAGGGCTGCCAGCGAGTGGGACAGGGATGAGGTGCAGGATCTGAATGGGCGGTGAGGTGCAGAAGGGAGAGAGGTTGTGAGGTCTGGGTGGGAGGTAGGGTACAGAAACAGGTCGGGAGTACGGTGTCTGGCCAGGGGGAGGAAGCAGGAGTAAGGATGTAGTTTGTTGCCAGGAAGGAGGGTGCAGGAGCAACAGTGGATGCAGGAGCAGGGTGGGAGGTAGGTGTCTAGCCAGCGGGGAGGGTGCAGGAGCAAGGGTGGGTGCAGGAGGAAGGGAGGGATGGTGCACGGTCTGGCAAGGAGGGAGGGTGCAAGAGCAGGAGCAGGCTGGGGGGAGGGTGTCTGGCCAGGAGGGAGGGTGTCTGGCCGAGAGGAGAACCACTACTTTAGAACCCACTTCCTCACATAAGAAGAGACTTTTTTCCTTGTTTAAGGCTTGGCATAACAAGCTCTGAGAGGAGCGTTTTAGTGTCTGCGAGGCATCTGAAGAGAGCATTAGTGCAACGCATGATTCCAGTGCTCGTATCTTCTGGAAGAATCAGACCCTTTTATTGTATTTAATAGAACTCCATTTGTTACATATCCAGTGAAAGCAGGCATCTGGGAATTCGACAGATGTTCTCAATACATTTAAATCTATGGACTCTTCAGTAGATGTATGTGCTTCTTATTAGCGCTTGCCCCTAGTCAAAATAATGGCTGTAGATCAAATTAGACCTGATCTCACATATTTTATTTTTTTCTTCCACAGGAGCATTCTTTTTATCCTCAGCCAAGTTCTATAACTTAACTACAACTTCCACCTGTCATTTGAATCCATTTGCAGTAAAGTGGGTGACACGGAGCAGGATTAAATTAACTTAATTCATGATGATACATATATTTTTAGTAAATTTATTGTTTGATTTTATAAGAAATTCGATAAAGTGCCTTTACAAAATGAGAGCTGATTTGGAATCGCTTGAGAGGGGAAGTGCTTGTCTGGGTTTTCCATATTCCTCCATAAAAGAGATGCAAGTTAAAAAAAAAATCCATCCCAGTGAAAAGCTCTTCCTAATGCAGTCTAGCAAATTGTTTTGACATATTATTCCTTGCATGCTTTTAAAGTATAATTGGATTTAATCAACAACAAAATGGGCAAATGCTGTAAAAACCCTTCCTGATCACATCCTCGGATATAAAACCTGCGATATTAGGCAATACAGCACTAGCTCCCAGATCTCGTAAATGCTCTGAGAATTATCCCTGTCTATAATCTACACCTCATGCTGCACATCAGACTTTGCTCTCCCCCTCCAGCTAAAATTTACCTCCATATCATAAACAATTTTTGACATGAAGGAAACAGACAAATGGATTTGAAATTAAACCATTCTTAATCATGTATTGATCTCTTGTTATAATGAAGTAAAGTTACCGTCTCAAACCGTGACCGTCTGGCGCTAGCGGAGCAGCATTCCAGTCATTCCAACTGTGAATGCTTTTGAGTGGATAATTACAACTGGAACAAAAAAGCTTGTTGTCATTTTCTTGTTGTTTAATAATAAAAGCAGATGTAGAACTAACGAGGAACACGATGGTGCCACACGACGGAAGTCGCTCCAGTAATTTATCGAGCGCTTTTTGATTTTGTCCTTGTACCAGGCTGGGGGAGAGGAGGATGGTAGACCACCTTAGCACCATCAACCAGGAAGGGAGAGTCAGGATCTAGAGCCTGATCCAAACCCCAAAGAAATCAATCAATAGCCTCCCATTCACTTCAGGGATGCTGAAGGGGCCATTTGGACATGGCTTTAATCATAGAATCACAGAATCCTAGGGTAGGAAGAGACCTCAGGAGTCATTGAGTCCAGTCCCCTGCCCAAAACAGGACCAATCCCGACTCAATCATCCCAGCCAGGGCTTTGGCAAGCCGGGACTTAAAAACCTTTAGGGATGGAGATTCCCTAGGTAACATAAGAACATAAAAATGGCCAGACTGGGTCAGGCCAAAGGTCCATCTAGCCCAGTGTCCTGTCTGCCGACAGTGGCCAATGCCAGGTGCCCCAGAGGAAGCCAATCGAACAGGTAACGATCAAGAATGAATTGCCGAGGGAGGTTGTAGAATCTCCATCACTGGGGATATTTAAGAGCAGGTTGGACAGACACCTGTCAGGGATGATCTAGAGCAGGTGAGTGGTACCTTGTTTGGGTCGGGGGCTGCTGACCCCCAGAAAAATCAGTCAGGCGGGGCAGTGGGGGTTCCAGAACCAGCACAGGCTCCCCCATGCTGGTTCGTTTGCAGTACATTAGTGCGTTTTGTTGCCAGGAAGGAGGGTGCAGGAGCAACAGTGGATGCAGGAGCAGGGTGGGAGGTAGGTGTCTAGCCAGCGGGGAGGGTGCAGGAGCAAGGGTGGGTGCAGGAGGAAGGGAGGGATGGTGCACGGTCAGCAGAATTGACTAAAATGGGGCCAGCGTGTGGTGTAGGCTTGCCTTCATTCATGTATTCACGCCCAACAGTGTGAACTTGCACGTACATGCAACCACACTTCAGTTGCAGCCCTCGGCATGTGCTGTGAGTATCAGTGTGGCCCCCGGCAGTTGAGTAGCCCTGCTCTAAATCACATTAGGGGCCAGAGTTATGAAGGTATTTAGGTGTCTAAGTCCCATTGAAATTGACCGGATGTAGGCACTTAAATACCATTCGCAGCCTGGGCCATAGGGTACATGCATACTGGAGCGGGAAGCTCTTGTCCCCTCAAGATGGAAACATCTCCTGCTTGCACGGCCTGTACAAGCAAGCTAGACATTGTAGCCCAGTGGCTGTGATGGGAGGAGGTAGCTACACCTCCGGGCTGGCTAGCCCATCCTGTCCGGGCAACCTGGCTCTTTTTAGCCCCTTTGTTTGCGTGGGTACGTCTTCTCCGGCTGGAAACGGCAAATTCCAACACTGGAGTCCACGTATCACTAGACGGAGACGTTCACTGACATTCCCATAAAGGCGATTTGCTAAGATGTGGAATTCCACGCAACCTACCCCACCGTTAGCACTTTAGTGAACACCCACGTCTTGCGAGAACTTGCCCTGTTGTAAGGATCATTGGCAGAGAGAGGGATGATGGATTTGCCCCGCCCCTGGGCGGAGTGGGGGGGACGGGCTCTGCACTCCAGGAAAGAGTGGAGCCTCGGGCAAAAGGAGGCAGAGCTAGCCTCTCCCTACCAGTCCTTCAGCGCTGTCTGGCGCTTCAGCAGAGATTCAAAGGGTCCATGGCTCCAGCAGCCACTACCGCCACAGTAGCCATGGTGGAGCTGTTGTTAGCCCATATTTATTGTCTGTGTGGCAGTGGGGCCTCTGACCCCCACTCTCAAGCAGGAGAGGCGCTGGCCTGGCCCCGCAGATCTTACAGCCTAAGACAAGGCACAACGGACGGGGTGGAAGCACAGGGCAGACATCTTGCTGAGCATCGGTCACCATGGCTACATCTAGACTGCATCCCTCTGGGATGCCAATCAAGCACATCGAAATTACTAATGAAGCCAGGATTTAAATATCCCGCACCTCATTAGCATACACAGGGCCCCCACTTTTTTTCAAAATGGCGTTTTTTCGAACGCCGATCTGTCCAGACGCCGATCTGTCGAAAATAAAAATGAGGTTTACAGGATCTTTCGAAAAAGGCTTTATTTTCTACAGACCCGCGGCTAGACTGCTGGGTTTTTTTTCAAAAAACTTCTGTTTCGAAAAAAAAGAGGTGGCCATGTTTATGCTAATGAGGCACAAGATATTTAAATCCCTGCTTCATTAGCAATTTCAACATGCCTAATCTACATCTCTGTCAACAGAGGTGTAGTCTAGACACACCCCATGCCTTGCCCAATGCTTGCAGGTGGCCTTTGCTTTTAGCACAGCTCGGAGGCTCACCCAGGACCCCTCCAGCTCACGGTTAGCATATTAAGCCATGAAGTTTTAAATACCGTATTTATTGGCACATTTGGCTTTATGATAGGACATGGGCTGGGAAGTGTAAAGAAAGCATATAAAAGCTGTTTTATGCTCACTCGCACAGGCTACCCTGGGATCGCCCAGCCAAGTTGAGGAGAGCCGCATTACCTGCTTTCTCTTGCCAGGGGTGTTTTACGGGCTGGGAGCCGTTAGTTAATTGATTCCTGGGGCCAGCTCCAGATTATCCCTTGCCTAGGTCTGCCTTGCTCGTTTGAGAAGCGAGGGGCACAGAGGTTCCTGGCCAGCGTCGTTTCTTTGGGAGTCGTTCAGGCAAGGAAGGTTTGGGGAAATGGCAGGCCCATCATGACGCTCTTGTCTCAGCGCACCGCACAATTCGATATGTTCGCTTGACAGGGCCGGAGCGGGGAACCTGCTTTGGAACAAGGGCAGCTGATTCACAGACAAAATCATCAGTCAGGGAGCCACACAAAGCCCCCCCCACTGCTTATAGAAAGACACTCCTCTGCCCCCCTCGCACAGGAGGGGGTCTGGCAGCAGATGGAGCCCATGGATCAGATCCGGCACTGGCTTGCCTTACTCAGGCCTGCGAGGGTCAGGGTTCCTCCCCCCACAGCAGGGAGCTGGTACTGGCACTCCAGCCCCACAGGAGCAGCTCTGAGGGAGTGTGGTGCACCAGCATGGACTCCCCAATCCTGGGGGGAGCCCCAAGACTCAGGGGCCAGCCCCAAACCCCAGGTCTTAATTTCCCCCCTTGCTATAGGGTGTAGCGTTAAGTGCAGAATGAGAATGTATCAAATCTCTGGTTTCTGAAGAGGAGATCACCCCCAGCCCTGATCACATAGGCCGGTATCTTCAGTATCCACATGGAGGGGTGCAATTCACCCCCAGTGAACAGGCCATGGGCCTGGCCTATACCCTACTTAAGACCCCCGTAGTAGCATGGCCACTGAATGAGCATCCTTTCATGGCCAAAGGTCCCTTGAGAGCATCCTGCCTCTTTCCCTCCCAGCTTTTCTTCAGGGCCTGTCAGAACTCACAGCTCTCAAACCAGGCCCCCACCAGCTCCCTTCTACGGAGTCCTCTGCTACATACCGGCCCTGTAGCCCCATTCAGGGTCTTCTCATTATTCCAAAACCAAACACAGTCTTCTCCCCAGCTCTCTTTCCGCTCTCTTCCTCGCCTCCCTGCCTGCAGAAGTTTCTCCCCCATCCCCTCAGCCTTCTCCCTTAGGAACCTGCCTTGGCTTTCTTGTGCCCTGAAGCAGCTACAATTACAGCCTCACTTTCCACCTTCCCCCACCAGCACTCATCACTCATTTCCCTGCACCTTCCTGGTCTATTTATCCTGGAAGCACCTGAGAGATCCCAGGTGTGGCTCATTGTGTCCTCAGGACTGGGTTAGCCCTGAGCTCACAAATTGGGCTCCAATTGAATGCAGGTGGCACATAGGCATTGTGCTCGCCTGCAGGGAAAGGGTTTTCAAAAGGCCTGGCTGCTGGCCTCACTGAGTTCCCACAGAAGGCAAAGGGTGTTTGGCTAGGGGAAAAGTCTGGGAAGTAGGGTTGCCAGGTGTCCAGTATTGACCCAGACAGTCTGGTACTTTTGCCTCCTGTCCTGTAATAAAATTCAGAAAATACCAAACACTTAAAATGTCTGGTATTTTCTGATTTTTTTTCCCCAGCTAGGAGGTGAAAAAACCAGACACCTGGCAACCCTAGGACACACTCAGCAACTGGGACCCAGCCCCGGCCCCCCTGCTTACCTGGTTTCACAGGGAAGCTGAGTTCTGGCTTGTCATGATTATGAGGATTAGCCAGCAGCCTGGGGATTAAGGGGTTAACTACACCTAGCCAAGTGGAGTGACCAGTAGGAATGTAGGTGGGACTTGCAAACTGGGACAAAGGAATTTGGATTTTTTTTCCTTTTTCCTTTTGTCTCTCTGGGTGAGTCCTCTGCACTTACAGGGAGGGACAAGGATGTCTCTCTCTTTCCAAGAAACAAAAGGACTTTTGCCCGAATGGGAGCAGCATAGTATTTCTGCAAGAAGCACTGATTTCTTACATGAGATCGTCAGTGTTCTTGTGGAAATTCAAGCGGCCAGCGTAGACAGCTGGCAAGTTGGCAGCTGCTTTTGCGGAAAAACTTGCCAGTCTAGACACAGCCAAGGACTATGGAGTGACCCACGAGCGCATGCTAGCCAGGCCACCCGATTGACTGTCATGATAGATGAGCAACTCCAAGTCCGCACAGCTGGGAAACTCTCTCCTCTGATGTCAGCAAGAATGGGCAAGATTGAGAGCACATTAGAAATCCAGCCAGCTCTCTTGAAATAAGCACCAAATATAGAAGAGGAAAAACATGTTTGATCATTCTGTCAGGACACACATATCCAGGCCTGCCCAAAAAGATCTGTGCTTTAAGAATGCAGATGTATTCTTATAAGAGCATAAAAACAAAGACTCACAATTATAGTCTATTTGTAAATGATGGTTGGAGGCCTTGTTTTTAACTACTTATATTAAAATAAGGCACATTGAAAAGATAATTCAATTGAACACCTTCAGATCAAGAAAATAGCCCAGAACTTTTAAATAAAACTTAGTTAGTTTGCTTTCTGTCAGGCAAAGACCCCGCCTTATCAATAGCTGGGATTGTGAAGCCTCATTTGTTTATTGTTTTGTTATTATGCTCCCCATCTCCGTAATACTTATCTGTACGGTCTCTGTCTCGTTCTTTGATCGGTCCTGTCTCCTGCAAAATTAATTTTGCTGGGTGTAAATCAATGATGGCAGTGTGCTAGACTTGGTTAGATAGTCGTGTTATAGGCTGTTTCTACACTGGCCCCTTCTTTGGAATAGGCATGCTAATTTATAACTTTGGAATAGGGAAATGCGCGGGGGATTTAAATATCCCCCGCGGGATTTAAATAAACATGGCCGCCGCTTTTTTTCCGGCTTGGGGAAAAGCCAGAAAAGAGCGTCCAGACTGGCGCGATCCTCCAGAATAAAGCCCTATTCCGGAGGATCTCTTATTCCTACTTGAAGTAGGAATTTCCCTATTCCAAAGTTATAAATTAGCATGCCTATTCTGAAGAAGGGGCCACTGTAGATGTAGCCATAATGTGTTAAGAATGATTAGTTCCATTTTAGTAGAATGATTGGTTAAGGTACACAGGCAGTCCCCGGGTTACGTACAAGATAGGGACTGTAGGTTTGTTCTTAAGTTGAATTTGTATGTAAGTCGGAACTCGTACATATTGTAGGGGAAACTCTAGCCAAACATTTCTCCAGAGCTCAGTTTTATTCTCCCACACCTCACTTCCCTCAGTCCTTTATTCTCAAGCTGAGGTGTCTGCTGAGAAAAGCTGCTTCGCGTCTCCCTGGTCTGCTGGGAGGAAGCAGCTAGTGTGGGGTTGCCTCACCCCATTTGTAAGTAGGGATCCGATGTAAGTTGGATCCATGTAACCCGGGGACTGCCTGTACCTGAAAATATTGCTATCTTGGACAAACAGGAGGTAAAAGGGGGAAAGAAAGGAAAGGAAACTGGAAGATTCATGCTGGCTGGAAGCTAGCCCCCAATAAGCATTGAACTTTTTGCATCTCCGGAAAGCTGGTATTGATGTTCTCTGTTCACATGAGAAAGACCAGGGAAGTGGGAGGGTGAAGGAGTAAGCCCTCAAACACTTTCTTTTCCCAGAAAACTACAGAGCAGAACTATTTTTCATCAGGCTGGACGATTGTAACTTTCCGCAAATAGAATCCTAGAATACTAGAACTGGAAGGGACCTCGCGAGGTCATCATGACCAGTCTCCTGCCCTCCCGGCAGGACCAAGCAACATCCCTTTTAGATGTCTATCCAACCTGCTCTTAAAGATCTCCAGTGATAGAGATTCCACAGCCTCCCTAGGCAATTTATTCCAGTGTTTAACCACCCTGACAGTTGGAAAGTTTTTCCTAATGTCCAACCTAAACCTGCTTCAGTTTAAGCCCATTGCTTCTTGCCCAATTATCAGAGACCAAGGAGAACAATTTTCTCCCCTCATCCCTGTGACTCCCTTTTAGACACCTGAAAACTGTTTTCATGTCCCCTCTCAGTCGTCTTTTTTCCAAACTAAAAAGCCCAATTCCTTCAGCCTTGCCTTGTAGCTCATGTTTTCTAGATCTTTAATCATGTTTGTTGTTCTTCTCTGGACCTTCTCCAATTTCTCCACATATTTCATGAAATGTGGTGCCCAGAACTGGACACAGTGCTCGAATTGAGGCCTAATCGGTGCAGAGGAGAGCAGAAGAATGACTTCTTGTGTCTTGCTCACAACACTCCCGTTAATGCATCCCAGAATCATGTTTGCTTTTTTTGCCACAGTTTCACACTGTTGACTCCTATTTAGCTTGTGGTCCACTATAACCCCTAGACCCCTTTCTGCCGTACTCCTTCCCAGACCGTCGCTTCCCATTCTGTATGTGTGAAACTGATTGTTCCTTCCTAAGTGGAGTTCTTTGCATTTGTTCGTATTAAACTTCATCCTATTTACCTCAGACCATTTCTCCCAAGTAATGTGTTTGTTAATGAGTTCATCAAAATCACAGCCTTTAGTTACATTTCAATGGTAGATTTATTTCTGCCGCTGCTAATGAGATATCTAGTCGATGGCACTCAATGGAAGAGAATTTCAATGCTCAGGATTCACCGCCAATGATGGAGGCAGTTTGGATTCTTTCTATAGAAGGTGCTCAGGACAACTGGACCATTGGAAAGGTCTCATCAAATGTACAAGTCCATAGAATAGTTGGTGTTTGTGCAAAAAAAATAACACTGGTCTAACAATTCCCCTTGGCTGGAAATGGTCCACGCCTATGGACACTGAGATAAACAAAGCACCCTGTAGCTCGTTGGTGGTTTACTTAGGTGGGCCAGTGACCCGACTTTGAAACCCCCTGCCATAGGCAATCCCATCAGCATTAGGACTGGCCAAGAACAATTATGGTTACATGGATGGACCTTGAGGATCGTGCAGTCGAAACTCTCATGCAGCATTTTATTTCACCGTCTTTAGATGTGCAGAGGGCAGGGGAGAGGTGCCCCACAATTGTGTCTTTTTATTTACTCTCCAACCTCCCTCGTCTGGCAGATCACCATGGGCGAAGAACAGATCATTCTGAGCAAGGGAAATGAGCCATTTGGCAAGGAAGGGATGAGGACGCCCTGTGTGTCTCTTGTACTACCTGCTGCTGAAAATATTACAGCACAATAAAGTCAATGTAAAAATAGAATGCTACAAACTCAGTAATAAGGAGAGAAGAATTCATTACAGCCACCCGGACAATATGCAGACAGGAAACGATGAAAGGCTAGGCCATAGCCACGAGTCGCTGGCCACCATGCAAGCAGAGTTGACTTGTAACAACTCAGAGTCTAGTCCCTTGTGCACGGGAGAAGAAGTGTGCATCAGCCCTGTAGCTGGTGCAACTCACTTCTCCACTTCTTCGCCACTCCGTGGTATGGCCCAGGGGAATAAGGGACACATTTCTGTCCGTTGGCACACATTTCTGTCCTTGGTTTACTCTTAATCCATGCCGCCATACGCCACCCCTTAGAGTGGATTTCATAGTGTCAATCTAGCCCGACAAAAGAACCTTGTTAACTGTATTTTTACAAAGAGCAGTAAGACCTGTTCCCCAAATTTTGGTAAGTACTAACACTCACCAGCATATTGCTCCATATGCAGCGGTTTCTTTTGGACTACGATGGAGTACTGTGGAAAGGGATCTGGGGTCATAGCGGACCGCAAGTTAAACATGAGTCAACATTGTGATGCAAACATGATTCTGGGATTCATTCCCATGAGTGTTGTGAGGAAGACATGAGAAGCAATTCTTCTGCTCTATTCTGTGCTAATTAGGTCTCAGTTGGAATGTCATGTCTAGTTCTGGGCACCGCATTTCAGAAAAGATGTGGAGAAATTGAAGAGCATCCAGAGAAGAGGAACAAAAATGATTAAAGATTGAGAAAACATGACCGATGAGGAAAGGCTGAAGGAATTGGGTTTGTTTAGTCTGTAAAAGAAAAGATTGAGAGGGAATTGATAGCAGTTTTCAAGTATCTAAAAGGGGTGTTACAAGGAGGAAGGAGGAAGGAGAAAAATTGTTCTTCTTGGCCTCGGAGGGTAGGACAAGAAACAATGGGCTTAAATTGCAGCAAGGGAGGTTTAGGTTGGATGTTAGGAAAAAGTTCCTACCTGTCAAGGTGGTTAAATACTGGAATAAGTTGCCTAGGGAGGTTGTGGAATCTCCATCTCTGGAGATATTGAAGAGCAAATTAGACATTGATCAGAGATGGTCCTGCCATGAGAGCAGGAGACTGGACTCGATGACTCTCGAGGTCCCTTCCAGTCCTAGGGTTCTAAGATTCTATGACAAAGAGCGACGTCATTTACTCTCCTCCCAGGCACAGCGGGGAGGAGCTATGAGTTTCGTTGTCCAACGCAAGAGCAACCTTCTCTTCCTCAGAGCGGACTGTGGCATTGATCCTCGCTTTAGGGGTGACTCCCCATTGAGCAGCAATTTGCTGAGCAGCTTACTCAGTGGGATTAAACTGAGCAGGGTCAGTACTTATGAAGATTGGCAAGCTCGTGTGTGGAGTTACCTCACACCAACCAGGGTGGGGGGGCTCCTATCCTATTCTCGGGCCCAGTTGCCCACTATGGCTTAGCAAGAGCTTGTCCCAGTGACTAGCCTTAAACAGGTGCATGTGTTTATTAGCAATTGACAATAAATCAACAGAATACGCATGCTAAGATCTAACTCTCACCACTCTCAATAAAGCGGACAGTAGTGGCATCTCGGGCTGGCCCCGGGATGCCTGGCTGTGGTAGTGGCACCTCTGGGGCCAGACCCAGGCCACAGTAGTGGTACCTCCAGGCCAGCCCCAAGCTGCCTGGCAGCCGTGGTGCCTCCAGAGGTGGCCTGTGGCTGCGATGCCTCTGGAGTCTGCCCCAAGCTGCGTAGCCGCATCTGTGGCACTTCTGGGGCCGACCCTGGGCCGCAGCGCCTCAGGGACAGCCTGTGGCCGCTGGCCCCAGAGGCCGGCCTTGTGGCCATGGCAGTGGCGCGTTCGGCCTCTGGGGTGGCCTTTGGCTGCATTGCCTTGGGGCCGGCCCTGGACTGCGTGGCCGTGGTGGTGGTGTCTCCAGCCTCCGGGACTGCATGGCCGTGGCAGCAGGTCCTCCCTCCAGGGTGGCCGTAACAGTGTGGCTGCAGCTGTTGCTTCACGAGAAGACAAAACTTGGTAAGGTTCCCCCTCATGCCTAGACCTCCCCACCCCAGTCCCATCACTTCCCTCCCCCCAAAGCTCAGCACCCCCAGCTTGCTCCCGCCCCCTTCCCTGTTCCTGCTCCCTCCACCTGGCCAGATAAGCTTCTCCCAGCCTGCTTCTGCACCCCAGCTCCCTCCCAGATCCTGCACCCCATCCCTCTTCGACTTGCTGGCAGTCCTGTCTCGCACATTGGACCTCTCATTTTTGTCCCTACCCCAGAATCTAAGGAAGTCCATAAAATTCACTAACTCCAGAACCCCAGAAAATAAATCTGGTCTCTGGAAAGCCCTGAACCTCAGTTTTCCCCTTCCCTTCCCTCCCCCCCCATGAGGCTGGGACCCCAGAGGCGTGAGGTATCTCGGTTGGGGTCACATCAGTGAGCATTGGGGGGGTTTGCAGGAGATTTTGCTTCTCACTTTTGTGGTCCCTGTGACGGGTTTTTACGGGTGCGAGCACCTCGCCCCCCACTCCCCAGCCGATCACGGCCCTGTCCGGGGTAGGGACGGGGCCCAGCGAACCCACCGTCTGTACTTGGCTCTTCGGCCTCCCCTGCTGGGGTCCTAGTAATGGCTTCTGGTTGCCGGGGCGATCACCCCTCAGCCCCCAAGGGACTGAGGGGGCTCGGCGGCCCCTTCGTCAGCCTCTCCCCCTCTCTCGGTTTGGATGGGGAGAAGAGGGTTGGTGTGGAGGGAAGGGAGTGGGGGACCCGGGCCCTCCCTCACCTCCGGGTCCCAGCCCGAGGCCCTAAGCGGAGGTCGGCGACCTGTAGTCACCCTCCACGGCGGACGGGGCTGCAGCCCTCAACTCGTCCGCCCACGGGCGCCAAAAGGGTCCCGCCTCGGGCTCCTTCCACTCCCCCCTGCCTTGCTCCGCTGGCGGAAGAAGGTTGGGATCACTCACCCCGCTGAAGTCATCGAGCGTATCCCAGGGCGAGCCGCCAGTTGCCGAGCCCGTCTCTCCAGGTTGCCCCAAGGGCTGGGGGTTTGGTGCTCCTGGACGCCAGGGCGCCTGCCGCTGCACTCTCCCCTCTCTTGCCGGGACGCTCCCGGCCTTTATGGTCCCCGAGGGATGACGTCGGGGCGGTAAGCTCCGCCCCCCCTGCGCCTCTCCCTTCGCGGCTGCCCTGGCGTACTCCCGGGTCCTCTGCTGGAGCATCAGCCGGGGCAGCAGGGGCGGCCGCTTCCTGGCCGCTCGTGTTCAGCCCCACCTCCCGCTCCCGGCTCCGGCCGGCGCTGCGGGGCATCCGGACCCCAGCGCCGCCGCGCAGGGGCGTTCGCCAGCTGCGGCGGCCGCTTTTCCCGCTGCGGTGGGGGGGTTCCCCTGCGGGTTCGAGTGCGGACCCCGCCGGGTCCGTCACAGTCCCCAACTGATTTTTGTGTGTGTCAGTAACCGCAGGCCCCAAAAGGTTCCCCACCCCTCCCATAAATAAAGAAAACATTGAAACCTTTTGTGTGGGACATAATATTTTACTTTATTTAAAATGAAGTTTGATAAACTAACGTAAGAAAGTTAAAACGCTTCATCTGTTTCATCATTTAAATGAAGCCGTTCTGGTTAGCTGCAGCGGGTTCAGAAAATAAGGTCACCATACCCAGCAGGGTAGTTCTCAACTCCGCCCCTTTTGCCTGAGGTCCTGCCCATTCCGATCGAGGCCCCGCCCCTTCTTGGTCGGCCCCCCTCCACTTCAGAATTTTGTGAAGTGGCTCCCCCTTCCAAAATTATTGCTCACCCCTGGTCTAGATCTAGATCTCAGTCCCCAGAAAAATCATGGAGGGGATCCTCACGGAATCCATTTTGAAGCACTTGGAAGAGGGGAAAGTGATCAGGAATAGTTGACATGGATTCACGAAAGGCAAGTCGTGCCTGACCAACCTGATTGGCTTCTATGATGAGGTAACTGCTCTGTGGACGTGGGAAAGTCAGTGGGTGTGATACACCTTGACTTCAGCAAAGCTTTTGATACGGTCTCCCACAATATTCTTGCCAGCAAGTTAAGGGAGTATGGATTGGATAAACGGACTGTAAGATGGATAGAAAGCTGGCTAGACTGTCGGGCCCAGCGGCTAGTGATCAACGGCTCGATGTCAGGTTGGCGGTCGGTTTCTAGCGGAGTGCCCCAAGGTTCTGTTCTTGGACCGGTTTTGTTCAACATCTTTATTAATGAGCTGGATGAAGGGATGGATTGCACCTCCAGCAAGTTTGCAGATGACACTAAACTAGGGGAGACGTAGATACACTGGAGGAAGGGGATAGGGGAGGGGATAGGGTCCAGAGTGACCTGGACAGATTAGAAGATTAGGCCACAAGAAATCTGATGAGGTTCAACAAGGACAAGTGTAGAGTCCTGCACTTGGGACAGAAGAATCCCAAGCATAGTTACAGGCTGGGGATTGACTGGCTAAGTAGCAGTTCGGCAGAAAAAGACCTGGGGGTTACAGTGGATGAGAAGCTGGATAGGAGTCAACAGTGTGCGCTTGTAGCCAAGAAGGCTAATGGCATATTAGGGTGCATTAGGAGGAGCATTGCCAGCAGATACAGAGAAGTGATTATTCCCCTTTGTTCGGCTCTAGCGAGGCCACATCTGGCTGTGTCTAGACTGCATCCCTTTTCCGAAAAAGAGATGCAAATTAGACATATCGCAATTGCAAATGAAGAGGGGATTTAAATCCCCCCCGCTTCATTAGCATAAAAATAAAGCCTTTTCCGAAAGATCCCTTATCCCTCTTAAAATGAGGGATAAGGGATCTTTTGGAAAAGACTTTATTTTCTGAAAGATCCGCGTCTAGACTGGCGCTTTTTTCTGGCAAAGCTCCGAGCCAGAAAAAAGCGGCAGCCATTTTTATACTAATGAAGTGTGTGGGGGGGGATTTAAATCCCTGCTTCATTTGCAATTGCGATATGTCTAATTTGCATCGCTTTTACGAAAAAGGGATGCAGTCTAGACACAGCCCGGGAGTATGGTGTGTAGTTCTGGAGAAAAGATGTGGATGCACTGGAGAGGGTCCAGCGGAGGGTGACCAAAATGATGAGGGAGCTGGAGTGCATGACCTAAGAGGAGAGGCTGAGGGATTGGGGGTTGTTTAGTCTGCAGAAGAGAAGAGTGAGGGGGGATTTGAGAGCAGCCTTCAGCTTCCTGAAGGGAGGTTCCAAAGAGGATGGAGAGAGGCTGTTCTCAGGAGTGATGGATGGCAGAACAAGGAGCAATGGGCTCAAGTTACAGTGGGGGAGGTCTAGGTTGGATATTAGGAAAAACTATTTCCCTCCGAGGGTGGGAAGCACTGGGATGGGTTCCCTAGGGAGGGGGTGGAATCTCCATCCCTAGAGGTGTTTAAGTCCCGGTTTGACCAAGCCCTGGCTGGGATGATTGAGTTGGGTTGGTCCTGCCTTGGGCACAGGGCTGGACTTGATGACTCCTGAGGTCTCTTCCCACCCTAGAATTCCGTGATTCTAGATGTGGGCAGGGCATTGGACTTGATGATCTCTAGAGGCCCCTTCCTGTTCTAGTATTGTACGATTTGATGGGTCTATGAAGAAAGAGAACTATTCATGACAGAGGTGCAATAGCCACCCTGAAGATGTAAAACGTTTGCCAGTGCAACGGCTGCACCTAACAGGGAGCTATCTCCTTAAGAGACCCCTGGGGGGGAGGTAGGAGCGAGTTGCACGTTATCGTTGCTGGGTAGATTTGGCTTCCGCACCCAGAAACTTCTGGAGCTGGGTGTGATCGTGCGGGGTCAGACGCCATGAGCTAGCAGGCCGGGCAGATGCTTTTCTAAGGCCTGAGCCAGGAGCTGAGCAGCCTGGTTTTCCTCACTCTGAGGCACTTAGCAGCAGGTAGTGATGTTCTTTACCCTCTCCCAGGGCACATGGCAATGCGAGTTATCGCCAGGTGAACCTGGGAGGGGAAAATAACTTCTCTAAGGGTACGTCTACACTAGCCCCCTAGATCGATCTAGGGAGGCTAATGAAGGCGACCGGAATTGCAAATGAAACGTGGGATTTAAATATCCCGTGCTTAATTTGCATGTTCCCGGACGGTTGCCATTTTAGAAATTGACTAACCCGAAGTAACTGCTTGCGTCTACACGCGGCAGTGAAACGGGATTCCGAAATAAAGCCCTAACTTGAATTAGTTGGAATTCCTCCTGCAATCAGGAGCTATGCTAGTAATTGTCTATGTCTCTATAAAGAGACATAGAACAGCCCGTGAATCACAGAAGATCTTAGTTAGAATTGAGTGGGACATGACAACGTCTGAAGTTTTCTTTCCACATACATCTAAGAACTCCCAGAACCAGAGGAACTAAATGGTCTATTTGATGTTAAGGAGATGAGCATATTGTATGAATGTTAAAAATACGACTGGCGAAACAGAAATGTGTCTAAGGTATGACCTTTTCATAACCACTGTAGGCTGGTTATCCCTGTTTCTGTGCTTGTGCTTGGCTCTGACTACCTGAATAACAAGTTATAATTTTGTAATGGAAACTGTAAGGGAGGGATAAAGAGGAACACACTATTAAGGGAGAAAAAATGAAAACTGATCGGAAATTCACTTTATCGCTGGGATGTGAATCACCGGAGGGAAACTGTTCTGTTTAGGAAATATATGTAACTGCAAAGGACACCATGAAATGCTTTTCTGAGAATCGTGTTTTAAACCCAAGCGTAAGTAGGTCAAAGCTGTTTTGAGTCTTTGTAGCTGGAAATGTGAAGGGTAATGGAATATGTAACTGTCTAGATCAATTGACCACGAGGGTGACATTTGCTGTTAATGGACTGATGCTAACCCATGTAGCTAACCACAAATTGTAATATATGCTAAACAAGAGGCCTATAAAAGATTGTAACCCCGCTTGGGACAAGTTGAGTACCAGACAGAGCCCCAGGACTGGGGAGTATCACATGTTCTGTGTGCATTATTTTGATCTGATATGGCTAATCCATGACTAACAACCCACTCTGTGCTTGATCATTTGATGGCTCATAAATCCATAAACAGAAGGAACCCTGTTTACTGCTCTCCAAAATAAAGCTTTGGCACTGGAAAAGGTTTTCGTAAAATGGAGTTGTCCAACAGAGGTCTTGAGATCCCTTATTTCTTCCTAGGGGCAGTCAGAGAGAGAATTCCCGTTGGATCTTTGGACCCTTCCCATTGATAATGTTGTCAAAATGATACATCCCCACATATCATTTCAGCTTCAGCATAATGGCATAATTTGCCGCAACAGTGTTTTGCCACAATTGTTTCATAAGAATGGCCATACCAGGTCAGATCAAACATCCATCTATCCCAGTACCCTGTCTTCTGACAGTAGCCAATGCCTGGTGCTCCAGAGGAAATAAAATCCTCACGTGATCCCTCCTCTGTCACCCATTCCCAGCTTCCGGCAAACAGAGACTAGGGACACCATCTGACTAATAGTCATTGATAGACCTATCCTCCATGAATCTCTCTAGCTCTGTTTTGAACCCTGTTCAAGTCCTGGTCTTCACAACATCCTGTGGCAAGGAGTTCCACAGGTTAACTGTGCTTTGTGAAAACAAAAGACTTCCCTGCTACCTATTAATTTCATTCAGTAACCCCTAGTTCTTGTGTTGTGGGAACAAGAAAATATCTCTTCCTTATCCACCTTCTCACACCAGTCATGATTGTATAGACCTCTATCATATCCCACCCTTACGCTCCTCTTTTCTAAGCTGAAAAGTCCCAGTTTTATTAATCTTTCGACATATGGCAGCCATTCCAAACCCCTCATCATTTTTGTGACTCTTTTCTGAACTTTTCTCAATGCCAAGAACTCTTTCTTTGGGGGGTGGGGGGGAGTGGCAACCACATCTGTTCCCCCCACCTCTTCCGTTAGTCATTGTTACAATTGTGGAATCTCCATCACTGGAGATATTTAAGAACAGGTTAGAGAGACACCTACCAGGGATGATCTAGACAATGCTTGATCCTGCCGTGATGGGACCCCATCCAGGGGACGGGTTTTGATGACCTCTCAAGGCCCTTCTAGTTCTTTGAGTCTATGATTCTATGAATATTGCAATTCCCCCCAGCACTCCCAGGACTGTTTCTCCCTCTAAATAGGAAGAAATAATTGCAGGGCCAATGTCGGAGGCATCCATGGAACAGGCAATGGGAGAAATAACAACCCGTGTTAGGTCTGACACCATCAGGATCGGTCCGTCTCTGCTCACGCAGGGGAGCGGTTCATCGTAGGAACAGAACTGTGAAAGTCAACGAGATCGCAGCTTTCCAGTGTCTGTTGGGAGTTCACAGCCGTCTAGCCATTCATAGCTATAATACTCTCATGGGCAGCTCCTGCCCTGGCGGAAATCAATGGCAAAACTCCCACTGATGGCAATGGAAGTTGCAGCTGGCTCTGGTGTGCTCTTGTGTCTCAAACTCCACCCAAAGCAGGTGTGCAGTGAAGGTGGATCTCTTTAGTCCAGCAGCCTCAGGATCGGATTGGTCCTGAACCAGAGAATTTTCTTGACCTCCGGAGGTCGATATTGTCTAGCAGCATTACCAACACTTCTACTGCTTGCTGGGCTCTGAGAAGACATTTGGGGGTAAATTAGAGCGACATCACTGCACAGAACACTGAGAGCCAGGCCTGGTGGCTGTAAACAAACTTTACGGGACTGCAGGAAACTTGGCCACACCCATGAAAATCGGTCATCTGGCTAACTTAAATCATGCCCGACCATGGATGTTTCTGGACCAGAGAGTTCTGGACTAGAGAGGTTCAACCTCCAGTTTGGTGCTTGGGAACAATTCTGAAGTCTTTCAGGCAAGACTTTACTAGACTTGTGGATTCAGTGCAACACCTTATTCCACAAGTGGGAACTCTGAAATCTATGGGACTTCTTGCCCCTAAGCTGCAATTCACCCTGTGTGAGGGTACAGAAATCTGGCCTTTAATTCTTAACCCGGTGTCTGAGCCTATGAAAGGATTGGCGGTGCACGGAAATCACTGCGTTGTACAATACCCCGACAAATGAAACCAGCAGGTCAGCTGGTGAGATAAAGGGCTGCTTTATGATGGTTGAAAGCACGCTGCACAAAGCTTTAAGGCAGCCATAAAATATTTAATTACCCCTGATTTTCATTTTCGACAGCAGAGAGTTATGTTTTCACATCCGCTTGCCCATATTTCCATTAATAAAATAATTCAAAAGTCATCGGAGAGAAAAATCCAGTGTAAAGCGTGAGCTGCAGATGACAGCTCAGAAGTGCCCCAAGAATTAATTTCCCTTCCCCCTCCCTTAAATAAACGATCATGAAAGATCAAATTGCATCAAGCTAAGTGCCTCCGCTGTCTGGATAGGAAAGGGCTGTGGAGGCGACCTGGATGTGCAGTTCAGATGTGATTCACACAGGAGGAATGCTGTGTTTCGGTGAGTCTCATAAATCCTAAAAATACCAGAAGAAATAATGTTTATTAAAATGACTGGAACTTCATAAAACACTAGAACTGGAAGGGACATTGAGAGGTCATCAAGTCCAGTCCCCTGCTCTCACAGCAGGACCAAGCACCATCTAGACCATCCCTGAGAGATGTCTATCTCCAGTGAGGGAGATTCCACAACCCCCCTGGACAATTTATTCCAGTGTTTAACCACCCGGACAGGTAGGAAGTTTTTCCTAATGCCCAACCTAAACCTCCCTTGCTACAATTTTAGCCCATTGCTTCTTGTCCTATCCTCAGAGGCCAAGGAGAACAATTTCCCCCATCCTCCCTGTGACACCCTTTTAGATACCTGAAAACTGCTATCATGTCCCGTCTCCGTGAGACGGGAAATGCAAAGTGCTCCACTTAGGAAGGAACAATCAGTTCCATACGTACAAGATGGGAAGCGACTGTCTAGGAAGGAGCATGGCGGAAAGGGATCTAGGGGTCATAGTGGACCACAAGTTGAATATGAGTCAACAGTGTGATGCTGTTGCAAAAAAAGCAAATATGATTCTAGGTTGTATCAACAGGTGTGTTGTAAGCAAAACTCGTGAAGTCATTCTGCCGCTCTACTCTGCACTAGTTAGGCCTCAGCTGGAGTACTGTGTCCAGTTCTGGGCACCACATTTCAAGAAAGATGTGGAGAAATTGGAAAGGGTACAGAGAAGAGCGACAAGAATGATTAAAGGTCTAGAGAACATGACCTATGAAGCCAGGCTTCATGAACTGGGCTTGTTTAGTTTGGAAAAAAGAAGATTAAGGGGGGACATGATAGCGGTTTTCAAATATCTAAAAGGGTGTCACAAGGAGGAAGGAGAAAATTTGTTCCTCTTGGTTTCTGAGGACAGGACAAGGAGTAATGGGCTTAAAGTGCAGCAGGGGAGGTTTAGATTGGACATTAGGAAAAAATTCCTAACTGTCAGGGAGGTCAAATATTGGAATAAATTGCCAAGGGAGGTGGTGGAATCTCCCTCTCTGGAGATATTTAAGAACAGGTTAGATAGACATCTGTCAGTGATGGTGTAGACGGAGCTTGGTCCTGCCTTGAGGGCGGGGGGCTGGACTCGATGACCTCTCGAGGTCCCTTCCAGTCCTATTATTCTATGATTCTATGATTCCGTCTTCTCCTTTCCAAACTAACCAAGTCCAGTTCTGCCATCCTTCCCTCATCGCTCATGTTCTCTAGATTTTTAATCATTTTTATTGCTCTTCTCTGGACCTTCTCCAGTTTGTCCACATCTTTCTTGAGATGTGATGCCTGGAATTAGACACAGTACTCCAACTGAGGCCTAATCAGCGCAGAGTAGAGCAGAAGAATGACCCCTCGTGTCGTGCTCACAACACTCCTGTTAATGCCTCCCAGAATCATGTTTGCTTTTTTGCCACAATGTCACACTGTTGACTCCTATTTAGCTTGTGGTCCACTATATCCCCTAGATCCCTTTCTGCCGTACTCCTTCCCAGACAGTGGCTTCCTAATCTGTATGTGTGAAACGGATTGTTCTTTCCTAAGGGGAGCACTTTGCATTTGTCCTTATTAAACTTCATCCTGTTTACCTCTGACCATTTCTCTAACTTGCTAAGGTCATTTTGAATTATGTCCCTATCCTCCAAAGAAGTTGCAACCCCACTCAGTTTGGTAGCATCTGCAACCTTAATAAGTGTATTCTCTCTGCCAATACGTAAATTGTTGATGAAACCACTTGGTGGTGGCTTCCATTTTGGGCTCCTAGCAGCCAATCAAAGCCATTTTAAAAAAAAATCTAGGACATACCTTTAACATAGACTTCTGTAGGCTACATGGTATCATAAACATTGGGGGATAAGAATCCTTCTGACACCCCGATATGCGATTCTCAGATCTTGGGTCCATTTGGGAATAAGCAAAACACCTCTTTACTCCTTCCTGAAAAGAGGTGGGCAGGGAATAAATGAACATAAAACAGCCATACTGAGTCCGAGCAAGAGTTCATATCTGTCTTCTGACAGTGGCCAATGCCACGTGTTTCAGAGGGAGTGAACAGAACAGGGAATCATGAAGTGATCCTTCCTCTGTTTCCCATTTCCAGCTTCTGGCAGACTGTGTCTAGTAACACTATCCCTGCCCATCCTGGCTAACTGCCACTGATAGACCATGAATGTGCATAGTTATTTTTTGAACCCTGTGAGAGTCTTGGCCTTCGCAACATCCTCTGGCAAGGAGTTCCACAAGTTTACTGTGAGTTTTATGGAGAACTTTTGCCCCCCCCCTATTATTTGTTGACCCTAGTGGCTAAGCCAATGCTGGAAGGATGTGGAGGTAAGCATAGGCCAGCGGAAATTACTAGCTCCCAGGAGAAGGAGAAATTGTGACACAGAGACATGCTCTTGAGTCACCACAATGCCTGAGATTCCTCCTGTGATGACACCGTTGCCATTCGTTGCTCAGGAATTTGCCAAAAGTCACTATCTAGTCCAATTTTGATAAATATTGCTTACTACAAATATTCTGTAGCGCAGGGGTGGGGAACATTTTTTGAGTTGGGAGACACTGACCCACAGAAAAATCAGTCGGGGGCCGTACACAGTGAGAAGTTAACAAAACCCCCAAACGTCTCACTGGTGTGGCCCCTGTCTGAGAAGAAAGACCCCTCCTCACATTCCTCCCCCACATCAGAGCGTAGGGGGGCCCATTCTAATAAATTTTGTGTGTTCCAGCCCCATGGCAGGGAAGTGGGCGTGGCTCGGAGCGCCAGCACAGGATCCCCAATTCTCGGGAGGCCACTGAGCCTCGCGGGCCAGATCCAGCCCCCGGGCCTGAGGTTCCCCCCCCCCCCCCCCGCTGTAGAGGATGATTTTGTTATGAAATGATACGTCGTACAATCTTTTGCAAAACAGTGCGCTACCTGGCTGGTTTTAGAACAATGACTTGTATCTTCTATTCTGTGAATAATGATAATAACGATGACGATAATAATAAAAATAATATCATCTACGTAGTAGGTGTTACAGTAGCAAAACTGACCGTTGTACCGTAGCAGCACAGAAACTCTGCATGGTCGAAGATGTAATGGCAAGGTTTACACGCTATAATTGCACAGTGGGGCCAACCTTGGAGAAACAGCTTAGGGTCGCCAGATGTCCGGTATTGACCTGGACAGTCCGGTATTTTCACCTCCTGTCTGGTAAAAAAAATCAAAAAATACTGGATACCTAAAATGTCCGGTATTTTCTGTTATTTTCCCTGCCAGGATGCGTAAATACCAGACACCTGGCAACCCTATGGACACACTTAGCAACCGGACCCAGCCCCCGGCTCTTCCTGGACCGCCAGCCAGTTCTGCAGGGTCTTGTCTTGTGGCTGGAACAGAAAACCAAGATGGCCACCGGCAAAGAAGCCGCCTCTATTTTTTTTTTTTTTTTGGCTTAATAACTGCTGTCGGGGTCCTTTTCGGTTTGTTTGTTTTTTTGCTCGACAACTTTGGCCTCCCCCTTTTTTTTCTCAACAGAATTTTTTCCCCAGTGTTCTTTTTTTTGGGGGGGGGAAGGGGTCGGTATTTTTGGTTAAACCATCTGGCAACCCTACTCAAGATATGATTCATGGGATGCAAATTTGGAATGATTTACACCAAAACTTGGAAACTCCATGCAATCTAGTCACTATCGTTTGCCTCGAAAAGATTTCATTGTGTGGGGAGTTAGAAGGTGCAAGAGTCTTTTCTCTCTATTGGACGATGGCCGTCTTTAATCTCCGTTCTTTGGGGGCATGCTTTGCCCGTCGTTTCTGAGTAAACAAGACATTTGATTTCATCCCTGACCACTTCAGCAATATCTTAGTGGCAGATGAGGGCCCATATGGGAAAGTGTAACACTTACTTTCCATAGTGTTGTCATGTGAATTGACATTGAAAATATCAAAAGAGGCAGTTTCTGATGAGATAAAGCTCACAGTAATTTAATTTCATTTACAACTTTGCATTATAATGTCACGGATGCTAGCAGCAGGATGTGTTACTTGCTTTTGGTCTCCAAATTGCAGCATAATAAGTTCTTTCCTCCAACAATTTCCAGCTTTTGCACAGTTCAGAAAATCTGGTGCTGCTTTAAAGTTCCCAGATGTCAGATGGTGTCAGTTTTTTTTTTAAATATAGGCTGCTTTTAAGTGTATCAATGTAGCTGCAGCTAAATAAATCTAATTATAAACTTATTCACTTCTGAACTATCCTTTTAACTGTGAATATTAAATCAGGATAGCTATATAAATCTCTTAATATAGTCTAGTAAGATTTACAGCAGTTCTAAAGTTTTGATCTTCTACAAATTATCTCTAAGTCCTGCTGGTGATTTCATTTTTTAGGTCAGTCTTTTAACTATAGTGATTTTATTGCTACATGGCTGTTTTTAAAATAAATTGGCACATGATACTGAGCGCAAGTGGAGAGCAAAACGGGTTATGTTTTAAAAATGAATTGGCATTGTTTCAAAAGATGGAATTAAATGAAAAATGTAGTCTCCGACTGACTAACTCCCAAATCTTTGGCCCTGGGAAACAATCAGAACAATTCCCTTTCAGCACAAAGAATTTTTCCAATTGCAAAATGCTAGCAACATTTCAAATGATGACAGTTCAAATTTGACAAAAAGGCAATTTTTCAAATATAGTTTCCTAATTTTTTGTCTCCCTTTTATGAGATCAGTTGTAATGCTGGTCATTTTTGTTGGTTTCAATTTAAAAATATATATATATATATTTTTCAAAAAGGAGGTACAGGTCTCTAGTCGGGCATCCTCCGGACCTGACCAGTGCCGAACTCGAGAATTTGCTGAACCACGGGAGGTCAATATTGTCTAGCAGCATTACCAACAATTCCATTGTTTACAGCCACCAGTCCTGGCTCTCACTGTTCTCTGCTGTTATTTAGCTCTAATTTACCCCAAATGTTTTTTAAGAGCCCAGTAAACAGACTTTATGGGACCCATGCTAAGTGGACATCTGGCTCAGTAAAACTATATTGGACCACGGATGTTTCCAATCCAGAGAGGACCAGATTAGAGATGTTCAACCTTTAAAATAATTTGAAAAAAATATACAGGCAGTCCCCGGGTTACGTACAAGATAGGGACTGTAGGTTTGTTCTTAAGTTGAATTTGTATGTAAGTCGGAACTGGTACACATTGTAGGGGAAACTCTAGCCAAACATTTCTCCAGAGCTCAGTTTTATTCTCCCACACCTCACTTCCCTCAATCCTTTATTCTCAAGCTGAGATGTCTGCTGAGAAAAGCCGCTCCGCGTCTCCCTGGTCTGCTGGGGGGGGGGGGCGCTAGCTTCGCGTCTCCCTGGTCTCCTGGGGGGAAGCAGCGAGGGCGGGGTTGCCTCACCCCGTTTGTAAGTAGGGATCTGATGTAAGTCGGATCCTTGTAACCCGGGGACTGCCTGTATTAGGGATTGTTTGCCTCCTATTTTGCTCATTCAGTCCTAGGAACACTAAAGGCCTGGAATAAAATATGGAACAATCTTTTCAGAATAAAATATTCAACATCTTTTAAGGGATCGTAAAAGTTGTTCAGCCCGGAAGGAAAATGCTGGCGTTTTTCTAAGCTGACCTTTTGCTTTGAGTTTTTTACCTCTGTATTGTTTCCCCCAAATTTTCATTAGTCAAAGAGCAGGAAGGAAAAAAAATCTTTTGATCGTTGACAAAAAAAATTGTTTTATGGAAAATGTAGTTGCTGTTATGAAAGGCTGACTTCGTTTCCTAAAAGACAAGCACACAGGACAAGGGAGAAAGAAAAGCACAGCCAAAAGAGCAAAATGTGCATTTTGTTCCTGGCGCTGGCTCTTAGTTGCACTGTCCCTGCTGGAAACACACAGGCAGGGCACAGCGCTTCAGAACCTGGCACACGCGGGCCAGCATCAGATGGTGTGGGGGCATGGTGTCCAATGCGCTAGCCGCTAGCTACCGTATTTTCTGGCGTATAAGACGACTTTTTATACTAAAAAACATCCCCCAAAAATCGGGGGTCGTCTTATACGCCGGGTATAAACATACTGTAGCTTCGGCTACATACAGAACATCCCTGTGCTGATACTGTATGTACCGCGCTGAGCCAATCACGGCAAGCGGTGTCATCTATTAATGCATACAAAGCCTGCTTGGATTGGCTGAGTCAGAGAGGCGGGCTATTACAACCTTTGCCAATCCGAGCAGGCTTTGTATGCATTAATAGAATACACCGCTTGCCGGGATTAGCTCAGCGTGGTACATACAGTATCAGCACAGGGACGTTCTGTATGTAGCCAAAGCTACAGTACTGTATTAGGGCACATCCAGCGGGCTGGTGTTTTTAAATGGTGTTGCCTCAGAAGGGGGGGGTAGTCTTATACGGCGAGTATAGGCCAAAACCTATGTTTTAACTGGAAAATTAGGGGGTCGTCTTATACGCCCAGTCGCCTTATACGCCGGAAAATACGGTACGTGTGGCTAGTTAGCTGGCTGAGTGAAAAATTTGTTTAGATTTTCAGAACACTGCATTTCGCTGCCTCTCTGGTCACAGGTTCACAGCCCTGAAGCAGACTATACAGTACTGGCCAGCGAACCCAAACTGGTATTAGACAGAGGGCATAGAAAAGAAATGATATGGGGAAGGAAAAGGATGCATGGGGGAAGGATCAACAGCAGGAACCAATTCTAGCACCCCACATTATGGCTGGGACTTAGCTGAAGCAGGCGGGCGTGTCATTGTCAGCTGATTTCCTTTTTTTGGTCTAGTCAGGTCAGGACATCGCTCGATTCGGATGAAAAAAGCTCAGTCGTGCATTGGTGAATTCCAGGAGAGGATGAAGATGGCAGCCAGGGTGAGAACTCTTGCTCCTTTCCCGCTCTTCTGTCTTTTAGTCAGCAGCTGGTGTCTGAGGGGAGACCCAAGCAGTCAAAACTGGCTTTATAGCTCGAGCTGTAGAGACTCCTACACGAAGCTCTAAGGCTGCATCTAGACTGGCATGATTTTCCGGAAATGCTTTCAACTGAAAAGTTTTCCGTTAAAAGCATTTGCAGAAAAGAGCGTCTAGATTGGCATGGACGCTTTTCTGTAAAAGCACTTTTTGCGGAAAAGCGTCCGTGCCAATCTAGACACGCTTTTCCGCAAAAAAGCCCCGATCGCCATTTTTGCCATCGGGGCTGTTTTGAGGAAAACAAATCTGAGCTGTCTACACTGGCCCTTTTGCACAAAAGCTTTGCGCAAAAGGGACTTTTGCCCGAATGGGAGCAGCATAGTATTTCCGCAAGAAGCACTGATTTCTTACAGTAGGAAGTCAGTGCTTTTGCAGAAATTCAAGCAGCCAGTGTAGATAGCTGGCAAGTTTTTCCGGAAAAGCGTCTGATTTTCTGGAAACACTGGCCAGTCTAGACACAGCCTAAGGGTACGTCAAGACTACCAGCCTCTTTCAAAAGAGAGCGGCTAGACTACAAGCAGGTTTTTCGAAAAAACGAGCCGCTTTTTCAAAAGAGAGTCTAGACACTCTCTTTTGAAAAAGCACAGTTTGCATTCTATAGCGCCTTTTTTCGAAAGAGTACTTGGCTGCAGTCTAGACGCAGGTAACGTTTTTTTGAAAAAAGGTTACTTTTTAAAAAAAAAAACCCTGGGCTATGTCTACACTGGCACCCTTTTCCGGAAATGCTTAAAACAGAACAGTTTTCCGTTATAAGTATTTCTGGAAAAAGCGCGTCTACATTGGCCATGGATGCTTTTCCGGAAAAAAGCCCCGATCGTCATTTTCGCGATCGGGGCTTTTTTGCGGAAAAGAAATCTCTGCTGTCTACACTGGCCCTTTTCCAGAACAGTCTTCCAGAAAAGGACTTTTGCCCGAATGGGAGCACCATCGTTTTTCCAGAAAAGCACTGATGATTTTACATAAGATTGTCAGTGCTTTTCCGGAAATTCAAGTGGCCAGTGTAGACAGCTGGCAAGTTTTTCCGGAAAAGCGGCTGCTTTTCCAGAATAAGTGGCCCAGTGTAGACACAGCCCTGGAGTCTAGACACGCCCAAGGGTCCCAGGTTCTGTTCCTGCCGGCAGTTACAGAAGCACAAACCGCTAGGCTACAGAGTCACTCTCAGGTTTTCTCTCTCCCTCTTTGGCCCAGTGTTTCATTATTGATCATCAGTGAACACGCTTCAAGAGGACAGACCTGCACTGGGCTATCCCAGAGCTCAAAACACTCTTCTTAGAAGTAGGGGAGCTCTCTCCAAATCCTTCCTCCTGGTCTAGCACAGAGGAATTGAACACAGGTCTCACATGTCCTAGGTGAGGCTACTAACCAGCGAGCTAGAAGTTATAACGCAGGGTGGGGGAGAGGCAGCAACTTCTCCTCCAGATGGGGCCCATACCAGTTAAGAAGGCTTTCGGCATGCTTACCACATCAGGCCCTACAAGTGAGCTAGCTGCTCTTTCAGCCATCTGACCCAGTTTGTCATTTGCTCTGGGGCTTAGGCAGGAGAAACATATCTGGAGGGTGATAGCTGGCCACATGCCCAGAGGCAGAAACGTAGCGGAGAGAATTTTGATAGTGCAAATGTAGGTGCCAAGGGTGTTTAGGTACTTACAAGGTTAGGTGACAATTGAAAGGGGCTGTGGTAGAGCACAGTGGGGCCTCAGAACAGGACGTAGGTGCCTAAATATTTCCAAGGATCTGGGCCAGAGACATGTTGGTAAATTTTATCCTTCATATTTACCTTTGTTCCTATATGAATTATTTTACAAGTTTCCTCAACTGAGTTGCCAAGTTTCAAACGTTGGCCGTCATTCCCCAAGGAGCCAATCGATGCTAACCACAGGGTTTTACTGGACCTCGGTAAATAGGACAAAATAAAGCAGTTAAATGTGAGCATCGTGGTCTGATATTTTCTAAAAGGCTAAAACGAGTCTCTAATGAGTCTGCGAGAGAGATGAATGTTCCCTCCTCCGATGGAACCATTAGGGTTATTAGGACATCTGTGGTTCCACATGAGGTCTTTAATGACTTCCTTCGGGGAATAAAGAAGCCATTTATAGTGCACTTCTTGTATGTGTCAGCACTGACGAGGTGTAATAAGGACTCTCTTGTCCACAACTCAGTTCCTTTGTTATTACTGCCTTGCTCCTCTTTAATAAGACCTTTTGGGGTTTCGGAGCACAAGCCCACCATGGATAAGTTTGAGCAAAATGCAATTCTAGGGGTAGAATGTGTAAGGAAGGTTTCATACTGCAGCTCCCAGACATGGATGGCATGTGCCTGGCGTTGTAATTTCTTTGCTTTTCAAGTGGTAGCGTAATGCAAGACCCCTTCCAATGGACGCTGGAGACAAATGATGAAGACCTAAAAATAAAGAAATCTGGGAAATGTTCTAGTAAGGCCCAGAAAATATGAGCAGAAAGAAAAGCAGCTAGTAAAGGGGTGTTTTCTGAGTCCTTGGAGGATAACAGAGGTTTGTTGTAAAAGAGCTACTCTGTGGAACAATTAGTTCAAACCTGGCCAGTAGTTCACGTCTACACTACCCTCTCTTGTGCAAAAAAATATGCAAATGAGGCAAAGTGTGGAATATCACCGTGCCTCATTTACATAATTAACGAGGCTCCGTTTTTGCGCAAGAGGCTTTTGCGCAAAAAGGAACCGTCTACACAGCTCCTTTCTGTGCAAAACCCCCCTCTTGCACAAGAGCCGTTCTTCCTGAAAAAGAGTGGAAGATCAGCTCTTGCGCAAAAATGGAGCCTCATGAATTATGCAAATGAGGTGCCGCGATAGTCCACCCTTTGCCTCATTTGCATATTTTTTTGTGCACGCAAGGGCAGTGTAGATGTAGCCACAGAGTCTGAATGTGGTTCATTTGAACTCTGCCTGAGACACCGGAAGAAATAGAACACAGCGGAGATTTGCTTAGAATAAGGACAAAAGTTTAAGTGGGTAGGAGGTCGTTTGCTAATGTGAATATCAGCTGAGGAAAATACCAGGGTTTGCAAACAGTTGCCTCCAAGCGAGCCTGAAAAAGTCCATGAACCTCGGAGGCAAAGGAAGTGTCTCAGGATACGTCTACACAGGGACACTATTTCAAGATAACGCCTGTTATCCCAAAATAGCGTTCTGCACATCTTAACGGCAGGCCTGTTCCTTGGAAACACATTCGAAATAACAGGCTCGTTAGCCCAACATTCGCTGCACGAGGATTAAGGGGTTCATGGGAATAGCACGCTCTTTTGAAATTAGCGCTGTTTCGGCAGCACCGCATTTCAGAGCAGGCTATCTCGAAATAAGCTCAGCAATTTGCATCGCTCAGATTGTATCACTTATTTCATGTTGCACACTGCTGTGTAGATGCACCCTTAGAGACCTTGTATAGCTCTGTCCTTCAATCCAGTGGCTTGGACCAGGCTTGAGATTCCTGCATCATAGAGAACTGGAAAAATTGGGGGGGTTAGTTTGGGATGCATCCAATATCCAGGCTAGGAGATGAATTTGTCTCAAGGCTTAGTAAGGAACATGGGGTGGCATTTTTTTCTTTGCTGCTCTTGAATTTTACCTGGAAACCAGAAATTTTACCTGCTAGCACATCAGATGAACCAGGACAGGCTGTTGCTGACCCCAAAATGCCTCTTTTATTGCAGTTCAACAACCGCTGCTTTTGATTTACTGTAAATTAACGTGCACAAAAACATGCTTGAGGTGTGGACAATCCACTGGTTTTTGCGCAAAAATACTCATTTTTGCAAAAAAAATCCTGTCGTGTAGACATAGTGGCTGCATCTAGACTGGCAAGTTTTTCTGCAAAAGCAGCTGCTTTTGCGGAAAAACTTGGCAGCTGTCTACACTGGCCGCTTGAATTTCCACAAGAACACTGATGATCTCATGTAAGCTTGTCAGTGTTCTTGCGGAAATGCTATGCTGCTCCCGTTCGGCATCTACACTCTCATGTTGACAAAGAGCATCTAGACTGCATCCAGTTCTGTCGATAAAGCAAGCCGCTTTGTCGACATGAGAGTGTAGACGCCAAGGACAGTGTAGATGCAATAACGCCTTCTGTCAACAGAACTCTGTCAACAAAAGGCGTTATTCCTCGTAGAATGAGGTTTACTGCCGAGTTCTGTCGACATTAGGTCAACAGAACTCAGGGATAGTGTAGACGCAGGTATCATTTTGTCCACAAAAGTCCACTTTTGTCAACAAAACCCTGTAGTCTAGACACACCTCCTGAGAAGGAAGGGCACGTGTACCTCTCTCATTCTCTCTCTCACACACACTTTCTCCACCATGATCGTCATCCAGTAGCCATGAGTGGTTACTAATGGCACAAATTGGAGACCCCAAAGCATCAGGAATCCCAAATGACTCTTCTTTACCCACCCCCACGCCTTATGGTTTTGAATATTGCTGCTTTGTAAATCTGGATACACATACTTTACACGGAAATGCCACTTAATTGGTTAACATTTAACCAAAACCATTCCTGCATTATATTTCTTTACCCTGCCGCATCTGTCTGAATGCCATGTGTGCATATGTGTGTGGGGAAAAGGGAGCTTATCAAAATGAAAAATCCTGCAAATGAATTTGCCCTGATTTCTGTAAAAGGTTTCTCACACGCTGCATTGCACTAGTCTCAGTTTTCCCAGGGAATGAAATGGTGTTATCCACTCTGCTCACAACCGGCACTTCTAGACTGCTTTCGAAAGAAGATATGCAAATTCAATGCAAATTTGCTTATCTTCTTCCAATCCCATTTTTGGTAGTTTAAAAAAAACAAACAAAAAAAAAAAAACCAGTCCAGATGCAGTTCTTGTGGGGGGGAAAAACCCCTTTTTCAAAAAAAACCTTTTTCATAAAAAATGAGGTGTACAAAATGAAAAAAAGGGGTTTTTTTCCAAAAGAACTGTGTCTAGAGTGCTTTTTTTCGAAAAAAAACCCCCAAAACTCTTCCGAAAATGGGATCGGAAAGAGATATGCGAATGTGCACCAAATTTGCATATCTTCTTTTGAAAGCCACGGGTAGTCTAGACATACCCCATGGCTATGTCTAGACTGGCATGATTTTCCGCAAATGCTTTTAACGGAAAAGTTTTTCCGTTAAAAGCATTTGCAGACAAGAGCGTCTAGACTGGCACAGACGCTTTTCCGCAAAAGCACTTTTTGTGGAAAAGCGTCCGTGCCAATCTAGACGCAGTTTTGCGCAAGAAAGCCCTGATCGCCATTTTCACCATCGGGGCTTTTTTGCACAAAACAGTTTTTAGCTGTCTACACTGGCCCTCTTGCGCAAAAACATTTCTGGAAAAGGGCTTTTGCCTGAACGGGAATGTCAAAGCATTTGCGCAAGAAGCACTGATTTCGGACAGTAGAACCTCAATGCTTTTGCGCAAAATCAAGTGGCCAGTGTAGACAGCTGGCAAGATTTTGCACAAAAGCGACTGCTTTTGGGGAAAAACGTGCCAGTCTAGATGCAGCCCATATGTTTTATCCCTACTGTAAACTCCTCTACAAGAGCATATTTATGGTGGCCAGCGGAGCAGGAGGTATTTGTATCAAGAAGCTGGATGTTTTAGAAGGTCTATAAAGAGAGCATTTAAAAGAAAATGAGCGGTAAAAATACATCCCTGGTCAGAAATGAATGTGGTCTCCCGTTTTGCAGTGCACTTGTTCATATTCAGAACATGGGGCTGAGGACTTGGATCAGACTGCTTACAGAATACTCTGTTGGAAGTCTCTTGTCTAAACGTGGCAACTAAATTTACCCTCTGGTTTCAGATACCTTGACTTTTTGGTACATAATGAGCAAAGAAAATCTGTTTTCATCTCATCAACAGACTGCACCAAGTGACAGATGACAAGTTCATTTCACAGCTCCCTGCATGATCACACGAACAATCTCCAGATGAAGCGCGGATCTATTTGCTTTCACCCGTTTAGTATATGCAGATTGTCGTTAAATTAATGATGTTTGTTTTTTTATGTGAGAGACAAGGCAGATGAGGTAATAACTTTGATTGGACCAACATGGGTGAGTGGAAGGTAAAGCTTTTGAGCTATACAGAATTCTTTCTCAGGTCTGGAAAAGGAAGGAAGGTCTTTTTATTACTGCGCCAGGAATTCCTGCCTCAAAACTCTATATCTGACCTAGAGGAGTGAATTCTTGACCCATCGCCCTGCAAATAACCAGTACATTCTAGGGCAGAGTTAAGTACAAATGAGCGAATCTCTAGGACATGTAACACCTGGAAGCTCTGGCGTGGTTTCTGAGGAGTAAGAGCAAGTCCAAGCCAGGTGCAGCCAGCTGCCTATGAACCTAAAGAAAAGTCAGAGTGGCTTACCAGCATGTGAGATTATTGCACAAAAATAAGCCACTGCCAGATGTCCCAGAGGGAGGGAACACAACAGGTAATCCTCACGTAATCCCTCCCCTGTCATCCATTTCTAGACAAACAGAAGCTAGAACACCATTCTTACCCATCCTGGCTAATAGCCATTGATGGACTTAACCTCCATGAATCTATCTAGCTCTTTTTTTTAATCCTCTTAAAGTCCTAGCCTTCACTACATCCTCTGGCAAGGAGTTCCACAGGTTAACTGTGTGTTGAGTGAAGAAAAACTTCACAGTACTGGCATGGCGAGGAGCTTTTACTGGCATCAATGTGAGAATGATCAGAGACACGACCCTTTCAACTTACATCGATAAAACATTTGGACACTCACTCTGGGCCATTATCTCTCTCCATATATGTACAGGTTGAACCTCTGTAGTCTGGCACTCTCAGGGCTGGTGACCTCCGTGGGCCGGCATTAATTTAGTTAGCAAGATGTCCAATTACCAAAGGCATGGCCAAGATCCCCACACTCCCATAAAGTTTGTTTACAGCCACCAGTCCTGGATCTCAGTGTCTCTGCTTAAAAAACAATGAATAGTCTAGCAGCACCTTAGAGACTAACAAAACATGGAGATGGGATCATGAGCTTTTGTGGGCACAGCCCATTTCTACAGTCCATGAAAGCTCGTGATGCCACCTACACGTTTTGTTAGTCTCTAAGGTGCTGCTAGACGATAGGTTCCCAAACTGGGGGGCATGTCCCCCTGGGGGGGGCATGAAGAAATTCCGGGGGGGGGCGCGAGGCGACCCAGCCCCACACACCCCCATCAATCGCATCCCAAGTTTTGCTGCTATTTTTTTGGGAGGAGGGGGCGCGAGGCTTTCTCAAAAATCAAAAACGGGGTGTGATGCCGAAAAGTTTGGGAACCGCTGTGCTAGACTATTTGTTATTTTTTAAGTTTTCCCAGTTACAGACTAACACGGTTACCCTCCCCCCCGTGAAGTGTTCTGGGTTATTATTTAGCTCTAATTTACCCTTAAGAGTCTTCTAAGAGGCCATTCAGCTGTAGAAGTGTTGATAACCCTATTAGACAATATTGACCTCCCAAAGTTCGGCAAACTCTCCGGCTTGGCACCAGTCAGATCACAAGGGTGCCAGACTAGAACTCTCTTTTTCTCTTGTCTGTCTTCCCCCATTTCATCCCCTCCTGGAAGCAGAGTCCTACTACCCACCTACCATTGACTCAGTGAAGAAATGATTTATTGCTCATGTCAGCTGTGCATTGATCTATTTTAGGGCATCGAGAGGGTACCATTTAGCATAAAAGGAAGCTCCTAATTAAAGTTCTGTATGTAATTTCCCTCCTACTGCAACATTTCATCTGATCTTCTCGCTTAAAATAAACTTTCCCAATGACTAATGGTGCGAGGAAAGGAGATTCATCTGAAATTTGTTGTGCTTTATATTTAACCAGATCTCCAAACTACAACTCCTTGCTTTGTTTCAGTGCTATTGCCTCAGATTGGTTTTTTTTTCCCTGCAATGTGAGTACTGCTAATACTGACTTTAGGGGGCTGAGAGTTAGATGAAGGGGAGATTTTCCAGTGGCTTGAATGGGAGCAGTTTCAAGACCTTTGGGCACGTCTACTCAGCAGGGCAAAAAGTGGAATTAAGCTACGCAACTTGAGCTACGTCAATTGCGTAGCTGAAGTCGAAATAGCTTAATCCAGTGTTGGTGCTGTCTACGCAGCAGGAAGAACACTCTTCCTTCGACTTCCCTTACTCCTCGTAAAATTAGGGTTACAGATGTCGGAATAAGAAGTCCTCCCCAGCTTGCCATTATTTCAAAATAAAGGCTTGCGCTGTAGATGTGCACTCCTCTGGCAAGGAGTTCCACAGGTTGACTACGCGCTGTATGAAAAAGAACTTTCTTTTATTAGTTTTAAACCTGCTGCCCATTAACTTCATTTGGTGTCCTCTAGTTCTTATACATGGGAACAAGTAAATAACTGTTCTTTATTCACTTTCTCCACACCACTCATGATTTTATAGACCTCGATCATATCCCCCAGTTAGTCTCCTCTTTTCTAGACTGAAAAATCCCAGTCCTTTTAGCCTCTCCTCATATGGGACCCTAATCAGTTCCAAGCCCCTAATCAGTTTCGTTGCCTCTTTCTGAACCTTTTCTAATGCCAAAATACCTTTCTTGAGGTGAGGAGACCACATCTGTATGCAGTATTCAAAATGTGGGCGGACCATAGTTTTTTACAAGGGCAGTAAGATATTCTTCATCTTATTTTCTCTCCCTTTTTTAATAATTCCTAACATCCTATTTGCTTTTTTGACTGCCACGGCACACTGCGTGGATGTTTTCAGAGAACAAGCCACGATACCTCCAAGATCTCTTTCCTGCTTAGTTTATTGTTATTATACAGTTATTCTGAAATAATGCTGCTGTATAGACATACCCTTCGTGAACACAAGGGCTAGGAAGTGCTAGTCTTATTACAGGGTTGGCACAGCCAAGTGGACAAAGAGGGGGAAATGACACGTATATTGGAGAACAAATCTGATAGTGAAGTGTGATCTAAAGGTTTTATCAGCATCTTATAGACTCATAGGCTAGAATCATAGAATCATAGAACTGGAAGAGACCTCAGAAGGTCATCAAGTCCAGCCCCCTGCTCTAGGCAGGACCAATTCAACTAAATCTGTGTTTAGACTGGCAAGTTTTTGATTTTGCAGAAAAACTTGCCAGCTGTCTACACTGGCCGCTTGAATTTCCGCAAGAACACTGACGATCTCATGTAAGATCGTCAGTGCTTTTGCGGAAATACTATGCTGCTCCCGCTCAGGGAAAAGCCCTCTTGCGCAAATCATTTGCTCAAGAGGGTAAGTGTAAACAGCACAGTCCTGTTTTCCGCAAAAAAGCCCTGATCATGAAAATGGCGATCGGGGCTTTTTTGCGGAAAACTACATCTAAATTGGCCACGGATGCTTTTCCACAAAAAGTGCTTTTGCAGAAAAGCGTCCTGACAATCTAGACGCGATTTTTCCTCAAATGCTTTTAATGGAAAACTTTTCCGTTAAAAGCATTTCCAGAAAATCATGCCAGTGTAGACGTAGCCATAGACTTTAAGGTCGGAAGGGACCAGTATGATCATCTAGTCTGGCCCCTTGCACAATGCTGGCCACAGAATCTCACCCACCCACTGCTAGAATAATCCTCTCACCTATATCTCAGATATTGAAGTCCTTGAAATCATGGTTCAAAGACCCCAAGATGCAGAGAATCCTCCCACAAGTGATCTGTTATGGGATGGGCACATTACTCACAAATAAATGGTCATTCCCACAGGAAAGCCAGTAAAAACCTCCGACCATCGCACGAGCTTTATACGCCACAAATATTTTGGAAATATTTTCATTAGATAGAACTTTTAAAAAAAAAAAAAAAATATTACTCTACATATTAAATCAGGCGAATAGATTTATCATGTGTCCAACTATATAGGATTTGGAGAGAAAGGAAAGTTATACAAACCATTTCTGGTAGCCTTGCTGTTTCAGGAGTTTGAATGCATTCTCTTCCAGCCCTGCTAGATCACAAAATATCAGACCTTAAATTTGTCTCTAGCATGGGACGGACTATTGCCTGTCTGGACGTCAGGTAGTATAATAATTGGGTGGAGATGGAGAAGTTGATGTTTGGAGTGGTGGGTTCCCACTCGGGTTCCCACCCTCTTTCGCCTGAGGTGCGGGGGTAGGTCAGTCTATGCTGTGGGTGACGAGAGGAAATGTTGGTGTGCTGGTTTAGTTTTTTGTGAAATGGGGACTCCTAGGAGCTGCTCAGAGGGAGTCTCCGCAGAGATGAGTTGGTGGGCAGAGTTCAGGTGAGGTAGCTTGAAGTACATGACAGATACATGTCACCGTTGTGCGTGTGGAAGCCCGCCCATACCGAGGGAGGGCAAAGGGGGAAGTTGCCAGCAATTCAAAGAGGCCCAGGGCTCTTGGCTGCTACTACTGAGGCAGTCGCGGTATCCAGAGCCCTTTAAGTCACCACCAAAGCAGCGCACTGTATGCAGTACTCCATGTGGCTCTGAGTGCTACCGGGAATAGCACAGAGAGCTGGCTGGCCTGGACACGCCTCTTCCATCTGAGGCCCCGCCCCTTCTGGGCACCAGCTCACCCCCAGCTTGCCCTGTGGCCTGTGGAAACTGTTAACTTGTGTGTGTGTGTGCGCACGCATTGGTACGATTTAATCTCTCTCCTATAGCTATTCTAATTTGTTTTGATTAAATATGTATTTTTCTGTTCAGGAAAATGGGCCCCTTCAAAACTGTCAGATTCTCAAATGTATTTAGGTGCCTATTCAAAAGTTAGATGACAAAATACCTTTGAGATGCGGGGCTCTGGACTGGACACAGTAGAGCAACGCCATCCCACCTGCTGCCCTGTAGAAATTCCACATTGTGCCACTCTTCCTCTACAACTTCATGAAACTTTCAGCACCATCCACTTTCCAAAGCAATTCCTTCATTCCCCCCTTGTCCAACAATGGTGCATTAGATTAATTCAGTCCATGAATTACCGAGTTACTCCACAACTTCCTCTTATGGGGGTGGCATCTTCCTTGACCCATCAGACACCGGGCAGCTGCAGAAGAACTTTGCTTTGTGCTCTCAAACAAAATGAAAGTTGGTGAATTGCATGGAAATGGTGCTGTGGGGAATAAAATATGTAGAAAGCCCATTCATTTTTATTATTCTCAGGCGCTTGAGTATTATAGTATTGTGAGACCAAATTAGGGAACTAATTTTACAAAACTATATATTTAATTATATTGTTTTTTTAAAAAAAATATTTCACGAAATACTGTTATTATCATAGAATCATAGAATCACAGAATCATAGGACTGGAAGGGACCTCGAGAGGTCATCGAGTCCAGCCCCCCGCCCTCAAGGCAGGACCAAGCTCCGTCTACACCATCCCTGACAGATGTCTATCTAACCTGTTCTTAAATATCTCCAGAGAGGGAGATTCCACCACCTCCCTTGGCAATTTATTCCAATATTTGACCACCCTGACAGTTAGGAATTTTTTCCTAATGTCCAATCTAAACCTCCCCTGTTGCACTTTAAGCCTATTACTCCTTGTCCTGTCCTCAGAAACCAAGAGGAACAAATTTTCTCCTTCCTCCTTGTGACACCCTTTTAGATATTTGAAAACCGCTATCATGTCCCCCCTTAATCTTCTTTTTTCCAAACTAAACAAGCCCAGTTCATGAAGCCTGGCTTCATAGGTCATGTTCTCTAGACCTTTAATCATTCTTGTCGCTCTTGTCTGTACCCTTTCCAATTTCTCCACATCTTTCTTGAAATGTGGTGCCCAGAACTGGACACAGTACTCCAGCTGAGGCCTCACTAGTGCAGAGTAGAGTGGCAGAATGACTTCACGAGTTTTGCTTACAACACACCTGTTGATACAACCTAGAATCATGTTTGCTTTTTTTGCAACAGCATCACACTGTTGACTCATATTCAACTTGTGGTCCACTATGACCCCTAGATCCCTTTCTGCCATGCTCCTTCCTAGACAGTCGCTTCCCATCTTGTATGTATGGAACTGATTATAGTCTGTTCATCTTCTTTTCCATATTCAAATATCCAGTCACATATAGCAATGTTGTCTGCTTAGGTAATATACAAAGGCAGTTTACATTCATGGTATGGGTAGTGTTGGCAGAATTCTGTTTCTGTTTTTTTTTTTTTTTTAATAAATTCAATGGATAATGCTGATATTTATTTTCAGCATTTCCCCCCGCCAATTTTTATCAAATTGAGAAATTATGAGGGGGTCAGACAATGGGAGGATCAGTGTGTAATGACAGTCAATGTTGAGATTAAAACTGTTACAACTTCATAACTCTTAAAACCCAAATTGAGAGAGACAAGGTAGGTGAGGTACTGTCTTTTATTGGTTCCACGCCTGTTGTTGGAAAGGCCAAGCTTTGAGTTCCCCAAAACTCTCCCTCCGGTCCCAAAACACAAGGGTTATGTCTACACTGGCGGTTTCTTGTGCAAGAACATCTTGTGCAAGAGTTCTTGAGCAAGAAGCCTTGCACAAGAACACGTCCACACTGCCATGTGCGAGCTGTGCTTTTGCGCAAGAGCATCCATGGCAGTGTGGACGCTTTCTTGCCCAAGAAAGCTCCGATGGCCATTTTAGCCATAGGGCTTTCTTGCGCAAGAAATCCCTGCTGAGCGTCTACACTGCCCTCTTGCACAAGAGCTCCTGCACAAGAGGGCTTACGCCTATTAGGAAAGAGCGTAGTTCTTGCGCAAGAAGCCCTCTCTTACCACGCCGTACTGTAAATTTCCTTGCACAAGAGCAGGCGTGCAGTGTGGATGCTCTGCGGGTTCTTGCGCAAGAAGCTGCTAGTGTAGATATAGCCAAGTTGTCAACAACACGTGTCAAAATATACAAAGTGAATATCAGGAAATCAAACCCTAAAATACAGCTGGGCAAGATACAGCCCGGGAGACGAATCTGTCCCACCTAACACTTTGATCCAGCCACTTTCTATTTATAGCCTGCTGCACATACCAGCGAATTTCCAGGTGGTGGTTCAGACTGCAGGATTCTATTTAATGGCTCCCAGTCACGGTGCTATCCTGGCAAAGAACTTTAAATAGCCACAGTCACCGTGGTGTCTGGCAGATAATGCGGTAGCAGCAGGGCCAGGCGCCGCAAGACCTTTGCTTTGTTTTTAATTCAAATCCTCCAGCCTCAGACGAGTCTTGGGGGTTGTTAGTCCCCCACCCTGCCCCTTCCTCCCCTCCCCCCCCGGCCAGACCTCTTCCTGGGTGGAGACAGTCCATGACCTCTTACAAAAAAATTAATTAAGTGGCCCCCTTGTGCAAATTATTGCCCATCCCTGCCCTAAGAAATTCTCAAGCAGCATATTTCTTACGTCGTCTCTGTACTTTTTGATTATTATCAATGGCAGTATTTTTATCACTGTCTGTGTACGGCAAAATCGACTTTCGCCAGCAAAAATCTAATTCCTCCAAGCTTACTTTATGGCCAATATTATATCCTTTTGCGTATCTGTCAATCTATGGCAGGCCAAAAGAGCCACAAGAGAAAGTTCCACCCATGCATACAGTTAATTTTTAATCACAAAATTGTTGGCAGTAGTACGAACATTCACAAAGCCAATCTTGTTAATTATTAGAATGGGCCAAGGCAGTAAATTTGGAAAACTTGGATTCAGAATTTAAATGGAAGATAACGCTTAGCTTTAACACTTCATTGAGTAAGGCTGGAGAATCACTTTTCCAATATATTGGAATTATTATTACTTCATCATGGTCATTATGGTACTCAGATGGACCAACCAAGACTGAACTCGTGTTGTGCTGCGTATGATCTAAATATGGAGGAGTAGACAATTCCTGCCTCAAAGAATGTAATGCAATTAGAATAAGTCCTTAATTAGCTGATGTTCCATGGAACTAAATTTACCTCTCTAACTTTTCTTTTGAAGACTCTTCGGGTGCATCTACACTGTACCTTTATCTCAAAACAAGCTATGCAAACAAACTCGAATGAAGCTACGCAATTTGCATAGTTCAAAGTCACTGGATATTATTGACCAGTGAGTTACTCGTTTTCCAATGAGACCTCCCCAGACCTGTTTTTGTACAAAGATTATTTTAGTAGAGTGTAGGGTGTGGAGAGAGGGCCGCTTTCCGTCAGAGGCCTATATCTGTCAGGCATCAGTCCTTGTATCCTTTTCTACAGAGGTTAGAGGTTACTGATGCATTGAGCTTGCTGTTGTGTCCTGGGAAGAGGGGCTTGGGAGGCTGACAAACCTGGAGAGATGGAGTGTGCCTGCAGGAACGGGCTCTTCACATCAGCTAGACAGGCCTGGTTGGAGCTACTGGCTTCTGCCCCTACAAGATAGAAAACCTCCTCCCCCTGCTGCCTGTTGCGGCGTTAAAGAGCTGCCTGGCTCATTCTCACAGAAAACCCCTCAGGGACCAGACTCTGGAGTGTGGCAGGCCTCTCCGGATCCCCAGACCTTCCTCTGAGCCTGCGGGTTCACTGACCAAGCGCCCCCCCCCCCCCCCCCCAGCTCTCCTATTTGCCCAGGTCCAAGCCAAATGGCTCTTCCTCTCTAGGAGGCATTTCCCTTGGCATTGCCTGAACCTCCCTGAGTCTTTGTACACTTCTGACACCTGGTACCCTCGTTCCTCCTTTTCGGCTGGGGAGTTTCCCCTCCTCCAGCCCAGTCCTCCCCCCTGCAGACAGCCTGAGGAGAAGCCAGTTTCTTATAGCATCCCTAATCTTGTCATCAAAGTCATTGTTTGCCCAGGCCAGAGGCATTGCCTGTATTGTACCTGTCATACCCTTCCAGAACTGCTTCCAGACAGGGAGCGAGCATCGTGACACGGGCCCTGTCAGTCAATGACTGAGCACTCTGAGGATTAAGTCTACCGAGAGCTGGTAACGTCAATCAGCATCCCGAAATGGTGCACGGACAGATTTCCCCTCCCCCCCCATATACGCTCTACATGATCTTTGATGGGGATGGTTTGATGAGATAACATGATCTTGGTAACTAATTGACCATTCATTATCAGAGGGAAACAGGTCAATGGAGGGATGATAGGAGTTACTATAAGAACATAAGAACGGCCGTACTGGGTCAGGCCGAAGGTCCATCTAGCCCAGTAGCCTGTCTGCCGACAGTGGCCAGCACCAGGTGCCCCAGAGAGGGTGGACCGAAGACAATGATCAAGCGATTTGTCTCCTGCCATCCCTCTCCAGCCTCTGACAAACAGAGGCCAGGGACACCATTTCTATCCCCTGGCTAATAGCCTTTTATGGACCTAACCTCCATGAAATTATCTAGCTTCTCTTTCAACTCTGATATAGTCCTAGCCTTCACAGCCTCCTCTGGCAAGGAGTTCCACAGGTTGACTATGCGCTGTGTGAAGAAGAACTTTCTTTTATTAGTTTTAAACCTGCTCCCCATTAATTTCATTTGGTGTCCTCTAGTTCTTCTATTTAGGGAACTAATAAATAACTTTTCTATAGAGAACTTTCTGGGTGTCTGGCTGGTGAGTCTTTTCCACATGCTCAGGGTTTAGCTGATCGCCATATTTGGAGTCGGGAAGGAATTTTCCTTCAGGGTAGATTGGCAGAGGCCCTGGAGGTTTTTCGCCTTCCTCTGTAGCATGGGGTACAGATCACAGCTGGAGGATTCTCTGCATCTTGGGGTCTTGAAAGTATTTGAAGGCTTCAATATCTGGGATATAGGTGAGAGGATTATTCTAGGAGGGGTGGGTGAGATTTTGTGGCCTGCACTGTGCAGGGGGTCGGACTAGATGATCATAATGGTCCCTTCTGACCTTGGAGTCTATGAGTCTACGATTCTATGATCTGGGCTGTCTTCCAGTCTGGGTTTGCATTCCACACTCCCTCATTCCCCAGGAGTGCTGGCAGCCAGGGGTAGTTTCCTTCTTCACTTTTCCGAGCCTTGATTGCTTGTGGCTCTTGTCTGAGAACGTGGGCCATGGGTCTGTCCAGAGGTAGCTGCATTTCAGCAGTGGATCCAGTGATTTCTGTAACTCTGTAGAGGACTTTGGACATGCTCCGGAAGAGGGGGGGGGGGGGGGTTCCATACACGGACGTGATGGGGTCAGCTTTGCTTGAAAGGAACAAGAAAAGAACAAGACATTGAAACTCCCTAAGTGTCAGGGTGGTTAAGCACTGGAATAAATTGCCGAGGGAGGTTGTGGAATCCCCATCACTGGAGATATTAAAGAGCACGTTAGACAAACACCTAGCGGGGATGATCTAGACGAGTGTCTCTCAACCTTTTTTTGCTCATGGCCCCCTTCTGAGCCTCATTTAACTCTGTGCCCCCCCCCTCATCACCAGGACCAATTCCCCCCTCTCCCACGATGCGGAGAAACCCTGGGGCCGACCCCCCCTCCTGCGGCGCAGGGAAACCCCAGGACCAAAACCCCTGTGCTCCTCCTCCGAGGCTGACTTACCCCTCCTGCAGTGCAGGGAAGTCTCCATGCTCCTCTTCAGGGCTGATAGCTCCTCCCGCAGCGTGCCCAGCATGATGGAGGGGAGCAGCCAGCGCACGTCCGGAATCCCCGGAAGTGGCACGAAGCTGCAGGAGTTCCGTCCACCCCGCGGGAAGCCGACACTACCTCTATTGTCGCTGGAAGAAGGTAGTGGGGCTAATCAGCGGTGGGGGGAAAATACGGGGGGAGGGGCCGATCACCTCACTATCGACTGGTCAAGGCCTCACAATCGACCAGTCAATCGCAATCGACCAGTTGGTGACCCCGGGTTTATAATAGACTTGAGCCGAAAAAATAAGATTGTTAAACCACATAAGTAATGCTGCTGAAATTAGCACAGAGGTGAGGATTATGACAAATTCATCATACGCCTGGCAGTTAAGTTTGGTTGGCACCCTCAGAAACTTACTGGGGCCCCTAATGTTCCATTTTTTCCATGTGGCCCTCTAGAAGTAAGGGGTGGCCCCCTGGGGAGCCATATGGCCTACGTTGAGAACTACTGATCTAGACAGTGCTTGGTCCTGTTGTGAAGGCAGAGGACTGGACTTGAGGACTTCTCGAGGTCCCTTCCAGTTCTAGTGTTCTACGAGTTCTCCGCCATCCCCACACCTCTCTGGGCCATAAAGGGGCTTAAATCTGACCCTAACTCTTCAGCAGGCATAAAGTTGCCATATCCAGCTTTGAGACAGCACACACACACACACAGTACCAGCCCCGGCCAGCACAGGGGGCATGCTGGGAGTGGGGAGGAGGAGGAGTCGGTGTGCGTTGTTCTTTGCCTAAACCCAACTGTCAGACAGCCACTTGACAACCCTTTGCTAGCTATGGATGGTTACGGCAGCCCCGGGTCTGCTCTGCACTCCGCTAGGATCCAGCCAGGAGGAGTATCAAGGAGTCACATCCTGTTGCACCAACGTATTGGGCAGATCACCTATATAGCTGCCAAACTCTATGGCTGTGTCTACATTGGCACCCTTTTCCGGAAAAGGGATGCTAATGAGACACTTCGGAATTGCAAATTCCGTGGGGATTTAAATTTTCCCCATGGCATTTGCATGCACATGGCTGCCGCTTTTTTCCGGCTCAGGGTTTTGCCGGAGAAAAGCGCCAGTCTAGACAGGGATCTTGCGGAAAATAAACCCTTTTCCGGAAGATCCCTTATTCCTGATTTCAAGTAGGAATAAGGGATCTTGCGGGAAAGGGTTTATTTTCCGCAAGATTCCATCTAGACTGGCGCGTTTCTCCGGCAAAACCCAGAGCCGGAAAAAAGCGGCAGCCATGTTCATGCAAATGCTGCAGGGAAAATTTAAATCCCCGCGGAATTTGCAATTCCGAAGTGTCTCATTAGCATCCCTTTTCCGGAAAAGGGTGCCAATGTAGACACAGCCTATGGCTACGGGCCTATTTCGGGATACCGAAACTATCTCAAAATAGCAATTCTGCAGCTTTAAATGCACCCGTTACTTCAAAATATATTTCCAAATAATGGGTGTACTGGTCCAGCATCCCTGTTACCCTCGTTCCATGAGGATTAAGGGACTTGTCGGAATAGTGCTTTATTTTGAAATTGGTGGCTACGTAGACAGCGCCAAATTCCGAAATATGCGATTTTCAAAATTACCTCAAAATAAGCTTAGTTCGAGGTAAGGGGGTGGTGTGGACACACCCTATGGCTTCTAATGGGCCACAACCTTCCTATCCCATGCTATTGTTGTTTAATTCCACCCACAAAATTCAGTCCCTCTTCACATTGAGCAGCCCTAGTGAGTTGATAGGATTACTCAGGTGAGGAATAGTCTGCAGACTTTAGCATCTATCTCTGATGTCTTTTATTCTTTATTCATAGTATTTAAAGTGCCCAGCACAATGGGCTCTCAGACGGTGATGCACTACCGTCATAAAGAATATTCTTAACACAATCTTCCTCTGACTGAACACATGCTGCAGATGGCTATCTGTTTGTAACCCAGTCTTGCATGTGCTATCGTTTTTTTTCATTTCATCGACATTTTCATACAATGCTCTAAGTGCTTGCATTCCGAAAACACAATTTCATTAATTTAATCTTGCACTGCAGAACATTGTAGGAGACCTTAAAGAAACTCCATACTGTGCATTAATTCCTTTCCGCATAATTGTATTTATATTTCAACAAATAGACTGGAAGTACATTATTATTCTAAAATGAGTGCTAATGGGTTTCAGCACTCTCATATAGCTAATCGTGCATTTATTTCACAGCTTTGATGGCACGCAAAGATTTCCATTTCTTCATTTACATGAAACAACTGTGAAGGACAAATTAAATGCTTACTTCTTTCATCTACATATTTTTCTCCATGAACATTTCTGTACAAACATCCACAGCTTGAGTACAACATATAATTCTTTTGAATGATGCAGGCCACATTAAATTGGATGAAATGATAGCTCCACAAACGAAATAATATGAATTTTAATCTTTTTATTACAATACATTACAAAGCAAATCCTTCGTGTCAAAACAATGAAAATATTTTTCATTGCATTATCCCAATGTCAAGATACGTTGAATTGACATGAATCTCAACGATCCAAACAGTTACGAATATTCACAAAAACTTTATCGTGTTGATATTACACAGTGCCAGGTAGGCACAGAGTTATTTTCAAGGCTTCTCTTTCATTTGCTCAGTTACACGGCAAACACAAATGCATTCCTTCAAATTAAAAGTTTATTGATTTAAACGGGAGAAAAGAAGAAGAAATTAAAACAGGCATGCCTATTGAAATTGTGGTTGAGTGATTATGCATAACAGACTTGGATATTAAAGGACCTGACTTTCTCTTTTCAGATGCAAAGTATCAGTCTCTTGTTTTCAGAACAACTCTTCTTTAAAAAAGAAGGTTTGTTTTACTCGTGGTCCAAGAGGGCATTCCCTTACCTTGTTCCTCATAAACAGACAAAGGTGGAGGAGAGGCAGACTTCAGAAGATGGATGAAATGTAGCGTTTGTGGGCGTTCCAAACGGAGGCCGTGATGGGTAAGTGAACCACGCTACCTGCTCCTTGGAACCTAATCTATAGTCCATTCAGGGAGGTCTCCGATTGGTCCTTTTCCTTTTATACCAGGTGGGATTGGATGGAAAGCACTTAACTTTTCATCAGGTGCTGAAGTCAACTAAGGGAGAGGGGAGCTGTGTCTACACTGGCCACTTATTCTGGAAAAGCAGCCACTTTTCCGGAAAAACTTGCCAGCTGTCTACACTGGCCCCTTGAATTTCCGGAAAAGCACTGACGATCTAATGTAAAATCATCAGTGCTTTTCCGGAAAAACTATGCTGCTCCCATTCGGGCAAAAGTCCTTTTCCGGAAAACTGTTCCGGAGAAGGGCCAGTGTAGACAGCAGAGATTTTTTTGCGGAAAAGCACATCTACATTGGCCAGGGACACTTTTCTGCAAAAAATGCTTTTCCGGAAAAGCGACCTGCCAATCTAGACGTGCTTTTTCTGGAAATACTTATAACGGAAAACTGTTCTGGTTTAAGCATTTCCGGAAAATCATGCCAGTGTAGACGTAGCAGAGGTGAAGAGGGATTGCAAATAACCCAACAAGGGATGGGAAAACGATACAGGATCCTTCATTCCCGTAAGCACCGGCTATTGCAGTAAGGACCCAAGGATTGGAAGTCAGGCGTGCGATATTCCCACTGTGCCACCCAGAGGCAATGCAGAGGCATACCAGGGAGGTCCATGGAGAGGAGGTGCCACCCAAGAGACCCAGAATGATAATGCCTGGTGGCCAAGCCGACAGCAATTCTGGACCCCAGGGCTGAAATCAATGTGCTCCTGGCCCCCTCCCTTGGCCGGAACCACAAGCCTTCCCCTGCCAGTACGAGCCCAAAGCACACACCCCACATCCCTTTTTCTCATCATCTCTTTCCTTCCTCTCTTGGCTCAGCAGCACTGGCTTCTGGCCACCAGAGACCTGCTGGCCCCGCGTCTCCTTTCACGCTTGTTTTGACCGCAGTGTGACTCTACTGACTCCTGATCAGAGTGGGTGGGGAAATGGTCCTTACTTCCCATGTCAAATTATGAATGAAACCAACCCCCCCAAAATCTGGTTGGCTCTGCCAATGGGTGCAGCCATGAGCGGGGGAAGATACAGCCATAGGGAGCAGGAAGTGTGTGGAATGTGGTGGACTCAGCCAGCACATCTGTTGATGGGAGGCAGCCAACTGGGGAAATAGGGTAACCAACAGGGTACGAGTGTGAACCAGGCTAGATATGGGGAATGTGGGTCATGCCCTTGCTTGTCTGGGGACCTAGCCATTGTTCTAGTCCCTTGTGGGGCACTGGGGTATCTCCTCTCCCTACTCTGGCTGCCACTTTGGCACAACGTGTGTTGACAGAAGCAGTGAACAGGCTCGGGGTGGAGGGGTGTTCCATGACGTACCTGCGGATGGAGTGTGGCTTGGCCCGCAGGGCAGGCCCCTAAGCTTCAGAGAAAGTTCAGAGGTGTTTTGTTCTTTCCTCCCGGAGGCAGGAAAAAAGCTGTTGGTACCAGCCCCCAGCAACCTGCTCCTGGGAGCTGCCTATGTATCTTCTTCCAGCAAGGCATAGACATGGCTGTCTTCTTCCGAAACGTGCCTGTGTTTGCTGTTGCACGGACTCCACTGGCTTGCACTAACCTATCAATAGGAAGAGCAGGGGGCTGTGTAATAATAGGCGTCTTACTGCTGTTCCCCAGAGTGGGACAGGAATGGAGCAAATAGATAGAGCCCCATGTGGATACAAAGCATCCACATCTGCATCTGCAAAAATGATCCGCGGGTGTCTGCGTCCACATCCGCGGATGCCTGTGGACACAAAGTGGGTAGCCACGGATGTGCAAGGTTCTAGATACAAAATTGGTATCCACATCTGCAAAAATGTGTGGTGGATATCCACAGATACATCTGCAGATGTGGATACCGGTGGACAGAAAGTGGATATCCATGGATTTGCAGGGCTCTAAAGATGGACATTCCCCCTTCCTCAGTACTTCTCCACACATATTCTTCATCCCACCTCACCAGCATAGATCAGATCTGGTATCTTTTTGGGACTCTCCTACCACTTATAGTCTTGCAGGGTCCCACATAAGGCCTAACCAAGTCTTGTTTCACTTCGTGATTGAAACGGCTCAGGCTTTAGTATGCCTGGTGGGTCAGAGATCAGATCTGTACGTGATTTGCACTGTCCCCCTTCTAACTCCTTTCTTGTGTGCACCTGAAGTATTTTGGAATCTGTGACCTGTTTTTTCTTGCGGAAGAGTGGAAGGAATTAATTAATCCACAGCAGCACCCGGGAGGGAGAAGGAAGTTAATTGAAAACCGTAATGAAAACACGGCGCTCCCTTCATCTGAGATGGCAGTGGCAATACTGATATTGACAAATTAAAATTTGGCTACAGAATCCGAACCAGCTGGGGATGTAAGTGTGGTGATGACGCAGAGACTTCCTGGGAAGGAGTCTGAGACACACGCTATGAGGATGCAAATGGGACAGGAAGCCAGCTTGACTCTATGTGCTACCCAGGCCTTTTCAGCCAAGAGAGCCCTTTAAACAATGGGCCCAGGTTCTTCCATATGGACGTAGCTTGCTATGGGAGCATCATCTCAGGCACATGTAGAATCATAGGGTGTGTCTAAACTACATGGCTCCATCGATGGAGCCATGTAGATTAGGCTGATCGGCAAAGGGAAATGAAGCCATGATTTAAATAATCGTGGCTTCATTTAAATTTAAATGGCTGCCGCGCTGAGCTGTTTGTCAGATCAGCGCGCTAGTCTGGACGCTCCCGCACCAACCTGAAAGCCCTTTATCGACCTCCCCATTTTGCCTCGTAGGATGAGGTTTACCGGGGAGGTCAATAAAAGGCTTTCATGTTGACAGGGGAGCATCCAGACTAGCGCACTGAGCCGACAAACAGATGATCAGCTGTTTGTTGGCTCAGCGCGGCAGCCATGTAAATTTAAATGAAGCCGCGATAATTTAAATCGCTGCTTCATTTCCCTTTGCCGAACAAACAAATCTACATGGCTCCGTCGACGGAGCCATGTAGTTTAGATGTGCCCATAGGGTATATTTAGACTACAGGCTTTTGTCGACAGAAATTTTGTCGACAAATACTGTGGACAAAGCTTCTGTTGACAAAGAGCGTCTAGACTACATCAAGTTCTGTCAACAAAGCAAGCAGCTTTGTCGACATGAGAGTGTAGACGCAAACGTCAGTGTAGATGCAATAATGCCTTCTGTCGACAGAGGCGTTATTCCTCATGGAATGTGGTTTACAGCCGTCGACAAAACTGCTGGGTTCTGCCAACGTTATGTCGTCAGAACTAAGCGGCAGTGTAGACGCAGGTCTAGTTTTGTCGACAAAAGTCCACAAGCCGTTCTGCCCGCAACCTGCCATTACAGAAGCCCAGTTAATTCTCTGCTCGGCGGCTTTTTTCTGAATGTGATGCCTCCAAAGATCTGCTCAGCAATTCATTCACTTCCCAAGTGATGTGGACTTCCTCCATCCCACGTCTTGCATTTCCAGCATGCTAAAAATAAGGACACACATGATGTAATTGAAACAGTCCGCCTACACCCAACCAGCTTTTCTGTGAAAAGCTTCCTGGAGAATCAGAGTACTGTGATTATTCTGCAATGGGCAGTACGGGCCTCTTCGCATGATAAATCCAGCCTTTAAACAGTTTCCCATCCTCAGATGGGTTCACGGCAGGGGATCAATCATGTCACAAGTGCACCGTTGACAGTTGACACTAGTGCATATTGCATCGGGGAATATGAAATGCCCGTTTGGGGCTGTAAAGGGAATGTCACATTTTGTCATTGCATTGCCCACTGAGTTCTCGCAGATTTCCGTTTTGTGTCTTAGGCTGGTAAGCTATGACACAAATAACAGTGGAGCCTGTACTTACAGCATGTGTTTTACAAGGTCTGGGAAAACCTTTATCACCCTTGAATGCTCAGTCGCGGTAGCTGCTGCAACATGTGATTAAAGGCTAATTCTGTTTTCCTGCGGTAAATGTCACGGATCTTCTAAATAGTGCTTCCAGTTTCCCTGGATCTCCCCATCATTAGCCAGCTCATCAGTTCAGCTTAGCCAGGCAATGCTATTTATCTCTTGTGGCTTCCAGCTGGGATTTCCAAAGGAGCACAAGAGAGTCGGGGGGTGGGGGGGATGGACCCCCATCTCCTTTTGTTCAATACCTTAGTTAATGACCTGGAGGAGGGGATGGATTGCACCCTCAGCAAGTTCGCAGATGACACTAAGCTAGGGGGAGTGGTAGATACATTGGAGGGTAGGGATAGGGTCCAGAGTGACCTAGACAGGTTAGAGGATTGGGCCACAAGAAATCTGATGAGGTTCAACAAGGACAAGTGTAGAGTCTTGAACTTGGGACGGAAGAATCCCAAGCATTCTTCCAGGCTGGGGACCAACAGGCTAAGTAGTAGTTCTGCAGAAAAGGACCCGAGGATTACAGTGGAAGAGAAGCTGGAGATGAGTCAACAGGGTGCCCTTGTAGCCAAGAAGGCCAATGGCAAATTAGGGTGCATTAGGAGGAGCATTTCCAGCAGATCCAGAGACGTGATTATTCCCCTTTATTCGGCTCTGGTGAGGCCACATCTGGAATATTGTGTCCAGTTCTGGGCTCCCCACTATACAAAGGATGTGGATGCATTGGAGAGGGTCCAGTGGAGGGCGACCAAAATGATTAGGGGGCTGGCGCACATCACCTATGAGGAGAAGCTAAGGGATTTGGGTTTGTTTAATCTGCAGAAGAGAAGAGTGAGGGGGGATTTGAGAGCAGCCTTCAACTTCCTGAAGGGGGGTTCCAAAGAGGATGGAGAGAGGCTGTTCTCAGTGGGGACAGATGGCAGAACAAGGAGCAATGGGCTCAAGTTTCAATGGAGGAGGTCCAGGTTGGATATTAGGAAAAACTATTTCACTAGGAGGGTGGGAAACACTGGGATGGGTTCCCTAGGGAGGGAATCTCTATTCCTGGATGTTTTTAACCAAGCCCTGGCTGGGATGATTGAGTTGGGTTTGGTCCTGCTTCAAGTTCCAGTCATGCTGCTGCTGGAGCGAGCCGCAAAACCTCCCTCGGCTTCCTAAGGCAGCTCCGAAGCTGCCTCCGTGCCAGGGAGGGGAGTGAGTGCAAGCCGAAGGGTTCGTACTGCAGGGTGAACGCAAGGCTCTGAATCCGGAGGCGAGCCTCCGAGGACAGCGATAGGTAAAGTGTTAATAAAGCAATTTTAAGCTGTCCCACAAATTACTTCGTGCTGCCTCAGCTCCCCCAGAGTCGGTAAGTAGAATAAATTAAGTACAAATACACTGTATAAGCTCTTTAAAAGATTTCAAATGGACTCAGGAGGCGGTGGGGAAAATATTATTTATTACTGTGATGGTGATATAATGAGGGAAGTTGCTGATGTTGTCAGTTCTTCTCCTTCTTTTTTTAAGCTATAAACAATAGGATCCTCCAGTTCACTAATGTAGTGGGCTGCATTTTAACGAAGCCGCCGTGACACTATTTTAAAGTGGATTTGATTTATTTCTCGCCAGATTGGGTTTGCTGGTGCGCCTTCCCTCTGCTGGGGCATCATATTGAAGAGGAAGCAACGGAAAATTGCGGCGTCGTTGGTTTTTTGTTTTGTTTTTCATTTCAGTTAACGATGCCCTTTAAAAGCAGCGGCACAGATGTGAAGAGTGAAGAAGTGGCCCAGAGGGAGTGGGAAAAAACCAAAGCCAGCCCCCAAATGCACGCACCTAAGTACTATGCTGGGAAGTTTTAAAAGACTCTGAATGACTTAGGAGCGCAAACCAACAGCTTGCGGTGCAATTTCTGCTCCTAAATCACCCTCGCTCACATTCTCACAGGTACTTAGGTGCCTAACTCTCATTGACTTGGGGAACTGAAATCCCTTTGAAGATCTGGGCCTTAGGAGCTTTCGAAATCCTTTCTTAGCTGTGTAGAGAGAGTAATGAATCAAGAGCTTTGTGATGGGCTGGTAATCCAAAGTTCATTGAAGTCAATGCGAGGTGTACCACTAACTTTCGTGCTGTGGTGCGGTTTAGCGGTTTAGTTCCATACGTGAACCTGTTGCTCTGGAATCCTAAGCAAGGTTCATTATTAACCAGAGTTTGGCAAATAATTCCCTCCTTTGTCAGGACGCATGGGCCCTGAAGTACCCTCAAGTCTCCATTCAGGTGATGTGGTTTTCAACACCTGGCCAGGTCGAACACACATGACAGGCCCCAGACGGGCAGCTAGACCTATAGCGCCAGCTCCCTGGGCCTGTGGGGTCTGTATGGGGGCAAGGGTCTGTCTGCTTCGACCCAACTGCCGGATCCGAGTCTAATCCTGCAGCCCTTACTACGCACGTGGGCCCAGTGAGCACCACGAGGATACTCGTACAGCGAAGACCCGACCAAACTTGGCCCAGGACAGGGGAATCAGGGGAAGAGCACAAACATTGGTCCAGGTTGTACGGGCAATGATGTAGCTTTTCCTTCTGCAAGCCAGAGCATGATCTATATTGGATATTAGGAAAAACAATTTCCCTAGGCGGGGGGGGAAGCACTGGGCTGGGTTCCCTAGGGAGGGGGTGGAATCTCCATCCCTAGAGGTTTTAAGTCCTGGCTTCACAGAGCCCTTGCTGGGATGCTTGAGTTGGGATTGGTCCTGCTTTGGGCAGGAGGTAGGACTCTGTGATCTCCGGAGGTCTCTTCCAGCCCTAGGATTCTAGGATCTAGGCCTTGGAGTTTGGTTGTTGAGTCTGGTTGACCTGGATTCAATAAGAGAGCAGTTGGCTTTCAGGATAATGTCTCATAGAATCATTGAATCATGGAACAATAGAACTGGAAGGAGCCTCGAGAGGTCATCGAATCCAGTCCCCTGCTCTCATGACAAGTCCCAGTACCATCGAAACCATCCCTGATAGATCTCTATCTAACCTGCTCTTAAATATCTCCAGAGATGGGGATTCCACAACCTCCCTAGGCAACTTATTCCAGTGTTTAATGACCCTGACAGGTAGGAACTTTTTCCTAATGTCCAACCTAAACCTCCCTTACTGCAGTTTAAGCCCATTGCTTGTCCTATCCTCAGAGGCCAAGGAGAACAATATTTTTCCCTCCTCCTTTTGACACCCTTTTAGATACCTCTCAGTCTTCTCCTTTCCAAACTAAGGCCTCTAAGAGGTCTGAGGCCTAGATTTACTCCCTGGTCTCTCTACTGACCCCTGCTATACTAATGGCACAAATATGAGGGAGAACTCCCTGTCACTTTGAAAGCCCTGCCCTCCTTCTGCAGTGCTGAAAAAGGGGCAAAGTCCTGAGACGTGTGGCATGGGCGATTTGCCATCAATCCCAACCCTTCCGGTTGACACATCGCTACAGTGGAAGGGCTGTACAGGCATTCCAAGAGGAAACGTTGGCAGAACTGTTCATCCTTGTATTTACCAGGCCTTCCCCGCCAGGCACATTCTGAGTGCTCCAGAGGAATTCGCAACTCAGCCGTCTCAACACAATGACTCATCAAAAGGCAAATCGTGCGGTGTGACGGAAAAAGGTCAGAGGACCCTGCACAAAAGCCACTAGATGCATCGGGCCATGGAGACAGGAAGTAAATGCCACCATCCTGCACAATGCTTTGCCATCTGAGATACCAGCACTCACAATCAGCCTCATTCTCAGACCTCATTTGGGCACCATTCCCTCCAACTGAGATGTGTTTTGACTGGGCCCTAACCCAGGTGAGAGGAGAACAGTTTAATGGGAAAATAAAAATCAGATCCTGCTGTGACAGACCGGGCCATGTCTGGGCACAGCTGAGGGTGTCTGCTCAGGACGAATTGCTCAAATCCGGGGCTCCTTACAGCCCCCAGACTGGTGACCTCTCCAAACAGGCCACAAACCAGTCCCACAGAGCGCTTCAGCTACCTGCCTGAAGCCTCATGAGCAAAACCCCTCCTACACCCCAGCCATATCCGTGCCCCAGATGGCCCCGGGCCTATATACAGGTGGGGGGGTCCTAGCACCCAATCCCACCTACCCCGAACAAGTTCTGTCCGGATCCAAGAAGCCAGCTGCAGATCTCTGGTCAATTTACCCTCTGGATCTTACCCACAAATCACGCTGAGCCAATCCTTTAGAATCTATCCTCTAAAGGTTTATTATCACAATAAAGAAAAGCATGAGAGTAAGGTTGTTAAAGAATAGTACGTTACATGCATCGAATCTCCCAGTCCTCGATGCAGGCTCTAGCAGAGATGTTACAGCTGCTGGTTTAAAAGTTCTTGTTGCACATCCTACGATCAGGATGGGTTCACAGGTCTTCCGGGCTCTTCGATCCCTGCAATGCTGCCTCTGGGATGAAGTGCTGAGCTGAGAACAAAATGGCATCGACCACATGGCCTCTTTATACCTCCTTCCTGGCCTCTTCTAGTATGTAGCAGGTCACCTGGACAGAGGCCAATCTCTGTGTTTCCTGCTGGCTGCTCTCAGGTGACAGCCCCCATTCTTTGGGTGTGTCCTTGGCCCATTGAGAGCCATTGTCCCACAGGGCCTGGCTAATCAGCCTGTCCATAGCAATGTTTAACCACATTCAGAGAAATATTCAGCTTCCACGCAGATTACAGATTCCTACCTACACACACAGACATTATACACTCACATAAATAGCATACACGGGATCAGCAAACAATAAGCTCCCATTCAATACCCCACATGGCCCCCTGTTATACCAATTTCTGGGGCCAACACCCCCATCTAGGGGTGTAGCAGCGATCTGGCTGCTTCCCTCCAATTCGGTAATGTGACACCTGCCGGCACCTTTTAACCTAAAATTGTCAAACTCAATTAGCGTTCTCATGGTTCCTCCATGATCCTCTCCAGGAGTGACATCCTTCCTCACGCACTTTCCTTTTTAATTTCTTTTGCTGTCATAATTTTGACACGTCGTCTTCCTTGCCCAAGCTGAGTCCAAAGCAAATTGCTCCAGGCCCACAGGCACTTAGAGGGGTTGGAGGAAACGTGAAAAAAGCAAACCCAGCCCTTTCAGCGCACTAGACTCAGAAGATTTCATGCAGGTCAGATCTCAAGGCTTAGAACCCTGCAAACCATCGTAACATACGAACACCCAGGCTGGCTCAGATGGAGTCCTTCTAGCCCAGGAACTTGTCTCTGATGGTGGCCAGCCACCTGCTTCACAATCGGAACAGGGCACTTCTGAGTGATCCATTTTCCCTTGGTATCTCAGGAGCATGGGTTCCACTTCTGGGCAGACTGTTCACTGACAGTGCTGTTAACCCAGTGTCCGGGGTAAGTTCTTAGGCACACAGCTAACTGCCCGGCTTGTTAACACCCTATGGAGACCTGTTGGTGAGGTAATAGCTTTTACCAGACTAACTTCTGTTTCTTTGCCTCAGGGTACATCTACATTGCACGGCTATCCAAAAATAGCTACCCTGCGTCTACACAAGCTTGGCTGCGTCTAGATTGGCATGATTTTCCGGAAATGCTTTTAACGCAAAAGTTTTCTGTTAAAAGCGTTTTCGGAAAAGAGTGTCTAGAATGGCACGGACGCTTTTCTGCAAAAGCACTGTTTGCGGAAAAGCATCCGTGACCATCTAGACGCACTTTTCCGCAAAAAAACCCCGATCGCCATTTTCGCCATCAGGGCTTTTTTGTTCAAAACAAATCTGAGCTGTCTACACTGGCCCTTTTGCACAAAAGTTTTGCGCAAAAGGGACTTTTGCCTGAATAGGAGCAACATAGTATTTCTGCAAGAAGCACTGATTTCTTACAGTAGGAAGTCAGTGCTTTTGCGGAAATTCAAGCAGCCAGCGTAGACAGCTGGCAAGTTTTTCCGGAAAAGCGGCTGATTTTCCGGAAAAACTGGCCAGTCTAGACACAGCCAAGCTGCCCATTATTTTGAAGTATTTTTTGAAATAACGGACATGCTATTTCGCCATCACAGTCAACCTCGTTGCATGAGGGATAAGGGAGGGCTCAAAATAACACGTTATTTCGACATTTGGTGCTGTGTAAACCCGCCAAATTTCAAAATAGGCTATGTTGAAATAGACTCAAAGTAAGATCCACAATTTATGTAGCAGAAATTGCGTATCTTATTTCAAGTTTAGGGAGCTGTGTAGATACCCCTGACCTACACTAGAGCTTTATTTTGAAACAACTCCCTTCAGGTTGAATTAATAAGCAGAGCGTCCACACTACCAAGCCTATTATTTTGAAATAATGGGCGTCTTATTTCAAAATCTATGCGCCTGCTTTCCCCCGGGAATAAGCTAATTTTGAAATGTTTATTTCAAAAGAGCAGTCGTGTGGATGCCCCGGTGCCGCTATTCCAAAATAACGACTCCTCAGAGTAATTTGAATTAATTACTCCCCAGTGCTTAGTAGGGCTCTCAATCAAGGTCGAGTGTCCACATTAACAGAGCCTGCCTTGGACTAATTTCGAGATTTCCCCATAATGAGGACATGCTATTTTGATTTTGTTATTTTGGGAGTTATTAAATCGATTTTAGTTATTTCGAAATAGTTTCCTAGTGAAGACATGCCCTTTCTGACCCACAGACGTTGGTCTAATAGACGATATTCCTTGCCTTTCTCATACCCAAGGACCACCAGAGCCAGAACAACCCTACAAACAAATATTAACTCCCTAGACTTGTGCCAGCCTTCATGTAGAGTATGAACAGTTCCCTTGGAAACTCCAGACCTTCTTGACACTAAGTGAATCCCTCTGGTATTAAAATCGTAGGAGCATCGAACGCTAGAATTGGAAGGGACCTCGAGAAGTCACCGAGTCCAGTCCCCTGCACTACGCCCTTTTACTGTGTTGTCACAGAAAATCCAAGTGATTCTGTTCACAAAGGACCATTTGCCACCACAGGGCATTTCCACATTAGAGCTTCCTCCTTAGCCAATTAGGCGACACGGAACCCTCTCCTGTTATGATTATCCATAGGTGTTATTCATTAAACTAAACGGAAGCGAGAGGCATTTGCACCACACCAAAGACACAGACTGACAAAGATGCAGATTTAAGTTATTAACGTATACAATGTCTAGTCAAAGTAACAGTTGTGCTTAAAAGAAGCATCCGGGATCTTTTTCAGGGGGATAAAGCAACATGCCACACGTATTGAACATACAGGCTACGTCTACACTGGCATGATTTTCCGGAAATGCTTAAAACGGAACAGTTTTCCGTTATAAGTATTTCCAGAAAAAGCGCGTCTACATTGGCAGGATGCTTTTCCGGAAAAGCACTTTTTCCGGAAAAGCGTCCGTGCCAGTGTAGACGCGCTTTTCCGCAAAAAAGCCCCGATCGTGAAAATGACGATCGGGGCTTTTTTGCGGAAAAGAAATTTGTGCTATGTACACTGGCCCTTTTCTGGAACAGTTTTCCAGAAAAGGACTTTTGCCTGAATGGAAGCAGCATAGTTTTTCCGGAAAAGCACTGATGATTTTACAATAGATCGTCAGTGCTTTTCCGGAAATTCAAGGGGCCAGTGTAGACAGCTGGCAAGTTATTCCAGAAAAGCGGCTGATTTTCCGGAATAAGTGGCCATTGTAGACACAGCCACATAGATCAATCAATCCTTTATCATATGCACATGATACATTACACTCATGCACTCCTCAATTACACACACACACACACACACACACACACACACACACACACACAAGCACACTCCATCTTGTTGTTACCAACAGTTGCTCCCCCTAACTGCACTGGCCAGGTGAGTTAGATGTGGGGGGGTGGAGCCGGGCTTCTGCCGATCCAGATCGATGCTCCCATGTTGACAAGATGAAAAACCGAGGATCCCTCTGAAAGATGCTTCACATTTATCCCTCTCATGCAGCCAATTAGTCATCACCTTGCCTTTCTTAATGCTGCTTCAAAGAGAGTTCTTCCACGGGCAGGCACTTGCTGCTTCACTCCCAAGGTGTCTGTCTGTCCAGTCTTCTTTTCAAAGAGTTCAAGTCACAGGTATTGTCTTGGGTCTGACTCCCAGACACTCCCCACCCTTCAATTGCTGCTGGAGGCGCTCACATTTCAGTCTCCATTCACACCTCATTCATTTCAACAGGGCAATCAAGGAAAGGAGAGAGATCTAGTCTACTCCTAGCAAAAGACATTTTTCTTTACCCTATCTCAGTGGTCCTCAACCTTTTGGGGCTGCTGGGTGCCCAGGGGGCGGAGCCACCCATAGGCCATGTGCCCGGTGCCGGCACCACCCACGTGCCGCACTCGCAGGGCTGGCACCACTCCTGTGCCACATGCCCAGGGGTGGGGCTGCCCATACGCCACATACCCGGGGCCATCGCTGCTCCTGTGCTGCATGCCCAGGAGCCGGCACAGCCCATGCACTGCACGCCCGGGGGCCGGGCTGCCCATGTGCCATGCACCTGGTGGTGGTGGTGCCAGCCCCAATCACTCAGTGGGCGCACAGAAATGGCCCAGTGGGCACCATGGCGCCCGCGGGCACCATGTTGGGGACCACTGCCTTAACTATTCCTAAGACCTATAGTCGAGGCAGCCTGTGAGACTAGGCAAACTAGGCAGTTGCCTATGGCGCTGCCGGCCTGGTCACCCGATGATGACATCATGGGATGCTGGGGCACCCCATGATGATGTCACAGCCATTGATGGCCTTGCAGGCAGGGGTGCCGATCGCGCCTTCCACCTTGGGTGCCAGCTGCCGCAACCAGCCTCGGACCATTACTGCCTTTAGCATAAAGAGCTTGAAACAAAGTTTCCATGGGAAAGACTGGATACAAGGTTTCTCTTAATACAAGGATTCTATAAGAAAGCTTAACATAAAGATATATCCATAAGAACAAGATACGTAGATATAAAATCTCTTAATGCAAAGTTATATGAGAATGATACATGGTTCTATGGACACGTTAAAGAGATTTATCCACATAACAAAGTCGTAGAGGTTCAACTTCTGAGGCTTATTAGCCTTTACCTGGCAGGCCAAGTCCTTGTCTCTTGGGGTACATCTAAACTACATGGCTCCGTTGACGGTGCCATGTAGATTTGTTGTTTTGGCAAAGTCAAATGAAGCCACGGTTTAAATGATCGCAGCTTCATTTAAATTTACATGGCTGCCGCGCTGAGCCGACAAACAGCTGATCAGCTGTTTGTCCGCTCAGTGCGCTAGTCTGAACGCTCCCCTGTCGACATCAAAGCCCTTTGTCAGGAGCCCCAGTAAACCTCATCCCACGAGGAATAACGGGGCTGCCGACAAAGGGCTTTGATGTCGGCAGGGGAGCATCCAGACTAGCGCGCTGAGCGGACAAACAGCTGATCAGCTGTTTGTCAGCTCAGCGCGGCAGCCATGTAAATGTAAATGAAGCCGCGATCATTTAAATCGCGGCTTCATTTGACTTTGCCTATGTGTCTAATCTACATGCCTCTGCCGACAGAGGCATGTAGTCTAGACACAGCCTTAGGGTCCAGTGAGGTAAAAAGAATTTTGTTTCCTTTATGCTCGGCAGATTTTATCCAAAGAACCTGCTATGTGACCGTCCAGACAACAGGGCTGACAGAGGCAAAAATGTGGGGCCCATTAGGAGAAGTACACGGTGTGATTCATCCCTCCATGGGAATTTCCCCTTCCCCAAAGGTCCATACCCCCATTTTTCTACCGGCTGTACTGAGAATCTAGGCCATGCTACTTTTTAATGGGTATTCACGAATCACCCTCAGGGCTGCAACCATTTCTACGAGCAAAACTCAGCAACAATTAATGGCTTTTGACATCCTGGTGTGTCCCAGCCGTGTGAGAGCTACGTAGCACAACTGTACAGCTGTTCCTCCGAACGTGAGACACACCAAGATTGGCGCTTGAGTCCGACCGTCATTAGGGACATCCAAATGCAACATACATTCTGGCAAGTTGAATAACGTAATTGTAATAATGTTCTACCAGGATTGAGCCTGGCAGGGTCTTAGCTGCGATATAGACCTGGAGTTTGCTGGAGCCCTTTGCATCATGCCATCCACTGCTGTCTAGTCCCAGCTTCTAGAGGGGTAGGTGCATCCAGAACATTGAGTTGCATCCATGACCACCTCTCCTCCATGACCTAATCTGTGCTCTTTTGAATGTGTCCATGAGCCAACACAACTAACTAGCTTGGGACCAGACACGCACAACAGTGTGATGCTGTTGCAAAAAAAGCAAATATGATTCTAGGTTGTATCAACAGGTGTGTTGTAAGCAAAACTCGTGAAGTCATTCTGCCGCTCTACTCTGCACTAGTTAGGCCTCAGCTGGAGTACTGTGTCCATTTCTGGGCGCCACATTTCAAGAAAGATGTGGAGAAATTGGAAAGGGTCCAGAGAAGAGCGACAAGAATGATTAAAGGTCTAGAGAACATGACCTATGAAGCCAGGCTTCATGAACTGGGCTTGTTTAGTTTGGAAAAAAGAAGATTAAGGGGGGACATGATAGCGGTTTTCAAATATCTAAAAGGGTGTCACAAGGAGGAAGGCGAAAATTTGTTCCTCTTGGTTTCTGAGGACAGGACAAGGAGTAATGGGCTTAAAGTGCAGCAAGGGAGGTTTAGATTGGACATTAGGAAAAAATTCCTAACTGTCAGGGTGGTCAAATATTGGAATAAATTGCCAAGGGAGGTGGTGGAATCTCCCTCTCTGGAGATATTTAAGAACAGGTTAGATAGACATCTGTCAGGGATGGTGTAGACGGAGCTTGGTCCTGCCTTGAGGGCGGGGGGCTGGACTCGATGACCTCTCGAGGTCCCTTCCAGTCCTATGATTCTATGATTCTATGAAAAGCTTTGGAAAATACAGTCGGAAACATCTGAAGCAACCACGTGTTCAGGGGATGACTGCTCAAACCATTTGGAGTCAAGAAAGAATTTCACCATCGGTCAGATTGAGAGGCATCCTGGGGGGTTTCACCTTCTGCTGCAGCACAGGCATAGTCACTTGTTAGTTTCACCTGGAGTAAGCGGTGGATTTTCTGTAAGTTGAAGGCTTTAAATCAAGATCTCAGGACTGACTCAACAGAGGTTATGGCCCAATTACAGGAGTGGGTTTGTGAGGTTCCGTGACCTGCAACAGGCAGGAAGTGAGCCGAGATGATCACGATGGTCCCTGCTGGCTTTAAACTCGATTAGTCTAAGCTGCCCACTGGACGGTTGAGGGTGAAGTAGGTTGTAAAAGAAAATAAAAACAACACTGGTGCCCTCCTGGAAGTGAGAAAACTCGATTGTCTTTACTGTCACAAGAAAAATACCAGGAATTTCACCACCGATTTAAGAACCTGTTAATTCATGGGGATGTCACAGGAATAAGTAGGAATAAGAAATCCTCCAGAAAAGGCTTTATTTTCCGGAGAATAACGTCTAGACTGGCGCTTTTCTCCGGCTTTTCCCCAAGCCGGAAAAAAGCGGCAGCCATGTAAATGCAAATCCCACGGGGGATATTTAAATCCCCCGTGGAATTTGCAATTGCGATGTGCTACATTAGCATCCCTTTTCCGGAAGTGATGCCAGTGTAGACACAGCCATCGAGTCTTGCCCATTGATTAAACGTATCAATCTGTTGCTCACACTAACTCACTGGCCAGGCAATTTACATGCGCGTGGGGAGGAACAAGGCCTTCTCTCAGTTGGTCTGATGCTCCGACAGTGACAAGGGTTAAAATTCAAAATGATCTGGACAAACTAGAGAAATGGTCTGAGGTAAACAGGATGAAGTTTAATAAGGACAAATGTAAAGTGCTCCTCTTAGGAAGGAACAATCCATGTCACATATACAAAATGGGAAGTGATTGTCTAGGACAGAGCACGGCAGAAAGGGACCTAGGGGTCATAGAGGACCACAAGCTAAATAGGAGTCAACAGAGTAACACTGCTACAAAAAAAAAGCAAATATGATTCTGGGAGGCATTAACAGGAGTGTTGTGAGCAAGACACGAGGAGTCATTCTTCCGCTCTACTCTGCATTGATTAGGCATCAGTAGGAGTATTGTATCCAGTTCTGGGCATCACATTTCAAGAAAGATGTGGACAAATAGAAGAAAGTCCAGAGAAGAGCAACAAAAATGATTAAAGGTCTAGAAACATGAGCTATGAAGGAAGACTGAAAGAATTAGATTTGTTTAGTTTAGAAAAGAGAAGACTGAGAAGGGACGTGATAGCAGTATTCAAATATCTAAAACAATGTTATAAGTAGGAGGGAGAAAACTTGTTCTCGTTGACCTCTATGGACAGGACAAGAAGCAATGGGCTTAAACTGCAGCAAGGGATGTTTAGGTTGGACATTAGGAAAAACTTCCTACCTGTCAGGGTGGTTAAACACTGAAATAAATTGCCTAGATGGGTTGCGGAATCTACATCAGTGGAGATATTTAAGAGCAGGTTGGACAGACACCTGTCAGGGATGGTCTAGATGGTGCTTGGTCCTGCCATGAGGCCAGGGGACTGGACTCGATGACCTCTCAAGGTCCTTTCCAGTTCTAGTGTCTATGATTCTATGAGACCCGGAGATTCATGCAAGACACCCCATCTTTTATAGGACTTTTCTCCCATTCATGTCTATACACTTTGCCGCATCAATTCTTAATCAATTGCCGTCAATTCTATTTTAACATCTGTTTATCTGGAAGTTGGTCCTCTTTGTCATCTGGCATCAACATGTTAGTGCCTCCTTCCAGATGTTTATCTATAAAGGGGTGCTCTTCTTTCTCTTCTTTGACCATCTGGACTCTGACGTTGTCATCTCTTTCCAAACATGCACGTTCCACACTCATTAACTCCCCTTCCCCAGGGACCACATAATTGTTTCACACAGGAAAAGGGATACAATTGTCCATACAAAAGGTATCAATCTATTTCCAATAAAAAGTTTCTATTAGTACAAACTTTGAATCGTTCACCATATTTTCTATAATCGAACTACTCCTAAGAGCAACATGAAACATTATAACATGACACATAAAACTCTTTTGTCTCCACCCCATCCATCCTTGAATCACTCCGGAACTTCTGCTGTTGAGGACGAGCTGAGAAAATATGAAGGGAATGCAACTCTGACCTTCCTAGGTTTGGGCACCTTAAATTACATTGTCACTTCAAGCGTGGCTTCCTCCATACAGCTTGGTGGGAGGATGGATTCAATTCAGCCACTGAGGGCTGACAGCCTGCCTTGGTATGGACATGTTACATATTTCAGCTCCTAAACCATATTCACTCCTGTTGGGTATGAGTTTCAAAAGGATCTAAGACTATGTCTACGCTACAAGGTTTTTGTGCAAAAACTGGTGTTTTTGCACAAAAACCAGCAGAGCGTCCACACCTCAAGCATGTTTTTGCGCAACCCCCCTGCAAAAAAACCCAGTAAATCAACAGAACAGAGGGGTTTTGCTGGTAGAGTTATTCCTATCCCCACGAGGAATAACTCCGTTTTGCACCACAGCTCTTGTGCAAAAAGGCATGAGTGGACACTCTGGAGGAGTTTCTTGCACAAAAAGAGCCTATTAGTGGCAATCAGAGCTTTCTTGTGCAAGAGCATCCATGTAGTGTGGACGCTCTCTTGTGCAAAAGCACATTACTTTTGAGGTCTGGACGCGCTCTTGCGCAAGAAGTTTTTGTAGAAAAGCTCTTCCGCAAAAAGAAAAAGGCTAATACGGTCTTGGGTTGTATTAGGCGAGGTATTTCCAGTAGGGATAAGGAGGTGTTAGTGCCATTATACAAGGCATTGGTGAGACCCCATTTGTAATACTGTGTGCAGTTCTGGTCTCCCATGTTTAAGGAGGATGAATTCAAACTGGAACAGGTACAAAGAAGGGCCACTAGGATGATCCGAGGAATGGAAAACCTGCCTTATGAAAGGAGACTCAAGGAGCTTGGCTTGTTTACTTTAACCAAAAGAAAGCTGAGGGGGGACATGATTGCACTTTTTAAATATATTAGAGGGATAAATACCAGGGAGGGAGAGGAATTATTTAAGTTTAATACCAATGTGGACACAAGAACAAATGGATATAAGCTGGCTAGTAGGAAGTTTAGACTTGAGATTAGACGAAGGTTTCTAACCATTAGAGGAGTGAAGTTCTGGAACGGCCTTCCAAGGGAAGTAGTGGGGGCAAAAGATCTATCTGGCTTCAAGATTAAACTAGATGGGTTTATGAAGGGGATGGTTTGATGAGATAACAGGATCTTGGTAACTAATTGACCATTCATTATCAGTGGGAAATAGGTCAATGGAGGGATGATAGGAGTTACTATAGAGAACTTTCTGGGTGTCTGGCTGATGAGTCTTGCCCACATGCTCAGGGTTTAGCTGATCACCATATTTGAGGTCGGGAAGGAATTTTCCTCCAGGGTAGATTGGCAGAGGCCCTGGAGGTTTTTCGCCTTCCTCTGTAGCATGGGGTACAGATCACAGCTGGAGGATTCTCTGCATCTTGGGGTCTTCAAAGTATTTGAAGGCTTCAATATCTGAGATATAGGTGAGAGGATTATTCTAGGAGGGGTGGGTGAGATTTTGTGGCCTGCACTGTGCAGGGGGTCAGACTACATGATCATAATGGTCCCTTCTGACCTTGGAGTCTATGAGTCTATAGAAAAGCTTCTTGCGCAAAAACCCTACAGTGTAGACAAAGCCTAAGAGTATGTCTACACTAGCCCCTTAGTTCGAACTAGGGAGGCTAATGTAGGCATTCGAAGTTGCAAATGAAGCCTGGGATTTAAATATCCCGGGCTTTATTTGTATGTTCCCGTCCAGTTGCCATTTTTAAATTCCACTAGTCTGCAGTAACTGCCCGCGGCTACACGCGGCAGTGGAACGGTAATTCGAACTAAGTCCTTAGTTCGAATTAACTGTTACTCCTCATGGAATTAGGCAGGGATTGGTCCTGCTGTGGGCAGGGGGCTGGACTCAGTGACCTCCTGAGGTCTCTTCCAGCTCTATGATTCTATGATTCTAATACCCCTGCCCTTTATTGCACCATGCTGGGTGAACAGTGGAGGTGTACCTGGAGCGCACTTTAAAAAATCCGTGCTGGTTTCGGAGATATTCCCAATGCCAGCAATGTTCCCTGCATCTGAAATGAGGACTATGTCTGCAATCAGTAATCTCTTCAAATACAGAATGAGCTTTTTAAGTAGACCCATGGTATTTCATTGCAGTCTTCCCAGATACGTATTATAAGCCTGCAGGGGTGCACGCCAGTTATGCTTCATTAGAACCTGCAGGAGGCTCTGAAATACCTATGTATTTTCCAAAATCAGCTGCTGTTCTTACAAGAAACATGTGGATAGGTGCCCGTGTAGCTGTATTGCATCGGCGTTCCTCTACGTGTAGCATGGGGTGACAAAGGAAAAGCCGCACGAAAAGCTGTAACGTTTCCACCGGGTGACAAACAATTGCTTGTACTTTCGACATTAGACTGAGGGGCCATTGATCTATTTAGTCTCAACAATGCGGCATTTCTCGCAGTGTGAAGCACGCTGAATCTTAAATAATTTGCTATGCCAACCGCTTTTACATTTACATTTAAAAGAAAAACGTAAATGAGCAGAAGCAGCAGCCTCGCTCCAAATTCTGGAGGTGCTTTCATTTCTGTGAAAGAAATCTGGCAGTTGGTTTCATTTCTCTAGCCCAGAAGAGCCTTTTATCCAGCACGCATAGTGCCAGGGAAAGCATCAGAAAAGCGGCGCGAAAGATCCCGCATGGTTGATTAACATCACTTCCCGTTTTTGACAAAAACGCAAAGGCAGCTCCTGAAGGTCCCTCCCATTGGCAGAGGAAAGGACAACGTCTCTCTGTGACTACTGCTGCCGGGAAAAGTTGTCTGTGTGAATGGAAAAAAAAGTTTGAGATGACGCTGTAGGAGAAAGAAAGAGAAAGAAAGGCCGAGTGGTTGGCACAAAGTAAGCAAGAGTTCTTCTATGAGTAACAGACAGACCGGGTCAAAAGCAGATGTGTGTTTGCAAGTCAATGTCTCTTGGCTCTAGAATTGTTAGTGCTGCTAAAAGCACATGAAGTATGTAAATACATCCCACTAGGACAGTACAGGGACTATGATAAAATAGTTAGAAACAACAAAAATAAAAACATAACAATGGGTACGGGATGCTTTGGAGGAAACAAGGGGAGGTAAATTATAGATTGTTCATTTTTGTTTATAAATGTTGGAGTACCTTAACTTTTGGGCCAGCCTAAAAGCAGTCGTAAAATCCATACTATTAATTAAGCCATGTCCATGGTACAAACACATAAAAGCTCAAAGGCCATCTAGGTACCAACAACTATGAATGTACTTCGATCAAAAATAAACCTGACTTGCGGGCTTTTGTATTTTATTTAAGTCTGTGGTCTTTAATGCTAGCTACCGGTGCAGAGCTGGCTTGATATACAAAAAAAGCATACAAAAGCACACGCAGCCAAACGTTTATCATCGCTAACGGAGCAAAAAATCTTGTCAGGTTACCACACCAATAAATCCTAAATTGACTACATCATTGTCCTGACCTACTATAGATGACATGGAAGAGGTTTGCAAGCATTCATGGAAATCAGGGTTGGAAAGATGAAACCGCTTGTTTCTCACAGATCCAGTCTAAATCCGATGTGCCTTTTATTAAAAATTACATTAATAAAGGCCAGGAAAATCCATTTGTGCTCCCCTTCTTAACTCAGCTGGACTCCACCCTTTCAGTTATGCTGTTGCTGGTTTTTTTCCATACAACCATTTCTCACTTACTTCCATAAGTTGTCGAGAAGTTACATTTCGTGAGACTGAAACACCTTTGCAATTCAGATTCATTGTAGCTGAAGTGGAATTGTTGGATGAAGGAAGAAGCCCTTTGCCACACCTTGATCACTGGTTCAACCATGTGCTCCTTGTTGGTGCCACCTTTTCGTTCACATTCTAACAGCTGGTTTTAGATCAAAGAAAATTAACTCCTCAAAATAGAAGTTCCTCAGAAGCAAGGCACATGAGTCTGAAGAGCTGGGATACTGTGGCTGAGGAGATGACTGGCTTTCTCTCAATGAACAAAGAAAACACACGTTTTCAGACGTCTTCTTTTGGGTTCCATGTCAATCGGTCTGAGCGCATTGCAGAATTGGGGCTAGATCATAACCCCGATAGGCACTGTTGCAACACTCGCACTGTAGAACTCTTGTATATTTACAACCATTGTTTATTAATACGTTTAGAGCCGTCACAAACACCGTAACTTAACACATGGACCGGGAATGTGCGTCTGAGCTCTTATATGCTCATGTCATTCCTTGAACACCCAAGATGTTAGCCATCATCTTCCTCATCGCCATCTCTTCACCATCATCACAGTGGCCACCATCCTGGCACCTCCCAAGGACGACATCTCCTTCTCCTACAACCCCTACCATAGGAGGCCACTTTCATCATATGTCTTGCTTCTTATCCTCTCCTCAGAGGCCAAGGAGAACAATTTTTCTCCCTCTTCCTTGTAACACCCTTTTAGATACTTGAAAACCGCTAACATGTCTCCTCTCAGTCTCCTCTTTTCTAAACTAAACAAGCCCAGCTCTTTTAGACTTCCCTCATAGGTCACACTCTCTAGACCTTCAGTCATTTTTGTTGCTCTTCCCTGGACCTTCTCCAAATTCTCCACATTTTTCCTGAAATGCGGTGCCCAGAACTGGACACAAGACTCCAACTGAGGCCAAATCAGTGCAGAGTAGAGCGGAAGAATGACTTCTCGTGTCTTGCTCACAACTCTCCTGTTAATGCCTCCCAGACTCAGGTTTGCTTTTTTTGCAACAACGACCCTGTTGACTCATGTTTATCTTGTGGTCCACAAGTTAATGTGTTCCTTGTGGATCTTGAGGATCTTTTCACATGAACAGACTCCACTGGTGTTTTCGTAAGGAAAAGACTCTGGGAACCGTATTTAATTTCATATTCTTCTCCCTTCTACTTGGAGGCAGTAAGATAATTTGTATGTGACTCTTCCAGGCAGCCTATGAATTTTGGACAGCGATTCTAGGGGGTTTTATTGCATACGGAGAGGATAATAATAAATATTGTGAGAGGAGGGAGAAAACAGGGAGAAGCATAAATAGAAAAGAAGGCGCAGGGAAAAGCTATGCCATCTAGCTTTGCTCTATGAAGTCGGGCAATTAATGAATTACTCTGTTTTTTCCTAGTCAAAGCTTTTCTTAAAATCAGCTCCAACAAACTATGCTCTCAAAGCCACACAGCCGGCCCTTAATTGCGACCCAAGTGATCAGCTTCAAAAGGTTAAGCCGTAGCTTTGATTTCAGCATGGAGCTGGGTGTTTGATCTGCAAATCGGGGCATGCCAGGCCGAAAGATCTGTCCACGTCCTTGCTGTGTGTGTTCAGACATCGCAGGCTGGAGTTAAGCCATTGAAATTGTGCTGGGGCCTTGGTTGACCTTAAAAGGGATTTTGATGCAAATCTCGACCTTTGCTTGGGCATGAGAAAGAGGTAAAAGGGGAGCAGACTGTTTGGAGCCACAGGGCGGATTCCCGAGCGACCTTATTGAATTGGTAACCAGAACGCGGCGACGGAATGAGATCATCCTTGGAAACAAGGACCCTGCGCTACCGTCCAACGGGAGGCTCTGAACTGACTTCAACAGGCTTTGGGGCTGACTCTTGAGGAGGCCAGAACTTACACGGTCCTGTACACAGGGAAATAAAAACAGACACACACGGGGGTTCGCGCGGATCTGAAAGGAAGGAGAGGACTCAGACTTTCCTGGCTGCAGTAGGGCGGGTTGTGACATTTTCGACATGTTACGTCCTATGAGCACACCCAAAAGCAAGGAGCAAATTAACCGGTGCCCTCGTCCCTCCCTTCACGGAGCAAATTGCAGATTTCCATGGAAATCCTCTCCCTGGCCAAGCATGTAGAGAGCTGGAGCACAGTGAAAGGCTAAGGCCTCAACCCTGCCATCGATAGCCTCCCCTAGTGATGGACCGGAGCTTTGTTCAGCCACCAGCTGTTTGCAGTAATAACTGCACTCTCCGGAGATACCCTTCAGCATCCGATTTGCCTTCTGCGTAGGGCGGCACAGCCAGGGGGCAGGAAGCAGGAGGTTCTAGGGGGATGAGGAGCAGGGGGAATTGGATAGGAGGTGGGGATGCCTGGGTAGGATCGGCAGGGGTCCAGACGTAAAACGGGCATCCGACGGAAGGGTGGCGGGGATCACGTGGCGCAGCTCGGGCTAGCTGGGAATAAAAGGGGCCACGACTGTATTTTGGCCCCAGTCAGTTATTTATTTTATTTTTTTGGCTCAACAAGTTTAGCTGGGTTTTGGGGTTTTTTTTTTTTTTTGCTCAACAGAATTTTTTCCCTTTTTTTTTCCTGATATTTTTTGTTAAACCATCTGGCAACCCTATGTCTGGGGGAAGGGCAGGGGTACAGGAAGTGAGGGAGGTTGTTGGTAGTTCAGGGTGGAGACAGCGGATGAGGAATAGACCACATCTAGCTGTCTGGGGCATGGGTTCCCAAACCGGGGGACGTGCCCATGAAGAAATTCCAGGGGGGGCGCGAGGTGACCCAGCCCCCCATCAAGTTTTGCTGCCCTGCTCAGTTCCTTTTTTTTTTTTGCTCAATAATATTTTTTTTGGGGGGGGGGGGGGGGCATGATGCTGAAAAGTTTGGAAACCGCTGCTCCGGGGAGACACAGCCTCCCCTACCGTACGCTTCCCTTCCCGGCTCACCATACAATTTCTGAAGCCCGATGTGGCCCTTAGATCAGAAAATTCACCCACTCCTGTTATGACTGATGTGCCATATTCCTACGTTTCAAGATATTACAAAAGAAAAACCATCAAAATGTATGTGTCGATAATTATATTATTTGAAGTTTCATTTTCTTACAGGACATGTTGCAAATCTGATTCCTAGCAGCAACACTGACGTGGAAATTAAACACTGATTTAAAAAAAATGCCAGTAACTGATTTAACACTGACGGATATAGCAATTCCCTGCACGTTCCTGATAGTTCTTATTCGGAATTTCCCAGCTTGGTCATCCAAAAACAAAAAAAGAAGACATGGAAGCCAGAAATAGGTTGCTAAAGTTTTTCAGTTATCTTTCAAACAAGTTTTCTTTAACAGTGTTTGGCTCTCTCGTTTTGAACCAGATTCAATACTTTTTGGAGGGGCAAGCGTGCTACTAAACACAGGTTTTTTAAAAAAAATGCTTTTCAGGTTTCAGATTTGGAAAAAAAACCAAGTCTTAGGAAGTTTGGGGGGGAAAAGTTAAATTTAAAACCAAACTTGTCTTGATAAACCATTCCCATCTGTGCTGGGGACTTTGCTATGTTCCTGCCTTTCTCTGTGCCGTGGGATAGAAAGTCTGTACGGCAGCCTATGCGCTCAGACCTGGGGATACACCCAGTCAAAATCTTGCGTGGTGAGCTCCAATCAGCCTTTCTAATTTTCTTATTAACTCAGTGCCAGTTCCCTCCCCATCTGTCCAACAACATATCCACACAGGGCAGTAAGAGGATATAAAGTATCTTCTTATTCCCGCCCTGTGATGGATTCTTTCCCCAGCCCCATACTTTATGAAATGGACTTATGGACACAATTGCATATAACTCAGAAGTGCTTTGGACATTGATTCATGTAAACTATCAATCTTCATGTCATAATCCGCTGGATTTGTTGATCATCTTTTAGTGCATGTGTCATTCCTGTGTGTGAAATTAGATATATAGAGTAGGGAATATTTCATGGATTTTAAATGTGTGAATGAAAGTAATCAATGGAGGCCTCCGCGTCTGGGCAATCGTATGAAAATTAGTCTTAGCAGTGGTTGGTCTGGGGAAGTTATATGTCCACCCCAAATGGCTAGGTGACTTCCCATGCAAAAAAGGACTCTTTAGAAACAATAAGGCTATGTCTACACTGGAGGCTTCTTGTGCAAGAACTCTTGTGCAAGAACATGTCCACACTGCCATGTGCTTTTGCACAAGAGATGTGCTTTTGCACAAGAGCATCCATGCCAGCGTGAATGCTCTGTTGTGCAAGAAAGCTCTGATGACCATTTTAGCCATAGGGCTTTCTTCTGCAAGAAACCCCTGCCGAGCATCCACACTGCCCTCTTGCACAAGAGCTCTTGTGCAAGAGAGCTTACACTTGTTAAGAAAGAGCATAGCTCTTGCACAAGAACTCCGCTCTTCCCACGCTTTACTATAAATCTTCTTGCGGAAGAGCAGGCGGGCAGTGTGGATGAACCTACCAGTGTAGACATAGCCTAGGAAAGGAGGAGTTTTTTGTGTCTGGCTGGCACACCCAGGGGAAAGGAGACATCCCTGGTTTGGAAGGCTTGGCAGGGAAAGAAACAGTTTTAGGGCGAGTTTGTCATAAGTTTGTAATAAGTTTGTATTGAAGTTTGTGTCGAATTCGCAAAGCGCTTTCTGTTACTTTGAGTTTCTAGTCTACTTTGCTCTGCCTGTTCTCTCCTATTACCATTTAAATCCTACAGCTTGGACTTCATAAAAATCCCCCCCCCCCTTTTTTTGCTATGGATAAATATTTGTTCTATTAATAAATTGTAACCAGGGGGAAGGGGCGGCACTCGTAGGCACATTCCCCCTTTCATGGTTAAAGGGGCTTCCCCAAATAATCCATTGGGGGTTCTGATCCCATGTGGGGAGAGGTATCCTGGGAAGCTGGCCCCTAAACTGCATTTTCCTTGGACCTGCAGAGATAATGGGTAGCAGGTTTAAAACTAATAAAAGAAAGTTCTTCTTCACACAGCGTGTAGCCAACCTGTGGAACTCCTTGCCAGAGGAGGCGGTGAAGGCTAGGACTATAATAGAGTTTAAAGAGAAGCTAGAAATTTCATGGAGGTTAGGTCCATAAAAGGCTATTAGCCAGGGGATAGAAATGGTGTCCTTGGCCTCTGTTTGTTAGTGGCTGGAGAAGGATGGCAGGAGACAAATCGCTGGATCATTGTCTTCGGTCCACCCCCTCTGGGGCACCTGGTGCTGGCCACTGTCGGCAGACAGGCTACTGGGCTAGATGGACCTTTGGTCTGACCCAGTACGGCTGTTCTTATGATTCAGTGTCCGTACTGTTTCTCAGGGGAGGGGAGTGATTCTCAGCTCTGTGACTTGGCTGGGGGGGACTTGAGGTCTGGCCCAGCAGGACTGAGTGGCAAGAAGCCCCAGAATGCAAAAAGGAGGGGGGCAGTGGCCTTGTCAGCACCCCGGGAATCACCCCCCAGGGGTCGTCTGTGACCTCGCTCTGAGCACAGAACCCCACTCACACAGCTGAGTGGGCGCACAGGAAGAAGCAATTTGCTCTTGCCAAAGTGGGCTGCTGGCGACTTCGTCCCTCTCCTCTGGACAAGGGAGCCTCAGGGACCAACGTGGGCCGAGATTTCTGCTCTTGTCGCCGCTAACCCATGCTGCCCCTCCGTGGCGCTTGTGGAAAAGACTTTAAGGCTACGTCTACATTGGCATGATTTTCCGAAAATGCTTAAACCCGAACAGTTTTCCGTTATAAGTGTTTTTGGGAAAAGCGCATCTAGATTGGCAGGATGCTTTTCCGGAAAAGCACTTTTTGTGGAAAAGCGTCTTTGGCCAATCTAGATGCGCTTTTCCGCAAAAAAGCCCCGATCGTCATTTTCGTGATCGGGGCTTTTTTGCGGAAAAGACTACTGGGCTGTCTACACTGGCCCTTTTCTGGAACAGTTTTCTGGAAAAGGACTTTTGCCCGAACAGGAGCAGCATAGTTTTTCCGGAAAAGCACTGATGATTTTACATGAGATCGTCAGTGCTTTTCCGGAAATTCAAGGGGCCAGTGTAGACAGCTGGCAAGTTATTCCGGAAAAGCGGCTGATTTTCCGGACTAAGTGGCCAGTGTAGACACAGCCTAAAAGAGCCCTGTTGGAAGAATCAGCAAGCACGCCACAACGCTGAGGAGGGAGCTGGAGAATTATGGGTGTCCACCGAACCTAGGCAGTCATCCGAGGGCATTTTCTTTTTCTCCGCTTGTGTCATTCGCACAACTCCCCTCTCCCCCGCAACTGAACTCCCTCCCACAACTGCAAGTGTGCTGGGCATAAGTACCTGCCCCTTACATATACCAAATGGCTGCCTCAAAACAGGTATTTGGAAGGACAAACTGTGCCCCGCATTCACTGTCGTGCACACGGTTTTTCAGCGGCGAGTTGCACCCCGCCACACAGGTCGGCCTGCTTTTCGGGAACCTGCATGGGGTCTCTGTTCTGTGCACGGGGGCCGACAGGCTGGCCGGGCCCTTGGGCAATGTGGGGAAGGCCAGCACCGTGCTCCCAGAAGGGCTGGGCCTTGAGCGGAAAGGGCGGGGCTGGCGCATCCGGTCCACAGGGCACAGCACCCTCCTCCCCCGCTGGCCATCAGAGCTGCCCGGGACACGATAGGGGGGATAGGATAGAGGTCTATAAAATCATGAGTGGTGTGGAGAGGGCCGATAAAAAAAAGTTATTTATTAGTTCCCTAAATAGAAGAACTAGAGGACACCAAATGAAATTAATGGGGAGCAGGTTTAAAACTAATAAAAGAAAGTTCTTCTTCACACAGCGTGTAGGCAACCTGTGGAACTCCTTGCCAGAGGAGGCTGTGAAGGCTAGGACTATAATAGAGTTTAAACAGAAGCTAGATAATTTCATGGAGGTTAGGTCTATAAAAGGCTATTAGCCAGGGGATAAAATGGTGTCCTTGGCCTCTGTTTATCAGAGGCTGGAGAGGGATGGCAGGAGACAAATCGCTTGATCATTGTCTTCCGTCCACCCTCTCTGGGGCACCTGGTGATGGCCACTGTCGGCAGACAGGATACTGGGCTAGATGGACCTTTGGTCTGACCCAGTACGGCCGTTCTTATGTTCTTATGACACACGGCGGGAGGCTCCGAAAGGGCTCTGGCTGCCGCAACTGCCATAGGATCGGCGGCGGGGACCGGTAGCCCTGGCCTCTTTACAATCACTAGGCCCGGGAGCCACTGCCCCCTTTTCCCCCTCCCCCGTCGGAGGGCCTGGTTCTGTCATAGCCAGAACTGTTTGGCACAGGAAAGCTGAGATGAATGGCCTCCGATATGGCTATTCACGCGAGGCAGCCTTCTGTGTACCGCATACGCGGCAACCCCTTTCCGCCGGCACGGTGTAGTCTAAGAGGCGAGAAACGCGAGAAAGGTGCACGGATAACCTAGCAGCAATCGATCCCCGGGCCTGCACGTCATTTCCCATTCTGGGTAGGACATCCGTCCCAGCTGCTGATTGATTGAAAACGAAAATAATACGGTCCGAAGCAAGGCTGACCAAACAAGATCGTTAGGCCGTTAAACAGATTGCCGGCCGCACCTTGCGCCTTGTGCAATGGATCGAACTAGGATTACGAACACGACTGGGGAGTTTCAATCCTTTTATCAAACTGGGTGGTCAGGCAGGCCCCCGGGAATGAGGCGGAAGACAGGAGGCGCGTAGCCGCTTTCAAAGTGAAAAAGCCAAAGGTGTTATCAACCCTTCCTTACCAAATCTTTGGTGTATGCGTTTGTATGGATCCCGCATTCTTTATACAAATAAGGCAGTGAAATATTACCACCGGCTCCAGTCCTGTAGCCACGATGAAAGAGGTGGTTTGTGTTGCGTTTCCTGATTTTATGTGAGATTTCTTTCATTCACATTATAGTAAAATAGCTACATTACAGCATTCTTCTAGGGATGCCTCTACTTACCCCAACCCTCCACTTTGGCGTTGCTCCATATAAATACCGCTAAGGTCTAGCAAACACTGCTTCTGAGTTCTATCTGAGCTGCCGTAGAGAGCTTTTTTCACATGTATGGGTGACGTGGGGATTCTCCCTTGGGATAAGATACCGCACAAACTGTAGAAATTACATATCAACTTACTGTGAAGATTTTGCTTTCTGATGTGTTGACATTCAAATCCAGACATGCACAAGCCAGCCTGAATTTGAAATTGTTGGACAGTTTCTTTAGAGCTCTTATCTGCAATAGGAACATATGAACGACCATAATGGGTCAGACGAAAGGTCCATCTAGCCCAGTGGCCTATCTTCAATGCCAGTTGCCCCAGGGGGAGTGAACAGGGTATCATCAAGTGGTCCCTTTCCTGTTATCCATTTCCAGCCCCTGACAAACAGGCTAGGGACACCATTCCTCCCCTCCTGGATAATAAGTATTGATGGACCTAACCTCCGTTAAAGTCCTAGTCTTCACAACATCCTGTGACAAGGAGTTCCACAGGTTGACTGTGCGCTGCATGAAGAAAAACTTCGTTTTGTTTGTTTTAAACCTGCTCCCTCTTCATTTCGTTTTGTTACCCCTAGATCTTGTGTTATGGGAACAAGTAAATAACTTTTTCTTATTCTCTTTCTCCAAACCTATCACGATTTTATAAATCTTTGTCATATCCCCCCCTTGGTCTCCTCTTTTCTACGTTGAAAAGTCTCAGTCTTTTTCAACTCTTTTCATATGGGACCCGTTCCAAACCCCTAATCATTTTTGGTGCCCTTTTCTGAACCTTTTCCAATGCCAATATATCTTTTTTGAAATGAGAGCACCATCTTTACATGCAACCGGGAGGCACAGAAACCTCTTGGTCCAGATTTATTTGGGAATGGCCGTTTGAGATCACGTTAATAAATATAATTGAAACAACCAGGAAAATGCTTGTTGGCTCAGGACTAACACAATGATAGCTACAAGAGAGACGCAAAGTTAGCCATCTCCATTCTGTACAAATAAATTAATTAGCTTAATTAGCAGTCTCAAGTCGAATATCTCACCGCGCTCCCAGAAAACAACTGGAGATAAATAGAGATGTACTTTTCTTTTTTAAATGAAACTTCGGCTTTTAAATCACAAGAATCTAATTCTTCGTAGAAATACTTTGTAAAATATGAGGCCTCTAAATCTTATAGTGGTGGAGCAGACGGTGCATTTTAATCAACTGTGTTTTGTAAATATACTCACTGTGGCATCTTAATATACTCCTCTGTGCTTTTGGAGGCACGAACAGCTGTATTTTCTAACTGCTTTAAAACTCTGAACAGATGTCGCCCCTTGCAAGAAGGCCGTGCCCTGCAAATCATCCCCTTTTGCGGAACACAGGCACGTAGACCTCCCGGGAAAATTCCAAAACACGTATACAGCTAGATTTCTCTTCTTCTACCCAAAACAAAGTTTGTGATAGGACCAGATTAGATGTAAAGGGACGGATTCTTCTCTCACGTACTCCAGGTTGAATCAGAAGAGGATCTACTGATGAGATTCCACCGATGTAAACAGATCAACTGGCCCTGCCCGTTGATTATTTTGATCGCTAGAATATTATATAACATCATTACTGTCAGCCCTGTGGCATGAAGCTAAAGAGGACAGGCATCTTGCTACTCTGATCTGATGGTGGAGAAAGAGCAGCCAAAAGCCGATAAACTACTTAGAACTCCAAATAGATAAAAACTCAGTAGGGGAAGAGCTCTCTGCCTCCATCTATTGGTAAACAGGGGGAACTACAGCTACTGAAAGTGTTCATTTGCATAATCTTTCTACCCAGAATTCCTCCAGGGATGCTATAGGCTAGTCACCATCACTGTACAAGATCTCCAAATGGGCTGGGTGGTGAGACTGAGCCTCTTTGCAAAGCATTTACGTGTTATTGTGATGTGTTTGGAAGAAGTGAAGTGAGTTTTTGTGGAAAGAGGCGGTGGGGAGGTAGAGGGTAGCAACAGAGCTGGGTGGACTGTGCTGCTCACCACCAGGGCTAGCAACAGAGCTGGGTGGACTGTGCTGCTCACCACCAGGGCTATGTCTATACTCGGGGCTCCTTGTGCAAGAAATATGCAAATGAGGCTAAGTGTGGAATATTGCAGAGCCTCATTTGCATATCTAATGAGGTGCCATTTTTGCAGAAGAGGCTCTTGCGCCAGAAGGAGCTGTCTACACGGCCCCTTCTTGCACAACAAAAACCCTCTTGCGCAATTCCGCTATGCTGATTATTTTCAGGAATAACGGCATTGCACAAGAGGGCTACGTTTAGACTGGCATGATTTTCCACAAATGTTTTTAACAGAAAAGTTTTTCTGTTAAAAGCATTTGCAGAAAAGAGAGTCTAGATTGGCACAGACGCTTTTCCACAAAAGCACTTTTTGCAGAAAAGCGTCCGTGCCAATCTAGACGCGGTTTTGCGAAAGAATGCCCCGATTGACATTTTTGCGATCGGGGCTTTTTTGCGGAAAACAATACCGCGTTGTCTACACTGGCCCTCTTGCGCAAAAGCACCTGCTTTTGCAGAAAAACTTGCCAGTCTAGACGCAGCTGAGGGTTTTTCTTGCACAAGAAGGGTCAGTGTACACAGCTCCTTCTGGCGCAAGAGCTTCTTCTGCAAAAATGGTGGCTCATTAGGTATGCGATTGAGGCTCTGCGATATTCCACGCTTAGCCTCATTTGCATATTTCTTGCACAAGAAGCTGTGAGTGTAGACACAGCCAGGTGAAAATGCTCTGGGTGAAGGAGCCATGGAAAATATCTAGTAGCCTTTTCCCTTCCCTTGTCTCCTGCCTGTTTACATATATCCAGGATATGGAATACTCTCCCTACAGACACTGAATTTAGTGGGGAAAGGAGGAAAGGAAATGATGTTAAAGGGACACTTGTCCTTTGGATGCCTGCACCAGGGGTAGGTCTGTCGGGTCTGTCCTAATGGCTTGTAGTTGGAATGTCCAATAAAAAACCTTTGTTAGGGTTTTAAAAATAGTTCCTTGGAAAGGATCAGCTCACACAAATAGTCAACAGCCATTTTGAGTGCGTCTACACAGAGGCACTAGCTCGAAATAAGCTACGCAATTTGAGCTACGTAGCTTATTTCAAGCATATTTCGAGATAGTCTGTTTTGAAATTTGGTGCTGTCTACACAGCACCGAATTTCAAAATAGATCGCTATTCTGACAAGTCCCTTAATCCTTGTGGAATGAGGTTTACCAGGCTGTCGTAATAGCAAGCCTGTTATTTCGACTGCATTTCGAAAGCACGGGTGTGCTGTTAAGATGCAGAAAATGCTATTTCGGGATACCGGACATATCCCGAAATAGCACCGCTGTCTAGACATACCAGCTACGTCTACACTGGCATGATTTTCCGAAAATGCTTTTAACGGAAAAGTGTTCCGTTAAAAGCATTTTCGGAAAAGCACGTCTAGATTGGCAGGATGCTTTTCCGCAAAAGCACTTTTTGCAGAAAAGCGTCCGTGGCCAATCTAGACGCGGTTTTCCGCAAAAAAGCCCCAATTGACATTTTCACGATCGGGGCTTTTTTGCGGAAAACAATACTATGCTGTCTACACTGGCCCTTTTGCACAAAAGTCTTTCAGAAAAAGTCTTTTGCCCGAACGGGAGCAGCATAGTATTTCCAGAAAAGCACTTTTGATTTTACAGTAGATCGTCAGTGCTTTTCCGGAAATTCAAGCGGCCAGTGTAGACAGCTGGCAAGTTTTTCTGGAAAAGCGGCTGATTTTCCGGAAAAACTTGCCAGTCTAGACACAGCCACCCTGTGTGACCAGTGACAAGAGGAAAGACGCTTTGGTCTCCTAGCAAAACTGTGAATTACCAAGGCCGGTTAGCGTTAACTTTCCTTACTGCACCTCGCTGCTCAAGTTACCAAATGGAACTCATTACATGCCCTCATTACATGCAACCAATGGCCTTGTCTCCTTTTCAGAGTCTTAATAAAGCTAGTATATAGGAATGATCTTAAACCAGTGCTCAGCGTTTAGTAATTTACCACCATTGACCTTCCTCACTGCAACTGGATTTTCTTTAATCAACTCCAATTACTTCTAGCAATTCTTAACGTGTTCTCATTATCAGCTCCTCCAAATTAATTAGTTCCCTTGTTAGTCTCAAATAGTTATGGAAGAAGGCTGAGCACTTGACTATCTACCTTGCCGTGAATAGATGTCTCTGCTTTCAGAGAGGCTTAAAATGCTGCAGGTTCCTTTTGCAGCATGATTCCTAATAAGGAAGTGAAGGGTTTTGTGCTACCTCATGCTGTGATCTCTTTCCAAGGCTGGGTTTTAAGGGAAAGTTGAAAGCATTGTAGGACAGTTTTCTTACTAGTTCCTATTCAAACATTACTGTTTTGCTTTGATGGGTCACACTTCCTGGCAGGACGAGAACGACATTGGATGCACCGGTGAAAATCAGAGAATCCTAGGGCTGGAAGAAACATCAGGAGTCATCGAGTCCAACCTCCGGACCAAAGCAAGACCAACCCCAACTAAATCTTCCCAGCCAGTGCTTGTCAAGGCGAGACTTAAAAATCTCTAGGGATGGAGATTTCACCCCTCCCTAGGGAACCCATCCCAGTGCTTCCCCACCTTCTTAGGGAAAGAGTTTCTCCTAATATCCAACCTAGACCTCCCCCATTGCAACTTGAGAACGTAGCTTCTTGTTCTGTCAACTGTCCCCACTGAGAACAGCCTCTCTCCAGCCTCTTTGGAACCTCCCTTCAGGTAGTTGAAGGCTGCTCTCAAATCCCCCCTCACTCTTCTCTTCTGCAGGCTAAATAAGCCCAAATCCCTCAGCCTCTCCTCATAAGTCAAGTGCTCTAGCTCTATAATCATTTTCATTGCCCTCCGCAGGACTTTCTCCCATAGCTTCCCCAATTCATAGAATCATAGAATCATAGGACTGGAAAGGACCTCGAGAGGTCATCGAGTCCAGCCCCCCGCCCTCAAGGCTAATCACCCCTAATGTCATTACCTCACACAAACTTCCCCTATTATCACCCCTGTGTCATTACCTCACAGAAACTAACCTCCCCTCTCACCCCCACTCTGTTCTACAATTTGATTAGTCAATTTCACATGCGTTCATTTTTTTTGATTGTATCACTTTGGTATACATGGTTGTGCCAATTGTCTTCTACATATTGATCTGAGGAAGTGGGTCTGGCCCACGAAAGCTCATCACCTAATAAACCATCTTGCTAGTCTTTAAAGTGCTACATAGTTCTGTCTTTTGTTTCTGTAATAGGGGGCCCAGAATTAGACACAATACTTCAGAAAATCCACAACCATAAATTCCCACTCTACTTTCAGTCCCTCAGTCTGCAAGTCTTCCAGCTGCCCTCTCGGGGCTGATCCGTCTGCCTGGAATATGCCTTCCCAAAATATCTAATGCCACCTTGACCTCTCCACAAGCAGCTGGTATTTTGCCCCATGGAGACACTACAACGTGGGAACTTGGCTACGTACCACAACTGAGTGGGCAGACGTGACTAAGGGTGTGTCTAGACTACATGCCTCCTTCGACGGAGGCATGTAGATTAGCCAGATCGGAAGAGGGAAATGAAGCCGCGATTAAAATAATCGCGGCTTCATTTAAATTTAAATGGCTGCCCCGCTCTGCCGATCAGCTGTTTGTCGGCAGATCGGGGCAGTCTGGACGCGACGCGCCGACAAAGAAGCCTTTCTTCATCGGCACAGGTATGCCTCGTGAAACCAGGCTTAATCGCGGCTTCATTTTAATCGCGGCTTCATTTCCCTCTTCCGATCTGGCTAATCTGCATGCCTCCGTCGAAGGAGGCATGTAGTCTAGACACACCCAATGACTCAGACATAGCCAACCTGATTTTGGCCAGACGTCTTCAAAAATGTCCCACTGGGTTCCAAGCGTGGGAAATTTCAGCTTTGTGGTTATATAGACAGGTGGCCCCCAACTTGCAACGCAATCGGTTCCTGGGGAAGCGTTGCAAGTAGGGGGGCGTCATAACTCGAACCCGCATTTACAATAGGCACCATGCGCCATCGTAAATACGGGCCAAGGATGTAAATTGGGAGGGTTCGGCCCTTTCTGCACCTACAAAAATGGTTGTAAATGCGGGGGGGGGGGGTTGCAACTTGGGCCGTTGTAACGCGTGGGTTTCCTGTATATGGTTTTGTTCCGAAAGTTCTGAGCAATTGAGTAAAAGACCGGTAGGATGGAGGTTGAAACTCATCCTTTCATACAGTGCCCGTTGTCTACTGCTCCTGCATGGTGCCGGTCTGTACTTTGTGCCTCTTTCCATGTCTCTATCCATGGGGTTGGTGCACAGAGAGAATACTTGATGGGGGATGATCAAGGCTTTCTTGGCATGTGTTGGGATGGCTGTAGTCTCCCGTGAGTCTGTAGTCTCCTGTAGTCTCAAGTGAGTTTTGAAGGTCACCCCAAAGCAATATTGATACAATGTCTCTCCGGACCCGCATCCTTGGGCATTCTGTCTACGTGGCCTATGTGACAGAAAAGCTATTTCAGGCACGTAAGCATATCGGGTTGATATTTTTCCCCTCTGGCTGTAAGGCAGGTGCCTTAGTCATGAGGCACCTGGTCAAAAGCTGATTCAGGCTCACAGGAGTCTTTCCAGGGATTTCAATGGGCTTCGGATAAACTGACGATACAAGGCTTCTAGCCACATAACCTCCAGAAGTGACCAGATAGCTTTTCTGTGTCATGACTTTAAAACCTATTCCCTGGCATCTTCATTTGACTTCCTAGTTATAGAGGATTATTTCTCACCAGAGGTTTTGTGGTGGGTCTGAGGTACATATTGTGGAGAGCGGCAAAAGTGGGCCATGCAAACTGCCTGTCAGCAATCTGCAAAGATCCCCCGAGCCACTAGCTGCCCAGAAAATGCCTCCTGCCTGGCCGGGCATTGACGCAGAGAGGTTGATTGCCTTGGCTTGCTCCTTGGTGGCGTGGAAACTCAGCCGTTCCCTCCAATCCAGCAGGTCCTATGCAATCAAGCCGGGCAAACGGAGCTGGGTTTTGGGCTTGCCAGCCCTTAGATCAGGGGTGGGAAAAAGCCTCTTAGGGGGTCGCATCTGCCCCCCTCTTGGGACTTTGATCCAGCCCACAAGTCAGTTCCAGGCCCCGCCCCCTAGTGCGTTGTCTGGGAGCCGGAGACCCGCTAGCCCTGTTAACTGCTTCTATTTAAAGGGCTCGTGTTTTCCGCGTGCCTTGCCTAGCACCCCAGGGAATGTGGAAGCCCTTTAAACAGAAGCCATTGAAAGGGGTTGCGTGTCGCTGGCTCCCTAGCAACGCGCTCGTGGCGCCAGAGCTACCAGCCCTTTTCACTGCTTCTATTTAAAGGGCTCTTCCCTTCCCCATGCCTGTCGGGTAACAGGAACCAGGCCCTCAGCTGGAGCAAATTCAGCCAATTGGGGGAGCTGAATGGGTGGGGATTGGTCACTCCACTTCCCATGGCACCCGCTGCCGCTGGTTAGTGTGGGGGTGCCCCCAAGCCACCCTTGGCCCGTGGGGCTCCCCAAAGCATAGGGCCCTGGCGGCTCCTCTGAATGGTCCAATGTGTGGGAGAAAGACAATCTGAGGTTGCCCTCCGAGGCCCAGAGCTGCCTGGCCCCTGGGCAGCCTCGTGGATGCAGGGGGACACCCCAAACGTCCTCCTGGCGTAGGCGCGCCGTGGCCTCCCTCCACAGCGGCTCTGGTGAGCACAGGAACGGCTCACTTGGGTTCCGCCCCTCCCCAGGGATCAGGACTCCGAAAAGAAGGAAAAGAAGGTTTCACCCCAGGGCACACAATCCAGGAGAAGAAGTTTGCCCTCTTCCTCGGGAAGGGAGCCAGTCACACCCAACCCCTGAGCACTGGGAGAGAGACCGTGCCAGGCTTTGCCGCGTCCACATGGGGGTGGCTGGGAAGGGACACGTCACTACATGCAGCAGGGAGACACTCCAGCAGTCGGGGGCTGATGCAAGGAGGGGAGGCACTGCTTGGGCATGTCGAAAGCCTCGTGGGTACATCCCCCACGGTTCTTACACGTCTTGACTCTTCTCGCCTGGGCCTTGCCTGATCCCCTACCCTGCTCTTCTCCACGAGCCAGCTGGGTGTGTAGGGACTGCACTTCACACAGCATCATCAAGGTAGATCTGTCCTGAGGAGGGCTCTTCCTAGCATGCCCTTTGGGGTGGGGCCAGCCCCCTGGCCCGCTCAGCAGAGTTGTGGCACGAACGATCTGCAAAGTGCCAAGACGGAGAAGACGTTTCCACGAGCCATGAGTTACGCGGACCCCCTGGCCGTCATCCAGTCTCTCACGCACTGAGCAAGGCCACCAGCTGTTCTTTGGCTGTCATCTTCTATCAATTCCAATTGTGTGATCTCCATCATCTCCCGCACGTCCAGCCCAAATGGATTCTTTTAAATATACATGAGATACAATGAAGGATTTAGTGGGCTGGAAAACAAGAGGCTGACGTGTAGTAAAGCATTCCAGAGGGGACACACCAGGTGCCGGGTTGGGTGAGCCCTTGTGAGTCTGTGTAATGGCTTCCCTGTGATTCCTTGGGGCATTGCTCTCTTAAAGATGGAGCCCTGCACTGTCTCCAAGGAACTGTTCTGTTTTGATGAAGGCACTTTATTTTGTGAGCCGCTTGCAAACTAGCACGGAGCCTCAGACATTTCACTAGAGAGTACTGCCAGCTCGATCCCACGTCCCCTAATGTATCTTGAGTTTTGATAAGGGTGTTGACACAATCACACATGACAGTCCCATAAGAACGGCCATGCTGGGTCAGACCAAAGGTCCATCCCAACCAGTAACCTGTCTGCCCACAGTGGCCAATGCCAGGCACCCCAGAGGGACTGAACGGAACAGGTAGCACAGAACACCGTGGAAGTGGGGATCTAGCTGACACGACTATACGATGGGTGCACACCCGTTTGAAAGACTGTTCTCAAAGAGCAGTTCTCAGTGGCTAACTGGAAGGGTGTATCTTTTGGTTATATAGAAGGGCGCCGTTTCGGGAGGGCAGAGGGGGCAACAGCCATGTGTACCGGGACGTGGCTTGCTTTTCTTCCCATTCCCCTGACTAGCAGGGAGTGAGGGGAAAGTACACGGCTTTTGTGTATGCTTCTTGGTGGGTGAAGGGAGGCGGAAGAGGAGTAATTCACAGAATCCAAGTACTTTCCCCTCGCTCCCTTATCGTGAGGAGAGTGGGAAAAAAGCAAGCCGGGTCCCAGTAGGGCCAGCTGTTGCCACCTGTCCCGCTTTCCTGAAAAGGTGCCCCTGGTTATCTTCAGGTGCGTCCTGGGTCCAGAACTGTTCAAAAATCACTTGGATAACAGAGTGGTAAATTTGCACGTCAAATTGGCAGCGGGCACTATGCTGAGAGGACTTTGGAGGACAGGTTGAGAATTCAAAATGATCCTGAGAAATTGGAGAATTGATCTGAATTCAACGGCGTGAAACTCATTCAAAGAGAAGTGCAAAAGTCTCCACTTTCAGGACAGATCGACTGCACCACCAGAAAATGGGTAATACCCGACTACCCAGTAGTACTGCTGAAAAGGATCTGAGGGCTGTCGTGGATCACAGACTAGATATGAGATGGCAAAGTGATGCGGTTGCTGAAAAGGCTAATATTTCTCAGGTGGTGCAGTGGGGTCACGGAGTTCGTCGGTAGCTTTGAAACAATGAATAGTTCAGTGGCATCTTAGGGTATGTCTACATAGCATATCTTAAAGAGCATATCCACGCAGTAAGCCGTTATTCTGAAATAATATCGAGCCGGAGGACTTCTTACTCCAACTCCTGTAACCTTGATTTCACTAGGGTTATGTCTACACTGGCAGTTTCTTGCGCAACGTTCTTGCGCAAAAACTTGCCTTCTGTCTACACTGCACGCACGTTCTTGCACAAATAAATTTACAGTATAATGTTGGAAAACAGGACTTCTTCCGGAAGAGTTATTCCTCTCCCCACGAGGAATAATCCCTCTTGCGCAAGAGCTCTTCCACAAGAGGACAGTGTAGACAGACAACATGAATTTCTTGTGCAAGAAGCCCCTATGGTTAAAAAGGCCATCAGAGCTTTCTTGAGCAAGAGAGTGTCCACACTGCCATAGATGCTCTTGCGCAAAAGCACATGCCAGTGTAGATGCTCTCCTGTGGAAGACTTTTTGCGTAAGAACTCTTCCGCAAAACAGTTCTTGCTCAAGAAGCTGCCAGTGGAGATGTAGCCTAGGAGTAGACAGCGCCAAAAGCTGAATTAAGCTATTTTGACTTTGGCTACGCAATTAACGTAGCTCAAGTTGTGTTTCTTAACTCGAGTTTTGCCATGCTGTCTAGACGTGCCCTTAGAGACTAACAATACAGGCAGTCCCTGGGTTACATGGATCCGACTTACATCGGATCCCTACTTACAAACGGGGTGAGGCAACCCCGCACTAGCTGCTTCCCCCCAGCAGACCAGGGAGACGCGAAGCTAGCACCCCTCCCCCCCCAGCAGACCAGGGAGACGCGGAGCGGCTTTTCTCAGCAGACACCTCAGCTTGAGAATAAAGGACTGAGGGAAGTGAGGTGTGGAAGAATAAAACTGAGCTCTGGAGAAATGTTTGGCTAGAGTTTCCCCTACAATATGTACCAGTTCCGACTTACATACAAATTCAACTTAAGAACAAACCTATAGTCCCTATCTTGTACGTAACCCGGGGACTGCCTGTATGTGTATATATATATATATATATATATATATATATATAAGCTTCCGAGGGTAGCCGAGTTAGTCTGTACAGGATAAACTTAAAAAAGAACAAATGGTCTGGTAGAATGGTCTGTAGAAGGTTTCATGCACTTTCATGGGCACAGCCCACTTCCTCAGATGACCCATTTGTTGTTTTTTAAGTTTTATATATATACACACGCACACACACAGATACACAAGTTGCACCTCCATAAATCGGAACTCTCTGTTCCGGCAACATCTGTGGTCTGGATGTTCCAGGCGTGCTGTGGGGGGTGGAGCCGAGATCCTTGGCGTGATGCGAGAGGGACGGCAACACAACGGGGCTGAGGGAACGGGAAGAGCTGGGAAGCCCGGCGTGCAGTTTAGCTGGGCTCCGCGCGGAGCCAGGAAGCCTTGATTTGCATCCCTCTGTCGACAGGGGGATGTAGTCTAAACATAGTCCCAGCGTCTTCTTTTATTCTAATATTCCCTAAACATAACTTGCTGAGTCCTCCCTAATGAACATTTCTCTGTAATCCGTCTTCCCGAGCCGATGCCTGAGCCTCATGAAGCAAGAATCCGAGCTAAACAGCGGCAAGTGCCACTTGGAACTATAAACACACATTAGGAACTTCTCAGCCTGTTTCTCCAGAGAATACTAGAGGCATATTGCTGACGCACTTTGAAGGCGCGAGGGGAATTTGGCAGTGGGAAGTGTGAATTTTCTGCCTACCACACAAGATTCCAGTATACAGTGCAGACAAAGCCCAAAATAATTAGAAGGAGGCTGAACTCGCAAACAAACACCCACCTCCAACGGAGGGTGGAAATTAGTTTCTACTGCACTCAGTTTCCAAGGGGTCGCTGTGTTAGTCTGTGACTGAAAAAAAACCTTTAAAAACGAATGGTCCTAGACCACCGTAGAGTCATCTGAAGAAGTGGGTTGTGCCCACCAAAGCTCATGATACCATCTACGTGTTTTGTTAGGGTGTGTCTAGACTACCTAGTTTTGTTGACTAAAGTGGACTTTGGTCGACAAAACTATACCAGCGTCTACACTGCCGCTGAGTTCTGTTGACATAACGTCGACAGAACTCAGCAGTTTTGTCGACGCTGGTAAACCTCATTTTACGAGGCATAACACCTTCTGTCGACAGAACTCTGTCGACAGAAGGTGTTATTGCCTGTAACATTGCGTCCAGACTACAGAGTTCTGTTGACAAAGCAGCTTGCTTTGTCGACAGAACTCAGTGTGTCTGGACGCTCTTTGTCGACGGAAGTTTTGTCGACAGTATCTGTCGACAAAACTTCCGTCGACAAAACGCGGTAGTCTAGACGTACCCTTAGTCTCTAACAAAACATGTAGAGAAGAGAGAGAAAAAAAGACTGGGACTTTTCAGCTTAGAAAAGAGGTGACTAAGGGGGGATATGACAGAGGTCTGTAAAATCATGACTGGTGTGGAAAAAGCGACGAAGGAAAAGTTATTTACGTATCCCACAATATAAGAACTAGGGGTCACCAAATGAAATGAATAGGCAGAAGGTTTAAAACAAACAAAAGGAAGTTTTTCTTCACTCGGCACACAGTCGACCCGTGGAACTCCTTGCCGGAGGATGTCGTGAAGACTAGGACTTTAACATGGTTCAAAAAAGAGCTAGATAGATTCATGGAGGGGAGGTCCATCAATGACTATTAGCCAGAATGGGTTGGAATAGTGTCCCTAGCCTCTGTTTCTCTGGAAGTGGGAGTCAGGGGAGTGGTCAGGTGAGGATTACCTATTGTGATCCCTCCCTCTGGGGCATCTGGCATTGGCCACTGTGGGCGGACAGGACACTGGGCTAGATGGACCTTTGGTCTGACCCCGTATGGCCACTCTTATGTTCTAAAGTGCTGCAGGACCATTCGTTGTATCTAACTGGTGTTTCAGGAAATCTGACGCTGAGTGTCTGTGATCGAGGAGTGGCAGGTCCAATCAGAGATTCGGTTGGTTTGTACAATTCGTCACCTGACAGGTCATTATACAATCCCCCAGAGGAAGCGGAAATGATTTCCCTAGCTATTTTGGAGTGTATAGTCTTGATCATAAACATTGATGGCAATTGAACAGGCACTTGTTTTGTTCAACGTTTTAATCTGCCGTATTCACCTAGTCCAAACAGGAGCATTTCAGCTCTTTCCAGAGATCAGAGTGGTATGGCTCTAAGGATCTGGAAGCTATGTTAGTCCCTAACCCAAGGGGTCTGAGGCATGCTGGCCCTGACTCCTGTACCTACACCACGTCTATCCTGGAGGAGCAATAAACCCCCTCTATTCTCCTGGCTGGCGGAGTCTGTTCTTGCTGCTACGGTGTTGCAGGATCGGGGAAACCCCGACGCGCCGTCATAGCATGTCCCATGCTTATAGTTATTATGTGAGTTTACTTTGTGGTATACCTTAAAACAGTGAATTCTCAAGTATCATATGAGGCTAAGTCTAGACTGCATCCCTCTGTCAACAGAGGGATGCAAATCAAGCACGTCGAAATTGCTAATGAAGCCAGGATTTAAATATCCCATGTTTCATTAGCATAAACATGGCTGTCGCTTTTTTCCGAAATGGAGTTTTTGTAAAAAAAAAAACGGCAGTCTAGATGCAGATCTGTTGAAAAGAAAGCCTTTTTCGACAGATCCTGTATTCCTCAAAAAATGAGGTTTACAGGATCTGTCGAAAAAGGCTTTCTTTTCGACAGATCCGCATCTAGACTGCTGGATTTGCATCCTTCTGTTGACAGAGGGATGCAGTCTAGACACACCCTGACTCTGTTGTCTGACACAAAAATGTACCTTACTCTTCTGATATCAGACATGTAGCATTGGGCATTCAAAGATGCCCGTCAATAATCTGCCCTCCTTGACCTTTGAGAGCCCTCAGATGGCATTATTATTATTGATTGTTTGTATTAACCTATTACCTGGGGTCTTCAGTCGTGAACCAGGAGCTGATTGTGTTAGCTTCAGGAAAAATGTTGAACAACAAAAAGTGTCCCAGAGGGCTTGCAATCTAATGTCTCTGGCTACACAGTTGGCTGAAAAGGCAAGACAACTCTGACCTGGGGGTGGTTTTATAATCGGACCCCCCCAGCATTTGCAACATAAAGTCCAGACTTGTAGTCCATCCCAACAAGATAGAATCATAGAATTGTAGGAACTTTGAGGGGCCATCAACTCCAGTCCTCATTGCAGGACCAAGCACTGTCTAGACCATCCCAGGCATGTTTCCTTCAGCCCTGAAATCTCAATACTGCTCTCTTTGTTCCTCAGGTACCAAGCAGGTGACGGGTTTTTAGAAAACAAGAATCTATGTTTTCATTTTCTCCTCTTCGTCCAATATGAATACAGGCTACCTCCCACCTGTCTTTAGGAAACTGCTACCCCAGAAGCAGCCAAAGAACCCAGAAGTGGAGTGGAGGAAAAGCAACCCAGATCATTTAAAAAACAAAAACAAAAAATGTTGGAAGCGGGTTAAATGGAAAGGCTGAGTTAATGGAGATGGAGGAGGAAGAATGTAACTCCTACTTTTCTCTCAGGGGTGAAAGGGGACTAATGGATTCAGAATCAGCTGCATCCCTGCTGTGTATTTACCCAATCTGAAATAAAAACAAGAAAACTCCATTAGTGTAATACATTTTTCACGCAGCTGCAACCCAACAGTAGCTTCTGTATGGAAGCAGAGAAGCCATTTCCCCTTCTCAAAGCATCAGTACGGTAGAGTCATACTCGAGGGAGAGGAGAAAATGAAAACATGAGGGCTATGTCTAGACTGGCATGATTTTCCGGAAATGTTTTTAACGGAAACGTTTTCCCTTCAAAGCATTTTCGGAAAAGAGCGTCTAGATTGGCACGGATGCTTTTCCGCAAAAGCACTTTTTCCGGAAAAGCATCCGTGGCCAATTTAGACGCGTTTTTGTGCAAAAAAGCCCCGCTCGCCATTTTCGTGATCGGGGCTTTTTTGCGCAAAACAAATCTCAGCTGTCTATACTGACCCTTTTGCGCAAAAGCTTTGCGGGAAAGGGACTTTTGCCCGAATGGGAGCAGCATAGTATTTCCGCAAGAAGCACTGATTTCTTACAGTAGGAAGTCAGTGCTTTTGCAGAAATTCAAGTGGCCAATGTAGACAGCTGGCAAGTTTTTCCAGAAAAGCGGCTGATTTTCCAGAAAAACTGGCCAGTCTAGACACAGCCCTACAGTGTAGATGTGATCTCAGAAAAATGATAAAAGAAAACCACAATTTATCACCCATGGGCGAACACTTTCCACAAAATGATCACTCCATATGTGACCTCTCAATCCCCGTCCTCACAAGAAATCTGGAGAGTTCCAGTGTGAAAGACACGTTTGGGAGCTTTAATTCATAACTTTGCTGGATACTAAAAACCATGGTATGAAAGATGCTGGATTTACGGCTCATTACAACAACCTCTCACTCGCTTACCCCTGCTTTTCATCTGATTATTGTGAAGGTCTTAACTGGCCACTTTACCTTGAAGGTCTCTTACAAATGTGTTAACCACCTATGTTCCACACTCTGTTCCACCTTGAAGTTAGTTGTAATATTCTGAGTCCCTCCCCCAGGCCTGAAGCAGACACGTGTTCCTTTCACCGACTGAAATGGGACTAACACAAGGTATTACCTGACCATTCTGTCATTCCTTCACCATCCTGTCATCGCGAAAATGGCGATCGGGGCGTTTTTGCCCAAAAGCGCGTCTAGATTGGCACAGACGCTTTTCCACAAAAAGTGATTTTGCAGAAAAGCATCCATGCCAATCTAGATGCTCTGTTCTGAAAATGCTTTGAACAGAAAACTTTTCCGTTAAAAGCATTTCCGGAGAATCATGCCAGTCTAGACGTAGCCTAGGGTATATCTAGACTACATGCCTCTGCTGACAGAGGCATGTAAAATAGGATACCCGACATAGTCAATGAAGCGGGGATTTAAATATCTCCGGCTTCATTAAAATAAAAATGGCCGCCGCGCTGTGCCGGCTCAGCTGATTGTCGGCACAGCATGGCAGTCAAGATGTGGATCGGTCGACAGGGGAAGCCTTTGTCGACTGCTCCTATAAACCTCGTTTCACGAGGCATAAGGGAGCGGTCGACAAAGGCTTTCCTCATCGACTGATTCGCATCTTGACTGAGCCGGCACAGTGCGGTGGCCGGCACAGTGCGGCGGCCATTTTTATTTTAACGAAGCCGGGGATATTTAAATCCCCGCTTCATTGACTATGTCGGGTAGCCTATTTTACATGCCTCTGTCGGCAGAGGCGTGCAGTCTAGACATACTCTAGGGTAAAAGTCATCGATTTCGTAGCTGAAGTTGAAATAGCTTAATTCGGTTTTTGGCGCTGCCTACACAGCAGGAAGTCGAAGGACGAACATGCTTCTTTTGACTTCCCTTGCTCCTCGTGAAATGAGAGTTACAAAAGTCGGAGGAAGAAGTCCTCCAGCTTGACATTATTTCCAAATAATGGCTTGCTGCGTCGACACGTACCACGTTATTTCGAAATGACATCAGTTATTCCGAAATAACGCTGCTGTGTAGAAGTACCCTAAGGGAGCTCATTAGAGAGCATAGGGATTGTCTGGTTTATATGTTAAAAGCTGCGTTGACTGTTCATTTTCTACCCTGTTAGTGATTTTTTTCTGACTAGTCCTAGATCTCAGAGAGATCCCTCAGTTTGCTCTCAAACTTTTTGTATTTCCTTTCCTTTCTTTTCTCTTCTCCTCCAGCCTTTTCTCTCCCCTGAACTTTCTTCCTCTTCCCTACCCCCACCTACTACTCACTTCCCTCTCAGGAAAAGTCCTCCCCTTTCTGTCCTACCTCAGGAACTCAAGTAGGAAATTGCCGTAGAAGTTGGGCTCTTGCGGCCTTGGCAAGTACATCTCTAGTGATAATGCTTTTACACAATGCCCTGCAAACGCCCATGCCCCTCACTCAGCAGAGGTTTCAAAGCAACTTGGAACTCCTTGACCTTCAGCGTGTTCCTCGCCGTGCACGACTGTTGTCTGGAACAACTTCCTCAGTGGCCTGTTGTGACTCTGCTGAAGCCTGAGGCATCTCGTGCGGTCTGAGGCTATCACTTGCTCCCATTAACCAGCTCAGCTGTCATTCACGGCAAGCAGGGGGTTATGTGGTGGTTCGTCAAGCGCCGGCAACAAGCTTGGCTCTGGATGAGACACAAATAGAAACTGGCCCCGCCGCCAGGCATTCACTGCTTGTTGACTATAACCGAGTTTAAAGAGAAGCTAGATAATTTCATGGCGGTTAGGTCCATAAAAGGCTATTAGCCAGGGGATAGAAATGGTGTCCCTGGCCTCTGTTTGTCAGAGGCTGGAGATGGAGGGCACGAGACAAATCGCTTGATCATTGTCTTTGGTCCACCCTCTCTGGGGCACCTGGCGTTGGTCACTGTCGGCAGACGGGATACTGGGCTAGATGGACCTTTAGTCTGACCCAGTACGGCCGTTCTTATGTTCTTATCCTCCGCAGACATATAATTTTATGGAGGGGGATGTGACGGAGCTCCCCTTGCTTGACTTTTGTCAGACTAAAGGGAGGGGAGCCAAACGCTGAATCCTGCATGCCCAGGGCTCACTGAACCGCGGTGAGCCCTGTTTGCCAGCCACGCTGTCTGGCGATCTGCGCATGCACAGATCGCTCTAGATCGCCCGAACCTGGCTCTTCTGGGTTGCAATCTACTCACCACGAACGAGTAGACTGCATTATTTCTCGAGCCCTGCGCATGCCCTTTGCTTGCAGGGACACAGCAGGGTTAGGCGCTGGCTCTGTGTTTGGTCCTCCAGGCATGCACTCTAGGTGTAGACCTTCTCTCTGGCACCCTTCGTGGCCGGGAGGACCAGGCCCCAAAACAAATGCCCTCTCCCCCAACCTTCCTCGAAAGCTATTGCCTATTCCCCAGAACCCCAGTGGTTGGATGAGACTTCTAGGTCACAGGTCATCTCCTCAACACCATGAGGTAGCAGATGGAAATAGGCTCAGGCTTAGCAAAAGGATTCTAACGGCATTATTCTTGACATAAAAGACACGGGACATGGTTCGAAAAGAACAGGTGAGCCAGAGGCGAATGGGATAGAAAGGCACCTTTATTGCAGATACTCATTCCGTCTCAACCTGGGATAAGGTTTCCCCAACCTGGGATGCGGGTGAGCAACAAATTAACCACGGCTACCTTTTCCATCTTCGTTAGTATGTAAACAGACTTCTCCATTCTATCGCCCATTCAGCCCTAATGGAGTCATGCGAACACCCATAGAATGCGTAATCACAACCCTGTGGGGATGTAATTCTACCCACCCCCACTTGCCGTGTACAGCTTTTTAGTTGACATGGGCTGTTCTCACAACACAGCATTCCTTGAACCAGCCACTTGCACGGGGGAGAGGAGATGGGACCCTGAATGTCTACATCAGTGTGAATAGGAATGGCTCAGGGGGCAAGGCGGGTAGCGTGGTTAACACATAGACCATCCACGAAAAGTTGCATCCCAGGTACAGGTAGGGGCTTACCTATCCCAAGCAAGCAGAGAAGGCAGAATCTCTGGGGGGAGGGAAGGCTCAGTGGTTTGTGCATTAGCCTGCTAAACCCAGGGTTGTGAGTTCAATCCTTGTAGAGGCCATTTGGGGCCAAACAATTTGTCAGGGATGGTACTTGGTCCTGCTGTGAAGGCAGAGGACTGGACTCAATGACCTTTCAAGGTTCCTTCCAGTTCTAGGAGATAGGCAATCTCTATTAATTATTTATTTATTTAATCAAAACAAGTCTGTAAATCAATAGAAGCGGGGTCTGTCTGGCCTGTGCCCCATTACCATGGTCGCATTTACCAAGAATCCTTAATTAACCCTGACACACCCCAACACACATCAGAGCAGGAATCGTTTTTAAAACAACCGTGTCTTGAACACCGTGCCCCATGTGCCAGCTCCCCCTTCCCTTGTGGGGTCTATATGTAGGATAGATTGGTAGGGTCTTCCATCCCTCCGGCACCGTGGTGTCCAACGCACTAGCCACAAGCCACATGTGGCTATTTGGCCAGTTGAGTGCGGCTAGTTGGCTCACAACATTATTTACATTTTCTGAATAATGTGACTCATTTGCTCTACCAGTAGCCACTGGTTGGTCTCTGCGGCTCCAGCACTGTTCAGGTTCTGCCGCAGCTGTAGCTAGTAACAGGTGCTGATAACTGAGAAGGCTCAGGCCCTTTTATAACATTCTGGTTTCCTCTGTCTCGTGATTGCCAATAACCTTCAAGAGGTGACTACCAAGCCCAGTGGAGGCCAATGCATCTGAACTAGCTAAGGATCTAAGGATTTCTTTTAATACTGAAAAAAATTAAATCAAGCATCAAAGCCGACAGTACTACTTGGGTGCATTGATATTTAACATCAAGCTTGTCTTGGCCAATTAATGGGTGCAAACGGTTAGAAATTAATGGAAGGGTTCATTGTGTGATCAACCACTGAAAATGGTAGCTGATTGCAATTGTTCCTTATGGAGTACACCAGCAAAAATGTTGTTACACTCCCATCTCTGTATCCCCTTCCTTCCTCTCTCCCTCCCTTCTTTCCTCCTTTTCTTCCTTCGTTCCTTCCGCATCTGAGGACGTGAGTTGCCGCTCACAAGTTATGCTCTAATATCATAATTAATTTCTTCGTTTTTAAAGTGCCACTGGACTCTTTGGTGTTTTTGCTGAACCAGGCTAACACGGCTCCCCCGCTGAAGAATGTGACGTTACAGCCAGCCAAAATTTATCTCAATACAACTTGAAACAGCTGAGGTAACAAGCCTCACTCTAAATCGTAGTTGAGGGTGGAAATACGAACTTAACCTTAGCTTCGCAGCCCTGCTGACACGGTTGGAATACTGATTTCTTTTCGTTCTTTTGTGAGACCAGATAAAACACACTGTAATTGCAGCCTACAGACCTGTAATTGGGAGGTTGTACACAAGACTTTCACAGGGGAAAATTCAGTGAAAAATCCTTTTTTTTTTTCTTGAGGTGGCAAAGAGGAATAAATATGTAGGAAGGTCCGTTTGTCTTTTTCATGAAAAATCCTCTGCAGTCCTTATTATATAGATCTGTGTCTCAGGGTGAGAGATCAAATTCAAGTAGTTTGAGCCAACAGTTGTACTGCATGGTATTGTTGTACACAACAAAAATACCACAGGGACAGACAGGTTGTTGTGTATTGATTAAAGTCACATATAGTAGAAATCAAATGCGAGTCCCTTATCCACCTGGAAACTGCAACCTACCTTCATATTTATTTGGAGCCCATCGTTTTCCACATGAATAATGGCCCGGAAAGGTGCTGCTCAGTTTTGGATCCTCTTTGCCCATAAATACACTAACAGGCAGGCACAGAATAATTCCCCCCATGTGATCTTACACACCCACAGTGGGCATGTCATGCCACTGCGGCAGGGCTGGCCCAAGCCATTCGTGAGCCCCTGGCCCTGGGAGCACGGCACCATCCCCGGGAGTGCGGCGCATACGCAGCCCCGCCGCCACCCGGCTGGCTGTTCCGCGAAGCGCCCTGGGTGGTAGCCTGGTCAGCCCGTATCTTGGGCCGGCTCTGCACTGCAGTGTGATCACCTAATGCCGGGCCTTGTTATAGAATGTTCTGAACTGATTAGGCCTCAGTTGGAGTGCTGTGTCCAGTTCTGGGCACCACATTTCAAGAAAGATGTGGAGAAATTGGAGAAGATCCAGAGAAGAGCAACAAGAACGATTAAAGGTCTGGAAAACATGAGCTATGAGGGAAGACTGAAGGAATTGGCTTAGTTTCGTTTAGAAAGGAGAAGACTAAGAGGGGACATGATAGCGGTTTTCTAGTATCTAAAAGGGTGTCACAAGGAGGAGGGAGAAAACTTGTTCATCTTGGCTTCTGAGGATAGAACAAGAAGCAATGGGCTTAAACTGCAGCAAGGGAGGTTTAGGTTGGACATTAGGAAAAAGTTCCTACCTGTCAGGGTGGTTAAGCACTGGAATAAGTTGCCTAGGGAAGTTGTGGAATCTCCATCACTGGAGATATTTAAGAGCAGGTTAAATAGACATCTATCAGGGATGGTCTAGATGGTGCTGGGACTTGTCATGAGAGCAGGGGACTGGATTCGATGACCTCTCGAGGCTCCTTCCAGTTCTGTTGTTCCATGATTCAATGATTCCATGAGACGTTATCCTGAAAGCCAACTGCTCTCTTAATGAATCCAGGTCAACTAGGCTCCACAACCAAACTCCAAGGCCTAGATCCTAGAATCCTAGGGCTGGCGTCAGGATGGTGCCAAGAGGGTGGTTCTGAATCCTCAAAAATATTTAGGCACCTAACGTCTATTGAAAGCAGGGAAGTTTGGTGTCTTCATACCTTTCGATAGCCAGGCCTTTGCATTGGCTGAGGCTGCCTTTATAAACCTGAAATACATTTTCCCGCTGACGTTCTGTCTGACATTGACTGTTGATGGGACTGGACCATCCCAGCGAGTTTTTACTTTTGTATCTTTCTATTCCAGTAGCCTCAGAGGGCCTAACACACAAAGGAAATGAATCCCAGGGCAAAGAAATCTGGTTAACCACCTTCTAAGACGTTCACTTTAGAGAGCAATGTTTGCCCGGTGGATTGATGGCACGTGGGTCCATCCGGGAAGCTCCAGGTGAGGAGCTCCGCCCATCATATCAGAAGTGGCACACCACGATTTCCAGGTTTCCCTTCACATCATTTATCACGTACCGTGAGGGCCACATCTTTCTGAGATGTTGGGGATATTGTGGGGGGCGGGACATTTTGGAGCAGGTTGTGTAGAGCGCAACTGGTTACTTGGTGGGAGCTCCTTGTACTTGTGATGTGAGAGACTTTCAGGATGGAGTCAGACAGGCTGCTGATGAGGGGAGGGAAGAAAGAGGGTAGTTTTCCCTGGGCCTGTGGCTTCCAGCCCTTCCAGGAGTGGCAGTGGGCAGAGCCCTGGGCCTTTAAATTGCCACTGGAGCACAGCATAGCATAATCCAGGTAGCTCTCAGGGCTGGCCAAGGGGGGCAGTGTGGCCCTAAATGCTGTTTCCCTCAGCCCCGCCCATTATGCCTGAGGCCCCACCCATTCCAGGAGCACAGAGGTGCCCCCGCCTCATGCATTGCCCAGGGGCATGGTGCAATCTGGGAAGGAACTGTAGTAAATTTTAGGTGGGTCGAGCTCGCCAATCTGATCAGAGATTCTAAGTTCGTCCTCCCTATCCCCAGTAACAAGCTGGTGAAACGATACGATTCCCCCGCACGAGGGTCTTCAGGTGCCGAGCGACAGTCACAGTTTAGATCAGGAAATGCAATCCTAATAAGCTTTATTACTGCAGGAATCGATGTAGCAAACAATACAACAAAAATAGCACCGAGTATGCAGATTAATTGAATCTCCTCTATGGATAACATTAACAAAATCAAACTGGACTTATCTAAGCATACAGATCTTAATTACCTAATAGAATTTCATACTCACAGGCTCTTCTCCCCGCAAAAGCCGGGCGAGGAAGGACCAGCCTCCCTTTCCTGAGGGACCTTAGTGCAGGTGGAGTACGAGATACTTGGAAGCAAGACTTAGACAGAATAAATGAAGCAAGACAGAACTAGAAAGATAGAAAGAGAATAGAACCTGGTTTCTGACCTCAAGAGAAAACAGTATACACACCAGAGCGGGCTTTAGCAGCCTGACTTCCTTAATCCCTAGGCCTATATTCCCTTTTTGGCACCAAAATGTCCCAGATGTCCAAACCCCTAATCAAAGTTGGGCCTGGTACCTTAAGATTTCTGTGGGTACCTATAACTGATTGGAAGAGATATTGGGGGGGGGGAGGGGTGTCTGTGAATATGCATAGACGTTACGTCTTCTTGGGCCGATTCCCGGAACAGAGAAAAAGAGTGGAAACATTGCGGTTAGGTGCAGGAAATCTGGGCGCTTCAGTTTTTGTTGGACTCTCAGATTTTATTTATGTTTATTCCTGCAAAATTGAGTGATGGTCTCAAAGTTAACTGTCAGGCCTTTCGTAATCTTTGCACAATTCATATCTTGGAAAATAGCAAAGAAAAATAGAAGAAATACCTATTAACCCTATCCTTATCACACTACTTTTGCTAAAGCGGGGTCATACAAGATAAGTGTGATGCTGTAGACATCTTGCATTACTAGCATACAATTAAAAATATATCACGAAAAGGATAGGATAGGAAAGATATGTCATAGCAGGCTACAGTGGCAAGTCTGTGAAGGCCACTTTGGAAATGGACTGGAAGACAATGGATGGACGGAAGCCCTTGTTCAGGCCAGTCAGCTCCTGACCTGACATTTTCATATGAAGCCTATCCAGCCAAACGACACATTTGTCCTCTCCATACCCTGCCAGCCAGGTCCACTGTATCAGTGTCGGTGTGACCCAAAGGGGTGATCCCCAGTGATCACTGGCACTTGGTGTGGGTGTCGGTGGTGTGGGGCGTTCTTTATCACATCCACAGCAGAATGCATCATTGCCAGAGACTTGGAGCCATCTGGAAAGGGCGGAGGAAGCACAGTGGAGGCTGGGTCAGAGTCAGGCTCTGGTTGTTTGCTGGCACAGCAAAGGGTTCGGGAAATGTCTTGATCTTCAGTAAAGCTTTCAAGACTCATGGCCTGCCTTATTTGTTCCAGCCACCTGCATCCTTCTTGCAAGGCCTTGGCTGCAAGCATGGGAGCATTGGTTTGCTTCACATTCAAGGGAGGGACAATTGTGTAAGACTCAGGGAGTGATGGGGGTGTGACTCGATGACCTCCTGGGGTCTCTTCCAACCCTAGAATCCTATGATTCTATGGCATTGTCTTCTTCACTGATGCTTGAGTACTGAGATGCTGAAAAAGTGATACCCAGAGTTTGTGGGAGGTGTCTGTTGCTATGGTGCAACTAGATTCTGGCCTATGTTGTTTCTGCCTATGGTAGTGAACACACCACCGTGAAGCTGTAGATGACGGACAAGATTCTCATCCTCAAAGTGTTGGCATACACCGTTTGCCATGATGGTAGAGATGGCCAACAATCTGTCACAGGAAGTCGGCAATCCAAATTTAAAGATGGTCTTTATTAGGTCATTTTTTCACATCTGCGTATGAAGTGTCCAACCAATATAGACCAGTAAAGACATTTCTCAAGCATTAGTGTGGTACGAACTTTCTGTCCCTTCATGGCGTAACACCGATGGGCAGAACCGAACCTGAGACCTTTGTGCATGAACCTTTACCGAGTTCAAAGCCACCTGGCACTCAGCTAAGACTGTAGAGCGGAAGGTGTGTGGGTTCAAATGGCAATGAATGTTGTTGTATTGCAACAGTGTGCTAAAGTGAAGGGAGCTGGAGGAGTGGAAACTTGTTCTGAGTTTAAATGTTTTGGACCATCCACTGTCATGAACTTCAGAGTGATCGGGCCAGCCATCCTAGGACAAACGATCCAGTCAATTGTGGTTTTATTTGAAACACAACCCTTTGAATACATTTTGCAGTTTGGAATGGATGAAGTGCTGCTTCCTCTCATATTTTTTCCAGAGAGAGTGTCCAATATCCTTGTGCGAAGCCCATCATATCCTTTGTTTTGTGTGTGGAAATCTGGAGTGTATGCGTATGACAATTAAAATTAGTATAAAATGTGTCCTAACGTCTCTTTGAAAGCCAGGTGGAACCAAAACACAGACTACATCCCTGTATGCAGAAGAGTAAAACAACGTTATCTACTGATGATGACGATGTTGTTCAAATAGCAGCCACAGATGGCAAAGCATGGGTAGGTGATGACCCCATAGATGAAAATCTTTGTTAGGTCATGCCCTAAGACAATGTGGTAAATATCATGCTTTTGTCATAAAACCCACAATTCCATCTCTCTCTCTCTCTCTCTCTCTCTTTCTCTCTCTCTCTTTTTTTGTATGCAAATCTGATCAGCTAAAGCGAACAGAAATTCTTTTACCACATTTCTCTCAGTTCTCAGTAATCTGCCTTTGTTCTTTCACTAGCCACAGAGGTTTGGCTGTTCTCTAGCACACTGTGAAGGGGTTGTCTGCCCCACACTGCCCCAACAGGGGTTAATAGAACCTGAGGGAGGATGACGCAGCCAATTAGAGAGAGGCTATTTCAGTTATAAAAAAAAATAAAAGTGAGGGGAATTTCTAAACGAAAAGTCAGTTTGAGTTCAATATCCATTTAAAGAACGCTGTAACAAATAATTGATGCTCAGGGATTTTTATTTTTTAAAACAAGTGAAACCTTTAAAAAAGCTCAGAAGAGAAAACAAAACATTTCATCGAGCCACGTTTACTTTTTTTACGTTGCTTTTTATGAGCAAACACCGAAAAAAAATCATCACCTCATGTTGACTCAAAATGAATTTTGTTTTTCATTTTGTTTCAGAATTTCAGGCATTCACAGAGCTCTTATTCGAGAGTGTGGGTGGTGGGTAGGCTAGGCAGGGGAAGATGTTGCCTTCCCCCGTCCACAGTCCTCCCCCAGAATGCCTAGTGTCAGGATTAACCAGCCTGTCCCCATCCACCTCCCCTCCCCATGCTGGTGAGGAGTGCATGCACATCGCTTGCTGCTCTGCCTCCCTGTAGTGAGGGGAGTGGGAAGGCAATTTGGCTTCCATGGGGATACAGCCTCAGCAGAAGGGGCAGGGCTGGGGGTGGGGTTGAGGGATTCCCTCCCCCAGCCCTACCTTCACCAACTGCCCATGTTTGGAGGTTTGTGAAAAGTAGATTAGTGACCTAAAACAATCTTCTGGGAACAAAGTTCTGAGTTAACAATAAGAACAGCACATAACATAAGAGAAAAGGTTGCTCTGTCTTTCAGCTGTCCCGGAGCTGGTGAGGTTTGGGTCCATTCCACTTCTCCTCCTATTCCTTGTTCTTCAGAGCCGTAGGTCTTTGTTCTCAGTTTCCCAGATTTACTCATGTCCAAAGCCAGTGTGGTAAGCTTCCTAGGGGATGACCAAGCCAGAACATGAAACAAAAGACATTATGTAACACAGACCCTGGTCATCAGCAGGCAAAGTTGAACCTGGAACCTCCTGAGCACAGGGAAGCTGCCGCTACCCGTGTGAGCTCAAAGCCAGCTGGCTAGTCCCTAAGGCTGTTGAGCAGTCTCAATATTCTTTCTGTAGCTGGTCTTGGGGAAGTGCACCACACCCAGGAAGTGTGAGGGTTACAGATGTATTATCTGAATTGTCTTTTAACAACTCCCCTACTCAGTGTCTGGAGGGATGTCTTCTCTCAAGTCATCTTCTTGCCTTCAAGTTCCTTTCCCAGCAATGCTGTTGGTGTAGGCCAGAGAAGCCGTACAGTAAATATCCCAATAACTAGGTCAGGATGCAGTATTCATAAATTATTACAAGTAGTTCCACATCCCACACAGTCAACACCTCCCTAAGGAGGTCTAAAAATAGATGAATGCAGTTAAGAGACATCACCACAGTGGCGCAGAACTTGCTGTTTTGCTGCCTTTTCAACACGGAGCTACAATCGATGCTCCCAATTCCCCCATGGGGCTGGCCTTTTCCCTCAGAACAACACAATTGGGTCTCATGATTTCCAAGCCCACCATTTTATGGGGGGATGAATTCAGAGTGGTCAGACAAATACCTCTGTGATCTCCAAATCATTACTGACGGCTATGCTTGCAGGATATAATCACAGAATTTCAGGACATGAAGGGATCTTGAGAGGTCATCTAGTCCACTCCCCTGCACTCATAGCAACACTAAATATTATTTACAACATCCCTGAATGTTATGTAGATCATGCCTGGTGGGACTAAGAACTTGTCTCAGCTGACCCCAAGATTGACGCTCTGGGGATCAATCTCCCAGGATTTGATTTAGCGGGTCTAGTAAGGACCCACTAAATCAACCACTGATGGTGTCCACATTGACCTCTGTACTCCACAGGGAAGAGTAAGGGAAGTTGCTGGGAGTTTCTCTTGTCCACCTCCCACAGTGGGGACACTGCAGAAATTCAGCCTAAGGTACCTCGACTCGAGATATGCTATTCTCGTATCTTGAGCTGTGTATCTTAGGTTGACTTTCTCTCCTACCATAGATCTAGCCTAAATATTACCTAAGCCAGTTCTCATGTCTCTGATGAAGGTCTAATTGATTATCAGATGCAGAAAAGGAAGTAGAGCATCATTCTGTATTGCTTTCTCTGACCGCTGAGTTAATTCCCAGATTGTCTTCTCAGTTGTACTCACAGAACAAGTTGTTCACCTGAGAGCAGAACTGACCTTAAAAATGAAAGAGCCACATATAGCAGATGATTGGCTGTGAGAAATAGCTAGATAGAATGAGGAAGGCAACTAGTTTAGGACAATTTTAGATCTAGAAAACTTGCCTTACAGTGAAAGATTTAAGAATATAATTTGGTTCAGATTTTCTAAGAGATAACAAAGAGATTATCTAATTATAGAATCATAGGACTGAAAAGAACCTCAAAAGGTGATGTAGGACAGTCCCTGGGACTCATGGTGGGGCTAAGTATTAGCTAAATCAGTTTAAACAGTCTAAACAGTTTTAAAAACCCTCCAATTACAAAGTTTTCCCAACCTCCCAAGGCAATTTGCTCCTGTGCTTAACTGTTTTCATGCTTGGGAAGCTTTTCCTAATGTCCAACCAAACCCAAGATTAATAAGGATAAATGGAAAGTGCTCCACTTAGGAAGGAACAATCCATTTCATACATAAAGAATAGGAAGCGACTGTCTACGAAGGAGTACGGTAGAAAGGGATCTAGGGGTCATAGTGGACCACAAGCTAAATATGAATCAACAGTGTGACACTGTTGCAAAAAAAGCAAACCTGATTCTGGGATGCATTAACCAGAGTGTTGTGAGCAAGACACAAGAAGTCATTCTTCCGCTCTACTTTGCGCTGATTAAGCCTCTGTTGGAGTATTGTGCCCAGTTTTCGGCACTATATTTCAGGAAAGATGTGGAGAAACGGGAGAAGGTCCAGAGAAAAGCAACACAAATGATTAAAAGTCTCAAAACTATGACCTATCAGGGGAGACTGAAAGAATTTGGTCAGTTTAGTTTGTAAAAGAAAAAACTGGGGGGACATGAGGGGAAAACAACTAAAGAGAGTTGGCAGTTTTTCAAAGGAACATTATTAAGGACTCGAAAGCAAGCTATTCCTCTGCGTAGGACAGATGGGAAATATGGCAAAAGATGGCCTTGGATCAACCAGGAGATTTGCATGAGCTAAAAATAAAAAAGGAGTCATAAAAAATGGAAACTAGGACAAATTGCAAAGGATGAATATAGGCAAACAATACAGGAGCAAGATTAGACAGGCAAAGGCACAAAATGAGCTCAAACTAGCTACGGGAATAAAGGGAACAAGAAGACATTCTATAAATATATTAGAAGCAAGAGGAAGACCAAGGACAAGATAGGCCCATTGCTCAGTGAGGAGGGAGAAACAGTAACAGTAACAGGAAACTTGGAAATGGCAGAGATGCTTAATGACTTCTTTGTTTCGGTCTTCACAGAGACGTCTCATGAAGGAATGCCTAACATAGTGATTGCTAGTGGGAAGGAGGTAGGTTTAGAAGATAAAATAACAAAAGAACAAGTTAAAAATCACTTCGAAAAGTGAGATGTCTGAAAGTTACCAGGGCCTGATGAAATGCATCCTAGAATACTCAAGGAGCTGATAGAGGAGGTATCTGAGCCTCTAGCTATCATCTTTGGAAAATCATGGAAGGCAGGAGAGATTGCGGAAGACTGGAAAAGGGCAAATCTAGTGCCCATCTCTAAAAAGGGAAATAAGAACAACCCAGGAAACTACAGACCAATCAGTTTAACTTTTGTGCCAGGAAAGATAATGGAGCAAGTAATTAAGGAAATCATCTGTAAACACTTGGAAGATAATAAGGTGATAGGGAACAGCCAGCATGGATTTGTAAAGAACAAATAATGACAAACTAATCTGATAGCTTTCTTTGATAGCATAATGAGTCTTGTAGATAAGGGAGAAGCAGTGGACATGGAGTGGGTGCATAACTGGCTGGATAACCATATTCAGAGAGTAGTTATTAATGGTTCACAATCCTGCTGGAAAGGTATAACAAATGGGGTTCTTCAGGGGTCTGTTTTGGGATCGTCTCTGTTCAATATCTTCATCAACAATTTAAATATTGGCATAGAGAATACGCTAATTAAGTTTGGAGATGCTACCAAGCTGGGAGGGGTTGCAACTGCTTTGGAAGACAGGGTCATAATTCAAAATGATCTGGACAAATTGGAGAAATGGTCTGAGGTAAACAGGATGAAGTTTAATAAAGACAAATGCAAAGTGCTCCACTTAGGAAGGAACAATCAGTTTCACACATACAGAATGGGAAGTGACTGTCTAGGAAGGAGTATGGCAGAAAGGGATCTATGGGTCATAGTGGACCACAAGCTAAATATGAATCAACAGTGTGATGCTGTTGAAAAAAAGCAAACACGATTCTAGGATGCCTTAACAGGAGTGTTGTGAGCAAAACACAAGGAGTCGTTCTTCCTCTCTACTCTGCTCTGGTTAGGCCTCAGTTGGAGTATTGTGTCCGAATCTGGGCACCACATTTCAAGAAAGATGTGGAGAAAATGGAGAAGGTCCAGAGAAGAGCAACAAGAATGATTAAAGGTCTAGGGTACATGATCTCTGAAGGAAGACTGAAATAATTGGTCTTGTTTAGTTTGGAAAGGAGAAGATTGAGGGGGGACACGATAGCTGTTTTCAAGTATCTAAGGGTATGTCTACACTACCCTGCTAGTTCGAACTAGCGGGGTAATGTAGGCATACCGCACTTGCAAATGAAGCCCAGGATTTGAATTTCCTGGGCTTCATTTGCATAAGCCGGGCGCCGCCATTTTTAAATCCTGGCTGGTTCGAACCCCGTGCCGCGCGGCTACACGCGGCACGAACTGGGTAGCCGCGCGGCACGAGGTTCGAACCAGCCGGGATTTAAAAATGGCGGCGCCCGGCTTATGCAAATGAAGCCCGGGAAATTCAAATCCCAGGCTTCATTTGCAAGTGCGGTATGCCTACATTACCCCGCTAGTTCGAACTAGCGGGGTAGTGTAGACATACCCTAGGACACCCCACCATCAATCTCATCCTGGACCATTCCACATGAAAGATCCATTTCCTGGATACCACAGTACAAATCACCAATGGTAAATTAGACACGACTCTCTACAGAAAACCCACTGACTCCTACAGTTACCTACATGCCTCTAGCTCCCATCCAGGACACACCATACGATCCATCGTCTATAGCCAAGCCCTTCAATACAACCGCATCTGCTCTAATCCCACTGACAGAGACCAGAAACTTCAGGATCTCTACCAAGCATTTTTAAACCTCAATTACCCACCAGGAGAAATAAAAAAACAAATTGAAAGAGCCAGACGAATACCTAGAAACCATCTATTTCAAGACAGACCCAGGAAAACCAACAATAGAACACCACTTGTCATCACCTACAACCCCCAACTTAAACCCATCCAACGCATTATCAATAAACTACAACTGGAACAGGATACTTCACTCTGAGAGGCTCTGGGAGACAGACCCATAGTCTCCTATAGACAACCACCTAACCTCAGTTAAAGAGACTTTAACTCCAGACTTCAGCGAGAAGCTTCAGAATTGTCATTCATGCTTAAATTTGACACTTTATGTATGGGTTTAAACAAAGACTCTCATTATCTCACCCATTACAAAGATAGCTTCCCCAATTATCACCCCTATGTCATTACCTCACAGAAACTTACCTCCCCCCCTCACCCCCACTCTGTTCTAAAATTTGATTGGTCAGTATCACGTGTTCATTTTTTTGATTGTATCACTTTGGTATACATGGTTGTGCTGATTTTCTTCCACATATTGATCTGAGGAAGTGGGTCTGGCCCATGAAAGCTCATCACCTAATAAACCATCTTGTTAGTCTTTAAAGTGCTACATAGTCCTGTATTTTATTTGTATATCAGACATGCTGCGTGGCTGGCTGTGAGTCTGGAGATTGCAGTGCATGTTGCTAAGGATACCTGCAATTCAGATGTTTCATTCTTGCCCCCACTTTAGCATGGATCACAGAGTGAGTCTAAATTCCTACTGAAGGGAGAAGTCTGACCTCCTGGGATGCCCAGACGCAAGGGAATCATATTAGCAAGCCCAGGCTGGTACCAAGACAGCCTCTTGGAAGAAAGGGCAAAGGTAAGCCGACTCTTTATTGATTCTAGAAATGAGGGATCATGCATCTCCATCAAGTAAAATAATCCTCTTCGCTCCTTCTGCTAAAACACAGACGAGCAAAAGGGGCCCCTCCTCACTCTAGGGCTGTGTCTACACTGGCATGAATTTACGGAAATGCCTAAAACGGAATACTATTCCGTTTTCAGTTTTTCCGGAAAAGGAGCGTCTACATTGGCAGGCTTCCGGAAAAGCCCTTTTTCTGGAAAAGCGTCTGTGGCCAATGTAGACGCACTTTTCCGGAAAAGAGCCCCGATCGCCATTTTCGCGATTGGGGCTTTTTTCCGGAAAAGACTACTGGGCTGTCTACACTGGCCCTTTTCCAGAACAGTGTTCCAGAATAAAGACTTATGCCCGAGTGGGAGCAGAATAGTTTTTCCGGAATAGCGGCTGATTTTGTACAGTAGAGCATCGTTGCTTTTCCGGAAATTCAAGGGGCCAGTGTAGACAGCTCGCAGCTTATTCCGGAAAAGCGGCTGATTTTCCGGAATAAGTGGCCCAGTGTAGACACAGCCTAGCTGTGTAGCTTTAATTATGATGACACATTGCGTGGCCTAATTCACAAGGAGTTAACGACAGGGGACAAGCTGGTCGCATTTCAGTTTTTGGCAGACTCTAGCACTTCCTTCGTCAACGCCTAGTTATACGTGAAGCGACATGCATCGGGATCAGTTCATGACAAAAGAACCGAGTGCATGAGTGAAACACTCTGGTTTCCTATACTTTGCTTTGCTGGTTTCAAATCCGCAGCAGCTTTCTCTCATGTAAGCGGGTTTGGTGGGCAGGGTGCAATGATCTCCTGGCACACCGCCCAGGCAACCACCGTGAGCATTGTCTGGCAGCTCCATCCTCGCGGCACAGTGATCAGCGCTCATGTCCGAGCACTTGGACTGCGCGTGGATGGGCATCTCCCCAACAAAGCCCGGTGTTCTAAAGTCCTCGCTGTTTCTGCACTCGTCTTTGTGTGCCTGGGGCATGGCTCATGGGGCTTTGTGGCAAGCGTTTCAAGATTCTGTAACTGAGTCAGTTGCAGAACTTGTCTGTCCTTTGAGGGAATTATGGGACAGGCACTGGAGGACAGCCAGTCCTTGAGTGATTTTTTTTTTAATTTTGCTGGCATCCTAGCTGCAAAGTGGATGGATTCCAGCCCAAGTGAAAGCAAAGCCCAGCTTCTAGTCTGGCTGGTTGGTCTACCCAGTGCTTGGTCCTGCTGTGAGGGCAGGGGAGTAGACTTGATGACCTCTTGAGTTCCCTTCCAGTTCTCGTGTTCTATTTGTCGTGTGCTGCTATCTCTGGCGTGTCTTTTGAAGAGACATTCCCGTCCTTTCTGCAGAATTATAGCCAGCCCAGCACCTCATTAAGTCACTTTGCATTGAGGTATCTCAAAGACCGTCTGCATCTTTAGATGGCTTTAAAGATCTTTTCCTAGTTCATGTCGGAAGTCAGAGGCAGACCAAAGACATGACCCCCAGTCTCCAAGTCCCAGGCTAGCACCCTAACCCTAACCTTAACCCCTGCACAAATAAGTAATAAGTTTATACTGAGGATTTAGTGTTAGAAGTAGCTAAGCATTTTCTCTTCCTTTGAATTTGTAATCTACTTTGCTCTGCCTCTTCTCACTTATACCCACTGAAATCCTATGGCTCATATTTAACAAAATCATTTTTCCTTGCTATCAAGCCCAGTGTACATAATTATTACCAGGGGAGGGGAGAAGCAGTGTGTACATTCCCATTTTTATTGTTAAAGGGGGCATACCCAAATAATGCATTGGGTGTTCTGATCCCATGTGGGGAGTGGGGTCCCAGGAAGCCGGGCCCAAAACTGCCCTCTCCTTGGACCTGAAATGGTTCAGCGTCTTTACTTCTTCTCAGGGGGGCGTTGATCTCAGCTTGTGGCCCTGGCTGGAGAGACAAGAGGAGCTGGCCCAGTAGGACTGAGTGGTGAGAAGCTCCAGAGAGCAGGCAGGTGAGTAGCAGTGGCCGTGTCAACACCCCCGAGATCCCCCCCAAGAGGTCTTCTGTGACCTCACCCCATCACACCATTTCTTTGGGGGTGATAATTACAGTGTGAATGGCAATTCCCACCCTACATCCAGGGGATCGCTCGTGAGGATGCCTACACTCCATGGAGAGCTGCTCCTTGGCTCATTTCCATAGCTCAAGATACATAACAATGGAAGACAACCGTTTCAAGCGTGGACCCGTGTCTCCCGCTGAATGGACACCCATGCAAAGACTGTAGAATGCCACCAACATGTCATAACTGAGAAGAACATCTAGATATTTGTGTTATGGTAGCACCTCGAAACCTCGATGAGATCCAGATGTTGAACAAACACATGGACACAGACAATTCCTGTTCCTAACGAGGGGCAGTCAAAGCTGGCAAGACTGAGAGAAAGGAAAGATGACCCTTGCCAATGACCAGGTAAAGAATGGAGGCAGAAAAAGACACACAAAGATTTGATCGTGTTACTCTCCTTCTATTCGACTTGACGACAAAAATCAGGAGGTGAAAATCTGGATCGGGGAACTGTGCCAAAGCTGTACATGAAACCTCCATCAGATCTAGGAGTTCAGTCCAGATCTCATGAATGCATCCATGGGGGTTTAACCACAAGACCATCCTTCTTCTGTTTGCTGGGCCAGTGACATCGTAGAGATGGCGACATTTCAACGACCAAAGGCAGGAACTCAGTTTTACAGCATTGGCAGGAAGTAGAGGGGGGTGTTTCGATGTGCAACTTTGCACCCATTCATCTAATCCTTGTGTTCATTGTGCAGTTTGCTGTAGCACAAATGCAAGAGGAAAACGGATGTCAGCTCAGCTGATGAATGCATCATACACACGTTGGCAGAACCTGGTGCTCTGACACACACTTCCTGAGACAGCAAAATTGTATTTTCTGCATGAGCAGAACGGGCAGGTCCTCTTCTTTACATTCTTTGTATTTTAAGCTCAATGAAATGTGACTTATCAAGTCAAGTGCCAGGTATGCTGGTTCATTTGTCTGTGTTTTAGTTGTCCAATCATAACACTTTATGGTATTTCTGCCAACGTACAGCTAATCCTCATTAGAGCAGCTAAGATACATGAAAGAAACTTTGAGGGCCTTCACTATGAGTAATAACAACCATGATAAAGGTAGACAGCTGCGCTGCCTTTAGTCAGCTTGATTCCTGGTGTCAATATTTAATTTGCAATGAAAAAATCCTGATGGTTAAATGGTGCTTTAAGCAGTTCAATGCCTGCAGGTTGATGGATTTCATAATGGGGAACTGGTGGCTGGGTGTGTTCCTTGAATTCTGGCAGTTCTGAATACGCACATAATTTATATGAGAATTTTCTGACCGTGGAAAGGGAATGTTTAAGTATCTTGCATTACTATTTACATTATACGGGTCGAATCTCTCTAGTCCGGCACTCACTGGTCCGGCAACATCCGCGGTCCGGCATGATTTTAGTTTGCCAGATGTCCAATCATCATGGATGTGCCAAGTTTCCTGTAGTCCCATAAGGTTTGTTTCCAGTCACCGGTCCTGGCTCTCTGTGTTCTGTGCTGTTCTTTAGCTCTAATTTACTCCTCGATGTCTTTTCAGAGCCCAGGAAGCAGTGGAAGGGTTGGTAATGCTGCTATCATCTGCTTTATGGATTGTACAAATACAAACTAAGAATTATTTCCTGCACTGAGGAGGTCACACACGGGAGCCGGGATTTTCCAAAGCACCCGAGTGATTTAGGATTAGGGCTGGCCGGAAAACAACAATTCCATTTCACACCAAACCTGGAGGTTGGAAGTAAGACCCACTGTACAAGAACCAGCAGGGTGTGTCTAAACTTCATGGCTCTGTCGCCATGTAGATTAGTTTACTAGACATACCCAAATGAAGCGGCGATTTAAATAATCACCGCTTCATTTAAATTAAAATGGCTGCCGCGCTGAGCCGATCAGCTGTTTGTTGGCTCAGGGCGCTAGTCTGGACGCTCCGCGGTCGACATCAAAGACATTTGTTGACCGTCCCGGTAAACCTCATCCCATGAGGCATAATGGGAAGGTCAACAAATGCCTTTGATATCTACCACAGAGCATCCAGACTAGTGCCCTGAGCCAACAAACAGCTGATCGGCTCAGCGCGGCAGCCATTTTAATTTAAATGAAGTGGAGATTATTTAAATCGCTGGTTATTTTGGGTATGTCTAGTAAACTAATCTACATGGCTCTGGCGACAGAGCCATGTAGTCTAGACATACCCCTAGTGTCCTGCTTCAAGCCCACACCTGGGAGACCTCCAGCCATGTCTTTGCTTTACCTGAGGTGAAGCAGGAACTTGAAGCTGTGTCTCTCCCATATCACCTGAACACCCGCCAGGCCATTCTAGGCTGTGTCTTACTTCTCTCACTGGTTTGGACCAGAAATTAGATTGAGACTCGAGAAACCTTCCTGATAAAAGTTTTCCCAAACTCAGCATGTTTTGTACAAATCGGCATATTCTGACACAAAAGCGTTTTGTTAAAAAAATTCCCAACCAATTCTGTGGAGGATCACAAGCCCAAGTCAGGTTCCTGTTTGAAAGTCCCATCCTACATAGACAAGACGGACAAAGGTGGAGGCAAGAAAATACTTTCTCCTCATGTTACCAATGGGGAAACTGAGGTACAGAGTGAGAAAGTGACGTGCCAGAGTCATCGAAGATGCCTTAGGGAGAATTGGGAACTACACCTGAACCCCATGGCCTTATTTTTTCTCACAGGACTTTTAGAAATTTGCAGCAAAGTATTCAGCTAGGTTCAGTTATTGCTGTCTCAGATTACTCGAGGCAGAGTCAAAACCAAGTACCATGGCTCCCCTTGATAAAAGCCCATACCTCCTTGTTTCCTATTACACTGTTAGTTACATTGTGCTTCATATGGTGGTGCTCCACAACCTTCTGGCTTTCACCGCTCGTGAACAGCTGAATGGATGCCTGCACTTTGACAAAAGTCTCTACTGGCTGTGTGTTTGCTGCAGAAGAGAGGTGGCAGATTGTAAAACTGAAAAGTGACATGAAAAGTTACCACAAGCTTCCCATTGTTGTGTGGTAGGAAAAGAGGAAGATTTAAAACTCCGGTGGCATATTCTTCAGAAACGTCTTCCTGTGTTACAGGCCATGATTCTAACACCACAGAATGTTTCGCTAAGAAAAAAGAACCACAACCCAACAGAATGTTCAATGAATGTGCACAGATCTTGCTCCGTTTCCTTTGCAGAAATGTCCCTCCAGGATATTTGAAATCTCCAATACATTCGCCGTTTACTCTCATTTACGTGCAATCCCTCTGTAATAAGGAGAGAGAACTTCCTCTTGGCTCCAGGGCTTCTGTTCATATTGCTGGGTGCCTGGCCGTGTCCAGACTCAGGGGTTTTTTCGGGAAAAGTAGCCTTTTCCCGAAAAAACTTCCCCTGCGTCCAGACTCAAGCCGCATTCTTTCGAAATTATTTTGAAAGAGCGAGGCTTTTCTTTCGATGGCGGTAAACCTCGTTTCACGAGGAAGAACGCCTTCCTTCGAAAGTTCCTCTTTCGAAGGAAGGCGTTCTTCAATGTAAAGAGGCCGTCTTTGAAAGAGAGCATCCAGACTCGCTGGGTGCTCTCTTTCAAAAAAGCGGATTTCTCTTTCGAAAGATCCGCCTGCAGTCTAGACGCGATCTTTCGAAAGAGGCTCTTTCGAAAGATGCTTTCGAAAGAGCCTCTTTCGAAAGAAGCCTGCAGTCTAGACATAGCCCCTGAGACTACCTTTAGCATCTCGGAGTACAGAGACATATTTCAGTTCCTGGTTAAGGAAAATCGGTGCTCCGGAGGTCTGCGCAAGACTATGCAAAGCGTTCTCCTTTACCCCATTCCAGAAGCTGAGAGGGAGAATAAACAGGATAAAATGGCCCACTTCCATAGTGTTCACAAGCACACGAAACATTTGAGACAATGTCAACCAAGCCCTTTCTAAGCCTACACCCTACATAATGAGCAACTACAGATATGCTTCAAAGTATCCACAAAGCATCTTATTTGAGCAACAAAGAAGGAATATAAATGACCAGAGCTCAACAAATCCATTTATCTACTCTCCCGTGGCGAGTAGATTTCAGCCGGTTGCCCTGTTGATCGGTGGTGCGCGCATGCGTATTGCGGGTCTGGCGCATGCACAGTGTGGGGCTGGCGAGTGGATTTCGACGCGGTTTGTCGAGCCCTGAACATGTCGGTGTGAGGAGCTTTCATTTTTCCCCAAAGAAAAGAGAGCAGTGAATTGCCCTAACGTCAGTGGTGAAAATAGTTGAACTATTTTGGCACAAATTTTCCCCCGCCAAAAATCAGCGGAAGGCAGAAATCAAGCCTGTAATGTGATAAATAATTAAGAACAACGGGTTCTAATTCAAGCTGGTGGGCACATTTTTGACTACATGAAATGTGGGCAAAATATGATGGATTGTTGTTGAAACGTTAAGAACATAAGTTTCAGAGGGGTAGCCGTGTTAGTCTGTGAGGCTATGTCTACACTACAAGGTTTTTGCGCAAAAATGGCCGTTTTTACACAAAAACCCACAGAGTGTCCACACCTCAAGCATGTTTTCGCACTAGAAAATCTACAGTCAATCGACAGAACAGAGGGCTTTTTGCGGTGTAGGTATACCTCCTTCTATAAACCTACAGCTCCTGCACACAAAGGCATGTGTGGACACTCCGCAGGGGTTTCTTACACAAAAAGAGCCTATCCGAAAAAGCACAGGTGTTCTGATGGCCATTCTGTGAATAGCCATCAGAACTTTCTTACTCAAGAGTGTCCATGCCGTGTGGATTCTGTCTTGCGCAAAAGCGCTTTTGCTTTGAGGTCTGGACACACTCTTGCGCAAGACCTTTTTGCGCAAGATCTCTTCCGCAAAAGGCTTCTTGCACAAAAACTCTGCAGTGTAGACAAACCCTCACTGAAAAAACTTAAAAAAATAACAAATAGTCTGGCAGCATTTTAGGGTGTGTCTAGACTACAGGGCTTTTTTCGACAAAAGTGGACTTTTGTCAACAAAACTATACCTGCGTTTGCACTACCGCCGAGTTCTGTCGACATAACGTTGACAGAACGTGGCGGTTTTGTCGACGGCGGTACACCTCATTCTACGAGGAATAACACCTTTTGTAGACAGAGTTCTTTCGACAAAAGCCTGTAGTCTAGACGTACCCTTAGGGTATGTCTAGACTACATGCCTCTGTCGCCAGAGGCATGTAGATTAGGCTACCAGGCATAGGAAAATGAAGCGGCGATTTAAATAATCGCCGCTTCATTTAAATTTACATGGCTGCTGCGCTGAGCCGATCAGCTGTTTGTCGGCTCAGCGCGGTAGTCTGGACGCGCGGGTGTTGACATCAAAGGCATTTGTCGACCACCCAGGTAAACCTCATCCCAGGAGGAAGGGGAAATTGTCAATTAGAGTGTCCGTGCTAAATGAAGCTGATAGAGTGGGTACTAAGTGCTCTGAAGTACCCTGTGCTTGGCTTTTTATGTCCTTAGGATGTGGGATGTAGCGGGCCATTCACGCAAAGTCTTTGTTTAGACCTCTGTTGCAGGTATCAAATGCGTAAATGACATTCAGTTCTGTATCTTCCCTGATGAACTCGTTTTTGAAATTGGCTTGCAATAATATGGTAACTTTGAGACCCATTAATGAGTGTCTGAGCAAGTTAAAATGTCCCCATGGAGGTTTCTGTGTGTGGCCTTTTCGAATATCTGATTTGTGTCCATGTATCCTTTGCCGTAGAGACTGTCCAGTGTGGCCAATGTCCATGGCAGTGGAGCATTGCTGGAACTTGAGAACATAGATCACATGAGAGGATGTGCAGGTGTCTGAGCCTCTGATGTGGTGGTTTATGTGGTTGGGTCCTGTGACGATGTCGCTTGTATAGATGTGTGGACAGAGTTGATTGCAGGGGTGAGTTCCTGGATGAGTATGTTAAGACCAGCCAGACTGGGTCAGAGCAAAAGTCCATCTAGTCCAGTGTCCTGTCTGCCCACAATGGCCAATGCCAGGTGCCCGAGAGGGAGTGAACACAACAGGTAATCATCAAATGATCCCTCCTCTGTTATCCATTTCCAGCATCTGACAAACAGAAGTTAGGGACACCACCCCTACCTATTCTGGCTAACAGCCATTGATGGACCTAACCCCCAAGACATTTCAGCTTCAAGCCAGATGCCTAGATTACAGCACAGATGGGTTGGGAAGATTTCTGAGGCTCAGGGTCCTCTGGCCACTTCTGGCCCAAGAGAAAGAGAGTTAGTACATTTGGCCTCCTTGGCTACGTCTAGACTGGCATGATTTTCCGGAAATGCTTTTAACGGAAAAGTTTTCCATTAAAAGCATTTTCGGAAAAGAGCGTCTAGATTGGCAGGACGCTTTTCCTCAAAAGCACTTTTTGTGGAAAAGCATCCGTGGCCAATCTAGACGCGCTTTTCCGCAAAAAAGCCCCAATCGCCATTTTCACAATCCGGTCTTTTTTGCGGAAAACAAATCTCAGCTGTTTACACTGGCCCTTTTGCGCAAAAGTTTTTCGGAAAAAGGACTTTTGCCAGAACAGGAGCAGCATAGTATTTCTGCAAAAGCACTGACAATCTTACATGAGATCGTCAGTGCTTTTGCGGAAATTCAAGCGGCCAGTGTAGACAGCTGGCAAGTTTTTCCAGAAAAGCGGCTGCTTTTCTGGAAAAAGTGGCCAGTCTAGACACAGCCCTTATGTAGCCGGCAGCTTTGTTTTACAATGGAAATCCTGAACCGAGAACTATCCCAGGTGTTGTGTCGAAAGACTAAAATGAGGCCAATTTATCCTAGTGCGCTTATAAACCAGGTGCAATTTTGTTTGCTGTCACCCTCGTGTTGGCCCATAAATGGATTGAGCCTTAAATGATGAGTGTGAGGAAAAGAAAATCAATACTTTTTTTTTCTCTTTGTAGGCATTCATTTGCTGTAGCTGAGAAGTGGCCAGTTCCCAGCATAAACTCTCTGTTTGCTCTTACAGCCTGGCTGTGTCCAGAAACATTGGGTGGGGATCAATAGAGGTTTGTATTATTGCATTATTTTGTGTGGCTAATCAGCTACCGCTGGGCTCTGTAAAACCACCCAGAAATATTAATTCAATGCTGACGAGACAAATGAGATTGGAGGAAATTACTGAGGCAAACCAAAAATGGTACCAGAAAAATCTATATTGCTCCCTGGGTTCTCAGGGTTTGCTTCCAGCCAGTTTCTCTGCTTCCTGTCAACATGCTGAAAGCTGTTTCGAGCCTGTCTATTAGAATGCCTTGCTTCGCAGTTGGGGGCTCTCCAATCCCAAGTCTTGAGCCAGGGATCAAAGCGTAGAGGTTTTCTAATGTTTCCAAGTGGTTCTGTGCATTCTTACCCTCGATTTCTCTTTCACTTCTCCTCGACTATGTCTACACTGCACGCTTATTTCAAAGTAACTCATGGTAGCCTCGAAATAACAGGCTTCTTACTCCGACTCATGGTAATCCGCAGTAAGGGAAGTCAGAGGAAGAGTGCTCGTCTTTCAACTTCCTGCTGTGGGGACAGCGCCAAAAGTCGAGTTAAGATACTTCGACTTCAGCTGCACAATTAATATTGCAGAAGTGGCTAGCGTAACTCAACTTTGTCCCACAGTGTCGACGTACCCCTCTTGTGCTGACATAACTTCTCTCCTCTTCTTCCTGCTTTGGTGGGTGAAACAGCCTGGAGGCAGACAGTTAAGGGGTCACTGTAACTTGCCACCTTTGCCATTGTGGTTTTTACATTCTAGAAATACTTGGTTGCAGTGCCTGCTGTATTTTTAGCATGTAATCAGTGTGTTCCTCTCACCTCCAGCTACTGATTTCCCTGCCAAACCGACTCTTCCTCTCCAGTACAAATACTTTGCTAGCTACACGGACAATACTGAGGCCACGTCTCTACTTACGCAGACATTCGAATGAAGAGCGCAACTCCAGCTATGTTCACTGTGTAGCTGGAATTGATGTACCATCATTCGAACTTCAGTGCCATCTCCACCGCGGGAGATCTATGGGAGTAAATGCTCCTGCCAACTTCCCTTGCTCCTCATGATTCGAGGAGTTCCAGTGTTCAACGGGGAGTGTCAATCTCCATGTAAGTATAGACAATGCCTTAGAGATGTAGTCATTATTAAGTATAGACAATGCCTTGGAGATGTAGACATCTGGATGTGGGGAGGCATAAGAACAGCCATACTGGGTCAGACCAAAAGTCCATCGAACCCAATATTCTGTCTGCCGACAGTGGCCAATGCCAGGTGCCCCAGAGGGAGGGAACACAACAGGTAATCCTCACGTGATCCCTCCCTTGTCATCCATTCCCAGACAAACAGAGGCTAGGGACACCATTCCTAGCCTTCTTGGCTAATAGCCATTGATGGACCTAGCTAGAGTCACCATACCTTAATGCGTGTTTCCCCACCATCCACACACAGTGCCATCTGCACAGCAGCAGGAATATCAGCCATGGACAGGGGCACCCTCTGAGTTCGATTTAGTGGGTCTTTTCTAGACTTGCTAAATCAAACTCTGGAAGATAGATTGTAGGAGCGTTGATCTTCCCCAGAGTAAAGATATGGCCTAATACTGAACCTATCCTATATTTGTCAGAAGATAGTCCCTGTCATTTATCTTTAAAAAAATGTACCAAAGTAAAACAGATGCCATTGTTAGCAGATGTTATTAGCTATGCATATACACTCCTCACCCCAACGCCCATTAACGTGTTTTAATCCGCATACTGCATCTTCCAGTCTGAAACAGCTCTGCACGTGCTTTCATTCTGCCTTTGCAGCACTGTTCCAGTGTCCTAAAAGCAGGCCTGATAATGATGTTTTCAACATATCCAATATCCGCTATTGTTAAGAAAAAGGAGCATTTTCACTCTGAAAGTACTACTAATTCTGAGGCATCTCCAACTGATGTACTGAAGAGTTGATAAGTAGTTCAGGCATTGTGATCTAGATCAGTCATGTATTATCCTTAGAATGAAGCAAAACAATTCAGATGAGAGGGTTTTTTTGTGAAAAAATGCAAGATTGAGTTGACTGAAATGTTTCACCAATGGCAGTTAAATTCACCTAAGTGTTTTTGGTCAAAAGAAAAATTAAAGATGTTTTCTTGCAACATTTTTGATATTTTGCTTTAAACAGCTTTTTGTCTGGAATATTATCTCAAGTTTATTTTTTAAAGAGCCTCAAATTCAAAGGAACATTTTGTTCGAAACAACATTCCTTTCCCATTCTTGGTTAACTGGAAAACTTGAAAAAAAAATCATTTTGGTTCCGCCCAAAATAATCTTTTTTTTCTGGTTCAGCCAATGAACTGAAAAATCAGATGTTCACACAGAACTAATTATAGTGTATTCTTAATGCTGAGCAACCCAGTTTGCAAAGGACAGTATCTAAATCGGAGCACACAACCCTTTAATTAGAGCGGGCCTTTCAAATGAACACAAATGTCTATTTGTCAGACTGGATACCCTAATTTAGGTGGCCAATATATTCGATGAAATTTTTTTGAAAGCATCAAATCTAACTTCTTCCCCATCCCCTACTCTGAGGCTATGTCTCCACTTACAAGAGGATCAACTCTCTGGCAATCGATCTTCTGGGGTTCAATTTAGCAAGGCTAGTAAAGACCTGCTGAATCAAATGCTGAAGCACCCACATTAGTGCCAGTACTCCTTGTGACAGCGACAGGGCTTTACTAGACTCGTTAAACCAAACCACAGAACATCAATAACCAGAGTATCTAAAGTGTATGGGAGGGATAGCTCAATGGTTTGAGCACTGGCTTGCTAAACCAAAGGTTGTGAGTTCAATCCTTGAGGGAAGGCCCTTTAGGGATGTGGGTCAAATCTGTCAATGATTGTAGTTGGCCCTCTTCTGAGGGAAGAAAGCTAGACTAAGTGACCTCTCAAAGTCCCTTCTGCTTCTATGGGATAGGTATATCTCCATGTATTATATTATTATTGTTTAAGTTGATGGGAGAATTTCTCCCATTCTGGGGCTGCCCCAGAAAATCGATGTTGACACAATTCACGTAGATGGAGTTGTGTATCTTGCATCGATTTCCTCTGCCAGTGTAGGCCTGGCCTTTGTCTGGCTCAAGTACAATATTCTGTCAAGATTACTTTTTTAAACTGAACACAGCTTTCTCTTTTACCTATGAAAGATATGCCATCACAGTACTGTCTGTTACAAACATAGCTATGCAAAACTAATATGGCTCGACTCTACCCCTTGAAAAAGGGTGGTATTAAATGTTGAACAGTTCCCCTCTCTTGTTTCAAGAGTTCATACAAAGTTATTTTTAACATTTGTTTTTGAGACTGGTTTTCTTTTAAATATACGTTAAGAAAATCGTTTTTTCCCTAAGAACCAGTTGAGCATTTTGTCAAGTGACCCATACGTCCTGTTTGTTCGAGGTGTCTGATATAAATGAATTTGTGGTTGAGTAAATACATTAGTGTTGGGCAATGTCTTGTTATCTGTTTGGGGGTTTTTTAATGCAAAGATCAACACATTTGGATAAAGAAAGGACGAATAAAGGAGAGGTTTTTGGATAGGAATTCACTTATACATAACTTAATACTTTTGAAAAACAGGGCAGACTATTGCGGTAAGGTCAAGAAAAAATAGAGATATGTTTTTAAATTATAACAATATAGCAAGACAGAAAGAGAGAAGATGGGGAGATTAAATTTATATGCTCTTTTATTCAAGCCAAACAGCCCTCACAGACACACACAAAGGACAATGAAGGAAATGACTTGCAGCATATCATTTTGAGAGGCATATTCCCCGATGACACTGCATTCTTAATTGCACTGGCAAATGAAGTCAATAGAGCCTCAGCAGTAATGTGTCTACATAATGTATGCACATAATTTTACCGAGAAGGGAAGATCCATTGAATTCAAAAGGAAGCATTCAGAATTTTCCCAGACCAGAAGGAATAACGGTTGGCATCTTGTTGGACCGCCTGTGCAAAATGGGGTAAAGAACTTCCCCCCCAAAGAATACCTGTTTCAAACAGGGAATATCTGTTAAAAAATCTAGCCTTGACTTCAAAATTGCCAGTGACGGAGAATCCACTCTGACCCCTGCAAGTTGTTTGAGTGATTAAGTACACACTTTTTAAGAATGTACACTGTTTCTAAACTGGCCTACCTTCAATTTCCAGCCATTGGATCATGTTCTCAGCTGGAATAGAGGCCATTATCAAATATGCGTTTCCCGCATTGATACTTCTATAGACTGGGACCAAGTTCCCCCAGAAATCCTCTGTGAAATTATAGAATAAGCATCTTGGGTCTATCACAATAAGGCATGTTCCACAGTCCTTGGGTCGTTCTCTTGGATCTCCTCTGAACCTTTTCCAGTTTATCAACATCCTTTGTGAATTATGGACACTAGAACTAGATGCAATATTCCAGCAGTGTCGGTCTAGTATCGAAGGCGGAGGTTGAATTTCCTCTCTAATAGTAATCTAATCTAAACTTTCCCTGTTTCCAAGGATCTCATTGGTTCTGGTGGCCACAGCATGGTGCTGGGAACTCATGTTCATCTAATTATTCACCACAACCCCTGAAATCTTTTTCTAAGCCCCGGCTTCCCAGGAGAGAACCCCCCTTATCCTATAACTATGAGCTACCTTCCTAGAGGTGTCCGCCTACACCTAGAGGTGTTTAAGTCTCGGCTTGACAAAGCCCTGGCCGGGTTGATTTAGTTGGAATTGGTCCTGCCTAGAGCAGGGGGGTGGACTTGATGACCTTCTGAGGTCTCTTCCAGTTCTATGATTCTATAAGTATTGTTTGCTTGTGCCTAGCTCAAAGAGTGACCCACATCACGCTGTAGCGGTGACCTGCCCCATTTTGTTATTTACACTCACCCCTCAATGTTTGTGTCACCTGCAAACTCTATCTGGGATGATCTTATGGGGGGTTTTCCAGGTCGTTGGGCTGAGAACTCACCCCTGTGGGGCCTCACTGCAAACATTAACCACCTCACGACAATTTTCCATTCACAACTACAAGTGAAGCTATTTGCAGAGCTCACCAAGGGGAAGAGAGACAACTACTTTCCAAGTGGAAAAGTGATTGATTTTCAGGGGTACTGCCACCATTTGTATAGTGAGGGTGTGGAGAGCCCTTGAACCAACCTGTAAACCAGCACTCCTAATTCCAACACCTTTGCTCATTGTACATGTCATGCCTAATCATCATCACGTGAACATCAGAATGGCCAGACTGGGTCAGACCAAAGGTCCATCTAGCTCAGTGTCCTGCCTTCCAACAGTGGTTAAAACCAGATGCCCCAGAGGGAGGGAACACAACAGGTAACCATCACATGATCCCTCTCCTGTCATCCATTTCCAGACAAACAGAGGCTAGGGACACCATTCCTACCCATCCTGGCTAGTAGCCATTGATAGATCTAACCTCCATGAATCGATCTAGCTTTTTTTTTTTAACCCTGTTAAAGTTCTAGTCTTCCCAACATCTTCTGGCAAGGAGTTCCACAGGTTAATTGTGGAACTAGTCATGTGCTGCAAAACCAGATCCTGTATGATTTCCAATGGCCTAATCCCTGGCCTATTGAGGTCAATGAGAGTCTTCAGTGGGATTTGGCTCAGGCATTAACTGCTGGAGAAGGTACCTACCAAAAGAATATTAGTGGTAACACATGCATAAAGGAAAACCTACCAATGTCAGGTTTGAAAATTTGGTCTTGCAGGGTATGTCTAGACTGCATCCCTTTGGAGAAAGGAGAAATTCATGTATTGGTCATAAACTGGCAACTAGTATGAGCCCCACCCTCCACCCCCAACCACTGTGGCTACGTCTACACTGGCATGATTTTCTGGAAATGCTTTTAACGGAAAAGGTTTCCGTTAAAAGCATTTTTGGAAAAATCGCATCTAGATTGGCAGGATGCTTTTCCACAAAAGCACTTTTTGCGGAAAAGCGTCCGTGGCCAATCTAGACACGGTTTTCCGCAAAAAAGCCCCGATCGCCATTTTCGTGATCGGGGCTTTTTTGCGGAAAACATTACTATGCTGTCTACACTGGCCCTTTTGTGCAAAAGTCTTTCGGAAAAAGACTTTTGCCCGAACAAGAGCAGCATAGTATTTCCGGAAAAGCACTGATGATTTTACAGGAGATCGTCAGTGCTTTTCCGGAAATTCAAGCGGCCAGTGTAGACAGCTGGCAAGTTTTTCCTCAAAATCAGATGGTTTTGCGGAAAAACTGGCCAGTCTAGACACAGCCTGTATGTGCCATTGCTATTGGGGATCATTATAATTTATATTAGGGTAGAACCCCAAGGATCCAAATAGAATTGAGGCCCCATTGTGCTAGGCACTGTCTCTACCCTCTCACCCTACTTGGCATAATCCTCCTGTTGAAATCCATATCCTACATCTCTCCTATTTGTCCTCTTATGCCGATATTAATGGCCCTGTCTAAACCCCAGCATTTAAGGACCTGCAAACTATTAACTTCACTCTCATAGGCAGCCACATGCGTCTAGTAAAGCAGGTTTCATAGAATTATAGGAACATCAGGCTGGAAAGGACATTGAAAGCTCATCTAGTCCATTCCCCTACGCTGAGGCCAAACCCAGTAAGACTAAACCAACCCCGACAAGTGCTTGTATCTGGCTTTAAAAACCTCCAATGATGGAGATTCCACCACCTCTCTGGGAGAACTTCACGGCTCTTATAGTTTAGAAGATTATCCTTTCTAACCTCAATCTCCCTTGCTGCAGATGAAGCCTATTATGGCTTGAACAAGGAGAACAGATCAGCCCCAGTCCTCTTTATAATCACCTTTAACATCGTTGAGGACTGCAATCAGGTCTCCTCTGCAAGCTTCTTCATGCAATACTAAACATGCCCAGGTGTTGAAACGATGAAAGGTCCAGAAAACATGACCTCTGAGGGATGACTGAAAGAATTGGGCTTGTTTAGTTTAGAAAAGAGAAGACGGGGGGGGGGGGGGGGGGGGGACATGAGAGCTGTTTTCAGGTACCTAAAAGGGTGTTACAAGGAGGAAGGAGAAAAATTGTTCATCTTGGCCTCTGATGTTAGGACAAGAGGCAATGGGTTTAAATTGCAGCACGGGAGGTTTAGGTTGGACATTAGGAAAAACTTCCTCTCAGAGTGGTTAAACACTGGAATAAGTTGCCCAGGGAGGTTGTGGAATCTCCATCACTGGAGATATTTCAGAGCAGGTTAAACAGACACCTGTCAGGGATGATCTAGAGGGTGCTTGGTCCCGCCGTGAAGGCAGAGGACTGAACTGGATGACCTTTCGAGGTCCCTTTCTGCTCTAGTATTCTATGATTCTATGTCCAGGTTATTTTAACCTTTATTCCTAAGTTACATTTTCTAAACCTCTGATCACCTTTGTTGCTCCCCTCTGGACTCTTTAAAGTTTGTCTACATCTTCCTTAAACTGTGGTCCTCAAATTGGACACAAGACTCCAGCTGAGTCCTCACCAGGGCTAGGTAGCGTAAAACAAATACATCTGTGTGTTACATGCAACACTCCTGTTCATAGACTCCAGAATCATATTTGCCTTTTTTGTAACCCCATCTCATTGTCGGCTGATATTCCGTTTGTCATCCGTTATAACCCCCGTATCCTTTTCAGCAGTACCACCACCCACCCAGTTACTCCTCATCTGGTACTTGTGCATTTGAGTCCCTCCCCCCGCAAATATCACACTTTGCACTTGTCTTTATTGAATATTATCTTGTTGAGTTCAGACTTCTTCCCCAATTTGCCAAGGACGTTTTGAATTCTAGCCCTGTCCTCCCCACTGCTGGGGACCCTCCCAGGTGGGTGCTGTCTGACAATGTTATAAGCATCCTCTCCAACTCATTAATGAAAACTTTGAACAGTGTCAGACCCATGGCTGACCTTTTGGTGCCTCACTAAATATGTCCTCCCACTTTGACAGTGAATCATTGATCAGCACTCTTTTGGAGCGTTTGTTCATGCAGCGGTGCATCCACCTTCCAGTAATTTAATGAAGACCGCAATCCCCTAGTTTATTTATGAGACTGTCATGTGGGACTATGTCAAAACTGTTACTAAAGTCAAAATATATCCTGTTTGCATCATCTTCCCTATCAACCGGGCCAGACACCTTGTCAAAGAAGGGAATTATATTTGGCATAATTTGTTCTTGCTTCAGAGCTTCCAGGGTAGCCCAGAGTGACTTTGCAGTTTTTAGGTCAGGAACAATACCTGTGTTTCTAACAGGTCCTCGCACATCTTTGAACGTTCATGAATAATAAATAGCAACAATAATAAATAATTTTGCATGATGGGCCACACAGTTATTGCTAGTTCTCACAATGCACGAACACAGAGTCCTCTACCTTTTCCAGACATCTTCCTTCAAGTGTAGCTATAAAAAAGATTTAATCGTTTCCAGGAAGTGCGTTAGAAACATATGTTGATATATTCCATTAAATATTTCTTTTCAGATATATTTCGCTTGCATTGTTCCATCCTTGATTCTAAAAAAAAATAATTCCTCCTGCTTTGTAATAAAGTCCTACTACATTTCTTACAATGCACCATAAATAAGACCTTTTTCACAGTGCCTGGTTACTTCATGCCTCTACTGGTTTTCTGAAGCGATCGACATAAATATTTATGTAACCCTTATATTCCACTCTGTATCTTTCTTGTGTACCATTTTCTTCATGAATCAGAACAGCAGTCATTGGTCTAAGTACTACACAATGTAATTACCTAGAGAATTAGCCTCCATGCATATTAATCTTCCTCTTTTTTTTTTTCCAGGGCCTACACTCTGAGTGTTCATACATGAGTTATTGGGATTATTTATAAAATAGGATTAAGACACCAGGCAAGATTTATTTGGTAAATTAGTCATCAGTCTACTGAGAAGGAAGGTCAGGAACTTCATTAAACTAGATTAATGTAGAACAACTATTATCTAATAAGACTGGAAGCCTGGAGGAGCTTCCTGCTTATTACAGCACTACCCACCTCGCTCGGACGATTGGTGGGAACAACACAAGCGACTTTAGAAGCACTGCAGCTGCAGTCTAGAACACGCCAGGAAATATATTCTATTTAGCCACTCCAGCCATTGATAAATTAGTTCTTGTTTGGAATTGGCATTCTGTCAGGGAGCTGAAGGGGAGAACTGCAAAGAGCTGCAATTAGAGCTCCCTGTGGAGACGAGGCAATGGCAGCAGGCCTGTTTGCGGAGCGACGGAGAATTCCCGGCCTAGTTCATTATGCAGCCTCGATGGCTTATCCACTCCACTTCAGGCTCTTGGGAGCCGCGTGGATGATCATTCCATACCTTGACTCCTTCACCCATTTGCCCGGCCTGCAACGCCGACTCTCCATGAAGAAGCAACACTCTGGGAGTTCCTGTGAGAGACAATCTGAGAACCATCTGTGGAGCGGTACGGACAGAATGAGTGTGGTGATTATGTCTCGCTCTCCTGGCCTAGTAACCATTGGGGGAGCGTTGAAAACCACCCCACCTGAAACAAATCAAATTAAAACCGAGGTGAATTAATCTGATTCTTTAAAAAGGCAAAGAGAAATTCTGCCTCAAGCAAAGATTTTACTCCAAAAAGGGGAAAGACCCAGTGAATCCATGATATCCGCTAGAGGCTTCATTATGGCTATTGATTGTAGCTAGAAGGGGATCGGATACTACGTTCATGGGTGGCAGGATAAAACCCATAGACAGAGGCCTGAGCCTCATTCATAGTCTTCACCCCTCTGGCAGAATTAAAGGGCTGTAAAACAATATTATTTACACTCACTCTGAGGCCTGTTTACAGTGCCAGGATGGTAGAAAGCGGCCTCAGCCTAAATGAAAATAGGGCCCACGTAGAGCTATGTGACGGACCAGGCCGTGTCTGGACACAGCTGAGGGCGTCCGCTCAGGGCGAATTGCTCAACTTCGGGGCTCCTTACAGCCCCCAGACTGGTGACCTCTCCAAAAAGGCCACAAACCAGTCTCACAGAGCGCTTCAGCTGCCTGCCTGAAGCCTCACGAGCAAAACCCCTCCGACACCCCAGCAATATCCGTGCCCCAGATGGCCCTGGGCCTCATACACCAGTGGGGGGTTCTAGCACCCAATCCCACCTACCCCGAACAAGTTCTGTCCGGTTCCAAGAAACCAGCCACAGATCCCTGGTCAATTTACCTTCTGGACCTTACCCACAAATCACGCTGAGCCAATCCCTTAGCATCTAACATCAAAAGCTTTATTATTACAATGAAGAAAAGCATGAGAGTAAGGTTGTTAAAGGATAGTACATTACATGCATCGAATCTCCCAGTTCTCGATGCAGGCTCTAGCAGAGATGTTACAGCTGCTGGCTTAAAAGTCCTTGTTGCACATCCTAGAATCAGGATGGGTCCACAGGTCTTTCTGGCTCTTCGATCCCTGCACTGCTGCCTCTGGGATGAAGTGCTGAGCTGAAGACCAAGATGGAGTCCACCACCTGGCCTATTTATCCCTCCTTCCTGGTCTCTTCTTGGCTACAGCAGGTCGCCTGGCCCACGGCTTATTCCTGTGTCCCCTGCTGGTAGCCCTTAGGTATGAGTCACCACTCATTCTTTAGGTGTGTCCTTGACCCATTGAGTGCCATTGTCCCACAGGGCCTCGCTGATTAGCATGTCCATAGGCCAGGCTCTGCCCAATGCTCAACCACATGCAGAGAAATATTCAGTAGCTACACAGATTACAGATTCCTAACTACACACACAGACATTATACAATCACATGACTAGCGTACATAGAATTAACTGACAGTGAGGTTCTATTCAACACCCCACATGGCCCCTTTTATACCATTTTTGGGGCCAACCCCTCCCCCATGGGTGCAGCAGTGATCTGGCTCCTCCCCGCAAAATCCAGTAACATGACAAGCCAAAAACCGTATATACAACGTGGAGCTAGTTGAAGTGCTCAGAGTGCATGCACACAGATTGCACAGAACACCAGAACAGGAAGGGACCAAGTCCAGTCCCTTGCCCTCACGACAGGACCAAGAACCATCTAGACCATCCCTGACAGGTGTCTGTCCAACCTGCTCTTCAATATCTCCCGTGATGGAGCTTCTACAACCTCGGGATGTATTGCCACAAACCAGAGCACAAACCCAGCACTGGCTGAGTTCTACACTCCCATTTCATCACGCAAGTGTGAGCTCGTCAGACAGTCTCACAGCTTAACCATGGAGTCAGACAGTTTCTTGGGGCACTCCTATCTCTCCCGGCCTGCCTTTGTGATAGATACTCCCCTCCCCCAAAACTCGTAACAATATTCAGGTTATTGCCAGTTCCAAAGGACCTGTCACTTATCCCACATCAAAGCACCTTCGATCGCTTCCCGAGGACAATGCTTGTAGCACTCCTATGATTAACTAGCTGCTGATGCATTAACTAGGAACCAGAAATCCAGGATTTCTGGTATAAGTGGATTAAACATAGCTTTACATTTGAAATTACTCACAAAGTCCCTTTATTTCTTTAAAGACAAATTTCAAAGCGAACCGCAAAAGCAAAAGGAAATCTTCCATTCAATCGGCAGTGATTTTTTTTTTTTTTTTTTTTTTTTTTTTTTTTTTTTTTTTGTGCGGGGGATATGTTTTGGGGTGGACCTAGAGCTTATTTTTTTTAAACTGATTTTCTTAATTTTTTTTAATTGCCAGCAAACTGAAACAACCATTATTTGCCTTGCTGTACTGACACCCTCATTGTCTTAAAATGATACATAGTAGCATAACGGCATGGAAGATGGGACTTAGGCTAATTTGCCCAATCGTTCCCCATATGCACCAATGACAGTGTGGCTGATGGCGGTGAGGGGCAGGCTGAGACATGCTCTTGCTTTCTCTGCTCACAAAATAACCCATGTCTGTGTCAGCCCCAAAATGCGGTCTGGCGCACAGATATTCCACAGTGTTCAGCAATGATGGAGTGTCATTGGGCAGAGTATTAACATGTGTGATCTTGGGTGTGGCTACACGGCACCGTTATTTCGAGATAACTAGCATGAGTTCCAAATAACTATGTGAGCATCTACACAGCAAGTCCATTATTTCGAAAATATTTCGCAATAACGGATGGCTTATTCCGACTTCTGTAAACCCCATTCTACAAAGATTAACGCCTAATCCAAAATAGTTATTTTGAAATAAGGCATGTGCAGATGCTCCACAGCTGCTATTTCGAAATAGAATGACCCTGGGAAGGGGCTAAGTTATTCCTCCTGGGGCTGTAAATCGAGCTAGCATGTCTACATTAGGGAAGAGTACCCAGGACTCATTTTGTAGACATGTAGACATGCCAATGTAGACATGCCATTTCGAAATAAACTATTTCGGAATAAATAAATAGAGTCTCTATCCCTAGAGGTGTTTAAGTCTCAGCTTGACAAAGCCCTGGTTGGGTTGATTTAGTTGAGATTGGTCCTGCCTAGGGCAGGGGGCTGGACTTGATGACCTTCTAAGGTCTCTTCCAGCTCTATGGTTCTATGATTGTGTAGCTTCGCTGGGCTCGGTTGCTTCTTGGGTGGGATGGGGGAGAACCCTAGAAAATTGCACTTCCCAGACACAGCCTTCCTGTGGCATCAAAGCAGCGCCTCGCTCATAGGAAATGGCGTAGCTCTGCCCCTTCCCGCTGCTCCCTTACATGAGGAATGAACGTGTTAGCCATGTTGACATTTAAATGATTGTACCTGGGCACCTGCGTTAACCCCTCCTGGAGATGAATGAGTCTGTTTACACTTCCAAGCTCTTGCTCCAGACTCCCTGCAGACACCCCCAGCAGTTACCTTCAGCGCTCGGTTCTGAGGGTTTCTTTGCAACCCAAAGATGGAAACTATTTGTAATGGAAGCAGAGAGTCTGCGGAGCAAGACGAGCCCTCCGGAGAGGTGCTAGGTCATACGACGGCTGAGTCCTGGTTCAATCCCAGACCTGCTCTATGCTAGGCTAGAGTGGTTTAGAGACCATTTTGTTCTTGCTGGGACACGAGTCGCTCTGGAGCAGGTTGGATACCAAAGACAATCATTCATGGAAGAAATTAGCCGATGAAGACCTCTTCTCATTTTTTTCTCTTTCTGGTGCTTCACAGCTGGTAGGGGAGTTGCATGAATTTTCTGTTCCCTCTGCTCTCTTGATGAAGTTCTGACTCTTTCTATATATTTGATTTCTCACACGCTGTGTCCATAATAAGAACATAACACAAAGAGCAGCCAGACTGGGTCAGACCAATAGTCCATCTAGCCCAGTGTCCTGTCTGCCGACAGAGGGCCAATGCCAGATGCCCCAAAGGGAGTGAACAGAACAAGGAGTCGTCCAAAGATCCCTCCTCTATCACGCATTTCTAGCCTCTGCCAAACAGAGACTAGAGAAACCATTCCCAGCTAAGTAAGTATTGATGGACCTATCCTCCATGAATTTATCTAGTTCTTTTTTGAATCCTGTTAAAGTCCTGGTCTTCGCAACATCCTCTAGCAAGGAGTTCCACAGGTTGACTATGCACTGCATGAAGAAATACTTCCTTTCATTTGTTTTAAACCTGGTGCCTATTCATTTCATTTGGTGACCCTCTGGGTTCTTACAGTATGGGAACAATTACATAACTTTTCCTTATTCACTACACACTGAGTGGATGTTTTCAGAGACCTATCCACAATGACTCCAAGACCTCCCTCTTGAGTAGTTGTAGCTAAATTAGTCCCCATCATATTGTATGTATAGATGGGATTATTTTTTCCAATGTGCATTACTTTGCATTTATCAACATTAAAATTCCTTTGCCATTTTGTTGCCCAATCACCTAGTTTTGTGAGATCCTTTTGAATAATCATCAAAGTAACTCATTCTGTGTCATGGTACGCCTTGATGTAGTCCGGCATGTTCCCCTTCCTACTAACTACCGCGTCATCTTTTGCTTTCGTCATGTCCCTTCTTACAGAATATCCCTCTCTAGTGTTCCTAACTGGCCACCTTCTCCTTCTCTTCTATCTGAAACGACAACTGTGAGATCAACGAGAAAACCATATTGCTCTGCTAATCAGATTATACTACAGAAATTACCAATAGCAACTGATGTGTGTTGCCATTTCCTGCATGGCTAAGCAGCAGGAGCATTGCAAGAGAAACATCATTTAATGTGGCGTGCCAAAGAACCAGCAAGTGAATAAAATGCCCAATGAAGACCCTTCATTAGTGAAAACCAGATTGTGAACATATATAAAATAACCCATCATAATGTAAGCTGGAGACGTAATGAGCAATGGTTTATCAATCCGTATGCTTCAAACACAGAGGGCTCTCTATCCAATCCTATATTTCTAGATTGTGAAATCTAATACTTTCCCTATGTGGATACCATCCCTCCCCACCCCCGTTCTATACTGAGCTATTATTATGGTAATAGAAATGCACCGAAGAGTAAAAGTACAATTTCCCAAAGTTCATAAAAAGCCATTTTTTAGGAGCACTGGTCGGGTATCGAAATAAAATAGCCACGGAACAAATAACGCAGTGACTAAAACTGTTATTTGTTAAATAATTTATTCAACAATGGTGACTCAGGCGCTCTGGAGCAGGTCGGATACCAAAGAAAATTATTCATGGAAGAAATTAGTTGATGAAAACCAGCAAAATTCAATAGCTGGATAGTGTTTGACTAGTTCTAATTTCAGGGGTCATTAGCCAACACACTCCCCGGCCTTTTCTCCAAGGTAAAGGTTTGTTCAACAAAGCAAAAGGACCAATAGCCAGCGATCAGCCTTAAGGATTTCAAACGTATGGAGATATACCTATCTCAGGGTACGTCTATACTAGCTTGTTAGTTCGAGCTAGGTAGGGTAATGAGGGCAAGCGGAGTTGCAAATGAAGCCCAGGATTTAAATATCCCGGGCTTCATTTGCATGTTCCCAGGCGCCGCCATTTTTAAATCCTCCATAGTCCAAACTCCGTGCCCGCGGCTACAGGCGGCACAGAGTAGGTAGTTCAAATTAAAGATCCTAATTCGAACTACCGTTACTCCTCATTCCATGAGCATGGCGTTCGGACTAAGGGGAATTTAAAAATGGCAGCACCCGGCAACATGCAAATGAAGCCCGGGATATTTAAATCCCGGGCTTCATTTGCAACTCCGCTTACCCTCATTACCCTACCTAGCTCGAACTAATGAGCTGGTGTAGACGTACCCTCATAGAGTCTACATCTGTCTAATAACAAAGCCAGGCCAGGTACAAACAACTCAAGGACTGCATGGTCACTACAAAGCAGATCTTCCATCTTCCAGTTGTTGGGAAGGGCAGAAGCGGGGTCAGTCATTCCAGTGAGCTGGGGGAGTAGTGCATGGGGGCGACGTAACAGTTGGCTATCCCCACTGTGCATTCCAGACTTTTGGCTAGCTTAGCAGCAGTACAGGGCCTCTTCTTCTGCATCATTTTCACCTGCCGAGGGTGGGGGGGATTCTTCCACTCCTGGAGTTCGCAGCGTTTCCTTGTGTCCCTCCCAGTCATCTGGGCTGGGAGACAAGCAAAATGTTTGGTCTTAAATGAGAAGATGGCCCTTGCTGGGCACAGGAACCAGGACTGCCAGAGGTTGTGAAAAAGGCACCATCACCCTCTCAAAAGCGTTACTGCCGTAACGTCTCTAGCTGGAGCAGAATGCTGCTGCCCCTGGTGGCCATCGAAGCCAAATAAATAGGGAAGGACTGGAATCTCACTTTATCCACAAATTAAATTCACATGCTAATGGACTCAATCAAGATATGGGCTGGCTAGGACACTACCTACTTCGTAACCACTGAAGGTGCTAACGGCTCTGTGAGTGGTACCCTTCCTGTCTTAGCATCTTTCTATTGACTTTGATCTGCTTAGGTTTAAGTACCCATTCGCCAGATACTTAATGATGCCCTGTCTCACACCCCTCTTCCTTTTTCCTTTTTTCTTTTTCTCCCTCCTCTTTCCCCTCTCCTATTTATTTCGAGTTTTCATATCCCCTACTCATAACTCCGGTCATCTGAAGAAGTGGGCTGTGCCCACGGAAGCTCATGATCCCATCTCCACATTTTGTTAGTCTATAAAGTGCTACCAGACCATTTGTTGTTTTTATCGGTGTATGGTATTGCAAAGGGCAGGGAGTGGATACACAGAGAACCAAGTGAGTCTGTACCGCTTGATGTTCACTACCTGTGGGAGAAGGGTCCTCTAACCACCTCTTCACCACCCCATCTGCCATCACAAACCTCACAGCCATTCTTGACCCTGTAAAAAATGTACCCGGTAACCTACATAATTCCTTCCCTCGTGCACCCATGTCTTCTGCCCTTTCTACAGAAGTAGGCAACCATTGGGATCTATGCACAATTCTTGGTAGGAAGTCCTATGAAGCCACGAAGAGCAACCAGAAAAGTGAACCTTCATGATGCCCAGAGATGCCCTCTGCAATCCTCTTCCATCAGATGTGTTAAAGAGGAAGGGAAATACCTCTAGTCCCTCCTTGTGCTGAATATGTCTTAGTGTGAGCTCAGGGAAAGGAACTCCCATTCCAATTCACAAGACGCCTGCCCTACAAAGTTGGTTCGATGCCAGTTATGTCCATGTACAGCCACCAAAGCTTGCAAAGTACTCCACTTAGGAGGGAACAATCAGTTTCACACATACAAAACGGGAAGCGACTGTCTAGGAAGGAGTACGGCAAAAAGGGATCTAGGGGATATAGTGGACCACAAGCTAAATATGTCAACAGTGTGCTGCTGTTGCAAAAAAAGCAAACATGATTCTAGGATGCATTAACAGGTGTGTTGTGAGCAAGACACGAGAAGTCATTCTTCCGCTCTACTCTGTGCTCATTAGGCCTCAGTTGGAGTATTGTGTCCAGTTCTGGGCACCACATTTCAAGAAAGATGTGGAGAAATTGGAGAAAGTCCAGAGAAGAGCAACAAGCATGATTAAAGGGTTAGAGAACATGAACTATGGGGAAAGATTGAAAGAATTGGGCTTGTTTAGTTTGGAAAGGAGAAGACTGAGAGGGGACACGATAGTAATTTTCAGGTATCTAAAAGGGTGTCACAAGGAGGAGGGAGAAAAATTGTTCTCCTTGGCCTCTGAGGATAGAACAAGAAGCAATGGGCTTAAATTGCAGCAAGGGAGGTTTAGGATGGACATTAGGAAAATCTTCCTAATGGTCAGGGTGGTTAAACTCTGGAATAAATTGCCTAGGGAGGTCGTGGAATCTCCATCTCTGGAGATATTTAAAAGCAGGTTAGATAGACATCTCTTAGGGATGGTCTAAAGCATGGGTTCCCAAACTGGGCTGTGAAGAAATTCAAGGGGGGGTGCGAGGCGACCCAGCCCCCCCATCAAGTTTTTTTTTGCTCAACAAGATTGGGGGGGGCGTGAGGGTTTTTCAAAAATCAAAACGGGGGGCGTCATGCTGAAAAGTGTGGGAACCACTGGTCTAAATGATGCTTGGTCCTGCCGTGAGGGCAGGGGACTATACTCGATGACCTCTCAAGGTCCCTTCCAGTTCTAGTGTTCTATGATTCTATATCACGTGGACACACGCTCTTGGTTACTTGCATCGGTGCTGGGCATCTTCACCAGGAGCGCTTGGGTCGAGGCAATGTCCATGTAAATACTCCTGCATGAGTATTCCAGTGTGCCCCATGCTTACAGCCCGTGTGATGCCTGCTGGGACGTTCGCCGTGCTTTGTGGAGCCGTAGTGAGTTGCCCAGAGATTTCTGGGAGTAAAAGGCCAGGTTCGCACCATGCCTCTTTCTATATCTCAGAGTATTTTTCACATCCCATCATTTTCACAACATGTTTTTAAAAGTCCCAGCATCCCGCCCGGTGCTTTTTGGTGTGTGCCACTTCCCTGGCAGAAGCATGGAGTCTGCAGAGCTCAGCACGGTTCTCTGGCGCGTTGTTAGGCTAGGCCATGCGATTCTCCTGCATGTTCACAGGTCAAGAGAGTCCTGCTGTCACCGGGGATGGCCGTGGGGATGATGTGGCTAGGTCTGAGCACCGTAACAAGATGTGGACAGAAACAAAGTCCCAGTGGCAGCTGGCGTTCACCGAGACGCTCCACATGGGGAAGTGCTACCGCCTGGACTGAGGGACAAGCACGGACTGGTGGGATCACGTTGCCATTCAGGCTGGGGAGCCGTGGTAGCAGGACTTTCAGATGCCACAAGCCAAGGTCCTGAGCTGGCGGGCCAAACTCGCCCCCATCCTCCAGCGCCGGAAGGCCAAAATGAAAGCTACCTTGGACAGCGGCGACACGAGTGGTGGAAGTTTGCAGTGCTGGATGGTTTCCAGGCGGTGGATAGGCAGTTTGGAGTTGGCAGAGCCACACTGGAGGCCATGGTCATCCAAATGGATGGCCACTACAAATCTGCACAGGCCGGTGGCTCTGGTGAGTCATCCCGAGGTACCGTTCCTCGCTGCAGTGGGCTACTGTGGGAATTAGCTCTCTTCCAGGCCTGACACCTTCCCTGTAGTCTCTCATCCCATTGCCTTCGCCCTCCTGCCATCCCCTCTGACTTCCTGAGCAGCAGCTTCTTCGTTGCTGGGCCCTTGGCCGGGTCACTATGTGGTTACTTTTCCTGGGTGCTGAGTGTCGCTGGCCCCACTCTTCAGGCAATGCCACTCTATCAATGCTGTGCAGGGGAACTCGGGACCGGCTACTGCCCCAGGTTCAAGCCTAGGGTCCTTGCAACATGCATCCCAGGTCTTTTCAATCTCCGGTCTTGCTGCTTTCTACCTGTGCTGCTTCCTCCTCATCTTCCCCAGGCTTTCTTCTCCGTCCTTCCCTCTTCAGGGCCTGTTCTCAGACCAGGCTCCCAGGGTCCTACTCTTTCCCTGGGTTCCTCCCTGCCCTCTCTATTGCATAGAGGGTGACTGCAGACTTCCTCCCTGCTGCCCTTTCTGTTGCCAGCTTCCTGGTTTTATATTCATGACTATCAGCTTCCCCCTTACTTTATATCTATTGTGACAGACCTAAGCCAGCAGCCTGCCACACTCTGGGGAGAGGCAGGTAAACAGGGCACTGGATACGTGATTTTCTCTTTCCAGAGTGAACTATCAAAGCCTGTTGAGATAAAACGAAGACGGGCAAACACTTGGGGCTAATTAACTAGTTCGCTCCCTCAGGCAAGTCACTCAACACCTGCAGCCTATGACAGCCAGTGGGGTTGCGTTAAAAGGCCTCCCCTAGATAAGGAGACGGGGAAGAGAAAGAGTAACCGACCGGAAGGAGAAAGGAAGGAACCAGAAGAAGCTGTGTGTGAGCTGAGAGCTGGTTAAGAGGTACCAGGAGGAGACATTCTGGAGGCGTTGTTTGGGGAAGTGGCCAGGGGAAAAGCTGCCATGTCGAGAAGAAAAACTACCTTGACTGCTGCTGCTACTTTAGGGGCCCTGGGCTGGAACCCAGAGTAGCGGCCTGGGCCGGGTTCCCCTCAGACCTCCCCCCACCAACACAGAGCCTGTCTCAAGAAAGGAGAGCAGGACTGTGAAGGGGCGCAACTAATCCCCCTCCCTTTTGGGGGGTCTGCCCCCTTTCCTTTCTCTTTTACACAGAATGCCCGACAGCGATTCCTTGAACAAGACTGTCACGACTGCTTTAACTTGTTACCCCGAGTGGGGTGTGAGGGGGGCCTGGGCCCGCCCTCTCTCCAGGCCCCAGCCCAGGGCCCTAAGGTGGGGATGTCCTGCCTGTCCACCCCCACCTGGCTGACGGGGCTAACCGCCGTAACACGTCAGCCCGCAAGCGGGGCCCCAGCCACCCGCCCCGGGCTACTTCCTTACCCCCGCTCGTCCTGTCTTCGCTCTGGCAATGCCTCTAACCAGCCTCCAGCTCCCCTCCTCTCTGGCCTTCCTCTCTCTCTTCCTCCTTCCCCCTCTTGCACCGTCCTTCCTTCCTTTTGAATAACCTGCCCCCCTTCTGCGCAGGTGCCGGCGTCTTGCCTCCCTCCGTCTTCCCCGCCCCCGCAGTCACTCACAGGGCCATGCGCTCCTGGGCATGCACCGACGTCTTCTCCTCCAGCGCCCAAGGCGCATGCGCGACCAGCGGATGGGACGCCGCTCCCTGGCTCAGTCTCCGCCGCCGGCTTTTCTCCTGGCAAGGGGATGGGAGGGATCGCCCTCCTGCCACCCTCTTTCCGGTCCCGCCCCGGAGTCGTGCGGGGTTCTAATACCCCGTCACAAGGACTATCAAGAGGTTTTCACCCAAAACCATGGACTAGCCTGTGATCAATATGGCTCACTAAGCTTAATTGGGAGGTGGGGATTTTCCATCTCTTAATATCTTCAGATAACGATTGGATGCCTTTCTGGAAGTTTTGCTTTAGTCCAACACAACTTATTGGGCTCCAGACATGTGTCAACCAGGCAAAATGTAAGAGGCTCTGGTGGATTTTCAGGAGTTGAGACTAGATGAGCTAAATGTCTCTAAGGGTATGGCTAGACTACATGGCTCCGTCGACGGAGTCATGTAAAGTAGTTTACCCAACATAGTCAATGAAGCAGGGATTTAAATAATCCCCGCTTCATTAAAATAAAAATGGCTGCCGGGCTGTGCCGACAATCAGCCGATCCGGCACAGCACAGCAGTCTAGACGTGGTGCAGTCGACAAGGGAAGCCTTTGTCGACCTCTCCCTTATGCCTCGTGAAACTTGGTCCCTTGTCAACCGATCCACGTCTAGACCGCTGCGCTGTGCCAGATCAGCTGATTGTTGGTACAACGTGGTGGCCATTTTTGAGTAAACTACTTTACATGGCTCCGTCAATGGAGCCATGTAGTCTAGACACACCCTTAATGTGGAACCGGTGGAGGTACTTGTGCAACTATCTTTCCATATAAGTTCGGGAGCACTGAAACGAAAACCTCTGCTCAGATTCCCTTCCTCGTGGTGGAGGACACATTAGAAGTTTCTTCTGAAATGTGTTTCTTTGCCCTTTTTTCGGATAAGAAACAAGGCCTTGCAGACCAATCAGTCCCACATCTCTCATGCTGGCCAGGGGCAGCCGGCTGACACAAATTGGTTCGGGGCCAAGGTTTTGCAGTCGTCTTTATGGTGCTTGATGAAGTCATGCAAGCAAAACACCCTTTGGAGACCTGCCCCCCTGACATCCTTCAACAATCTGCCAGTGAGTCCTCTCCATTTATTACTGTGATGGTGAATTTGACTTTGAGCACTGGCATAACACCAGCCCCATTAGACGTGTCCACTGTAACCCCGGTTCTTAAAACAACCCATTAGATTCTGATGGACTCTGCAGCATTGACTGATGCCTCATTTACCCTTTCTTGTTATAGTGGCTGGAGGCGCTAAAGCCAAATGGTTCTTTCAGCGTGTTTTCAGTTCTGGGTTTTGATCATATTACAGTATCTGAATGACACCATTTCTTACTGTCCATTATAACGAGCAGGCCACCATCTCCTTACGACAGAACATTTTATCCTCTTACACTGCTCTGGATCTTACTTTTGTGCTAAATCACTTGGACTCTGTCTAGCCTTGACAGCCGTTGCACTCCGGTGGGTGAGATGGTATGTACTGATCTTGGATGGTGTGTTTCTTCTGATGCCACAAAGGGCTCTCGGTTGGACTCATTACAATTCAGCCTCGACACACTTCCTTTGAGCAAAATGATCTGAAGATATGGATAAGAGATCTGTTCTTATGCAGATGACATGCAGATTTATGTGAAGTTCATTCCTAATTATTCCTTCTCTTCTTCTGTTTTATCAGTTTGTCTTGAGGACATAGAGGCGTAGATGTCAATTCTTTTTGTATCTCCTTTAATACTCCTAAACCTTAAATATTAATTTTTGGTTCCAGGCATCAAGTTAAATATGCTGCTTCGTCTCCCAATCTGATGATCATGATACAGCTGTCATGTCTTGTAAGCCCATAGTCAGAGTTCTTCCTCATTCAGCACAGCACTTACGTACATACTTGGCTTAGTCGGGAGTCAAATTTGGTCCTGCTTGAAGAATTTCAGGTCTACTGACGACAGCTCCGGAAGTTTAGATGGGATCGTCTTGTTTCTTTCTTCAACAAGGAAAAGTATTTTCTGGGGGTATGTCTACCCCTGCACCCTCTTTCGAGAGAGGGATGCAAATGCAACTAAGTGAAATTGCAAATGAAGCACGGATTTGAATTTCCCACACTTCATTTGCATAATCACGGACCGCTGCTCTTTCGAAATACCCTATTTCAAAATAAAAAACGCTGTGTAGACGCGGTTATTTTGGGAGAAAACCCTTTTTCCAAAATAACCCTTATTCCTCATACAACGAGGTTTACCAGTTATTTCAGAAGAAGGGTATTTCGAAATAGCGGCAGTCCACGATTATGCAAATGAAGCATAGGAAATTCAAATCCGTGCTTCATTTGCAATTTCCCTCAGCTGCATTTGCATCCCTCTCTCAAAAGAGGGCAAGTGTAGACATGTTTAATAAACACATGGATGTGCTCTTGTTCTTATGATTCCTTTCCAGAGAGAGGTTTGAATTCATGTTTTTGTGGCTATCTAAATTAAGGGTTGACAGACTTCACTTATTGAGGGCTTGTCTATACTACAGGGAAGATCGACACTGCCACGGTCAAACTTCCAGGGGTCAAATTAGCGGGTCTAGTGCAAACCTGCTAATTCGAACTGAATGGGTGCTCCTGTCAGCATTGGTATTCCTGCTCCTCATGAGGAGTAAGGGAAGTTGACGGGAGAGTTTGCTTCTGTTTATCTCCCGCTGTGTGGACACCACCCAAATATGATTTAAGATGCTTTGACTCCAGCTACGTAACTAACATAGCTGTTGTTGTGTGTATTAAGTTAACTTTCCCCGTTAATATAGACCACACCTGACAGTCTAGCTTGTTCAGCTAGCCACCTAAAATCAGAGCAGAGTGCAATGGGAAGGATTCTCGCTGGTAGTATTAAGTTACAGCGCATGATCCCCAATCTTGGCCTACCTGCTTGAGGCCCACATCCATAATAGGACTTAGGTGCCTAATTTCAAGTCTTAAGTACAAGTGGTGTAGCGAGGGGAGGTGGGGGAGCGGTTGCCCCCAGGCACCATGCTGGGGGGGGCAATTTAGTTCCCCTTTGCCCCCCGTCATCCCTTAACTCACCTGCTCCTCCTCTGCCCGCCACTGGCTGGAGCCTCCTCCCCACCTCTCCGCCCCCAGCCTCTTCTATCTCCACCAGTGGGTTAGTGTGTGCAGGGGCCCAGCCCCAAACTGGAGGGGGTGGAGAAAAACATGGTACAACTCCCCCTCTTCTCCCAGGATCGGGCTCAGCCGTGCGCCAGGTTCAGGGCCCCACCACACGGCGGCGGCGGGGAGTGGAGCAAATTTTGCCTTTGCCCCCGGGCACATCACACCCTCGCTACGCCTCTGATTCTCAGAACCCTTTCTCAGCCGCTATTTAACCATGGTGGTGCCTACATGTTCACCATAAAAAGTCACCGAGGGCCAGGCCTGCTGACGGAGCAGGGAAGAAAAGGAGGGAATTGTCCCAGGGCGATTCTCATGGGCCCACGGCTCCAGCCTCTGCCACTGCCATGGTAGCAGCGAAAGTGGCCATAGCCTGGACCCTTTTGATTCGTGCATGCTCCGTGGGGCTAGGAGGGCGGCAGAGCATTGAGTGCTGACTGCCTGGTCCCGACTCTTCCACCTGAGGCCTCGCCCCCTTCGGGGTGTGGAGCCGGGCCCCACCACAGCCTGCCTCAGGGCCCGTGGTGGCAGTGGGCCCCACTGCCGAGGGCCTACGTTTCTGCCGCTGGACAGGCGCACAGTGCCTCAGCGTAGGATGCCTCAGCACACGGCTCAGACCAGGTGAGGAGAGATGTTCCTTCACTAATCTTCTTGAGAGGCCTCAAAACTCAGTGAGCTGCAGACAAACCAGCCAAAGGACTCCTGACCTCTCTTCTGCCCAGAGATGAAGGACCTCAGGTGGGGTGTGGCGAGCCGGTTCAATGTACCCCTGGCCCTGAAGTAGAGAAGGAATTTGATTGGGGGATAGGGTCTCCTGCCTGGACTATGTGGGTCTCCCCCAATCTCTCCTGGTGTACAAACAACTATTGGACATAAAGGGTGCATTGACAGAACCATGTAAAGTAGTTTACCTGACATAGTCAATGAATAATTCAAATAATCCCCACTTCGTTAAAATAAAAATGGCTGCCACACTGTGCCGACAATCAGCTGATCCGGCACAGTGTGCCAGTCTAGCCGCAGATCGGTCGACAAGGGAAGCCTTTGTCGACTGCTCCTGTAAACCTCGTTTCACGAGGCATAAATCCTCGCTTCATTGGCTGTCGGGTAAACGACAGAGCCATATAGTCTAGACAGCCCAAAGAGAGTGAGAAGGGCACCTGCCCCCAAGAAGTGAGGAAAACCCCGTTCACTTTCCTTCTGCGCAGAAGGGGGCATTGAAGGAGGGTCTCCCCTCTCCTGGGTGAGTGCGCTATCCAGTAGGCTGAAGGCCACTGTGCTCCTTCCCCTCCACCTCAGGTAAATGCTGCCTCCATTCTTGCAAGACACAACCCAGGTGCCCAACTCCGGGAGAGAGGTGGGGCTTTCTTTCTGATTTTAGACAGCCCCCCACCAAACACACTCGCTTTTGTGGGCGCCGTTTTCAGGTGCCTAGTTCTTCCCATCCACTGTAGAGGAAATGGAAGTGCCCAAGGCAAAGTTTGTGAATGGCGTGGGGTAACTAGGCCCTGTTGAGCATTGCTATGCTCTGCATCGTTCTGGCTCACTCCTTTGGTGGATTAGGAGCCAACCTAATTTTCCAGTTTCTAATTCCACTGTGACGACACGTTATTCCCAGGTTATTGACTGTACAAAGGGCCAACGAGCTTCAGGGCTGATGAATGTCATTTTGGAGGGTCGTGCTTTCTGCTCCTGCGTTCTGAAGGGTGGATTTGCTTTCAGCACCGTGTTGGCCAACCGTCTGCAGAGCAAGTGCTTGTCGTGGAAATTATCCAGCAAAGATTGGTAAAGGATCCCCTTCGTTTTGTATCTGTGGCTTTTCTAGCCTTGTGTTTGATTGTCAGCCTGATGTTCTTGTGCATGGTGTGCCTGGGGGTCTTAGTGCCTGTCATGACCCCGGATAAAGCACTCATGATACACCATGGTAGTTTGTAGAAGCCACTTATCTAAAGGAGATACCGGAGATCCTCGCAGTTTATGGAATCGCTATTCACAGTTTTCTGTGTGTTCATGGGTCTCCTGTCCCGGCCTGGCGAGAAGGGGCGCAACAGGGACTGGGAGCCACGAGGAAGTCACCATAGTTCCTGGAAGCTGCGGTGAGTTGGTTGGAGCTGCCAGGATCCCTGATGAGCTCCCCTGTGGCTCTCAGCAGCTGCAGTACATTTCCTGTGGTTCCCAGCCCCGGAGGTGAGTTCGGGAGCTCATCATGAGAGTTGGGCGCCACCGCTCCCACCATTTGCAAATGTGTCCATTCACGGTGGATGCGTTCCCACACCCTATCAAGTTACCGGAATTTAAGTGAAGCAGCCGGGTCACTTCTGCGCCCATCGGGGGGTGTTGGCCCCAAAGTTGGTACAAAGGGGGCCATGTGAGGGGTCAAACAAAAGCTTACCTTCTACTGATTATGTATATGCTCTGCATATATCTGTATAATGTCTGTGTGTGGAGTTATGAATATGTACTCTGTATGAAGACTGGGAGTTTCTCTGTATGTGGTTGAGCGATGGGCTCACCCTATGGACATGCTAATTAACAAGGCTCCAGGGACAATAGGTCTCTTAAGTACCAGAGACCCACCTATGAAGGAATCTAGGTGCCTGGTCAGAGACCATGTGACTCTCTCCAGCTTGGAAGAAGCCGGGGGGGGATATAAATAGGCCATGTGGCCGACTCCATCTTGGTCTTCAGATCTGCTCCTAACCCCAGATGCGGCCTCTCAGGGAATCACGAGCCGGGAAGAACTGTGGACCCATCCTGACATAGGATGTACACCAAGGACTTTTAAGCCAGCAGTTATAACATCTCTGCTGCAAGCCTGCATCGAGAACTGGGAGATTTGATGCATGTAATATATGATACTTTAACAACCTTACTCTCATGCTTTTCCTTCTTTTAGTAATAAACCTTTAGATTTTAGATTCTAAAGGATTGGCTCAGTGTGATCTTGTGGGTAAGATCCAGAGGGTAAATTGACCTAGGATCTGTGGCTGGTTTCTTGGAACCGGACAGAACTTGTTCAGGGTAGGTCGGATTGGGTTCTAAAACCCCTCACCTGTGTATGAGGCCCGGGGCCATCTGGGGCCTGGATATTGCTGGGGTATCAGAGGGGTTTTGCTCATGAGGCTTCTGGCTGGCCAGGCAGACAGCTGAAGCGCTCTGTGGGACTGGTTTGTGGCCTGTTTGGGAAGGTCTCCAGTCTGGGGGCTGTGAGGAGCCCCGAGTTTGAGCAATTCACCCTGAGCGAACACCCGCGGCTGTGCCCAGACCCGGCCCGGTCCGTCACACACTCACCGCTCATGGCGAGCATTTCCTGTATTGTTTCAGACTCGTGTGTGTCGGCTGTTGAACTCATTGCTAAATAGAAGTCTACTGCCTGCCTATTGATGGGCTGAGCTCAGCACCGGTATCATAATTTGGCAAGAAAGCTGACAGACATATTTTAATGAGGGCGTAGGCCTCGGCATCTGGGGGACCACCAGGGTCCATTATCCACGTCTGAGTGGCACTGTGGTCACAGTGGTGCTCACTTATCTCTGGAGGGGGTTCATGTAGGAGCTCATTTCAGAGGTGGGGGGTCAGATTTCTGTTGACGAGAGATGTGCCCGAGAATGGAAGGTGGGGTGGGTGCCATCTATGCCCCCCTTCCCTCACTTTCAATGTCTCCCTACCAGAAGTGTCCTGCTCCCAATGAGATGTCAGACTGCCCGTTTTGGCATTTCACTGGTGTATAATAGTAAGGATCCGGTTGTAAGCTGAAGATGTCTCCTAGCCAGCTCTTCTTGACTAAAATGCCAGCATCCAACAAGTGACTCCTGTGGAGGCATTCATAAATGAATACGATGCCATGAATATCACGAGCAGCTATTGAACTGCTTTCAGGAATATGATTCATCCCATCAGAGAACTCGGTTATTAATGTACCTTCTCACTCTGGGAAGGACCATATGAAAATCAGACAGCGCCAAGTTTTAGGAAGACCTGATTGGTATATTTATGACCTTCCTGGTGGCCAAAGATCATCATAATTGTAACGTATGTGCATAAAATCCATGTGACATATAGTAAGAACGTACTGCAAAATATCTAAAAAGGTACCATATATAAGTAAATTACATGCAGGGCAAGTGGTAAATCATTCTTTTGCAGCATTCATGAGCTGTATCTAATTTCTTCAGGATAGACAGTGTCACACTATTTCTGTATGAATGAATTAGTCCCTGAGCAAATTAACTGGAGAAATAATATAATTAAATGTTATTTCTTCTCCATGACTAATGTGTTATTATAAGCCATGGAAGATTGGGCAGATGGATGGAGATTCACATCGACGGCTGTATTAGTCATTTGCCATTTTCAATCTCTCTCCATCCCCAGATTCTGGAGGATAAATGTGAAGAATTAGATCCTCGGCGTGTATAAATCTGAATTGCTCCCTTTCCTTCGGAACAGTTATTCTGCCTTACAGAATCTTCACCGGAGAAGCCACTATGTTTGCCATAAAAATTACCTTGAGATTTGAAATAGGATTTACTACATTGAGTGGCAGTGATGATGCTTTAAGGAAAGGGAAGCGTTTAGATAAATAGACTTTACTCATCCCCGTCTGGTTTTATTTCCCAAAGGGGGACAGAAGGTTGAAAGGTAGGGAACAATCCTGCAAAATCTTATTCATAGGAGAGAATCTTGCTTACAGCGGGAGTCTCATCAAGTCAATGGGAATCACTTCTACAGATGTTTTAGGATCGGCTCCCAAAAGTGTTTTCCATGTGTGACGAGGTGTGGTCACAGAAGACCGCTTGGGAGGTCTTCTTGGAATGTTGACAAAGCCACTGCCACTCACCTCCTTGATCTCTGGGGCGCCTCCCCACCCTATCTTGGGCCAGCTCTCCTGGTATACCCCCACCAAGGCACAGAGCTGAGATCACCGCCTCCCACCCCCACCCCAAGGAGCAGAACAGACACTGAAACGTTTCAGATCCGAGAAAAAATGCAGGTTAGGCCTCAGCTTGGGTGGAATAATATAATATATGGTGATATACCGTCTCATAGAACTGGAAGGGACCTCGAGAGGTCATCGGGTCCAGTCCCTTGCCCTCATTGCAGGACCAAATACCATCCCTAATGGTAAAACCTCTCCCCAAATGGGATCAGAACCCCACATGCATTCTTTAACAATGAAAGGAGGATGTACATCCAGATTGCTCCCCCAGGTAACAATCACTTACACTGGGCTTGATAGGAAATACAAGTGATTTTATGAAGTACGAGCAGTAGGATGTAAATAGTTGTAAGTGAACACAGGCAGAGTAGATTACAAATTTAAAATAACAGAAAACACTTAGCTAATTCTAACATATGCTCAAGCTTATTACAAACTCAGCCTGAAATTGTTCCTATTCCAGCTAAGCCTCCAAACCAGGGATGTCTCCTTTTCCCTGGAGTCCTTAGTATCCTCTTGGGTGTGTCGTGCCAGCCAAAGAAACTGCTCCCTTCCCGTTGTTTTATAGATTCCACTTGGGGCGGGAATTCTGTTTCTACATTCCACCCTTCCGTGGAAAGTTACTTGGTCAGACCCTACCAGTTAGGGTGGTCACATGACTTCCGCAGACCAATCACTGCTAAGACTTAAAGGATGACAGGGGCTCTTTACAGGTGACCAACCCCTGAGGAAAACGCCCTTGATGGCTTTTGCACATTTAAAACCATAAAGCATTCCATACTCCATATATCTAACTTTACACACAAGAACGTCACATACACCAAAATAAGATATACAGACCCAGCAGACTGAGACATTAAGCTTGATAGTTTACATGAGGTATTTTGTCCAAAGCATCTCTGAGTTATACATATTTGTGTTCATAAAGCGTGGAGTGGAGGGAGGGGCGTCACACCAAGTAAAACATAATGGGTTGTAATCTTTGTACATCTTGAGAAGATCATTACTCCTTGAGTAGTCACATGGAAATCAATAGCATCAGTTACAGAGTAAGTGCTATTCACCGTGTACTACAAGAACCTGGGCTATTGTGAAATAGAGCTGACGGAAAAATTGTTGGAGGTTTCCCGTTGGCACATAGCCATAGACATTGGCCCATGTCAACATAGCCATGTTGCTGAAAGTCAGGCACTGTAAACAATATTTGTCTCCACTTTTGCTGACAAAAAGTTTCCGCTCTGGGGTGGGAACATCTGCTTGTTAGCCAGGGAGCACTCCTTGTGGAGAAAGCACTGTTTACTCACACTTAGCACGGAAAAGTCGTTCAGGGTTTATTTTTAAGCATCTGTGAACGACAAAAGATTTGTCACTCAATTGCCTGTAGAGACAAAGTTAGATTGACACGATTTGCAAGAACATGTCAATTTCAACAAAGCTTCCACAATTTTTTCAAACAACTTGCATCAAAATGGGGTTTTGACTGTCTCATATCATTTCAACATTTAATGTTTAAAAAATAATTAACATTGTTACTTAGGTGTAATGGTTTATGCTTGAATGTGACCGTTAACATCAATGATATTGCCACTGTTAGATAATTGGAACAACTTTTAGACAACTTATGTCATGTAAAGTATCAGTGGAAAAGTTAAGATTTGCTAAATTAAATTAACCTTTTGCTATGGGTTTACGTTTTCTGTTTCTGAGATTCTGACTGTTGACTGTATGCCTATATCTCCATTGTGTTTGTTCTCAGGATAACATCCTTAAGATAGTTTATATCCAGTCTAGCCAGCACACTGTGAATGGATTATTCATCTTTGTTTGCCGATTAGGAACACTTCACTCATGGTAGGCAATAGAAGAAATTCATCCTGCTCAAATAAGTCTTTCTGTGGATGACTTAGCAAGATATATAATCTGATATAAGATTTGTATATGATCCGGTATATGATCTATTAATGATTTTAACTCTCTTCTTCTTTTCAGTATTAATAAACCTTTAGATTTTTTGTTTCTAAAGGGCTAGTGGCAACATGACTATTAGGTAAGATCTGAGTTATGTATTAACCTCCTGAAGTCAGAAGAAGCCTTTGATGAAATGGTTTTCAATAACCAACTCATCATAAAGTCTAATATCTGGGTGGTGAAATAATGGCCCAGAAGACTGAATTTTTCTTCTTGTTAACCTGTTCAGTGAGACAGAAGTTGACTTTTGTTATTGGCTTGCTAATGATAGAATAACCATCTGTTTAGGGTGACTCTGATCTATGTCACAGCAGTTTGTCCTGAATCTGGTATTCTCAGCTGTGACCCACTGAGGCATGGTAACACTAGGGTTTTCAGAAAGCAAAGAAGAGGTAACTTACCTGTTTTCCAGACAGTCTCAGGAATAAATCAACGAGGATACAGCTCCCCCAGCTGATTAATGACTGATACAAACCCTAGTGCTTTTACCTAAAACTACTACAGTAGACTTCCGATAATCCGGAACCTATGGGACCTAGGTGGTGCCAGATTATCAGATATGCCGGAGTATCAGGAGGTACTATAAGACGGTTATGTATATACTGTATATAAAGTGTTCTTAACCCTTTTTATTGTACATACTATATACAATATACTGTAATGTTTTAGTTTTTTTAACCCATTTTTTACCCTTTTCACTCAGTTCAGCTGCTGCCGCTGTTACCTTGTGACTTATTTTTTGCTGAAGCTCACTCACTAGGCTCTTGCCATTTTGATGCCGGACTATCAGGAGTGCCGGACTATTGGATACCGGACTATTGAAGTTTTACTGTATTTTGATTAGGTCCCAAGCACACACCCCTTCTAAGAATAGGTTCCAAACACCCCAACACATCAATATCAAAGTCTGAGATAGTTTCAAGTGAGTAATAATAGTTTGCCAATGATCAGTCACCCTTCCACTGCTAAATAGGGTGGCAGCGAACACACTCCTAGGACTGCTTTGAGTAACTGTTATAAGGTATTTATTATTACCCAGAGGTGCTAATACAATTTTGAGAGTGGGGGATCTGAGAGGCATTGAACCAAACAGTAAACTTTCTGTATCAGTGGTTCCCAAACTTTTTGGCATCACACCCCCTTTTTTGAGTTTTGAGAAATCCTCACACTCCCCCTCCCAAAAAAAATAGCAGCAAACATTGGGGTGGGATTGACGGCAGGCTGTGTGTGTGTGTGGCTGGGTCGCCTTGCACCCCCTAGAAGTTAGAACATAAGAACAGCCGTACTGGGTCAGACCAAATGTCCATCTAGCCCAGTATCCTGTCTGCCGACAGTGGCCATCACCAGGTGCCCCAGAGAGGGTGGACCAAAGACAATGATCAAGCCATTTGTCTCCTGCCAACCCTCTCCAGCCTCTGACAAACAGAGGCCAAGGACACCATTTTATCCCCTGGCTAATAGCCTTTTATGGACCTAACCTCCATGAAATTATCTAGCTTCTCTTTAAATTCTATTATAGTTCTAGCCTTCACAGCCTCCTCTGGCAAGGAGTTCCACAGGTTGACTACACACTGTGTGAAGAGGAACTTTCTTGTATTAGTTTTAAACCTGCTACCCATTAATTTCATTTGGTGTCCTCTAGTTCTTCTATTTAGGGAACTAATAAATAACTTTACTTTATCGGCCCTCTCCACACCACTCATGATTTTATAGACCTCTATCATATCCCCCCTTAGTCTCCTCTTTTCTAAACTGAAAAGTCCCAGTCGCTTTAACCTCTCCTCATAGGGGACCCGTTCCAAACCCCTAATCATTTTAGTTGCCCTTGTCTGAACCCTTTCCAAGGCCAAAATATATTTTTGAAGTTCTTCACGCCCCCAGTTTGGGAACCCATGTTCTATATAATGGAAATCACTTCAAGCCAAGGGGTGCAGTAGCATTCTGAGCATGCCTGCGTCCAGCAACTTTGATTTTATCTCTTTTTATAGCTAACTTAAAGCAGGTAACTCATAGTGACTCCTAGCGAATAACCAATTCTCCTACTTTCACCAGAATACTCATTGTGTCTTATCAAGCATTTCCAATCATAATAACAATAAAACGTATGTCCGGGGCATTGAAAACCAAGATTGCCTGTCCAAACATTCCATCTATTCTCATGGTACACTAACTCTTTGTCCCATCCTCCCCTTCTGATTAGCAAAACAGAAAACCATGCAGCTGTTTGCTTCTCAAAGCCCTACGGATTATTCCTAACTTTGTGGTTTTTAAATATCCCGGGCTTCATTTTACTCCTTGTAGAGTGAGGAGTAATGGTAGTTCGAATTAGGATCTTTAAGTGGAACTACCTAGTCCGTGCCACGTGTAGCCGCGGGCCCGGAGTTCGGACTAAGGGGGATTTAAAAATGCCCAGGAACATGCAAATGAAGCCCGGGATATTTGTTTTGGAGAAGCACCCATCAAATAGACCTTAAATCTGCAAAACTGGGCTGGAAATCTCACAAAAAGAGACTTTCTCATGAGATTTCTAGTGCTTCCTGGTTTGAGATACACGAGACATCATGAAACTAGCCTGTTTATTACTTTTATGATTCTAGGACCTAGACAATGCCAGGGTCCCGGTGTGAGGGTCACTCTACAAATGCACAACAGGAGTCCTAGCATTGACAGCTCCAAGTATTAATAACTTTGAGGCTGCGTCTAGACTGGCAAGATTTTGTGCAAAAGCAGCCGCCTGTCTACACTGGCCGCGAGTATTTGCACAAGAACAGTGACTTTGTACTGTATAAAATCAGTGGTTCTTGCACAAATACTCCAACTCTCCCGCTCAGGGATAAGCCCTCTTGTGCAAGTATTCTTGCACAAGAGGGCCATTGTAGACTGCCAAGTTAATTTCTTGCGCAAGAAAGCCTGATGGCTAAAATGGCCATCGGAGCTTTCTTGCGCAAGAGAGCGTCTACACTGGCACGGATGCTTTTGCACAAAAGACTTCCATTAAAAGTATTTGCGCAAAATCATGCCAGTCTAGATGCAGCTTGAGTCAGGCCCCCAAAATCTTAAGATTGGTTTGATATCAGGAGGGGTTTTTAATAATAAATGTTAGGTGCTCTTCATTTGCCTTTTGATTTCAGTCCCTTTACAGTTTGACAGTTCTCTCCAGAAATCCCTTCTCTTTCTCTGAAAACTGAGATTAGTAACACTGCTGTCCCGGCTCTAAGTAACTTACAGTCTTTTAAATATGGAACAGTAGTTTGACACTTGTGTTTCCTCTTCTTGATAGAACTTGGTTGAACACAAAGGAAGGATTTCAATATTTAAAAGTGAACTCAGTTTTTGACTATAAAACCCGAAAGTTTGGCTTGGGATTTATTTCAAATTTTGGAGAAAAAGTTTGCTTATTTGTTTTAATCCAAACTTACTCATCTTTTAGACGCAAGTTTAATATTTAACTTAAAAGTCACCTATTTGCCACCTACCGTGTCCTTGAAAGGTGAATCTCTAAGCAGAGAGAAACACAGTCAACAGGAACCTCGATTTGTATTTGGTGAAATGCATCAGTGAACAGGATTGAATGCAGAAAAACGGTATGGTCTAAACTCTGCACAACACTCAGAGAGCCTGTAAAAAATCTTAGACGGAGAAGGGGGGGAGATCAATTTCTTACAGAAATGTGCTGACTGGCTTGGTAAAGCTAACAGTATCCGAGGATGCCTATGTGACCTGTTGATATTTTGGCCTTGGAAAGGGTTCAGAAAAGGGCAACTAAAATGATTAGGGGTTTGGAACGGGTCCCTTATGAGGAGAGGCTAAAGAGACTGGGACTTTTCAGTTTAGAAAAGAGGAGGCTGAGGGGGGATATGATCGAGGTCTATAAAATCATGAGTGGTGTGGAGAGGGCTGATAAAAAAAGTTATTTATTAGATCCCATAATAGAAGAACTAGAGGACACCAAATGAAATTAATGGGTAGCAGGTTTAAAACTAATAAAAGGAAGTTCTTCACACAGCGTGTTGTCAACCTGTGGAACTCCTTGCCAGAGGAGGCGGTGAAGGCTAGGACTATAATAGAGTTTAAAGAGAAGCTGGATAAATTCATGGAGGTTAGGTCCATAAAAGGCTATTAGCCAGGGGATAAAATGGTGTCCTTGACCTCTGTTTGTCAGAGGCTGGAGAGGGATGGCAGGAGACAAATCGCTTGATCATTGTCTTTGGTCAACCCTCTCTGGGGTACCTGGTGCTGGCCACTGTCGACAGACAGGCTACTGGGCTAGATGGACCTTTGGTCTGACCCAGTACGGCCGTTCCTATGTTCTTATGTTCTGTTATAAGGGCCCTTTTTTCACAGTCCACTAATAATCGCTAACAGGACCCGGAGCTTGAATGCGACAAACACCATTTAAAACGATTTTTTTTCCTCTTTAGAAAAGCACATTTTCATATTTCGCAGGCTAATGCTAATAGGAAGTGACATGAGTCCAGTAATAGGAGGCTGCGTGTCATGACTTAATTAAAATAACCCAGCTAATTGGCAAAATGTATGCCAAGTGAAATAACATCAAAGATCCTGGCTCATCGGAGAAACACTTGCAAATGGCGCCTCTCGAAGAGACAGCTCATAATTCATGCAGTTCCCTGTGATTTTTTTTTTTAATCTCGGCTGGCAGAGATGGAACTCAGATGTTCAGGCACACAGGCATACTAATTGCCAGCAGTTTATATAGTGCAAGATTTTGATGTCAGCGATTAAAACTTCGTATGGTGGTTGGCTTCCCCCCCAACTCCAACCTATTCTGCTCCTGGTGATCAGAAGAGTCACTATCCAGCCATGCTGAGGAATGACGGGGTCCGTGAAATGTTCATCTATCGTCTTCGTACCTCAACGGGTCACTTGGCTAATAAGCTTAAGCTTCACCGGCGGATATTCAGGACAAGGGACATGCGTTTTTCCCAGCTGCAGGAGCACGTGAACCTCTGATAAACAGAGCTGTTTCAGAAGGAGAAGGCAGGAAATGAAATTCAGATGCCGGCTGGCTGGGTGTACCTCCTCAGTCACTTCCAAATGAGACGATCTTCTGGCTCCAGCGTTTCCCCCCACGATGTTCCTTCTTACTGTCACCAGCTCATGTTAAAAGAGGATTTTTGCTGCTGTGAGGTTGCAGAGAGTATGTGTCTGTCTGAAACTCGTAGAGAGCAGCCACACAGTCCTAGGAGGTGAACTTCTAAAACTCTATGGCCCTCACTTCCTTCTCACGGGGAGCAAGAGAGGGTAAGGCCAAGTCTACACTACACAAGGAAGTCAACCTAAGAGACACAACTCCAGGTATGAGAATAGCATAGCTGCGGTCGATGTACCTTAGGTCGAGTTTCCGCAGCATCTCCACTGCAGGAGAAACTCTCCTGTGGACTTCCCTTACTCCTCACGATCTGGTATCAGCAGAGTTGACGGGGCATCCTCAGCAGTTGATTGAGTGGGTCCTTACTAGACCCGCTAAATCAAACCCTGGAAGATTGATCTCTGGACCGTCAGTCTCCGGTAAGTGTAGATCTGGTCTAAGATACCTTCAGTCCCCTAGGCTACTTCTATATTGGCACGATTTTGCGCAAATACTCTTTAACGCAAGAGTTCTTGCGTTCAAGTATTTGCGCAAGAGAGCGTCTACACTGGCATGTGCCTTTGCGCAAGAGATGTGCTTTTGTGCAAGAGCATCCATGCCAGTGTAGACGCTCACTTGCGCAAGAAAGCTCTGATGGCCATTTTAACCACAGGGCTTTCTTGCGCAAGAAATTCATGTTGCCTGTCTACACTGGCCTCTTGCGCAAAAACAGTTGCACAAGAGGGCTTATTCCTGAGCGGGAGCATCATAGCTCTTACGCAAGAAGCCCTGATTTCCCACATTAGAACGTCAATGTTCTTGCACAAGAACTCGTGGCCAGTGTAGACAGGCAGCAAGTTTTTGCGCAAAAGCGGCCGCACCAATGTAGACACAGCCCTAGTGTCTGACAGGGAGAACAGGGACCACATAGCGGAGCTAGTCCAAAATAAGCCGGAAGGGATGAAGGGGAAGAACCCTGGCTCTGGATCCTCTAACTCACCAGCTAGAGTAGCCAGACGGGCACACAGAAGACTCCTGGAGAAAAAGGAGTGGCATAATCTACTGCCTCCGAGCAGGGACGGAGCTGTGTCTCTGGTACCCAGGGCCTCCCGGAACTACCCCTCAGCTCATGCAGCACCCTCATCCCGGTGGAAAGGCAATGCTCTCTGGCACCTGTGTTTGCCCATTTGTGTAACGTTTCGGAGTGCGTCCCCTGGGTCTGCTGTAAGTTTGCATGCTGCACCAGGAACCAACGAGGGGACAAGGAAACGGGGCTGGACTCCTTTGGTGCCCACCCGTAGGAAATGGAATGGGATGGTCCCGAATAAAGGCCTGTGGAGGTCAGTAGGAACCCTACCAGCCAAGGAGATCAGCGTCAGCCCCTGTATCCTTCCAAGAGCTGCAGTAGTAGGTTGCGTTATCAGCAGGGCACCAAGAGCTTAGAAGACATCTAGCTTAGATGACCAGGCCCAATGAGGAGATGACCAGGGTATCAGTCTTGCTGCCAGCAGCTAACCCTCTCTGCGGTTAAAAATCACAGCATTGGGAGGTGGTTCTTCGGAGAGGCCACCCTGACTTGAAACCCTTTGGTGCTGCACATTGTCCTCATCATGAGCACACCACGGCTGGTTTTTAAAATAGAAATCCGCCCCCCTCCCTCGATATCTCAAGAATGTTTCCAAGCCAGCATCAGCCAGGGGGCTGTGAGAATGGACAGAAGTAGGGTGAGAGCTGCATTTTTCTGAGGAGTACAGGATCTTTCAAAACGGGGTATTTCTGTCAAAAATGCCCTGTCTAAACGGCCGTGTTTCTTTTTTTTTCGAAAAGCCCCATTTCAAAAAAAGTGGTGGCCGCTATTATGCAAATGAAGCGCAGGATATTTAAATCCCGCCTTCATTTGCACTTTTGATGCGTCTAATTTACATCCCTCTGCTGACAGAGGGATGTAGTTTAGACGTACCCTCAGTCTTCTCTTTTTCCACACTAAACAAACCCAGTTCTTTCAGCCTTCCCTCAGAGCTCATGTTCTCGGTACCTTTCATCAATCGTGTTGCTCTTCTCTGGACCCTCTCCAATTTCTCCACATCCTTCCAGAAACGTGGTGCCCAGAACTGGACACAACTCTCCCCACCTGAGGCCTAATCGTGGAGCAGAGCGGAAGGACGACTTCTCGTGTCTGGCTCCCCACACTCCCGTGAATGCCTCCCAGAGTGAGGCTTGCTTTCTCGCAATAGTGCCAGACTGTTGACTCACACCTTGTGGTCCATTATGGCCCCTGCAGCCCTCTCCTAGGGAAACGAATGACGGGGCTCTCCTCTCCGTTACAGCCCTGCTATGCTGGTTTGGCTTGATGTTGGCTTGCTCGTGGACAGCAGCAGAAGGAAAGGACGACCACGATGCACCTGCTAGGACTCTTTGTCCTGTGCAGCAATAAAGAGCTTCCCCCCATGCTTTGAGGGGGGGGGAGGGAGGAAGGGGATGCTGGTGGTACTGTCCTTGGCACAGGGGTGCAACAAAGGGGGTCCCTATGTTCCCTGGCTGGCTCTAAGTGGAAACCCAGAAGTTGTTGCCTCCGCTGCCGGCTATGGATGAGAAGCCCCCCCCCCCCAGGGACCGGCTGCCTGCACAGGTGGTAGTGGGCTGGGCTGTGCACATCCTGGCCCGGCGGTGCAGCCCCTGCTGGTGTAGCGCTGGAGGCTGGGCCGGGAGTCCCTGGCACGTCCCCTGAGCTTGGGACAGGGCCACAGCAGGGGAGAGAGGCTGGGCTTTTCCACGGGGAGCAGGACGCTGGGAGCACAAAGGGCATCCTGGTCCCTGGTTGCTCGGGGCCCTGCGGGCTGCCCCCCGCCATGGCAAAGGCAAGGGGACGTATCAGGCCGGGGCCTCCCCTCCCAGCCTGCAGCCCCAGGACCCCGGCAGGGGATGTGAGTGCCCAATTGGGCCCCAGCATGGGGCCACCGGCATGGCTGCCTCAGGCTCGGCTGGGTCTGCCTCTCCCTTTTGTGGGGCCCCTGCCAGGGCACCGTGCTGGGGCGCGCCGGCGGCTCTGGAGCCTCTGACTCACCTCTGCGGTTCCAGAGCCCGGGGCCTGGTCCGGCACCAGTCTCCAGCCAGAGTTAGAGCAGCTGCGGCTGGCTCCCCCCCGGTGGCGGGCCCACGGCGTAACGGGAACGACTTCCGGTGTTCCCTCGAAGATTTTCCAACCATGCGCGGGGGGAGTTTTGGCTTGTGCCCCGATATCGAGGTCCCGCGTGCTGGTCCCGATGGGTGCCACCCAATTTATCAACACACACGTATTCCTGGTCGACCCCCATCTCTCTCCGTCATGCAGCAGGTCCCGTTTCCCGCCCCGGCCATCAGAACAGGCCCTGGCCCCCGGAGCAGGCCTCCCCCACCCCGCCACGCAGCCGTGGCAGACCCCGGCCTCCAGCGGTTCCCTCGCCCCAACGTCTCAGCCGGCCCCGCCCGAGAGCAGTCGTCTGCCACGTGGCTCTCCAGAGATGGGCGGGGGAAGAATTTTTGATGTGCAGCCGCGCAGGCACGCTCCTTAGCGGGAACGATGACCACACCCCCTTGGGCACCCCTCCTGCCCCGTGGCAGGGGCAATAGCCTAGGAGCCCAAACGGCTCTGCTTAGCATGCGCCAGGGAGCTGGTGAAACCACCTTTCCAGCCAGGACAGAAGCCACATTCTGGCTCATGTAGTTCACCCGAGGTCCCTGCGCAGGGGAACACAAACAGCGATCCAGGCCGCTTCTGGACAACCTGGAGCCTGAGCCGCGGGGGGGAAGCGGCGGTCTGAGAGGCGAGGCGGCCCCCGAGAGGATCTCGGACTCTCCCTTCTCCACTGGGCATGAGCTGAAATGCCCAACTGCTCAGTGACACTGGCCATGCTCTTCCCTCTCACGAGCTTGTGTGCTCACAACGGTGGTGCAGCCAGGGTCGCACGGGCCGTGGCCAGCAGCTGCACAGGCTCACCGGGCCTACGGAGCCGGCGGAGAGGTGGCTCGTAACGTAGCCCCGTCAGCAAATGCCTGACTCAGTGCAGCCGGAGGGAGAGTTGCACAGAGAGGCGATAGCCGATCCCCATAACCATCCCAGAAGGGGGCAATCCAGACCTCACTGATGTTTGGATGAGCCCTGCCACTGACGTCCTGGAGAACCTGTACCCTTCCAAAGCTGACAAGAGGCCCGCGACGAGGGAATTCTGGCCACTTTTCTTCCTTGGTAATTTCCATCCCACAAACCTGATGAGGCGCAGGATTTATTAAGAAGTTATTTCAATGATACACTTTTGACTCCAGCTTTGTAATCGCGTTCCAGCCACCGTTCAGCCATTTCATACCCGGCCCGGCACATCTGCCTTCGCATGCATATGTATGAAGAACGGAGGGCTAACACTTCCTTACCTTTATTAGTTCTGTTCCCGGGGAGGAGCGCCGGCCCTGTGAATCGCTCTCGGTGCTTGGACGAGCTGCAATTACCCTCCCGGGAAAGCTCTCCAATCTGTCAGTGTGCCCCTGGAAGCAGGTGTGGGTTTGTCAAGAGCATTAAAGCCCAGCTAAAAATAATCTTAAAACTCGGCTAGAAACCGATCGATCAAAGGAATTCTCTGTCAGGGGCCCAGCTACCAGCTCTCCAGCTCGTTCAGCCCCCGGCAGGCTAATAAGCACAGCTGGGCCCCAATTGCCTAAACTGCCTAATTGGACCGGGGAGGAGGAGACTGGCTCTAAACCGCAGCCGGGCGGGGGAGGGGGCTGCTCTAGGCATTTACCTTTGGCTCTGTTATATGAGAGAGGTCTATAAAATCATGACTGGTGTATAAAAAGTGAATAAGGAAAAGTTATTTACTTGTTCCCATAACATAAGAACTAGGGGTCACCAACTGAAATGAATAGGCAGCGGGTTTAAAACAAACAAAAGGAAGTTTTGCTTTACTCAGCGCATGATCAACCTGTGGAACTCCTTGCCAGAGGATGTGGTGAAGACCAGGACTTTAACAGGGTTCAAAAAAGAGCTAGATAGATTCATGGAGGTTAGGTCCATCAATGGCTATTAGCCAGGATGGGTAGGAATGGTGTCTCTAGCCTCTGTTTGTCTGGAAGTGGGTGACAGGGGAGGGATCACGTGAGGATCACCTGTTGTTTTCCCTCCCTCTGGGACATCTGGCATTGGCCACTGTCAGCAAACAGGGCACTGGGTTGGATGGACCGTTGGTCTGGCCGTTCTTATGTTCTGTTAGCTCCTTGACCTAGCTCTGGTCTCGACTTCCCTAACTCCAAGTAAGCTGGTTCTGCCATTCAGCTCTGATTCCTGGCTTGACCGGATCTGGCATCCGACTCCGATTCTGCCCCACCTGCCATTTCCCTGCTCTGACCACTAGGGAAGATCACCCATATCCCGACCCACCTCGTATTCCTATTTAATAGGCACTTTGCATGGGGAAGGGTCATGTGTGTTACAGCTGCGGTTTTCAAACGTTTTCTCCTCGTGACACAGTTGAAGACAATCGTTGATGCCTGCGACCCAACAGAATTTGAGTAGTGTGGGCTCCGGGGTGGGGCTGAAGATGGGAGCTTTGGGGCGTGGGGGGGCTCTGCATTGGGGGGCAGGGCTGGGGCAGGAGGGCTTCCCTTGAGTGGCTCCCATTCAGCGATGCAGCGAGGGGACTAAGACAGCTTCCTGCCTCTCCTGGCACTGCAGGCTGCCGGCTACTGGTCACCCGACCCCTCTACAGTGACGAGACCCAGGGCCCGACACTCCACCCCCCAGCACTGGGGCACAACCCCGAGTTTGACAACCGCTGTGTTGAAGTAATGTCTGAAAGCATTCGTCGAGAGCCCGGAGCCGGACTCAGCGCTGCCCTCCACTCAGATGAGCTTACGCTCTGAGTAAACAAGACCCCCAATGAACGGCGGACGATTGGAAACTGAGGCACAGACATTCAGCAATTTGACCACACTCATGCAGGGAGTCTATGGCTGTGGTGAGAAAAGGGAACACAGGTCTTCTGAACAGAGCAGGCTGAAATTCCGACTGGAACTATTGTTTGGGTACAAAGTCCAGCTTCGGATAGAGGAAAATGTTTTACACATTGGGGTCAATTCCAGTAAATTATTTCGGTGAGGGTGGGAGGAATTTTTTTTTTTTTACAAAAATATTTCCTTTGGATATTTTTGAAATGAAACGTTTTCATTCTGTTTCAAAATTCCCCTTCGTTTTCTTTTCCCAGACTATGTCAAAAGGGAAAAGCACCAAACCCACCAGAAACACTTCGTTTGGGGCAAAACGTTCTGTTTCACCCCAAACCAACGGTTCCTGGATCACAAGCGTGGGTTGTGGTTTTCTGTTTGAGTTTTGGTTTGGGTTTTTCTTTTCTATAATTCTATAAACCAGACCCACAATCTGACTTCTTTTCTCCTTTCCCCCAATCTCATTAAACAGTTCGTTTCATTCTGTATCAATTTTCCTCTCAAAAAAACGCTCCAGCTTTCCCACCAGCCCAGTGGCAACAAGCCTGAGTGGGCAAAGAAGGGAAACGGGTAGACAGATTTCAGACTGCACACAAGTGAAGTTCGTTCGTTGTAAACAGCCATTGGAGCGACAGGGTCCTTTACGCTGGTGGAAAGGGGTCATTCAAAACACTGTTTGGACAAAGAACCTTATTGTGGTACCTCTGGGATGTAGCCGGCCTTGGCCTCTTTTGGCTGGAGACGTGGATGGCTGCTGCCACATCCCCAGAACATCAGGCCTTCCGGTACCGCTGGCGCTGGCATGACCTCACACTCACAAACGTGAATGCATCACCCGTTACAGCGCACGCCTGTTTTTTCATTGTGTGCCAAGGGCATGCGGGCGGGAACAGCTGGCGGTGCGTTGACAGAACGGCCTCCTCCGTAAGAACGGCCAGACTGAGTCAGACCAAAGGCCCATCTACCCCAGTGTCCTGTCTGCCCACAGTGGCCAACGCCAGGTGCCCCAGAGGGAGTGAACAGAACAGGGAACCAATGATCCCTCCCCTGTCATCCATTGTCAGACACACAGAGGCTAGGGACACCATTCCTACCCATCCTGACGAACAGCCATTGATGGACCTAACCTCCATGAATTGATCGAGCTCTTTTTGGAACCCTGTTAACGTTCTAGTTTTCACCACATCCTCTGGCAAGGAGTTCCACAGGTTAAAGTCCTAGTCTTCACAATTCCATGCATCCACCAACTTCACTAGAAAATACTGTAGAGACCCACTTCTGAGTCTAAATTGCCACTGGACAAGGAGCAAGAAGTTAAAAACCCAGGATTGTCCTGCTTCTATATAGGCAATGTCCTCCCTAGCAGAGACCTATGTTTTCTGCAAGCAGGCTAATCCCCTCCACTCCCAGCACCCCAAGTACAATCTGAACCCCGGCTGCTATCGTCCTTCGACATTCCCCTCCCCCACCCCCCCATGCGAGGGCTTTTCCAGATGTGTCACGTTCATCGTCCCCTTTGCTCCAAGCAAGACCCCTCCTGGTGTACCAGTAGTTCGGAATAGGAAGCCTAATCCAAACTACCTAGTCCGTGCCGCGTGTAGCCGCGGGAACGGAATCCGAACTAGCGGGGATTTAAAAATGGCGGCGCCCGGCAAGATGCAAATGAAGCCCGGGAAATTCAAATCCTGGGCTTCATTTGCAACTTCGGTTGCCTACATTAACCACCCTAGTTCGAACTAGCGGGGTAGTGTAGACATACCCTAAGGTTCATATCAATTCCATGAGGTTTCTCCGGGATATTGCCTGGTCCAGAGAGTTAGTTTGACATAACCCCCCTTATTTCAAAATAATAAGCGGCATGTCCACACTTGCACACCCGTTATTTCGAAATAAGGGGCTGGTTAGTTTGAAATCTGTCCTCCTGCTTTCCTCAGGGAATAACGCTAATTCTGAAGTCGTTTTTTCACAATCACGGGAGTGTGGATGTGCCGCTGCTGCTATTTTGAAATAACGACCCCCGGGGCCATTCGAAGTAATTCCTCCCCCATGCTTCCTGGGGCTCGAAGTTGAGGTAGCACGTCCACATTAATGGAGCCTGCCTCGGACTCATTTCGAGGCTTTCCCGTAGTGGGGACACGCTATTTCCTTTTTGTTATTTGGGGAGTTATTTCAAAAGAAGTAGACAGGACATGCAGGCCCTCACATTAGGAGGACAGCCAGCATTTTGCAATGGCAGAGCATACTAACCACCCACTTAGCCCCCTGCCCTGAAGAGCAATTAAGGTCAGTGGAATCTCTCGTATTGGTAGAAGTCACAGCTCAGTAATACTGTCTGTGCTCCAGTGTCTGCATCCAACTGTTGTCTTTTGCCTTAAACTCAGACTGGATTCTCTTTGGGGCAGTGTAACGGGGCAGACCAAGCCCTGAGCCCAGAAAGAGCCATAGAGTAGTCCTCCAGGAGCCTAGAGTGGGGACAGAAGAAACCAGCCAATCAGAGTCCAGGGAAGCCTACAAAAGGAGAGCAAAGCTCAGCAACAGCTCAGTATTGCTGGAGCTCTGAACAGTGAAGACCAGGTAGCTGGCTGTCTATGGGAGACGCAGCAGCCCCATGGGGTGAACTCTTCAGGTCTCTTCCAAACCTGTGATTCTATGAAGCTCTGTGAGGGAAGCTACTGTGGACTGTCTGTTGAGACAGATAAAGCCCCAACGTCAGGGCACAGGAGTTGTCTTGGGAAGGGAAGCTCCAGAGGCATCACTCTGGTCTGGAGTGGAGCAACAGAGAGACACTCTACACAGGGCACCGGGATGGGCCGCTTTTAAGTGGGTACTCAGAGGGAGTTTGCGATGCACGGAGTGTAACTCGGCCGGAGGGATGAGCAGCCAAGAAGTCTTCAGACTACAGCAGTGCAGGAACCCACACTCGGCCAGACGAGGGGTGTGACGTGAGTGCCGGGCCTGTTACACGCCGGGATAGTCTTAGCTTGGTTTGCACAGCACCTACTCTGGGGTCCTGTTCTACTCCTAGGCACCAAGGTCATGCAAAGAATAGTCTCCACGGAAGCAGGATCTAAAAGGTTTAAGTTAGGACTAGGAGCAGTACAGGGACGCAAGGTTGTGTGTGTGTGTGTGTGTGTGTGTGTGTGTGTGTGTGTGTGTGTGTGTGTGTGTGTGTGTGTGTGTGTGTGTGTGTGTGTGTGTGTGTGTATTTTAAGCCGGGTTTAGTTCCGTATCATCACTCATGACTACATGTGATAAATGTGCAGGCAGGAGTCAAATTGCCCCGAAACCGGTTCTAGTTGCTGTCCCTGTGACTGTGTTTTGGATATTGAGAACCAGACTAGCATGTGCATGGGCTGAAGCCTACCCTAACCCCGACTCCCCGGCTACGTCTACACTGGCATGATTTTCTGAAAATGCTTTTAACGGAAAAGTTTTCCGTTCAAAGCATTTTCGGAAAAATCGCGTCTAGATTGGCAGGATGCTTTTCTGCAAAAGCACTTTTTGCGGAAAAGCGTCCGTGGCCAATCTAGACGCGGTTTTCCGCAAAAAAGCCCCGATCGCCATTTTCGCGATCGGGGCTTTTTTGCGGAAAGCAGTACTGTGCTGTCTACACTGGCCCTCTTGCGCAAAAGTCTTTCGGAAAAAGACTTTTGCCCGAACAGAAGCAGCATAGTATTTCCGGAAAAGCACTGATGATTTTACAGGAGATCGTCAGTGCTTTTGCGGAAATTCAAGCGGCCAGTGTAGACAGCTGGCAAGTTTTTCCGCAAAATCAGATGATTTTTTGGAAAAACTTGCAGTCTAGACACAGCCCCATAGTCCAGGCCCTGGAACTGAGCATGTACCAACAGTGTGGGAAGGCTCCCTTAGCATTGGTTAACGTTCAGAAAAGGGCAACAAAAATGCTTAGGGGTTTGGAATGGCTGCCATATGAAGAGCGATTAATAAGATGGGGGGGTTTCATCTTAGAAAAGAGGAGACTAAGGGGGATATGACCGAGGTCTATAAAACCATGACTGGTGTGGAAAAAGTGAATAAGGAAAAGTTATTTACTCATTCCCACAATATGAGAACTAGGGGTCACCAAATGAAATGAATAGGCAGCAGGTTTAAAACAAACAAAAGCAAGTATTCCGTCATGCAGTGCACAGTCAACCTGTGGAACTCCTCGCCAGAGGATGTTGTGAAGACCAGGACTTTAACAGGGTTTGAAAAAGAGCTAAATACATTCATGGGGGATAGATCCATCAATACTGTTCACTCCCTCTGGGGCACCTGGAATTGGCCACTGCCGGAAGACAGGACACTGGGCTAGATGGACCTTTGGTCTGACCCAGTGTGGCCGTTCTTATGTTTTTACTATTCCATTTACAAAGGCGCAGTTGTGGCTTTTATCCACGCCCTTGAGTAAGGGGCGCTGGAGAGCCAGACGGACCATGGGGCACTGCTGTGCTTTAGGGAGATGGACTCCACGGGGATCTCCTAGGCATGCCCGGAGGAGCATGCCCACTGCACAACCCTGCCCACTCTTGACTCCCGCTCGGGCGTTGATGGGCGCTTGCCCGCAGTCCTGGGGCCTTTGCAGGGAGCGTGCTGACAGCCCACCTAGGCATCCGGCGTAAAAAGACGTGAGCCTGCTCCCGTTCTCCAAGTCTTGTGCAGGAGCCTGTCCCAGCCTGGCACAAGCGGCGGCGCTCGTCGCCGTGTGCCGACGGTGGTACTCCCGTGCACACGTCCTCTGAAGCAGCCGTTTGGCTGGCGAGTGGGAAATGGCCGGTGTTAACGACATGCCACGGTGGACTGAGCCGAGAGCTGTGCAATACAGCATCTCCCCGCGTCGCAGCTCATGACTTACGGTCGGCAGGTAATAGGGGTGGAAAGGTGGACTCGCTGCATTTATTTTAGGGTTTTTTTTAGGTGACAACCCCATTTGGTGCCACTGACCCCATTCCATTTTGCTGTCCAAACGACGGGCCTCATATCTCTCTTCCGATGCCTTTCCAAGCCGCCGCACGTGCCGACACATTAATTCGCCTCCAAGCAGCATCCAGCCTTCCCCTTGTTTCTCTAGAGGAGTGTTTCATGTTCACATGCTTATTGTTTTCCTTTTATGTTGCTGAAATCAGTGCTAATCCGACGCCACGTTCGCGCGGCTGATAACGGCCTTTGTTTTGCTGCGATCGATATGGATTTCATCAGTGGCAGATTTACAGTGAGATTGTCTCCCTGCGGAGGCGGGTCACAGTAATAGGAACTTTCCACTGAATGCCTCAGACAAAGATAGCCGCATTTAGGCACAGAAGTAAAACAGCTACGTTGAAATTGTCATTAGTCATATTTTGTGCCGAGATAAGGAGGAAATGTAGACTGGAACCAGTGCCCGAGATACGGATCCTTCGCCTGAGCTCAAATGCTGTGTGTAATGGCTTTGATCTGGCAATGCATTCTGGGTAGAAGGAGGCCTTCAGTGAGCTTCCCAGTCGGCTCCTGACTTTCCAGGTCTTGTTCCAGGCAGTGCGCAAAACGTCTTGCTTGCTGTTAAGCCTGATTCCCCACTCTGGCATGATAAATGCAGAAGTAGGGGTTTGCAAAAGTACCCCAAAACCTGATCTCTCCAGGTTTTGGTTTAAAACATCCCCTCAAAATCCTAAAAACCTAGATTAGGGGGATAAAAAAATCTGCTGCCACCATCAAGTGCTTTTGAACCCAAAAAAAGGGTGGACACTTGAAACCAACCCGAGACCACCCCAAGTTCTATTCTCCAAAGAGCTTGAAAAAAGAAAGAGAAAATATAAACTGCAGTCTGCTATCCCCTTGTCAGAGGCATGCAGATCCCACAGACAGATTTTCCAGGACACAGAACTGAACCAATACCAAGTTAATGAAAAAAGAAGGAACTTTTATTCCCAAAACAATACTCCTGTTACAAGCATGGCTGGATTGGCTAGATGGTAAGAGCCACCAATTAATAAACTCGTGGGAAATTTTCCCACGGGCTCAAAACTTAGTTACAAAAGGGAGGAATCCCATTTCTAACAGCACAGACGTCAGATCCAAAGCCCCACAACAGGAAACCATAAAACCCGATGGATTTATCTAAACTTTACCCTACTTATGCATTTTGAAGAGTTTTTTTCTTGGAGAGAGACATGTCTTCTGCCTCCCTCAGTATCTGGAGTGAAAACTGGCTTAGAGACAAAGGAGGGAAAACCCCAGAATTCCTTTGTCTCAGTTTGAAATCCCTATCTGCATTTCTATTGGCTGAGTGCTACCTGGCTAGGTACAGTTAACCCCTTAGTCCCCATGCTGTTGCCTAACCCTCATGGTCATGACGCTAGCTGTGGAAGTGCTTGTGTTCTACTGTCCTACTTGTCCAGGCTCAGCTGCACTGTCACCAGGCCTGGTGTAGATAAAACAATCTAGATCAGAATCTCACGTGAACCAGTGGCCACAAACCTCTGGTCCGGCCAAACGATACTTGACAAAGGATGAGACGCACCCAAAGGAGCAAGTTGCAGTGGGGGAGGTCTAGGGTGGATGTTAGGAAAAACGATTTCCCTGGGAGGGTGGGGAAGCATTGGGACGGGTTCCCTAGGGAGGGGGTGGAATCTCCATCCCTAGAGGTGTTTAAGTCCCGGCTTGACAAAGCCCTGGCTGGGATCATAGAATCATAGAATCATAGGACTGGAAGGGACCTCGAGAGGTCATCGAGTCCAGCCCCCCGCCCTCAAGGCAGGACCAAGCTCCACCTACACCATCCCTGACAGATGCCTATCTAACCTGTTCTTAAATATCTCCAGAGAGGGAGATTCCACCACCTCCCTTGGCAATTTATTCCAATATTTGACCACCCTGACAGTTAGGAATTTTTTCCTAATGTCCAATCTAAACCTCCCCTGCTGCACTTTAAGCCCATTACTCCTTGTCCTGTCCTCAGAAACCAAGAGGAACAAATTTTCTCCTTCCTCCTTGTGACACCCTTTTAGATATTTGAAAACCACTATCATGTCCCCCCTTAATCTTCTTTTTTCCAAACTATCTAAGTTATATTTGCCTAGTTTATCAATAAGAATATCATGCGAGACCATATCAAATGCCTTACTAAAGTCTAGGTATATGACATCCACCGCTTCTCCCTTATCCACAAGGCTCGTTATCTTATCAAAGAAAGCTATCAGATTAGTTTGGCATGACTTGTTCTTCACAAACCAATGCTGGCTATTCCCTATCACTTTATTACCTTCCAAGTGTTTCCATATGATTTCCTTAATTACCTGCTCCATTATCTACCCTGGGACAGACGTTAAACTGACCGGTCTGGGATGATTGAGTTGGGTTGGTCCTGCCTTGAGCTGGGGGCTGGACTTGATGACTCCTGAGATCTCTTCCCGCCCTAGGAGTCTATGATAAGCTGGTAGTTTCACATCTGGCATTGGCTGTTGTCAGAAGAGAGGATCCTGGGCTAGCTAGACCTTCGCTGTGACCCAGTCTGGCCGTTCTCATGTTCCTATGTAGGTGCTGCAGTAGCCTGGGGTGCGACATGGCAGATGAAGAGCAGCTCTGAGACATGGGTGGCCTTGTTGTTTAGGTAGAAGATGAAGACTTGGGAGGCCGGTGTTCGGGTCTCATGTCTACCAGACCCTCTGGATGTGGCGTTGGACTTCATCTCTTGGGGCATCATTTCTGCCCCCCCCCCCCAAAGCAGAGCGGCATCTCTGAGTCTGCTTTAACGTGTTTAGGATTGGCCACTCAGCACAAAGGGGCCCACACGTCAACTGGACCAGGGAAGCCGACAGACTTGCCAATCCCCTAGGCACTGTGTGTGGGGGGGGGTTGGGTTGGCTCTGCTTCCCTTGGGCAGAAGGGGTAGAGCTGGCTGGAGCTCCCTCCTCTCCCTCCAGTCCCCTGGTAGCAATTTTAAGGGCCCGGGGCTCCATCCGTGATGGCTGATGCAGTAGCAGCATTGATGACCAAGAGGTCCAGACCCCGTGGAATCGTCATGGCAACTTTCCCTCATTGGTGGGCCTGACTGGACCTCTAGGCCTCTCTTCGAGAAGTAACACCACAACCTGAGCACTCAGGCTTTGCCTTTATAATACTGCTCCTTTCCCATCAACAAGCAGATTAGCCTGCGTGGCAGTTACAAATGGGTATCGCTGTTCAATGCTGAAAGCATTCATAGCCGGAAAAAAGCAAAGGCTCTCTATCTGACCATGGGCTCGAGCGGCTGACTATCTTAATTACATCTCCCAGAGACGGGCTCCTTTGCATCATGTACCCAATTGTAGTTAGTTTGGAAAGCATCTGAGAATGTCTCTTGGCAAAAGGTCATATCTCCTCCCCTTCTGTGTGCTAATTGCAGGAGTTTTACCTGAGGAACGTGGGTGAGTCTCTCTCAAATGTGTTCCCCTTGCAAGTTTTATTTTTTAAGCCCTTGTACTCCGAGTGGAGTATAGGTCATCTACAAGTCTCCTCCACTTCACTCTGTCTAGCTGACTCCAGGAATACCCCAGCTGTTGTCCTTCAATCTCAGTAGATCTTCCCCGCGTTGTCCAAGGTCGTCTTCTTTTGCGTTTTCCTTGCAGGTTCCATGTGAGAGCTTTGCGCACTAGGCTGGATGATGGTTTTCTGAGAGCGTGGCCTCACCATCCTCACTTTCTTCTCTTGATTTGAACGTCAAGTGGTTCTTGTCCTGCTCTGTTCCAAAGCTCCTCACTTGTGACAGTCTTGCCGTTTGATGTGAACGATGTACTTCAGGCATCAGTTTAGGAATGTCTGTAGCGTGTGATTTGAAGATTTTTTAGAATGCCAGGTCTCGCATCCATACAAGAGCACACTCCTCACATTTGTGTTGAAGACTCTCAGTTTCATCTTCGCAGATATTATTTGTGACGCCATATGGGACGAAGAGTCTTGAATGCAGCTGTTGCTTTCCCTGTCCTTGCATTGCTATCCTTATCTGCTCCTCTGCCTCTGCCCATAATACTCCCCAGCTGCATCTAGACTGGCATGATTTTCCGCAAATGCTTTTAACAGAAAAGTTTTCTGTTAACAGCATTCGCGGAAAAGAGCATCTAGATTGGCACAGATGCTTTTCCGCAAAAGCACTTTTTGCGGAAAAGCGTCCGTGCCAATCTAGACGCGGTTTTGCGGAAGAAAGCCCCCATCGCCATTTTCGCGACCGGGGCTTTTTTGCGCGAAACAATACCACGTTATCTACACTGGCCCTCCTGCGCAAAAGCATTTGCACAAGAGGGCTTTTGCCCGAACGGGAGCAGCATAGTATTTCCGCAAGAAGCACTGATTTCAGACAGTAGGAAGTCAGTGTTCTTGTGGAAATTCAAGCGGCCAGTGTAGACAGCTGGCAAGTTTTTCCGCTAAAGCAGCTGCTTTGGTGGAAAAACTTGCCAGTCTAGACACAGCCCCCAAGTAGATGAACTGCTCTGTATCTTCCAGGTCATCCCCTCCTAGTGTGATGAAATGTTTTTGGTTTGGTCACCCCACAGTAAAGCATATTCGTTGTTGAGAGAGTTCGTGTTGCTGTTGGAGTGAGATTCTAATATGACACATGCACAAGTAAGGTTATCAAATCAAGCACCTCCCAAGTTAGGAAATGCCATCATGAAGGTGGCCTGTGCAATTTTACCTTAGCCTCCAGGTGGTTCTGCATTGTGATATAGTCTTTAATTACATGATGACGTGCTCTCTTTCAGTCAGTACTGTGTTTACATGAGTGCCAACGGCACCGTGGGGGCAGGCCCACATTCAGAAGAGGCTCTGGTGCGCTTTCCTCATGCTTGCTCCACTCCCTCCTCCTTGAAAATGGAGGGTAGGGTCTCTGGGAAGAAGGTCTATGGGGCAGGGGCGTGGGGCAGAGGTCTTACATGCTAGGGAGGGGAGCAAAGGCTGAGCAGAGGTGGGGCCACCTTTCAGGCACGGAGGCCTACAAAAGAATAATCCAGCCTTATGTTCAGGTTGTAGCTTCTGCCGTATTCACTGCCCCCGGTTCAGACCGTGCTCTGCAAACAGAATTGCTCATTTGTTTGTCAATTTTTCCTGTGCTGAGCACTTCATAAATATTAATGAAATTATTTTCACACCTCTGTGTGTTGGTGGGAGCTCGTAGAGATGGCAGCTGAGCACGGAGAGATTAAGGATGAAAGTATCTGCTAATTTTGGGCGCCCAATTAGAAACCCATAGGAAATTATTTCTTTTTCAGAGTACTTAGCATTATATAGCACTTTTTATGTTCAACTCATCACTCCCATTGTCTGCAGCTGTGAATATTGCGGTAATAAGCGGGCCTACCAATTTACCTGAGCTGTGAGCTCAACTGACGAGGTTCATCAAATGTCACATAAACTATATGAACAAACATTGATGGGAGAAGGTGCAAAAAAACCCCAAAAAACACATACTGAATGAGTACCAAGAAACAGTCTTGCTGATATAACTCAGTGAGCGTGTTATGATTATGCCAGGTAAACAGGAAAAATTCAGGACTGGAAATCGAGGAACCAAAACTGGTGTGTCAAAATTTTGGTCTAATCGGTGGGCAAAATAATGGGGTAAACTGCTCATCATACTCCCTCTTGGCAGCCTCTGTGGCAAATCATAGAATCATAGCATAGTAAAACTAGAAGGGACCTTGGGAGGTCATCGAGTCCAGTCCCCGGCCCTCACGGTAGGATCCAGTACCATCTACATCATCCCTGACAGATATCTGTATCTATCCTACCTGCTCATAAATATCTCTAGTGATGAGGATTCCACAACCTCCTAGGCAACTTATTCCGGTGTTTAACCACCCGGACAGGAATTTTTTTCCTAATGTCCAACCTAAACCTCCCGTGCTTCAGTTTAAGCCCATTGCTTCTTGTCTGCTCCTCAGAGGCCAAGGAGAACAATTTTTCTCCCTCCTCTTTCTGACACCCTTTTAGGTATTTGAAAACCACTATCATGTCCCCTCTCAGTCTTCTCGTTTCTAAATTTAAACAAGCCCAATTCTTTCAATCTTCCCTCATAGCTCATGCTCTCTAGACCTTTACTCATTTTTGTTGCTCTTCTCTGCGCCGTCTCCAATTTCTCCACATCTTTCTTGAAATGTGGTGCCCAGAACTAGACACAATCCTCCAACTGAGGCCTAGTCAGTGCAGAGTAGAGGAGAAGATTGACTTCTCACGTCTGAACAGCAAGAGCTAAAGAAGAATGCGTTTTGCCATCGAAATTCTATGATTCTATGATATGTCTACACTACAAATTTTCTCGGCAAAAAATATGCTAATGAGGGACTAATCTGCGTGAGCCACGATCTCATTTGCATATTTTCTGCCGATCTGTGTCAGCACTGGGGTTTTTTTGCGCAAAACAATCAGTGTCAACGTTTTCTTTTTGCGCAAAAAAACCCTTTTTCCGCAAGACCCGTATGCCCCCGAAAACGAGGTTTACCCATCTTGTGTATACCTGGGCTGTAACTGAGCTGCTCCAAGTCCTGCAGCTTCTTATATAGTCCCTTCTGTCCTCTGATTGGCTGATTTCCTCCTAGCCCCTCAGGCCTCCTGGAGGACTTCTCTATGGCCTTTTTGGCCTTAGGGCCTAGTCCCTTTGGAATTGGAATTGTTTGCAATTGGAATTCTTTTGACTGGTCAAGTTTGATGGACTAAGGTGACCTCTCGTTCTGAACCATTTTAAAAAAGGGTAAAGGAGGAAGCAAGTGGTGAAGGGACGAGGGTGGTGAATCCTCCTTGCTTCAGTGAAAAAGTTTGGGGTAATCCGCTCCAGCAATAACATACACTTTTAGGTACCTTCCACCCTGAAGACTTTCAAATCATTTTCCCAACCTGTGGCCAGATCTGCAACTAGTATCAATCAAGGCGTCTTCCTGGAAGTCAATGGAGGCAGACCGTTTTGCACCAGCCTGAGACGGCTCCTATACTTCAGTACAACAGTAATAGAGATGTAGCCGTGTTAGTCTGGTCTTGCTGAAACAAAAGACAGGACAATGTAGCACTTTAAAGACTAACAAGATGGTTTATTAGGTGATGAGCTTTCGTGGGCCAGACCCACTTCTGAGCTCATCACCTAATAAACCATCTTGTTAGTCTTTAAAATTCTACATAGTCCTGTCTTTTGTTTCACGCTTCAGTACCACTGACATCCCGCCACCTTTGGTACAAGCGGCTACTGCCAAGGACTGCACGGCATAGGACACAGCAGCTGGGTGGAAAATGTTCATTTAAGGTCCTCTCCAGCTCGTCAGGGCAGGGCCCGTCTTCTCATGTGTTCAATGAACTCCGTGGCACCGTGTGAAAACATCAACTAGCAGTCTCACGGCATCTGTGTTGGGGGCCAGGAGGTCCATACAGGGTGGAAAAGCCCTTAAGGGCTGATTGGGAGCCGTTGAGAGCACCTGTTGTTCACACCGAAGTCAACGGGTGCTCCAGTGGCCCAGAACCTTGGAGCACACGACCACAGTTCATCTGGCCGTTCTCAGTCCGCATCGATACAGCGATTGTGATAGATTTCAGAACATCGGCTTTGTCTCGAGAGGCTTCCCTCCAACGGCAGACAAGCTGCCAGCTGGTATCCTAAATCTCTGCTCCAGCACGGAGAAAGTCCAGCAGCCTCCATGCCCCACCGATGGAGGCTTCTGTAGGTTGCAAAAATCCCATGCTAACCGGCCATTTCCCAAGCTGCTTGAACAATGTTTCCCTGTTATTCTCTGCTGCTCAGCTAACTCTGAAGCACTTAGCAAGGGGCATGTGATTGCAATCTTTCCATGGCTAATTTTAGACCTTGTGGCACTGTCCCTGGAACAAAAGCAGCTTGGTACTTTCAGGCTATGTTTGTCTACACATTCCAGAGCACTGACTGTCTTGCAGGTGCCAGCCAGCTTCGTACTTACCTGCCACAAGGCAAGACAAAGGGGCTTTGTGAGTGTCAGGCAGAGGTGCTAATGAAGAAATAGCAAGGAAAGAACTGATGAATTGTGCAGCCTGAATATTTCATTGATAAAACCCTTCAGTTTCCTCCAGCATCCGGCCTCTGAAAGTTATCAATGAGAGATGCTGATAATGAAGACATTCCTGATTGGCTGTAAATTAGACAATTCCTTTGCTCCCTCCCCTCCAATTAGTCTTTCTTGTAGCCCTGCTGTGAATGTCTTCTGAGCGTTTCTGATTTTAGACTATCGGGAGCAACTTCAGTGGCTGTTCTGCCATCTGTATCTTTTTTTAATAAGAACTGGTGCCTTTCAAAGTCTTGCAAATCATGTTGATCTGCATGAAGGAGCACAGTGCTGAGACCAGGCTGGGCTTTTTGGGTTTTTTTGGGGTTTTTTTTTTTTGCCTGCGGGTGATCAAAAGTTTGGAACAAGCAACCAGCTTTTTTTTTCCAGCTGACTAAAGTGTTAACAAAACTAAAGCTGGTGACCCAAATTAACAGCCCTCGAGCTATGATTTCCGGCAGCTTATTTTCACCTTCAGCAATGCTCCTCGGGATAGAATGGACAGCAAAAAGGCTTTCATTAACAGCCCTGCCTGTCATGTTGCTATGTCAGAAAGTCTTATTTAATTTCATTCTTTGCTTTCCCAGACTCTGCTAGGTTTTTTTTTTCTCAATAAAAGAATGGGACATAGTGAGTGGTTCATGCCGCAGCACATGCAGACTCTCCATCATAACCAGGGAAAATCAAATCATTCAGGGATTTGAGAGAGGGTTACCTGAAACCCAGTTCATAGTTCACCAAAGGGCAAATACAATGGTCTATATTATTTCTCCTATTAGTCCTGGCCTTTAAATCCTCATTTAGTTATATTAGTTTTAAAACTAATAAAAGAAAGTTCTTCTTCACACAGCGTATAGTCCACCTGTGGAACTCCTTGCCAGAGGAGGCTGTGAAGGCTAGGACTATAACAGAGTTTAAAGAGACGCTAGATAATTTCATGGAGGTTAGGTCCATAAAAGGCTATTAGCCAGGGGATAAAATGGTGTCCCTGGCCTCTGTTTGTCAGAGGCTGGAGAGGGATGGCAGGAGACAAATTGCTTGATCATTGTCTTCGGTCCACCCTCTCTGGGGCACCTGGTGCTGGCCACTGTCGGCAGACAGGATACTGGGCTAGATGGACCTTTGGTCTGACCCGGTATGGCCGTTCTTATGTTCCTGGGTGTTTCCACAAACGTCTCTCCTGGGTGTTTCTCATTCGTGAATGCCACCCTAATGTCTGATTTTTTTTGTCCAAAAAGGATTTGTCCAAAAATGTCACTTCAAATGCCACTAACCACACAGAATCCCAGGACTGGATATAGTTTGGTGGTCAGTTAGGACTAAAATAGAAAACAGCCAACGAGACTGCGCCAGAAATCAAAATGAAACTGACGATTCTCAGCTACATAACACCATAAGAAGATTCTCAGCTATATAGTTTGGAAAGAAGAAGATTAAGGGGGGACATGATAGCGGTTTTCAAATATCTAAAAGGGTGTCACCAGGAGGAAGGAGAAAATTTGTTCCTCTTGGTTTCTGAGGACAGGACAAGGAGTAATGGGCTTAAAGTGCAGCAGGGGAGGTTTAGATTGGACATTAGGAAAAAATTCCTAACTGTCAGGGTGGTCAAATATTGGAATAAATTGCCAAGGGAGGTGGTGGAATCTCCCTCTCTGGAGATATTTAAGAACAGGTTAGATAGACATCTGTCAGGGATGGTGTAGACGGAGCTTGGTCCTGCCTTGAGGGCGGGGGGCTGGACTCGATGACCTCTCGAGGTCCCTTCCAGTCCTATGATTCTATGATTCTATAAGAATGATCATACTGGGTCAGACCAAAGTTCCATCTAGCCCATTATCCTGTCTGCTGATGCCAGATTCCCCCAGAGGGAATGAACAGAACAGGAAATCATGAAGTGAACCCTCTTTTGTCATCCATTTCTAGTCCCTGACAAACAGAGGCTCGGAACACCATTTCTACCCATTCTGGCTAATAGCCATTGATGAACCTATCCTCCATGAATTAATGTGGCTCTTTTGTGAACCCTGTTAAAGTCCTGGCCTTTAAATCCTCTGGCAAGGAGTTCCACAGGTTGTCTGTGCTCTGAGTGAAGAAATACATCCTTTTGTTTTAAACCTGCTATCTATTCATTTCATTTGGTGACCCCTAGTTCTTTAGGTTGCAAAAATCCTGTGCCAGAAAACCATTCTCCAACAATGGAATAACTTTTCCTTATTCACTTTCCCCATACCTTCCATGGTTGTATAGGCCTCTATTATATCCCCCGTTAGTCTCCTCTTTTCTAAGCTGAAAAATCCCCATCTTTTTAATCTTTCTTCATATGGCATCCACTCCAAACCCTAATCACTTGCATTGCCCCTTTTGAACCTTTTCCAGTGCCAAGTACTTCACGGTATAAATCCTAACTTTCTTGCCTATCATCCAAATTCTTCTCGCTCTCCCTCCTTTCTCGCAATACTACTTTCCTTAGTGAAACCATAGCTCACCAGAAATTATAAACTTCACTTGTGTCACTTTGAAGACGAGATACTCAGAATGTGATTGTTTGTCCCTTATTGATTGTCACTGCTTAACCAATAAAGTTCTCAGTCCACCTTCTGTTAGTCAGGCAGTCTTTAATCTTTCTACCTTTCCCCATCCCGTGACACCAGTCTCTGATCACTCACACTCCTCGAGTGAGACTGTCCAGCTAATAAGACATAAAAAGGACCGTGTATCTCAGTCTAGCAGGGCACGGCGAAGCTTAAAGGAAAGCACAAAAGTATTCACAAAAAATGGCTCAGAAACAAAAGCAGTAAGAATTCCTAACATCATAAACACTAATCTTAGTTAGAGCTAGGAGAAATGTTTCCGTGTATGTGAATTGCTTTTTTTTCCTCCACCAAAATACAGATTTGAGTCAACTTGCAACAGTTCACAACTGTGGGGTTTGGGGGCCAATTATCAGTTGGGAAAAGAAAATTGGAAATGTCAAGACAGTCCATTTTGGCATCTTCAAAGTGCAGCCTTTCAACTAGCAGTGAAAAGACATTTTATCTTCTAATTTCTCTACATTTTATTTTCAAAAAACCACTCGCATCTTTGTAAACCTTCACACTTGAGCCAAAAGGGTTTGGTCAAACCGAAACCCTTCTGAAATCTTCATTTTCCTGAACATTTCAAAATGTTCATCATAGAATCATAGAACTATAGACCTGGAAGAGACCTTAGAAGGTCATCAGGTGCAGCCCCCTGCTCTAGGCAGGACCAATCGCAACTAAATCAACCCGGCCAGGGCTTTGTCAAGCTGAGACTTAAACACCTCTAGGGATGGAGACTTCACTACGTCCCTAGGTAACTGGTCCTAGAACCGAACCTTGGGGCACTCCGCTAGAAACCGACCACCATCTTGACATCGAACCGTTGATCACTATGTCATCTTGGGTTGTCATGACATAATTCCTTGTTCAATTTCGTCAGGGCCTGTGTAAGGTAACAGGGGATTGGGAGCACCTCTGAGAGAGTCAAGTCAGGGTGAATGACTTAAAGACAGGGATACTTGCAGGCCAAGACTGGTGGTCCTCCATTGTAATGCACACCACGCTATCCACAAAGAGCACTTCTGTTTGCCACAGTGGCCAGCAAGAAGTCACACACGCAGTCCCCTTAGCCACAACCAGCACCACACCTTACACAGAGGAGAGGTTATGAAAACCAATCTCACCAACTCCAGATAGGTTCCTCTGATCCCAAAAGACCAGACGCATTCCCAGGTCAAATTATACCTCAGATCTCACCCAAAAGAACACACGGTGCTGATCCTTTAGAATCTAAGGGTATGTCTAGACTACATAGCTCCGTCAATGGAGCCATGTAAACTAGTTTACCCGGCATAGTCAATGAAGCGGGGATATAAATAATCCCCGCTTCATTAAAATAAACATGGCCGCCGCGCTGTGCCGACGATCAGCTGATCCGGCACCACATGGCAGTCCAGACGCGGATCTGTTGGCTGGGGAAGCCATTGCTGACCGATCCTGTAACCCTCGTTTCACGAGGCATAAGGCTTCCCCAGCCGACAGATCCGCGTCTAGACTGCCGCGGTATGCCGGATCAGCTGATTGTCGGCACAGCGCGGCAGCCATGTTTATTTTAATGAAGCGAGGATTATTTAAATCCCTGCTTCATTGACTATGCCGGGTAAACTAATTTACATGGCTCCATCAATGGAGCCATGTATTCTAGACATACCCTAAGGCTACATCTACACTGGCATGATTTTCTGGAAATGCTTTTAACGGAAAAGTTTTCCGTTAAAAGCATTTTCGGAAAAGCACGTTTAGATTGGCAGGACGCTTTTCCAAAAAAGCACTTTTTGCGGAAAAGCATCCATGGCTTATCTAGACGCGCTTTTCCACAAAAAAGCCCCGATTGCAGGCAGTTCGAACTAGGGTGGTAGTGTAGACATACCCTCACACCGAGTTGCTTGTTGGCTCTGGCCTCTACATTTTCCTCAGGGCTACTGCTTTCCATGATGCAGTCGCCCCTTCTGTATGGCCTGCAGTCCTTGTTCCTAGATGAATCCCTTTGCATTTGGCTCACAGTTGGTTCCGCTATGTTTTGGTGGAATGGGCCCAACTCCCCAAGTGATCCAAATCACGCCCTAGAATTACCCTGTCCTCCTCATTATTTAATCACTTCACCAGTCTTTGGGCCACCCCCCAGTTTTTGTCAGCAGTGGTTTTAGAAGGGATTGAGGCTACCCCCAAATCGATGAGCAAACAGGAGATCATCTTTCCTGGGCGAAGATGTTTCTCTACCACTGCTTGGGTCAAACGTCAACTCCACGGTGCGTGAATGACTTTATGCCTTGGCTCAAAATAAAAAGTGTAATGCTACGTGCAGGCAGATGGAACTGGTAAACAACATTCTAAGATCTCCCTTTGCTTCTTCCTTTCACTTCAGTAACAGCCTGAGCCTCCTTCTTGCCAATACATCTTCCTTTGACAGCAGCTGCTGTCATGACATGAGGGTACCATAAGCTCACTGCTTTTGTGATAATGGTTCTCCCTCCTAACGCGGCTCAGTCCCCCGTTCCTTTCATCAAGCCAATGAGGAGAATAACGTTGCACATCATTTTCACATACCTTAAAGCAAAATCCCCTCCTTGCAAAATCTTTTGTTTTATAACAAGGGAAAATATTGCAACCTGCTATTTTCCGATGCAAAACACAACGGCTGCATCTAGACTGGCAAGTTTTTCCGCAAAAGCGGGTGCTTTTGCAGAAAAACTTGCCAGTTGTCTACACTGGCCACTTGAATTTCTGCAAGAACACTGATGATCTCATGTAAGATCGTCAGTGTTCTTGCGGAAATACTATGCTGCTCCCATTCGGGCAAAAGCCCTCTTGCGCAAATGCTTTTGCACAAGAGGACCAGTGTAGACAACGCGGTATTATTTTGCGCAAAAAAGCCCCAATGGCGAAAATGGCGATCGGGGCTTTCTTGCGCAAAACCGCGTCTAGATTGGCACGGACGCTTTTCCGCAAAAAGTGCTTTTGCAGAAAAGCGTCCGTGCCAATCTAGACGTTCTTTTCCGCAAATGCTTTTAACGGAAAACTTTTCCGTTAAAAGCATTTGTGGAAAATCATGCCAGTTTAGACGTAGCCAACGATCGTAGCAAAAAGAAACAGACTACGCAGCCAAAATGTGCACTAACGTCTCCCCGGCCTCACCCATCGCCGGCGCGTTTTTCCAGGCCTTCGCTGTCCCTGGGAATTGTTCCGTCCAGGTGGGGGTATTTCTCGGACAGCTTTGCTCCAGGAATTTTTAGGGGGAAGTTCTATGGCCAATGGTCCACAGGAGGTCCAACTCACTGATCACCGGGGTGCCTTCTGGCCTTGGAACCAATTCATCCGCGGTGCGTCTACACGACAAGCTGGGGGGGTGCGATTCCTTCATTCATGTATACATAGGCGCATTACTTCACAGTGGTCTCGTGTGACTGTGGATAGCTGCGTGGCTGTGGTAACCCTGGCAGCGACAGCAGAGTCACGCTGATCATGGAAACTGCCGGCTATGTCCTCGGCCCAGCTCATCTGGGCCTCCAGGGCCTCTCTCTGCACCACCGCAGCTGTGCTGTTATGTAGACTCCTGCTCGTTCAATGGGCAGGGGGATTATCCCCAACCCACACAGCTTAATTGGATCCCTGTGTCTAAGGAAAGTGCCAGGGTGACTGCTGTGCTACAAATGCTGAAACAGCTAGAGCCATGGAACAGCGCGCTGGTGTTCTCGGGATTGATATTTGGTCACGAATAAAGTGTCTAGAAATAGAAATAAGCTCCATAGGCCAGATTCTCTGGCCTACTCCGCTCTGTTTGTGCCTCAGCCACTGGTGCTCCTTGATAAGTCTCCTCTGTAGAGGGCTGGCCGAAAGCGGGCCTACAGCCGCCATGGTAGTACATCGGCCATCCCCAGCTGGCAAATGGGCAGCTCCGCCAGCCATCACGAGTTAGAACAGCCCCCAACTGCTCTACTGTCGGCCATCACCAGCATCGAACCAGACCCAAGAACTGGTCGCTGCCACTGGCTTCCTTTTCACCCCCTATTTTTAACGCTATCCCGCGTGGGTCAAGGATACCACTGAACGCCTCACTGACCATGCAACAGTGGAGGCCTTTTGGTGTAATGAAGCCTACTGCACTCCCCACGCCCTCACACTGAGCCCTGAGGCAACCCGAGAACAGGAGACAGCATCACTTAGCCCTCAAGCTCGCTCTTAGTTTTCCTCAGCGCCACCTTACCAGGCCCCTGTTTGCTGTCCTCAGCTTTCTGCGGCCTTCACCGTGGCTTTCTGGGGTGGTTTTTCCCTCACACATAAGACATAGAGCTACAATCCAAGCAATGCCCCTCTCCTATATTTATCTGTCGCAGGAAAACCCCTTAGGCTGAGGAGCCAGCTCGTAGTCTAGCGTCATACTTGGCATCTCTTTTTTGGGCAGAAGCCCCTGCTGTTTCAGCTAGCGGTGCGCCATTGATCCTAAGCCAAGCTGTCTGTTACACCCGTCAGCTTCAACAAGGTTTAACCCACCCCTCCCAACATCACTAGGGCCTTGACTTCCCAGTGAGGACCAACCGAGATACCTTTACTTATGGAGAGTGCTGAGGAAGGAAGCCTCATTTTTGGTGAGGGATCTTGAGGGTAAATTTACACTTCAATAAAAGACCCGTGACTGGCCCAGGTCATCTGTCTTGGGCTTTAGGGCTAAAAACTTGCAGTGTTATCATTTGGCTGTTAAAATCTCTCCTCTCGGCGGGTCTCAGCGCCTGGGCCCCAGCCTGACGGGGATTATCTCCATTGCAATTTTATAGCCCTTCAGCCGGCCCCCGGAGAGCCCGAGTTATAATATTCCTGTCAGGGCCCAAAGTGAGCCCAAGCCAGCCACGAAACCCTGCTCCCTGAGACGGAACAGGGGGATAATCTGGAGTTCCCCACAGAAGAGGAAGGCAAGAAGAAGGGGGGGGAAAGCAAGGTCGGGTGTCTCGCTAGCACCGTGGTCAGTGCCTCACAGATGGAGCGGGCGGGCTGCAAATCTTACCTCAGACTTGCTCCTGCTACATTCTTTGGAGTGAAGCAGGGCTCGGCTCAGCACTCGGCTGACAGGATTACGGCCTTGTGAGTCGGGCCGCTGCCAAAGGGGCATTGAGGCACACAGGCCGGAGGCAAGGTGATGATGGCGAACAGAGAGCGGTGCTGGAGAAGCCTCGTCGGGTAGGAGGCCACAGTTTTTTGGCCAAAGCCAGATGAACTCTCATGCCTGGGTGGCTTTGTAACGCCCGGGGTGCTGGGAAGTATCCAGGCCACTGAACGGGAGACGAGTCCCACGCTGCAGAGAGTTCTGCTGTTTGTTCTACAGACAATGCCCCCGTCCACTCATCTCTGGGCTTGCTTGTCAGCAGCTAGCAACGGTCTGTGGTAGCTCCCTGCCCCTGAAAGCTGGTGACTCTTTGGGCCTGCCCAGGCCCTGCCAGACGGATCCTCCACTCATCCGTGTTCAGACCTGGACTCCGGTGAAGGAGGCAGGCCCTCGGGGTGGGACGAAGAGGCACAGGAGCCCCAGGTGGATGGAGGAGAAGTCTGAGGAAGCCTGAGTGGGCAAAGGAAGCCCTCCGGGGAGAAATGGGGCAAGGCGCCAGGCTGTGGGTGAGGCCAGCTGCCCGGGGGTGAGGGGAGAGCTGCATGAGCTGCAGTGCAGGAGAGAAGGCAAGTGCCGTCTCCTCACCACACAGGTGCATAGAAAGGGGGCGGAGCCTCCATTGCGTCCTGCCCCTCTCATCACATCCAGTGGCGTAGCTACCCAGGTACGCCCCAGTGCACACATAAGAACATAAGAACGGCCATACTGGTCAGACCAAAGGTCCTTCTAGCCCAGTATCCTGTCTGCCGACAGTGGCCAGCACCAGGTGCCCCAGAGAGGGTGGACCGAAGACAACGATCAAGCCATTTGTCTCCTGCCATCCCTCTCCAGCCTCTGACAAACAGAGGCCAAGGACACCATTTTATCCCCTGGCTAATAGCCTTTTATGGACCTAACCTCCATGAATTTATCCAGCTTCTCTTTAAACTCTATTATAGTTCTAGCCTTCACAGCCTCCTCTGGCAAGGAGTTCCACAGGTTGACTACACGCTGTGTGAAGAAGAACTTTCTTTTATTAGTTTTAAACCTGTTACCCATTAATTTCATTTGGTGTCCTCTAGTTCTTCTATTTAGGGAACTAATAAATAACTTTTCTTTATTCGCCCTCTCCACACCACTCATGATTTTATAGACCTCTATCCTATCCCCCCTCAGTCTCCTCTTTTCTAAACTGAAAAGTCCCAGTCGTTTTAACCTCTCCTCATATGGGACCCGTTCCAAACCCCTAATCATTTTAGTTGCCCTTTTCTGAACCCTTTCCAAGGCCAAAATATCTTCATGCTGCGCCATGCTGAACCCCGCGAGATTTACTCTCCCTAGCACAGCACAAGCCGGGGGAGGGGGGAGTCTGTAGCTCCCTACGTCTCATTCACCTTCCCACGTGGCGCCGGAGGCAACACGGAAAGTTGAGCCCCACATTCCCGGTACCACACAGGTGCCATTTCCCGGTGATTCTTTCCAGGTCCTTCACAATGCAGCACCCGTCCCCAGGGCCTTTCCGTCAGCATCGGTGTGTTGGGAAAGACCCTGCCATGTACAACTGGGGCAGAAACTTCACTGTGGCATGGGGCAGGGTGGGGTAAACCGAGTCCCAGCTCTGCGGTGCTCCAAAGGGTATTAGGTGAAATCGCTCTGGAGGTAGGAACCAGCCAGGTGGCTTTTCACTGCCATCCTTCCCATGGAGTTTACTTGGTAGAACGACTGACGGTTCTGCTCCACGGGGTCGTCTCACCTGTCAATTGACTGGGTCAGCCGCATGTGGGGAATTCGCCGAGAGCCAATCACCTACGCGACTTAATGGCACCGCACCAGGTCACTGAGTCCTCCAGCTGTGGGGGAAAATGGGCAGCAATACCCCAAAGGGCCTGACCCAGAGATATAGAGGGAAGTAACGGACAGATGTTGTTGGAACAAGAGTCCTTTCCTTACAGCACAAGTCCCCGTGAGGTCCGCCTGTCTGTGTAATGACTGCCCTGTCCTTTCTCCCATGAGTCCCCGTGACATCCGCCTGTCTGTGTAATGACTGCCCTGTCCTTTCCCCCACGAGTCCCCGTGACGTCCGCCTGTCTGTGTAATGACTGCCCTGTCCTTTCCCCCACGAGTCCCCGTGACGTCCGCCTGTCTGTGTAATGACTGCCCCGTCCTTTCCCCCACGAGTCCCCGTGACATCCGCCTGTCTGTGTAATGACTGCCCTGTCCTTTCCCCCACGAGTCCCCGTGACGTCCGCCTGTCTGTGTAATGACTGCCCTGTCCTTTCCCCCACGAGTCCCCGTGACGTCCGCCTGTCTGTGTAATGACTGTCCTGTCCTTCCCCCCACGAGTCCCCGTGAGGGCCGCCTGTCTGTGTAATGACTGTCCTGTCTTTTCCCCCACGAGTCCCCATGACGTCGGCCTGTCTGTGTAATGACTGTCCTGTCCTTTCCCCCACGAGTCCCTGTGAGGTCCGCCTGTCTGTGTAATGACTGTCCTGTCCTTTTCACCCATGAGTCCTTGTGACGTCCGCCTGTCCTGGGCAAGGACTCCTACCTGATCTGCCCCCCTTCCTTCGTCTGCATTAGTAGTAGCCTCGCCAGCCCTTTTCTGTTATTTATAGCCGACCCACAGTCCCACCCAAATTCTCCTCAGGTCTCTCCTGCTTTATCTGCCCCTTACCTGGGCCCTGCCCCCTCCCACTGCTACCAGACCTCTGTCACAAAGAGAGATCCCATCAAGGGATTCCTCTAGATATCGTGTGAGGTGAGGTGACTTTCAGAGGAAGCCAACATAACAGAGGGAGACAAGGAGTAGCAGGAATTTCTTTTTAGACTGCACGCTCTTTGGAGTGGGGACTTTCTCTTGCAATATATTTGTACAGCACCCAGCACATGCGGGGCCCCAATCTTTACTGCGTCTCTCGGCCTTAAATACACATTGCCAAAAAGTAGAACACTGTTCCATACAGCTTTATTTTACCAGCTTTTCTAAGGGTTTTACCTTCAAAGATCTTGGCAAATGCATTCATTAACTTTGTGTCCTGCTAAAATTCAAGTTTGCTAATTAACAAAAAATATAGCAGTTGTAGTTCTGGGTGTCTGTAATAAATCCCTGTGTAAGCAAAAGCCACGAAACCATCAAAATGTCTGCTAAGCTCACAGTCTGATTTGAACTAGGCCCCCCAAAGGAATTGATGAACCAGGCTGAAGCTCTGAGGAGACGTAGAATCCTTAATCAATTATGCTCTTTCGTGTTGGCTTTAAAATAGGGTGAAATTAGGATAAAATTAGCATTTGTTCTGAATTTTATTAATGAGTTTCCCCAAACCTTAAATGGATTTTATCTGTTCACGTGTGTGTGATTATAGACCGGGTGACAAAACACACATGATTGTCTTATTAAATGTAAGCAAATTGTATGGTTTTTGCTAGTACTCATACTCATTGCAAATGACTATTAAATCAAATACCATTACTTGCCCGTGGCAGAACTCCTGTGAGCTGTACATTAGGGATTTGAACTCAGGCAAATGAGTCCCCATAGGTCGTTTCTTTCCTAGTTAAAATACCATTTGCCTGCTTGTTTTATTTTAGGGCGTGAAATCCAAATGGTGGGTAAAAGAAATGTAATTGCAACTGACAAATATTCTGCACAAACAAACTTTAAGCATTGCACTCAAAACTGACTGCCTCTCTTTGTATATTGACATGATTTCTCTTCCTTGATTGGATGATCTGACTTTCATCCATTTCATCTACTTTTCTTCTACATCTTCTTCATTAACTGGAAGTTAATTACATTTGGGGCAGACTCTACCATTCTCACGCAAGAAGAAGAGTCGCTTTTGTGACTAAAATGTGTGATTCAATAGACCTGGGCAAATATTTGTACGATCAAAATGTCACTTGTACAAATATTCTTGCAAGGGGAATGAACACTGCTATGAACACACTCAGGCTGTGTCTAGACTGGCCAGTTTTTCCGGAAAATCAGCCGCTTTTCCGGAAAAACTTGCCAGCTGTCTACACTGGCCACTTGAATTTCCGCAAAAGCACTGACTTCCTACTGTAAGAAATCAGTGCTTCTTGCGGAAATACTATGCTGCTCCCGTTCAGGCAAAAGTCCTTTTGCGCAAAACTTTTGCGCAAAAGGGCCAGTGTAGACAGCTCAGATTTGTTTTCCGCAAAAAAGCCCCAATCGTGAAGATGGCAATAGGGGCTTTTTTACGGAAAAGCGTGTCTAGATTGGCACGGACGCTTTTCCGCAAAAAGTGCTTTTGCGGAAAAGCGTCCGTGCCAATCTAGACGCTCTTTTCCAAAAATGCTTTTAACGGAAAACTTTTCCATTAAAAGCATTTCCAGAAAATCATGCCAGTCTAGACACAGCCTCAGGGTGCATCTAGAAAACACTCTTCTGCCGGAATAAGCTACGCAATTTGCGTTAGGGAAATTGCGTAGCTTATTCCGAGTCTAGGTCACAAGAGCTTATCTTGAAATTTGGGGCTGTGGAGACAGCCGCAAATTTCAAAATAAGGCACTATTCTGACAAATCGCTTAACTCTCGAGGGTTACAGGGACGCCGGAATAGCACGCCCGTTATTTTGGGAAATAGCAGACACGTTTAAAGACACGGCGTTGCTATTTCGGAATACTTCCGGTATCCCAAAAGAGCGCCGCGGTCTAGAGAGACCCTCGGACAAAACTGCTAAGAAGTGGTAGAAAATACATCCTGTTGATGAATGGCACATTGAAAAGCACCTAAGGATTTACTCCTCCTCTTCACTATCAAGGCCCCTCACGACCTATCCCAGCCCTACCTAGCCGCTCTCATTCACTATTAAGACGTCAGCTTCTGCCTCTGATCGGTGCATAATGCCAGCCTTCATCGCCACGTGTTACATTTCAAACAAGCAGCGCTGCTTTCTCCCTTCCTGCCCGCTTCCATTTTAAGAGGCGCACCCCCTGGCCATCTGTGATGCTACCTCATTACCCAACTGCAAGCCCTTACAGCTTGCCTCCAAACCAATCGACAAGGCCTGGGCTGATGAGATTGTGGCTTGTCATGCAGATGGCTGTTGCCTTGTGGTTCCATGTACCCTATCGTCTGTCTGGGCCTCACTGTGGTCTTAAATATAGCCTGGAAGTAGCGCCAGGCAAGTAACTGACATTTGCTGGCTCTTCTGAAAAATCAGAGAGGAAAAAAAAATCCGTTCCGGGGAAATCCAAACCAAACATTGTTGGCTGAATTTTTGTCAATTCAAGCCAATTGATTTTGGGTCAAAGAAAGTGCTGTGCTCCCCTCACAAGGGTCAGTGTGTGGGTGCTGTTTGTGCTTTTGTCCTCCAACCCCACTGTAATCATGAGTCCACTCTTGGGCCCCTCCCCTCGGATGTAAGAGACACCAATCCCTCGCTATGGAAGAGGGATTTCAATCCACCCCTTCCCGGAGGTGCCCTAAGCACCAGCCATTGAGTTGTTCTCACACTCCCTCCCCTGGCCCAATGACTAGCCATGTGGTTTAAACACACGCATTTTTCTTCATGCAGTGCACAGTCAACCTGTGGAACTCCTTGCCAGAGGGTGTTGTGAAGACAAAACTTGAAAAGGGTTCAAAAAAGAGCTACATAAATTCATGGAGGTTAGGTCCATCAATGGCTATTAGCCAGGATAGGTAGGAATGGTGTCCCCAGCCTTTGTGTGCCTGGAAATGGGTGACAGGAGAGGGATCCCTGTTCTGTTCACTCCCTCTGGGGCACTGGGCATTGGCCACTGTGGGCAGACAGGACACTCGGCTGGATGGACCGTTGGTCTGACCCAATCTGGCTGTTCTTGTCTCTTGCACTGAAACAGTGAATGCAGCAAGTGGAACCGCGAGCCTGCACTTTGATTCCATGATCACTAGAACTAGTGAAACCCTGCACGAGGCTCGCACGGATGGATAATGCTCGTACGTTCTAAAGTGGAATGGTTTTCATGGGAGAGAAAGAGTGATCTCTAGTTCGATGGCTTGGCCACTCCACCTCGCCTCATCAGTCCCACATGTGTGTTCTCACCACGGGTCTGGAGATTGGAAGGGAAAGCAGTGGGCCCATTGCCATCGCCGACCCACCTCCCACCGGCCCCCGGCCCCAGTGAATTCCGGTCAAAAGTGTGACTAGTTCTGGGGCTGAAAACTGTCTTTTGCGATGAATAAACCATTGGTCCCAAACTGTCACCCAGCTCCAATGTTCAGCTCCTTGGATCAAGGGCCGTCTTTCGGCTCTGTGTGCGTACAGCTCCGAGCACCGTGGGGTCTTGCTCTCCGACGAGGTCAGACACCTACATGAGAATAGTAAGTGGCGGAGGTGCCGGAGCCACGTGGTCTGCCAAGGGGAGTGAGGCTCGTAAATTGCTTGCGTGGTTTGGAACCCTCCCCCCCATTCCAATGCCGACACAGGGAGGCGGGTGATCCTGACCCACTCCCCGGCCCTGCTGCTGTGGGATAGTCACACCCCGCCGAGCCGGAGGTCGGAAAGGAAGTGGCAGCCTTTGCCGGGTGCGCGTGGCTCGGTCAGTCGCTGGTTGAAAGTGCCAGGTGTCACTTTGTCCCGGCAATGCCTGAGTGTTTAAAAGACTCTCCTGTTTGAAGTGATGTTTCCATAGGCACCCAAACACCTTTCTGGAGCCTTCTCCCCACCCTCACTCCTGTTCAGCTGGCTGGGGCAGTGGGTTGGGGGATGGGGCAGGGTGAAGGCTCCGGAAAGGCATTTGGGTCCAGGAGGAAGTGGGGTGCGATCTCCAGAAGGGAGTTTGGGTCTGGTCCCCGGGGTGGAGCAGGGGTTGGGAGGCAGGAGGGGGTCAGGAGCTAAGTGGTCACCTCAGGTGGCCCCCCAAAGCGACCCACACCCACCTCTGGCAGTGACGCCTAAGCTGAGGGGTTATGTGACCGCCCACAGGCACTACCCCTGCCTCACCCATTGGCTGCAGTTTCTGGCCAATGGGAGCTGCGGAGTCAGGACTCAAGGCAGGGACTCTGCGTGGAGACCCCCCAGAAGATACAGGCATGGTGCCGGCCACTTCCAGGAGCGCAGGCAGGAAGCTGCGGTGGCCCTGGGGTGCTGCTGGTGGTGGCCCACGGTGCTAAACCAATCATAGAATCCTCGGGTCGGAAGAGACCTCAGGAGGCCCCGAGCCCATCCCCGAAACCAAGGATCAAAAGCTGAAAATTTCTCTAACTGCTGCTTCCTGTCCCTCCTGTATGCAGTGATGGGGGGGAGAGAGCAGGCCAGTTATCCAGCCTCTACTCAATCCCAGCAGGCTCAATCGGCCTGCTCCCGGCTTGCCTTCCCCAGGATGCGGGCTGCCTGCCTTCATTAATGTAACAGGTTCCCTTCCGCTCTAAAACGCCGTCTGTTCATTGGAACAGCTGCATCCTTGTGAGGCGAGACGGTCTGCCGGGGCTTTCCGAATTACGTGGATTCCACTGTGCTCGGGTAGCGTCCCCCTGTCCTTTTTTAATAAGAGATTTAAGGAGGGGTTGAATAGCTGATTTGTAACCTGTGGGGAGTCAGCAGTTGGCCGCATGGCTGTGGTGCAGGTCAGAGTTGCTCCATCTCCGACGGGTTTTTGTTAGGAGCGATTTCCTTTGGCAATTTCACAAAATCCAAGTGATTCCCTCGTAACAAACAAAAGCATTGCGTTCCCTACGGACCCGAGCCTTAGACTCTGCTGTCTGCATTGCTACCTCGGCATTTACGTGTGTAATTTGAATTTATAATAGTGTCAGCCGCGGGATCCACTGTGTGGATTACAGTTCCATTTGCAGCCTTTTCATAATACCAAAATAAACACGGGGACATCCTCACAAGAAACTTCTAAATGAATCTCTCCGTTGAATCTCTCTGGCTGGATACAAATAGCTTCCTCGCACTGGAAATGAGAAGATTTGAGTGTGTGTGTCTGTGTGGGTATGTCTAAACTACATGGCTTAGTCGATGGAGCCATGTAGATTTGTTTGTTCGGAAAAGGGAAATGAAGCCGCGATTTAAAGAATCGCGGCTTCATTTAAATTTAAATGGCTGCCGCGCTGAGCCGACAAACAGCTGATCAGCTGAAGTGCGCTAGTCTGGACGCTCCCCTGCCGACATGAAAGCCCTTTATCGACCTCCCCGGTAAACCTCATCCTACGAGGCATAACAGGGAGGTCAATAAAGGGCTTTCAGGTCGGCGCGGGAGCGTCCAGACTAGCGCACTGAGCCAACAAACAGCTGATCAGCTGTTTGTCGGCTCAGCGTGGCAGCCATTTACATTTAAATGAAGCCGCGATTATTTAAATCGCGGCTTCATTTCCCTTTGCCAATCAGCCTAATCTACATGGCTCCATCGATGGAGCCATGTAGTTTAGACGCACCCTGTGTGTGTGTGTTTTGTCATGTAACAAATGTGTTTGGTTCCTGGAAGCAACCAACTGTACTTTGTTTGACATCCCTTTTATATGTAAGAACATCAGAATGGCCAGAGTGGGTCAGACCAAAGGTCCATTCAGCCCAGTGTCCTGTCTGCCCACAGCGTCCAATACCGGCTACCCCAGAGGGAGTGAACAGAACCGGGGAATCATCAAGTGATCCCTCCCCTGTCGTCCATACCCAGCCTCTGACAATCTGCCAGTTTGATTGCTTTGTGTAGGGAGGTTGCCAACGAGCAATCACAACTAACTTGGGTCAAAGTTTGTTTGAGGTGTCACCCTCACGTAAAAGTGGTCTGTCCTTATCAAAAGGCTTTTTGGGCCTTCTGTAAATTACACAAAAACACACAGGGCCTGTGATGGGGTGAGCCAGGCCTCGAAGTCCCCTGTTGGAGGCTTGTGGCCAGCAAACCATAGAGAAGTCCTCCAAGAAGCTAGCGTGGTTGCTGGAGGAACCAGCCAATGAAGCACCAGGAAGGCCTGTAAAAGGAGCTGCAGGACCAGAGTCATCTCAGTGTCACTGGAACCTTCAAGGAGAGAAGACCACTGGTTACTGGCTGGCTAAGGGAGTCGTAGCACCAGGGAGAACTCCACGTGGGGAACTATTGTGGACTGATGGACTGAAACACACGCTCTAAGGCAGGCACATGGGGATCTTCAAAGAAAAAATTGTGGCTCCCGCACTCGCGGCTCTGAAAGGGGCAGCATGTTTCTGTCTGAAAGAGACAGAGGTGGAGTCGCAGCGTCCCGAGCATACTTCAAAATGGCCGCCTTAAAAAGGCAATGCCTGCTCTGCTCTTAAAAGGGCGGCCGGGGCTTTTTTTGTTGTTGTTGTTCAACAACTTTTTCCCCTCGGCTCCTTGTGCTGTATCCACCATTATTTTGGCTCTTCGTCTGTAACGGGTTGACCACCCCTTTTCTAAAGTAAGGGGTGAGGAGCCTGTCTCCTTTCTCAGAGGGGGGAACACACCAAGAGGGACACTAACAGAGGGCACAGAGATGGGCACAGAGGGCACAGAGAGGGCACAGAGATGGGCCTCTGTTACGGTGTGCCCCAGAAGGGTTTGTATTTCACAGAAGAGTGTGACTCAGCTGGAGGGCTAAGTAGCTGAGAAGGCTAACGAGCCATTAGAGTGCAGGCAAATACATTTCACCTGATTGGGGCACTTGTGGGACGGGAGTGCCACTCGGTTACGAGGCCATTGACTTCAACCCCACTGATCTACCTGGCCCCAGTGGAACTGCTGACCTTCCACAACCTCAAAATCAAGCACTCAACCTTTCTGGCAGGGGGCGCCTGGATATTTAGCCTTCCACAAGCTCTGGGAAGTCTGCCCATATTTCTAGAATGCTCTGGTGCACTCTTCTGGTCCATATGTGCACGTATTTGGGCAAGGGCAAGTTATACCCTCTGCTGAGTCAGGCTGATTACTTCGTTTTCTTTCCTGAAATACCTAAGAGGGCAGTTTCTGCTCCAAACATATTTATTTATTCTTTAAATCAAGCAGATCGGTGTGTTGACAGTGCATATGTAGGCTAAGGGTTGAGTCTGGCCCTAACGCCACCTGCAAAACATGCAGTTCGCAAGGCATGGCCTGTAATAACCTGCATGAGAAAGGCCACAGAGGAGATTGTGTTTTGGTGCAGCAGCAATTAACCCAATTATAGTTGGATGAGGGTTTTTTGGGGGGGAGGGGAGATTACAGCAAAGTTTACGTGCAGTGAATTGACCAGTGGCAAGTGGAAAGGCCTACTTTCTGGCCAAAGTAGGTATCTTTCAACAACCTGATGCCAACGAAAGGCCAAGTGCCAATTGGACCCATCTTCAATAACTCTGGGCACTAACAGAGAAGATGGGAACAGAAGAACGGCCATACTGGGTCAGACCAAAGGTCCATCTAGCCCAGTATCCTGTCTGTCGACAGTGGCCACTTCCAGATGTCCCAGAGAGAATGAACACAACAGATAATCATCATGCTCTCTCTCTCCTGTCATCCATTTCCAGACAAACAGAGGCTAGGGACACCATTCTTACCCATCCTGGCTAATGGCCTTTGATGGACCTAACCTCCATGAATCTATCTAGCTCTCTTTTGAACCCTATTAAAGTCCTGGATTCCACAGCATCCTTTGGCAAGGAGTTCCACAGTTTGACTGTGTGCTGCGATGTTCAATTGGGGGCTCCTCTTTGGGCATGCTCAGTATGTTCCTTCCTCATCCAGACCTCTTCTCTCAAAGCATCTACTATTTGGCAGGCATCGAGTAGATCCATACCTCTTTGACTGGCAACTCAGCTATAGTGCTCTGTCCTCCTCTTCTTCCTCCTTTACCCATTAGGCAGCCCAGTTTTCTTTGCTACACTCCCATGCATTCACGCCGGGAACCAGTCTCACTGATAAGACAGCTCAGTCCTGCTGCATTTAATGTCACTTGGCCCATCCTCACCCTCTCTTGTCCAGCAGGCAAGGACCACAACATGCTACTAGTCCAGGCAGCACATCTGTTGTGCCTCTGTTAGGGCACATCTACACTCCGTGGAAGACTGAAGCTGTGTTCGTCGATCTTCCTGCTACATCGAACTCAGGGGCCACCCCTGTCAGCAGAGTGGATGGGCACAGAAACGTGATGTATGATACATCGACTCCAGTTACACAGTTTACACAGCTGGAGTTGTGTCTCTGATTTCGACCTTCTGCTGTAGTGTAGACCAGGCCTTACTGGTGGTGGGGTTGCCCAAAACTGACAACCCCAAACATCCAAAAAAAAAATCTAAATTGTGCTCTGAAAATCATTTCTTTTTCAAAAAATAACAAAGATGCGTTTTTTTATTTCTTTCTAGGTCTCTGAGCTGTTCAAGGATGATGCTTTTCTCTGCAACCGTGAGGACGATTCACTTTTCTGAGGAACACTGAGATTCTGATGTAATTCCTTGACACCAAGAACTGGGGTGCTAAGGTTTTGCGTGTGTGTGTGTGTGTGTGTGTGTGTGTGTGTGTGTGTGTGTGCGCGCACTAAGGTTTTGCATGTGTGTGTGTGTGCGCGCTAAGGTTTTGCATGTGTGTGTGTGTGTGTGTGAAGAACTGCAGTGCTAAGGTTTTTCGTGTGTGTGTGTGTGTGTGTGTGTGTGTGCGCGTGAAGAACTGGGGTGCTAAGGTTTTTCATGTGTGTGTGTGTGTGTGTGTGAGAGAGAGAGAGAAAGAGAGAGAGAGAGAGAGAGAGAGAGAGAGAGAAAGACAGGGTATGTCTACACTTGCAGCCTAGTTCGGAACAGGGCTGCAAATATAGGCATTCGGAATTGCAAATCAAGCCCGGGATTAAAATATCCCGTTCCTGATTTGCATCTTCTCGGCTGGGTGCCATTTTTTAAAATTTACAAGCCCGGAATAATTGCCCGCGTCTATACGCAGCAGTGAAACGGGCGATGAAATAAAGCCCTATTTCGAACTATCTGCTATTCCTCCTGCAATGAGGTTTAACAGGTAGTTCGAAATAGGGCTTTATTGCGAACGCCCATTTCACTGCCACGTGTAGACATGGGCAGTTATTCCGGGCTTGTAAATTTCAAATATGGCACCCGGCTGGGAAGATGCAAAATAAGCATGGGATATTTAAATCCCGGGCTTGATTTGCAATTCTGAATGCCTACATTTGCAGCCCTATTCCGAAATAGGCTGCAAGTGTAGACACAGAGTGAGAGAGAGACAGAGACAGAGACAGAGACAGAGACAGAGACAGAGACAGACGGGTGGTAAAATTCAAAGAATTAGCCACATCAGGGCCCCACTGTGCTAGCCTTGGTCCAGAGTTCTGAACAGAGGATTTTTCCTCTCCTCTCCTGCACTCTCCATCAATTAGAAAGGCACCTGATTACTCTTTTCCAAGAGTACTTCTGTTGATCGGAGGCTGTTTATCCTCCTTTTGGCAGGTGAAAATACTCCTGTCACCTCACCCAATCAATCACTCATATGATTTGATTTTTCCCAGCCCTTCAGAGACCAGCGCACTAATACCGAGCTAATTAGCGGAAGCAAGGATGAAAAGGTCAATCCTGAGGCCTCCTAAGCCGATCCAACAAATGAAAATGGTGATCGGACCGTTCACGGGTCGGGCTCAGTCTGGGAATGTCCCTCAGCGGAAGAAGCAGAATTCCAGGTAATACAGATGTCACGCTTCTCAAATGCCAAATCTAAATTTAACCGTGAGACGGGGGTTGTTATTTTTTCATTTGCTATGCAAATCCGAGGGAAGGCACCCGCAGGGACAAAAGGAACAAGGCAATGCCGTTCAGGCGGCATTGTGGGCTAATCAAATGTCATTCTTTATTCAGCATTTCGTTAAAAAAAAAAAAGCCCTGTCATCCTCGAACTGCACGACAACACCAAGCTCGAGAAGACAATTCCCCTCTGAGTCCATAGGAGCAGATGCAGGGCTGTACGTTGTGTGCATACAAATGCCAACCAAGCCTCCATCCCTGAGTGAGGCAAGCAAGAGGCCTCTTACTCTGGACGTGGGGAAAGGGAGCAAGAACAACAGCTGTGACCCACCAGGCTAATTCAGAGGAAAGCCTGCCCTGTACATCTCCCTGCAGCCTTTTAAATCAAACTCCTATCACAAAGGGCACATTCTGCATTGTTCTCTTGTGATCCCTGTCTGGGGAAAAGTTACCAATAAGCATCACAACCCCTGGCTGACTACAGCCTAGACCTAAACAGGGGGCCCAGTTGCACAAATGAAGCGAAAAGATCTGGCAAGAAGCAGCCTGCCAACAACTTGAAGAATCCTCAGGTTGGAAGAGACCTCAGGAGTCATCAAGTCCAGCCTCCTGCCCAAAGCAGGACCAACCCCAACTCAATCAACCCAGCCAGGGTTTGTCAAGCCTGGACTTAAAAACCTCTAGGGATGGAGATTCCACCCCCTCCCTAGGGAACCCATCCCAGTGCTTCCCCACCCTCCTAGGAAAATCGTTTTTTCTAATATCCAACCTAGACCTCCCCTGCTTTAACTTGTTCTGCCATCTGCCATCACTGAAAACAGCCTCTCTCCATCCTCTTTGCAACCCCCTTTGAGGCAGTTGAAGGCTGCTGTCAAATCCCCCCTCGATCTGCTCTTCTGCAGACTAAATAAACCCAAATCTCTCAGCCTTTCCTTGGAAGTCATCTGAAAGCATCCCCGGCTAGGTTTCAGACTACGTTCATTAGGGCCAATCTGAGACATGTAGAAGAACACTTCCATCTCCCTGGACACACAATTGCAGATCTAAACGTAGTCATCCTGCAGCAAAAAACTTCAAGACCAGACTTCAAAGAGAAACAGTTCATCTTCAAGTTTGACACCATCAACTCAGGATTAAACAAAGACTGTGAATCGCTCGCTAACCACAAAAGCAGCTTCTCCTCTCTTGGTATTCGCACCTCCAGATCAGCTACTAGAAGTGGGCCTCATCCTACCTGATTGGATTCACCTCGTTATCTCTAGCCTGATTCTGGCCTGCATATTTATACCTGCCTCTGGAAATTTCCACTACATGCATCTGACGAAGTGGGTCTTTGCCCACGAAAGCTTATGCTCCAACACTTCAGTTAGTCTATAAGTTGCCACAGGACTCCTCACTGCTGAGACATGAATGATATTTGAAATGCTGCTAGTGATTCGGGGGCTGGAGTTCTAAGTCGGTACTGTACCCAGTTCTGCTGACTGCCATAGACCCAATTCTCCACACCATTCAATGCAACATAAGGAAACGACGGCTAGGCTTGCAAAAATGTGCTCCCAACTATTTCTTATCATTGTAGATTCCACGAGACTTTTTACAAGACTTAGGGGTTCTGTAGTCTGCAATAGTCCATCTACCCACATTCCCCATGCGGTTTTAAGTATAGAGGGGTATTCATTAATTCCTGGTTTGCAGGTGGTGTATTATGCCATCATACACGACACAGCGTAACCGCTACCAGGTAGATTTGAGCTCAGGATCTCTGGAGCTAAGTATAGGAGTCTCTACCCTCTGAGCTAAAAGCCAGCTGGCTCCCAGTCCCTGCTGTAGAGGTCTCTTGGCCTTATCTGTTGCTTTGGTCTAAGTGCCACTGCATGGGTCAGTGAACCACACTGGAGATATGTCTAGACTGCATCCCTCCATTGGCAGAGGGATGCTGATTAGGCAGGACGACATTGCAAATAAGGCAGGGATTGAAATAACCCGTGCCTAATTTGCATAAAAATGGCTGCCACGTTTTGCTGACTCAGCACTTTGTCCGCAAAAAGCAGCAGTCTAGAGGGGGCTCTGTTGACAAAAAAAGCCTTTTTCGACACATCCCTTATGCCTCCTGCAAGGAGGTTTACAGGATCTGTTGAAAGAGGCTTTCTTTCTCGACAGATCCCCCGCTAGACTGCCGCTTTTTGCCGACAAAGTGCCGAGTCGGCAAAATAGCTGCTTTTGTGGAAAAACTTACCAGCTGTCTACACTGACCGCTTGAATTTCCGCAAGATCACTGACTTCCTACTGTCTGAATTCAGTGCTTCTCGTGGAAATACTATGCTGCTCCCATTCGGGCAAAGTCCTTTTGCGCAAAGCTTTTGCGCAAAAGGGCCAGTGTCGTCAGCTCAGATTTGTTTTGCGCAAAAAAGTCCCGATTGCGAAAATGGCAATCAGGGCTTTTTTGTGGAAAACCGCGTCTAGATTGGCCACGGACGCTTTTCCACAAAAAGTGCTTTTGCAGAAAAGCGTCCGTGCCAATCTTTTCCGAAAATGCTTTTAACGGAAAACTTATCCATTAAAAGCATTTGCAGAAAATCATGCCCATCTAGACGTAGCCTAGGTGTGTGGGTTACATAAGCACAGCTACAGGTAGAGAAACCTGGAACGCGAGTGTGCAAAACATTTTGAGCTTTCAAAATCTGCTTTCGTTCTGCCGGGAAAAGAAGAACCACCAGCAACTTCTGACGAAAAATGTTGTGTCCAAAAGTCAACCACGTCTCGCTGTCAGCAGCAGGGCCTTCTGGTTCTAAAAGTATGACCTTCGCCTCCATGAGCTAAAAGGCATACCTCTGTTCCCCCATCAGAAGTAATTGTATTATATTAGTTTGTGTGTTAATGTGTTTCCATTTACTGTTCCCATCCTCCTGTTAGATCGGACTCCTGTTGTTAATTTATTAGTCTCCATGTAACATTTACTTTCAGCTCTTAGGAAGCCCTGAACAGAGTGTTCTCGACATAATGAAATAATCACAGGCAAATAGCTATAAATCGGCTGAATTAGAATTGGCTGTACGGAGAAAATAGCTTGCCAGGTTCACCAGGCATTTTAGCCTTCTTAGACCAGCATTATTTGATGTGTGTGTTGTGGGGGGAAAGGCCAGAGGGAGCTGGAATGGGCGAGAGGGGGTCAGAGCAGATGGAGAGCTGATGTCTCAGGCTACGTCTAGACTGCTGGTTTCTTTTGGAAGAAGCTTTTCCGGAAGAGATCTTCTGGAAAAACTTTTTGAAAGAGAATGTCTACACAGCAAAAGTGCAATGAAAAAGCGATGTGCTTTTTCGAAAGAGTGTCCATATCGATTGGACGCTCTCTCGCATTTCAGTTGTGATTAGTTTGGACAGAGTTAGTTTGGCACCTGTGTTATTTCCTGGAGACCTCTTCTTTCAAAAAAACTCCCTCTTCCCCGTCCACACACGCCTTTCGGAAAAAGGCTTCTTCCTCATAGAAGGAGATGTACCACCGTTGGAAAAACCCCTCCATTCTTTTGACTGTCTGTCGAAAGAACGCAATAGCAGTGTGGGCGTAAGTGTTGTCTTTCCGGAAGAACTCTGCAGTGTCGACAGACCCTCAAAGGGACCTGAAACTCCTGAGCGGAGAACGGGCTGCAGGCAGATGGGAGAGGTCGAGGGCTGTGAAGGCAGCAATGTGGTGACCATGGAGGTTCTCGGTTGCTATGGTGATAAGCATCTCTGACAGGGTGGACCAGCGGGGCACTGGGCGGGTGGGGCTTAACCAGGCTCATCTGGCGGAAGAAGCCCCGCCCCTACAGCCCTGCTGGGCATGCTCAGACTGCAGCCCAGGTATAAAAGCCCGGAAGAGGGCACCGCCTGAGCTCCTGCAGGCGAATTGCCAGAGGGACGGGCCCTGGAAACCAGCCAGCCACCAAGGCTGCATCAGGGGACGTTGAGGAAGGGCCCTGAAGGAGGCCAGCGGAGAGTGTAGGAAGTAGCCCAGGGCGGGATTGTAGCCCCTGGTGGGAGGGGCGTTGACTAGAGGCTCCGGCTGCTAGGCCGCACTGCCCCGGTGGGAGGGGCGTTGACTAGAGGCTCCGGCTGCTAGGAAGCACTGCCCCGGTGGGAGGGGCGTTGACTAGAGGCTCTGGCTGCTAGGAAGCACTGCCCCGGTGGGAGGGGCGTTGACTAGAGGCTCCGGCTGCTAGGCCGCACTGTCCCGGTGGGAGGGGCGTTGACTAGAGGCTCCGGCTGCTAGGAAGCACTGCCCCGGTGGGAGGGGCGTTGACTAGAGGCTCCGGCTGCTAGGCCGCACTGCCCTGGTGGGAGGGGCGTTGACTAGAGGCTGCGGCTGCTAGAAGGGAGGGACTTTTTTCCCCGAATTTCTGAGCATGCCTGAAAACCCCTTGTGATGGCAGGGGAAGAGGGAGGGGGTGCTGTACTGAGGTCATTTCTCCTGCCCTTTGGCGCTCAGCGGTTGATAGGTCATGCCCTTCTCCCTATACATGTGTGGTGGGAAAAGTTGGGGGAAGGGAAGTTATGGGGATCGTCTCCCTCTGAGCCATCTCCTGGCTGCCCTTCCCAGACTTCCGTGTTCATCTCCCTTTGGACAAAACAGGGATCTTCTGGTTGTGTTGGGTTATGAACCATGATACGGCGGAGGGGGAGATGTCATCCTGTTTAGTGCATATGTCACCAGCCAGGGGAGACCACAACAGCCGGGCAGCGTCCTGAAGCAGGGGTGGGAAACTTTTTTAGTCCAGGGCCACGGACACACAGAAAAATCAGTTTGGGGCCACACAAGTGAGAACCAAAAAAAAAAGAAAAAAAAAGCCCTCATTGTCCGAACCCCCAAGTGGGACTCACAAAAAACACCTCACTGACCAGGCTCCTAACTGAGAACCAAGACAAATATCCCATAATCCCTCCCGCACCTCAGGGTGCTGCTCACACTCCAGCCCTGGGTGGGAGGCAGCGAGGCTCAGGGCTTTCCCCAGCAGTGGGGCGAACCTGCATTCACATGCCAGCCCCGCACAGTGGGCCTAGGTGCTGAGACTTGCCACAAGGCTGGAGTGCAAGTGCCACCTCCCCCCACTAACCCCAGAAATCAAGGATGCTCCAATGGGCCGGGTGCTCGTTGAAGATTGGGGGTAAGTTTACACTGTAAAACATCCCTCCCACCCATCAATACATCTCAATGCCTAGGTCAACATGCCCGTTGGAAAAAAGAGATGGGTCTCAGAGCCCGTTGTTAGTCCTGGTCTTCACAACATTCATCTGGCAAGGAGTTCCACAGGTTGACTGTGCGCTGAGTGAAGAAAAACTTCCTTTTGTGTGTTTTAAACCTACTGCCTATTAATTTAATTTGGTGACCCCTAGTTCTTATATTGTGGGAACAAGTAAATAACTTTTCCTTATTCACTTTTTCCACAACAGTCTTGATTTTACAAACCTCTATCATATCCCCCCCTTAGTCTCCTCTTTTCTTAGCTGAAAAGTCCAAGTCTTTTTAATCCCTCTTCACAGGGAACCCATTCCAAACCCTTAATCATTTTTATTGCCCTTTTCTGAACCGTTTTGCCTCAGTTTCCCATCTGAAAATAGTGATAATGCCAGCTGAGGGGTTGAGGGCAAATTCATTAAAGATTGTGAGGTGCTGAGGTATTATGCTGATGGGAGCCACTTCAGAATCTCCCATAAATAGACATCAGTGGAGAGACCTGTATGAAACCCAATAACACGGCAGTGCAGGACTGTCTGTAAGCTTCAGAACATCCATTTGATTTATAAATAGCAGCTGATGCTTCTTTTAGGGCCGTTTCGTGCCTCTCAGCTCTGCCTGCAGATGGCTTAGACAGAGAGGCGGACTTGCAAAAGGGTTCTTACCTGCGTGTCTCATTGGGGATTTATTATTATTTGGGGGATTTAAAATAGTAGATGAAAAATATTATTTTCTTTCTGCAGTCTCTGACTGTGCTGTGGCATGGTGGCAGGGCTGTTCAGATTATTTTATTTTAAAGATAATGAACTGTAGGTAGTCCGTGGAATGGTGAAATAGCTGATCTTCATAATCAATTCCTCCAGAGTCCAGTCCCTGCATGACCCAGGACAAATATGTCCTCCGCTGTTGAATAAATTACAGGAAAACCTATCCTGTGTCAAGGCTGGGCAAAGGTGAAATCAGAAACAAAACCGTTTGATTTGAAGGACCAGACTTTTTCCAGCTCTTAAACCGGCATGAAAACAAAACCCCCGACTCCTCACCTCAAGAAATGGGCTTCTCTGAATTACTGTTTCTATGTGTTTTTATAACTAGGGTCATCCTTGAAAACAGACTTCCCTTTTGTATAGAACACCACCGACCTACCTGGTTAACAGGGAAATCTCCCAGAGAAAGAGAGACAGGTTCATTATTGAGGTTTTAATTGGCTTTTCAAAGTCATTTAGTCTTGTTAGTTAATTAGGCGGCTGATGACAATAGAGAGCCCTATAGCAGCCTTGGTGCTTGGGAATACCTCTAGGCTGGAATTCGGTTTCTGCAGAAGCCCAGCCGAATGCTTAGACACCCCTCAAAATATGTCTTAAATAGTGCTCATGACTGAGAGTAGTCCTCTACTCTGGAGTGAATTTCATCTCCAGCACTGGATCCTTAGCTGGCAGAAACAGCTTGCACGGTCAACCTGTGGAACTCCTTGCCAGAGGATGTGGTAAAGACTAGGAATTTAACAGGGTTCAAAAAAGAGCTAGATACATTCATGGAGGTTATGTCCATCAATGACTATTAGCCAGGATGGGTAGGAATGGTGTCTCTAGCCTCTGTTTGTCTGGAAATGGATGACAGGAGAGGGATCATGTGAGGATTCCCTGTTGTGCCCCTTCCTCTGGGGTAACTGTATGTGGGATCTAGGCTTGTGGAGTTGGTACTTCCAAGTCTGCGTGGTAAAGCTGGGCTTTCGCTTGTGGATCCCCGATTTACAGCCGTGCTGCTGTGTCCCTAACCCACGATTGGGCCATTCTGACCTAGGTCTGCAACTCTACGTCCACTCGGCAAAATGCACTGAGGAACTCAGACACCAAGTTGCTTCCCCCAGCCGTGGCTAGGCCCAGCTCCTGAGTGCTTGCTGGCCAGAGGCAGATTGATTTGTGTGTGAACAGAAAGGAGACTTGAAATGAAACCTGAGACAGAGTCTGAGCTCGGTGTAAACACACTTCCCGAGGTCTCCCATGTCCGTGGTACACGCCCCTCCTTTGTATTTAGCTCCGTCCGCGGCGGAGAAGCAATGCACAGGCACATGGCACTGGGGTGAGCAATAAAGGAGAGAGCCTTTTACCCTTCTAAACATATTTTCGCTCAAGGGTCAATTCCTTAATTTACAGCCTATTGTCTGCACCGATCAATTCATTAAAACTCGTCTAACGTTCAACCTCTGACTAATACAGGGGGGAAATAAAGCACGCTTTGAAATAGCTGTTAAAAAAAATCGGAGTTCCCATATGTCTCTTAGCTTTGTGCCATTGTTTAACAAGCCCATCTATTTAATCAAGGGATTCATCCGCTTGTAATTAACTACTCGGAAACATCATCCTTGTCAGCTGACCTTTCTGTTTGATGGGACAAATATAATTACATCGTCACTTCAGTTTGGTTTAGCAAACAACCAGAAAATGTTCTTTAATAAACGGCTACATTGAGATGGCAGTTGATGCGGTTTAAAAGAATGTTTAATCTTAGTTAATTAATACTGTCTAATCTACCAGAACTAATGAACCTTCCACCGCAATAGTAGGTCATGGCCATTGTCTTCAATGACACGCAAACAGTACACGTTCCAAACCCATCAGGAACAGCAATGACAATGGAGAGAAGTCGATGTTGACCTTTACTAAGTATATTTTTTTTAATGTTTATTTCCGTATAATTACATAGCAGGTATAAGAAACTTGCTGACCTAGCTGCAATTCTGTAGCTCTGCAAGGAACTCCAGTGTTGGACCCTATCCCAGTGTGCTGGAATGATGTGATCAGTCTGTAACATAGTGAAATTATCAATCATGAGTCCTTACTATTTGTGTTACATGAATGCCCGGACTGAAAGCAGGGTGCCAGCTGTGCTAGGCACTTTACAAATACATCCTAACACCATTTTCACTCCCAGAGAGCTGCCATCTAAACAGGGCAAACAGGTGGGAAGGGAAACTGAGTCATGGAATGTGATGAGACTTGCCAAAGGTCACCCAGCAGGTCAGTGATAGATCTGGGTCTAGACCAATAAACGGTCCCCATTTTACAGAGACCCAGAGAGACAGATTCACCTGTCAGGTCACCTAGGACGTCTAAGAACATAAGGATATAGAACATAAGAACGGCCACACTCAGTCAGGCCAAAGGTCCATCTAGCCCAGTGTCCTGTCTGCCACCAATGGCCAGTATCAGATGCCCCAGAGAGAGTGAACAGAACACGGAATCATCACGTTCCCTTTCCTGTCATCCATTTCCAGCCTCTGACAAACAGAGACTAAGAACACCATTCCTACCTAATAGCCATTGATGGACCTAACCTCCATGAATTTATCTAGCTCTTTTTTGAACCCTCTTAAAGTCCTGGTCTTCACCACATCCTCTGGCAAGGAGTTCCACAGGTTGATTGTGCGCTGAGTGAAGAAAAACCTTTTTATATTTGTTTTAAACCTCCTGCCTATAAATTTCATTTAGTGACCCCTAGTTTTTATATTATGGGAACATCTGATAAAGGGGGTCTTTGCCCACCAAAGCTTATGCTCCAATAAATCTGTTTGTTTATAAGGTGCCTCAGGATTTCTCATTGTTCTTGCAGATTCAGACTAACACGGCTATCCCTGATACTAACTTTTCCTTATTCACTTTTTCCACACCAGTCATGATTTTATAGACCTCTATCATATCCCCCCTTAGTCTCCTCTTTTCAAAACTGAAAAGTCCAAGTCTTTTTAATCTCTCTTCCTATGGGACCTATTCCAAATCCTTAGTCATTTTTGTTGCCCTTTTTAAAAATGTTTCCAATGCCAAGATATCTGTTTTGAGATAAGGTGACCACATCTGTACCCAGTGTTCAAGATGTGGCAGTACCATGGTTTTACATAGGCTGTGTCTAGACTACACCTCTCTGTCGACAGAGAGATGTAAATAGGCATGTCAAAATTGCTAATGAAGCAGGGATTTAAATATCCCGTGCTTCATTAGCATAAACATGGCCGCCACTTTTTTCTCAAAATGGAGCTTTTTCAAGAAAAAAAAATGGCAGCCTTGCCACGGATCTGTCTAAAATAAATCCTTTTTCAACAGATCCTGTAAACTTTATTTTTTGAAGAACACAGGAGCTGTCGAAAAAGGGTTTATTTTCGACAGATTCACATCGAGACTGCCGGTTTTTTCGAAAAAGCTCCATTTCGGAAAAAAGCATTGGCCATGTTTATGCTAATGAAGCACGGGATATTTAAATCCCTGCTTCATTAGAATTTTGACATGCCTAATCTACATCTCTCTGTCAACAGAGAGATGAAGTCTAGACACAGCCTATGTGAAACTATCTGTCTGTCGACAGAGGGATGTAGTCTAGATGTAGCCATAGAGGCAATAAGATATTCTCTTCCTTATTCTCCGTCCCTTTTTTAATGATTTCTAGCATTCTGTTTGCTTTTTTCTCTGCTGCTGCACACTGAGGGTGTGTCTAGACTACATGCCTCCGTCGACGGAGGCATGTAGATTAGCCAGATCGGAAGAGGGAAATGAAGCCGCGATTAAAATAATCGCGGCTTCATTTAAATTTAAATGGCTGCCCCGATCTGCCGATCAGCTGTTTGTCGGCAGATCGGGGCAGTCTGGACGCGACGCGCCGACAAAGAAGCCTTTCTTCATCGGCACAGGTAAGCCTCGTGAAACCAGGTTTACCTGTGCCGATGAAGAAAGGCTTCTTTGTCGGCGCGTCGCGTCCAGACTGCCCCGATCTGCCGACAAACAGCTGATCGGCAGATCGGGGCAGCCATTTAAATTTAAATGAAGCCGCGATTATTTTAATCGCGGCTTCATTTCCCTCTTCCGATCTGGCTAATCTACATGCCTCCGTCGAAGGAGGCATGTAGTCTAGACACACCCATAGTGGATGTTTTCAGAGAACTATCCATAGCGACTCCAAGATCTTTCTCTTGAGTAGCTGTAGCTACATTAGTCCTTATGATATTGTAAGTATAGTTGGGATAATTTTTTCCAATGTGCATTACTGTGCATTTATCAACATTACATTTCATTTGCTATTTTATTGCCCAATCACTTAGTTTGGTGAGATCTTTGTGAAGCTCTTCACAGTCAGCTTTGGTCTTAACTATCTTGAGCAGTTTGGTATCATCTGCAAATTTCACCACCTCCCTGTTTACCCCTTTCTCCAGATCATTTATAAATAGGTTGAATAGGAGGAGTCCTAAGACAGACCATTGGGGGAGACCACTAGTTACCCCTCTCCATTCTGAAAACTGGCCATTTATTCCTACCCTTTGTTTCCTGTCTTTTAACCAGTTATCAGCCAATGAGAGGACCTTCCCTCTTATCCCATGAGGACTTACTTTTCTTAAGAGCTTTTGGTGAGGGAACTTATCAAAGTCTTTCTGGAAATCTAAGTACACTAGATCCTTCTTGTCCACAAGTACGTTGACCGCTTCAAAGAACTCTAATAGATTAGTAAGGCAGAATTTTCCTTTACAGAAACCATGTTGACTTTCCCCCAACAACCTATGTTCATCTATATGTCTGACAATTTTCTTCTTTACTATAGTGTCAAATGATGGAACTATACCGTGGAAATGTTGGGAATTAGATGCACCACACAAGACTATTGCCCCAAAATTATTGGTACAATCTCCAGCAATTTTATTTGTCTTTCACTTCTTCACAGCCTAGACGCTTTCGACCAGAGAACTAGGAAGCTTGCAATCTAGGCTCGCTTGATCTCTCTCTTCTTTGGTTGATTTTCTTCCCCTTTTATTTTGTTTCATTTTTACACTCTTAAAGTTCAGTCTTATATAAAGTTTGAAAGCGAGCGAGTAGGCTCAGCTCTGGTTATTTGCATTTGATTTCTTTCACCGCATCTTTTCCTCTCCATTTCCCTTGTTCATTGTGTTCATTACGTCCTCAAGAGGTATTTTAAATTAATTTACAGTGCTGGGCGCAGGCTAGTAAAAATATTAGCTTTCAAAGAGTTATGTCAATGAGCGATGCCTGCTCGTTCTTCCCTGAAGAAAGTATATTATCAAACTTGTAACCCATAAAACACAAGCTAACTTGCATTTTTCGGCTCTTTAAATCCATTCCTGAGCTAATGCAATGGCTTTCTGCACTTAATTTATAATAAATATGCATGCAAAAGCCAGCACACCTAAGCAAACAGGCTTATTTACAGTGTTACCCAGGAGGAAATTATTAGTATATTAAAGGAAATGGTCACACACGGTCGCAAGTACAAAAGGGTCTCATACAAATTCCTGTCCAAATGATTTTTCTGCTTTTGAGTTACAAGGGGAAACGGGGCCACCGCAGTGATTATTCGGATGCAACAAGAGTTGATTGCTAATGGCGTTTTGGATTCTAGGTTGTAAACATCTTTCTGCAGCACGGCGGAAGAGCTCCGAGGTCCTGCTGCCGCCTCTGTGCAGGCGGCCGAATGACTCATGAAGAGGGAGCCGATGCCACGTCGCAGGGAGACTGCTACACCCACGGAAGAGATGTCCAAATGCTAAGGTGGATCCCTCTCCTTCCCCTGATGTTCTGTGGCCTGGGCTGTGTCTTCAGAACTACCCTTAGGTCAGACACGGGGACAGCTTGGCACGTAGCCATAAAGAGAGGCTAAAGCGACTGGGACTTTTCAGTTTAGAAAAGAGGCAACTGAGGGGGGATACGATAGAGATCTATAAAATCATGACTGGTGGGGAGAGGGTGAATAAAGAAAAGTTATTTATTAGTTCCCATAATAGAAGAACTAGAGGACACCAAGGCTGTGTCCAGACTCCATGCCTCCGTCGACGGAGGCATGTAGATTAGCCAGATCGGAAGAGGGAAATGAAGCCGCGATTAAAATAATCGCGGCTTCATTTAAATTTAAATGGCTGCCCTGATCTGCCGATCAGCTGTTTGTCGGCAGATCGGGAGAGTCTGGACGCGATGCCCCGACAAAGAAGCCTTTCTTCATCGACACAGGTAAGCCTCGTGAAACCAGGTTTACCTGTGTCGATGAAGAAAGGCTTCTTTGTCGGGGCATCGCGTCCAGACTCTCCCGATCTGCCGACAAACAGCTGATCGGCAGATCGGGGCAGCCATTTAAATTTAAATGAAGCCGCGATTATTTTAATCGCGGCTTCATTTCCCTCTTCCGATCTGGCTAATCTACATGCCTCCGTCGACGGAGGCATGGAGTCTGGACACAGCCCAAATGAAGTTAATGGGCAGCAGGTTTAAAGCTAATAAAAGAAAGTTCTTCTTCACACAGCGTGTAGTCAACCTGTGGAACTCCTTGCCAGAGGAGGCTGTGAAGGCTAGGACTATAACAGAGTTTAAAGAGAAGCTAGATAATTCCATGGAGGTTAGGTCCATAAAAGGCTATTAGCTAGGGGATAGATATGGTGTCCCTGGCCTCTGTTTGCCAGAGGCTGGAGATGGATGGCAGGAGACAAATTGCTTGATCATTGTCTTCGGTCCACCCCCTCCGGGGCACCTGGTGCTGGCCACTGTCGGCAGACAGGCTACTGAGCTAGATGGACCTTTGGTCTGACCCAGTACGGCCATTGTTATGTTAATTAATAACAATAAAACTGTTCTCCTCTTCACAGGAAGTCTGTCTGCTTGCAAAGCGGGACGAACAATCTTGGCGGATTTTCTCCCCGAGCCCTTTTGGATTCACTTCATAGGCTCCCACAGACTCAGATAAAACAATTATACTTTTTAACGTCTGGCAGAAGACACCTTTTCGATGGGATGTTCTTCTGCAAACCTTTTACTCTGACAGCTTTATTAGGGCTGTGAGTAGGAACTTGCGGCTAGATTTATGCTATTGATAGGTTTTCAGATATTTTATGAGTGGAACCTGCTGAAAGCAATTCCCAGAGTCAGTCACAATATCCATTAGTTTACAGATATGCTGAAGGTAACTTTAGCTTTCACTCCACTCTAGCTCTGCTGTTTGCTACCTGCATAAAATACTACTCCCTGCAAAAAGTTGATGTCATTGCAAAGTCAAGTTGAAGAAAGCCTTAAAAGCCAGGAAATGTGGGACTGAAACTATGTTTCCTCTATTTTTCTCTTCCACAGGTTGAATAAGTTTTGTTATGTGCACCAAAGCACGTGTGGATGTGCACCACCAGTGGAAACACATGCAATTGGCGGTGGGTGCTGTGGACATGCTTCTAATCAACTGGGCAGCATTTGAATCTCTCCAGGGTGGCCAGCCAAGCATTCAGCTTACAGGGAATATTGGGCTGATGTCAAAAGCTTAAGTGTAACCTTAACTCTGCCCTTTCTTATGTATTTAAACTATGAAGATCCTTATAAATTACTTAGCAATTAACATAGTACATGATACACATTGGATGCCTGATTTACCTACGCATTACTCTGATTCCAGAAGCTGTATTCCCACTGATTCCAAGGAAAAGCCTTCGTTTTTGCTGCTTGTCTGCCAGAGTTAAGCGAGAGCATGCCAGAAAGAGCTGGAAAACAGGACCCTGAAAAAAAACTGGGTTTGTTTAGTTTGGAAAAGAGAAGACTGAGGGTATGTCTAGACTGCATCCTTCTTTCCAAAGAGGGATGTAAATTTGGTCAATGGAAGGTGCAAATGAAGCAGGGGTTTTAATTTTCTGCGGTTCATTTGCATAATCGACCACAGTGATCTTTCGAAAAAGCATATTTCGAAAGTGAAACCGCTGTCTAGACGTGGTTCTTTCGGAAAAAACAACAACCCTTTTTTGAAAGATCCTGTACTCCTCAAAAAATGCAATATGCACTGCAATTACACACCCATGCCAGCTGACTCGGCTCGACGTAAGGGGCTGTTCAGTTTCCGTGTAGACATTTGGGCCCAAAATAGGAGGGCCCCAGAATCCGACTCCGGCCTGATCCTGAACATCTACACTGCAAGTCAACAGCCCCTAGCCCCAGGCAAAGTCCCCTGGCATGGACCAGTGGTGGGCGTCTCAGTGTAGACAGACCCTAGCCAACCAGAGCAGTCGGCCGGACTCTCATCTAAACTCCGGAGAAGTCATCATCAAGTCTTCCATTGATTTCACTGGGCCCTGTACAAAGCAGATAAGAGGGAGAGTTCACGTTTTGCTCCCTTTCCCCCTCGTCCCTCTGAAAAACCCATCATGTCTTTCTCGAGCTCAAGAGACATTCTGCTTCAAGTTACAATTATTTTTGTTTATACGTGCAAATATTTTCCAGGTTTCTGGCCAGTTGAGCAAAAAGATTAGATTTAATTGGCCCGGTCATGCATGAAATTATTTCTTTTCAGGCAAGTAATGTTACCAATTGACATCAAGTGCAGAAATGATTAGCTTAATGCTGGTGAAAGGGACGAAGTTAAAATCTTTGGACGCAGTGGAGCTACGGATGTTCCTTGACTTTCCTTTTCTGCATGTGGGGGGCAAGGGCTGTCTGCCTTCCCCAGGAAAGCAAGGGCAGTGATGGGGAAAACCCGCTGCTCAAAGCCTTTTTTTCCTGAAGGATTATTTGGTCATATGTACGCAGCTTACACTCTCTGCCAGCTACAAAACTTGGTCAAAAATTGGGGGGTAGGGGGTGGAGGCATTTTCCCAATTTTTTTCTCATCCAAATGTGTTCTGCTTTTTGGAGCAATGTTTACCATCTCCCTTCACTAGGTAGGCCCTGATCCTGAAAAGACTTAAGCTTAAACCGGATTTACCCTATGCCTGTGAGCAAGCTTGCGGACTCTGCAGGAGAAACAGGCCTCTACTGATTCTGTACAAAAGATTGCTCTTTGTACGTGGCCTAGGTGCGGGAGATAAGCATGCAGGGAAGGCTGCACCAAAACAGCAGAGAGGGAATCGATAGGAGCCATCGGGCTGAGCTGATACTAGCTGTTGGGCTGCCTGAGGGAAATGCAGTACAACCACAGCTGAGGAGAGGTAGGGACCTCAGGGGAGGTAGGGACCAGCTCCCCCCGTCCCCTGGCTTCATCACCCTCCAGGCTCCTGCCTCTTGCCAGCCTCGCAGGCTCCGCCTGCCCTCGGGGTCCTGCCGTCAGCCCGCAGCTCGGCCCCTGGCCTTGACATCAGGCTCAGCAGCTGTCCCCAGCGGTGGCTCCCGTCGGGGGCCGTGAGGGACTAGGGTTGCCAGCTCTCCCAGACCTGAGGGCCTGGACACCATTGCCGAGAATGGCGTCCGGTTGGTCCAGTCTGAGGGAGTTGTCCACCATTGTGGAGGCACGAACAGGTGTCAAGAGGGGGCATTACTCACCCCCCAAAAAAATTGTTCCAGCACCCCTGGGACATAGCTAGAGGGACTGAAATACTACCGGTCGCTATAGTGACCTGCAGCCCCTCCCCGAAGCTAGCAGGGCGTGAACGGGATCCGCTTGCAGAGCTCTGTGGCCCACGAGGTTCTTGTGATGACAGAATCCAAGAACCACGGGCCTGCCCCGCCTGCAGTAGCTGGGTGCGGGGAGGGAGGGTTGGGGCCCGCTGTCCTTTCAAAGGGCCTAGCAAAGCGCCCTTTTGGGGGGCTGGTGAGAGGAGGTGCGCCGGAAGAGGCAGGGGCTGCGACGTGAGGACTTTGGTTGCCTGCAGGTTGGAATTTTTGAAATACTCTTCTCCCCACACCCTTCATGGGACGAGGCTGCTGTGAGGGTCTGGACAAAGCCCAAAGGGGGGGGCACTCACGCAAGGGCCCCCGTCTCCTGCATGCTGTCGAAAAAGCCTTGTGGCCACTCACCCCCCCGGCCCAGTCGCATTTATTTTCAGGAAAAATGAAAATTTTTCAGGGAAATTTATTTTCAGCCATGTAGACAGCTCCTTCTTGCGCAAAAGCCCATGCCGCAAAAATGGTGGCGCATTAGGTACTCAATATTCATCCCCATGCCTCATTTGCATATCTTATTGCGCAACAACGCGCAGTGTAGACATAGCCCTAGAGCAGGCCTGCACAACGTGCGGCCCGCAGGGGCTCACAGTGCGGCCCGTGACGACTACGGGCGGCCCCGTCCGATCCGCTGGCCAGGCGGAGAAGCCGAGCGCCGCCGGGGAGGGGGAAGTGCGTCGATTCTCGTCGCCAGGCGACTTGCGTCATGAGGAGGCGGGGCCTGAGCCAGAAGGCGGGATGCCGGCAGAGGCGACGTCATGGCCGGCGACCGCCAGATTAAAAAAGGCTCCAGCAGCCCCGCAAACTGGAAGGCAGAAGCCAGGGAGGGGAGGGGAAGGGGCTTGCGCTGAGGGGAGAGGGGCAGGTCAGGAGAAAGCACCAAGGGGCAGGGTGCAGGAGAGACAAATGCCAGAAGGCCAAGTGGAGAAATTGAGGAAAAGGGCAGGAGAGGGGGGACAGGGTGATGCCGGGAGAGAAGAGGGTAAGGGCATTAGGACCCGTATGTTGTGCAGGCTTGATTTAATTGAAAAATTCTTAATAAAGTATCACCCCCACCCCTCAAACCTACCCTTGTGGCCCACAGCTGTGGAGATTTGTTTGTTTGTTTGTTTGTTTGTTTGAGTAACATGGCTCTTGCCGAGTTGTGCAGGCCTGCCCTAGAAATAATGTTCTAACATTTCCCACTCAGTGCTGTTCTTGGCTCTGCCACCCACCCCTTACCTCTCTCTTCCAAGTCTAGGCTGTAGCTGAGATGTGCCTAGTCCTGTAGCTTCTTATATAGTCCCTCCTGGGCTCTGATTGGCTGGTTTTCTCCTAGCCACTCTAGCCACCTGGAGGACCTCTCTATGGGCCTACCCCTATTACAAGCCACCTGCTGGAGACCTCAAGGCTCTGCCACACCCATTCCAGGAAGGGAGCAGTGCAGAGGTCCTCCAAGCAGGCTAGAATGGCCACATGAGAGGCAACCAATCAGGGCCCAGGAGGGCCATATAAAAAGGAGTGGCAGAACAGTGTAGCACAGAGAGACTTGATAGGGGATGTTGGGTGGAGTTGATACTAGTGGCTGGGCTGTCTGAGGGAACTGTAGTACAGCCACAGCTGAGAGGAGGTAGGGAGCAGAGAAGTGAGACACATCTGGCTGGCTGCTCAGGCTGAGATAAGGGTGTTTCAAACAGGGACTGGAGGAGTGTCGAGGGAGCTCCTGGCTGGCTACAGGGACTGGGTGAGGACTTTGTTGTGGAAGTCCCCAGAAGATTAATGTCTCCAAGGCACAGCACTGGGGCTACAGCCCCACACCAGGGCTAGGACTTCCTGAAGACAGAGCCGCAGGCAGGGCTAATAAGAAACCTCCTGAGAGCCACTGAAAAAGGGGTCACCAGAGGGTAAAAATGCAGCCATGTGTAACCAGGGCGGGTGCTCGTGAGAGGTGGGTGTTGTCCGTGTCACGGCTGGTAAATTGAACTTGCAACAAATGTTCAGAGCAGGAGATTCGAAAGGGAGCGAGCCTCTGTCACTCTGCCCCCAAAGAAGGGGCAGCAGATCTACCCACCGTCCCTACCCCTGCAGGCCCCCCTGAATCTGAAGGAAGCCAGATAGACACCCTTAGGGCCTTCCATCACCTTCCTAGGTGCCTGGCAGGGTGTCCCCAATGCTGCTGAGACTTCCCCCCGTCCTTCCCTCCCTGCAAATGGGATTCCCCAATGGGCAGGGAGCTGGGTGCGAAATCCTCACAGCTATGGGCTGGGTAACTTCCCACCCACTCTTTCACTGGTAAGGTTGAACTAGAATTCTTCGGGTCCGGAAGACCCCTGCTCCCTGCTGGTTCTGGGGTGGAGTGGTCCTGTGGAGGAAGCCAAGTCTAGCAGGGATGTTGAAGAGCCACATGAATGGTCTCCTCCACGTTGCCTCGGAGACGGGGCCTCGGCGTTCTAACTTCACCAACGGCCCTGTGAGAATGAGCATGTTGAATTTTTTTTGGGGGGGGAGAACTATTCCCTCTCACCTGCTGCGTAGGGAATGAAGTCCGGTGGCGGATGCTTGGAGCTGTGGAGAGCTGCCCAAGCACTAAGAAATTCCCCGGCACAATTCTATGACTGAAGGCAGGGAGGGATAGCTCAGTGCTTTGAGCATTGGCCTGCTAAACCCAGGGTTGTGAGTTCAATCCTTGTGGCGGCCATTTAAGGAGATGGGGCAACATCTGTCAGGGGTGATACTTTGTCCTTTTGTGAAGGCAGGGGACTGGACTCAATGCCCTTTCAAGGTCCCTTCCAGCTCTAGGAGATAGGCAATCTTCATCCATTTGATTTGAGAAGCTTGGGTAGAGGAAGGGACCTCGAGGGGTCATCGAGTCTGGTCCCCTCCCATCATGGCAAGCCCAAGCGCCATCTAGACCACCCCTGACAGGTGTCTGTCCAACCTGCTCTTAAATGTCTCAAGAGACCCTAGGCAATTTATTCCAGTGTCAGGTACAAAGTTTTTCCTAATGTCCAACCTAAACCTCCCATTGCTTCTTGTCCTATCATCGGAGGCCAAGGAGAACAATTTTTCTTCCTCCTCCCTGTGACACCCTTTTAGGTACTTTCTTGGTTCTCTACATCCAATCGCTTCTCTGTAGGATCCGGAGGGCTCCACATAACGATTCAATCCATGTGTCTCCCCCACCCCTAGCTGGCAGAGGCATCTTGCACCAAATTAACCGCAGCTCCGGGACTTGCTCTCAGGAATGTTTGACTCCTGGCTCCACAGACACACCTGGCGGTTCCCAGCAAAGATCCTTGGGGCTCTGGCTTTGGCTTCCTCAAGGCAACAGTCCTGCTAATGAAAGCGGCAGGTCTCAAAAGTAATGGGGAAATTGATTAGTAAATTACACTAACTGCATGTATACTAAGAGCTGATTCAAAGCATTAAAGATAATGCAGTCTGTCTAGGTGTGCATTAAAGAAACCTGCGTTGCCAGGGGCGATCCGTGAGGTGGAGAAGAGACTGCATGCAGAAAGGTCGCTGTGTCCTGATGGCAGTGGGGGAATAAAATAGAAACCTCCCAACACATTCTGGAGGGATCTATAGCATGGCCCGATTATTATTTTTTCTGATTCAGGGAGATTATAAAATACAGTCCTCCCAACACTTCCGGTTAAACCCCTGTGATAATAAGAAAGGCTGACAATAGAGGCCTGAGAAATCGTCAATGCTTTGCTACCATACAGGTAGGTGAGCAAAAGGCAGGGTCTGCTCACAGAAATTTGGCAAAGACAGGGCTGTCGATATTACAGAAACACATATACCTAGGGGGTACTGGGCACAGGCCATGAATGTAAACCTTCCAGGAGGATGGTCACAGAACATCTCGCTGCAGAAACAGCTTGGTACCAGTACTCTCCCCATAGATAATAGGGACATATCGACCCAGGGTCAGGATGAAAGCATGATGGACAGGGATGTTTTGATTGAACCACCATAAACAAGGCAATGGGAGGTATCTAGGTACGTCGGGGGGTGTCAACCTAATACGTTAAAGGGTGGCACCTTGATACGTAAGAAGTGACGTGTTAACTTGTTTGTGTCTGTGTATAAAAGTGTATCTCAGAGGGGCTGTCTTGGTCCAGCCGAGGAGATAGAGGAAACTCCTGGCCGCTAAGTGAGCTGAGTCCATGGCCAGGGCATATATGTACTAGTGTACACTGTTGATGTCTGGCCTAGATGCCCAGGGTACTGGAGACCGTAAGTCATTAGACAATAAACCTGGTTCCAGTGCCTTCCCACCTAGTCTGATTTGTGGTCGCTGGGGGCTCTTAGAAGTCTCTGGTGTTGGCTACCTGCGCAGAGCCTGCACAGCATTCGGAAAGAGCACAAGTTTCGGAGAGAGCACACAGCTGAACAGTTATCAACACTGAAGGGAGCAGAACAGATGCCAGAGCACCACACTGGTGGCGGCGTCTGACTACTACCCCTATGCCCAAAGATGACAAATTTAGGGTAACGAGACACCCCAGGATTCCCACAGTGTGGGGGTACATAAGAATGGCCTTACTGGGTCAGACCAAAGCTCCATCTAGCCCAGTATCCTGTCTGCCGACAGTGGCCAATGCCAGATGACCCAGAGGGAGTGAACAGAACAGGGAATCCTCACGTGATTCCTCCCCTATCACCCACTTCCAGACAAACAGAGGCGAGGGACACCATACCTACCCATCCTGGCTAATAACCCTTGATGGACCTAACCTCCATGAATCTATCTAGCTCTTTTTTGAACCATGTTAAAGTCACAACATCCTCTCGCAAGGAGTTCCACGGGTTGACTATGTTGCTGACCTCTGTATCCCCACCTGGCCTGAACTGAGTGGTGTTAAAAAAAACCCTCTTTTGAACCCCGACTTTTTTTAACCCTGGGTACCTCCAGGTGGCATGCAGCCGGGGTAGGCAGTGTAAAATCTCCATCCCACTATGGCTGGGATGATTTCATTGGCATTGGTCCTGATTTGAGCAGGACGTGGAACTAGATGTATTCTATAGACTAGAAGATCAAACACATCTTCTAGACTTTAGCAAAGCATTTGATACCGTCTCGCGTGATGTTCTTCTTAGTAAACTAGCAAAATACAACCTAGTTGGGGCTACTATAAGGCAGAAGTATATCTGGTTGGATAGTCATTCTCAGAGAGTAGTTACCAATGGTTCACAGTCCTGCAGGAAGGGCATAACCAGTAGGGTTCTGCAGGGATCAGTTTTTGGACCGATTCTGTTCAATATTTTCATCAATGGTGTAGATAACGGCATGGAGAGGTCGCTTATTAAGTTTGCAGATGATACCAAGCTGGAAGGGGTTGCAAGTGCTTTGGAGGATCTTGTCATATTTTAAAATGGTCTGGAGAAATGGTCTGAGGTAAATAGGATGAAGTTTAATAAGGATACATGTAAAGTATCCCACTTTGGGAGGAACACTCCGTTTCACACATGGAGAATGGGAAGCGACTGTCCAGGAAGGAGTCCTGCAGAAACAGATCTAGGGGGCAGAGACTGTCACCACATGAAATAATGATTTTCCGGAGCAGCTTTACCAGTTTGCATACGATGCCTTACATGACCTTACTTTGTAGCTACAGAGTGACGGACATGCCTCCTTTTTGTGAGTGCCACTGAAAATCAATTGCAGGCAGGAATCTCCACACTCCTACCGACTCCCTGCTGCACTCACATAGTTTGTGGGTGTAAAGTGTGAGTTACCAAAAGGCTGGGGAAACACACACATTTAGGCACAATTCCCTTCACAAGGAAAGCAGTGTTACGGGCCAGTTCAGATTGAAAGCGACCATCCATGCTGCAGGTTTAAATCAAAAAGACTGGAAACATCTTAATCAATTGTTCGTACTGATCTGTTTGGAAAACGCCAGCCAGGTTTTGAAACATAACACTGCTGAGAGAGAGCATCAGTGAGGCCGTCAGATGATGTACTCCTGGCCAGAGAGAGAAGACTTTGGCCACTGTTAGAGGCACATGTCTCAGAGGGTATGTCTACACTACCACCCTAGTTCGAACTAGGATGGTTAATGTAGGCAACCGAAGTTGCAAATGAAGCCCGGGATTTGAATTTCCCAGGCTTCATTTGCATCTTGAAACGAGGTGTACTGGTAATTCGGAATAGGAAGCCTAATCTGAACTACCTAGTCCGTGCCGCGTGTAGCCACGGGCACGGAGTCCGAACTAGCCGGGATTTAAAAACGGCGGCGCCTGGCAAGATACAAATGAAGCCCGGGAAATTCAAATCCCGGGCTTCATTTGCAACTTCGGTTGCCTACATTAACCACCCTAGTTCGAACTAGCGTGGTAGTGCAGACATACCCAGAAGCATTTGATGTAGTAGGTCATAGTTAATCCTGGTGATTGATTAGAATAAATTATATACTATGTTTTCGGAGGGGGAAGAAGACAGAAGTCACAAAAATCGAGGAAAAATAATGTTCAAAGTCAGAGATTGTATTATTCTATTCAAAACACCCTTCGTTCTGCAGCTAAATATGAGCTGAGACATTCCTATACTCAAAGAATGACAGGCTGAGGTTAACATAATAAACAACCTGAATAAGCTAGAGTTAATGTTCAGCTGATATAGAGACATTCTAGGGATACAAAAATATACGATCAGAACAGAGCTGGAATGTTTATTTGTTGGGGGGAAAAAACAAAGAGAAAAGGGGGTTACATACAAAGATGCTTAGCACAGCAATGCCTCAGTCATCCCGTATAATCAACCTTTTCTGACGATCAACACAAAGAAAACCTCAAGAAAATGGAAACTTTTTTGCAAGCCTTGTAGAAAAAAAAAAGATTAAACATGCTGCAAATCAACTGCTCCCTTATTGATCTGCATGTCTTGAAGAACTTGCAGTAATTGAAAAAGTAAAAGTTAGAGTGGAGGTGCATGTCCTTTGTGTTTGTCATGGAAGTCAAACCTATATTTAGACGTATTCTGATTAAAGGTGTAGCTTCAAAGTTAGCATTTTCCAGGAAATCTGTGCTGCTTAACCAGTTGGAAGACCTTAGCGAAGGCCAACGGCTCTACATAGCAACATTATTTTGAAAGAACTAGCTTTACTTTGAAATAACTTAGTCCACGTCAACGCAGCAGGCAGTTATTTCGAAATAATTTCGAAATACTGTCAAGCTGGAGGACTTCTTACTCCAATTTCTGTCATCCTCATTGTAAGAGGAGTAAGGGAAGTTGAAGGAAGAGTGCTCTATTTCGAAAGAGGTGCTGTGTAGATGCTCCCAATTTCGAAATAGGTTATTTCGAGAAGCTATGCAATTGACGTAGCTCAATTTGCATAGCTTATTTCGACTTAAGCCCTACCGCGTAGATGCACTCTAGGGCTACGTCTAGACTACAAGCCTCTTTCAAAAGAGGCTTTAATCTTTCAAAAAAGCCTCTTTCGAAAGAGAACGTCTAGACTACAAGCAGATTTTTTGAAAAAGCAAGCCGCTTTTTCAAAAGAGCGTCTAGACTTTCAAAAAAAGGCGTTCTTCCTCATAAAATGAGGTTGACCACGAATGAAAAAACTGCTGTGTTCTTTCAATTTATGTTCGAAAGAACGCGGCTGCAGTCTAAAAAAAGGCAACTTTTTTCGAAAAAAAACCCCTGTAGTCTAGACACACGGTATGAGAGGGTAGAAGGCTTGAATAGAATTCTGCCAAACTAATTAACTGCTTTCTTTGGTTCATAGTCAGACCCAGGACTGCTAAGTCACTTCCTTTCCCAAACTCACTCATGATTATGATCGGCACCACCCAACTTCCAGGTATTGATGCCGTGTTTTCCTTCAGAGTACGTTGAGAGAGATGAAGGTGACTTTCTGTACAATGACATAATTCCTTGAAATTCTGAGCGCTCGATGCAACAACAACATGGTAGAGCATTTAGATATCAACGCCAGTTTCACGGGTTAACTCAAGGTAGGGAGGTTGGGGAATTTCAGGAGTGATAATCATGGATAATGCAGCAGATGACAACTACTGAAGTACCATCCCTCAACCTTTATGAGGGAAATGTGTGTGTTATTTGGATCTCTTGTGCATCACCAAAACAAAATTCAACCAAATCCGCGGGGGAATCTCTTTGGCAAAAATTAATGCAACCAAGTTGCAATGCAGTTGCTAACTGATTATTTGTATTACAGTAGCAACTACAGGCAGACCCCAAACGGAATAAGAGATCTCTTATACTAGGGGCAATTCATAATAACAGTCCCTGCCCTGGAATGCTTGGGATCTGCATAAAGATTTTATATGTAAGAAATTCAGGTGCAGAGAAATTGACAAGCCTGAGGCGACAGCGGGCTGGGGAATTGATTCCTGGGGTCTTGAATCCAGCTTAGTGTCTTAAGTGAAAATCTATTCCGTCCTCTCTAGTGCTGCTTCCTTTATAAACTCTACTTTTCACTGGTATGGAGCTCAGACAAAGCTAGTACCCGAGCTCGAGGTCTCGGCTAGGGACATATGGGGAAAATCTAAAACACGAGATAAAAATAATATTGCAGATTTTCACATGCATGTGTATATTTCAGTGTTTTTTACCTACTACAGGTTGGACCTCTCCAATCCAGTACCCTCGCGACCTGACCAATCCCAAATGAGGGAATTTGCTAGATCAGGGAAGGGTTGCTGCTACTGGCCCACTGCCCCACCCTGTTGCTAGTCCCAGATGCCATGTCCCCGGCCCTGCTATCAGGACTGTCGCATCCCTGGCGCGGTCCCATCCCCATCCCCATCGGGCTCCAATCAGTCAACTCTCTTACCACTGTGACTCCCGACAGGACTTCCTGGGCAAGGAACATCCGTGCTCCTGCCAGACCACAGGTGTTGCCAGACCAGAGTCCCAGTTTGGGGAGGTCCAACCTATAATCAAGGATGCGTCTACACTGCACCCGAAACTTGAAATAGGATACACAAGTTGTGCTACGTATCTTATTTCGATTTTATTTCAAAACAGGCTATATCGAGCCATCTCTTAACTCTCCTGCAACGAGATTTACAGGGATGGCGATAAAGCGCATCCGTTATTTCAAAAAATATTTTGAAATAATAGGCTTGTTCATTGGACGCTGGGTAGCTATTTCGAGATACCTCCTTGCAGTGTAGACGTACCCTACATTGTTACTTTATGCATTTGGTCATATCTCAGTAATAGCTAATGTCCCATGCAGGATTCCAGAGGAGGTCACACCAAGGATTTAAATAAAGGCATCAAAATAGTCGATATTTTCTTCTTTTTTGTGTTACCTGCCCGTCTAACTACTTCATTGCTCACCCTCCTTTCTGGATCACTTAGACACATATTTAAAAACCCTGCTGCTAACCATTTGCCATGGTGGATCCTGTATTGCTACCCGTTTTGCTCCCTGGCTAGTGGGGGCTGAATCCACCTCCCCCCGCATTCTGTTTCTAGTCTGCTCTAAATTCTGCTTCCTAGCTGAGGAAGGGCTCCTTGCAGAGCTATGCAGCAGGGGCCCCATGCACAGGCTTATGTCTTGGCCACCTCTTTTACTGCTCGGCTTCTTTTGCCCTTCCTGTGCCGGAGAAGATGATGGGTTTTGTCCCACACACTAATGGTACAGTGTTGCTCAAGGCCCTGGTTAAGGAACAATGCACAGCACAATTGCCTCAGGGAGGAATGATTACTTATCCCTTTCTGCCTCTTTGTTCCTGAGAGGGGGATGTAATTTGCTACGGTCCTTTCCGGAACATAAGAACGACTGGACTAGGTCAAACCAAAGGTCCATCTAGTCCAGTGTCCTGTTTTCTGGCAGTGGCCAATGCCAGGTGCCCCAGAGGGAGTGAGCAGAGCAGAGAATCATCAAGTGATCCTTCTCCTGTCATCCATTTCCAGCTTCTGACAAACAGAGGCTAAGGACACCATTCCTGCCCACCCTGACTAATGGCCCTTAATAGACCTAACATATTTATCTAGGATTTTTTTAAACCCTGTTAAAATCCTGGTCTTCACAACATCCTCTGGCAAGGAGTTCCACAGATTGACTATGCATTGCATGAAGAAAAACTTCCTTTTGTTTGTTTTAAACCTGCTGCCTATTCACTTCATTTGGTGACCGCCTTGTTCTTGTAATATGGGAGCAAATAAATAATTATTCCTCATTCACTTTCTCCACACTGGGCATGATTTTATAGACCTATCATATCCCCCCTTAGTCTCCTCTATTCTAAGCTGAAAATTCCCAGTCTATTTATTCTCTCCTCGTATGGCAGCCGTTCCAAATCATTTTTGTTGTCCTTTTCTGAACTTTTTCCAGTGCTGATGTATCTTTTTTGAGAGGAGGCGATCACCTCTTCAGTCAGTATTCAAGATGTGGGCGTTCCATGGATTCATATAGAGGCAATACGATATTCTTTGTTTTATTCTCTATCCTTTTGTGAAACGATTCCTAACATTCTGTTGGCTTTTTCTGACTGCCGCAGCCCGCGGCGTGGATGTTTTCAGAGAACCAACCACAATGATTCCAAGATCTCTCTTTTGAGCGGCAATAATCAAACTAGTCCCCATCGGTTTATACGTATCGTTGGGATTGTGTGTTCTAATATGCGTTACTTCGCATTTGTCACCATTAAAATTCATGTGTCGTTTGGTTGCCCAGTCCCCTAGTTTGGAGAGATCCTTTTGAAGCTCTTCACAGTCTGCTTTGGACTTCACTGTCTTGAGCAGTTTGGTGACATCTGCACAGTTGGCCACCTCCCTGCTTACCCCTTTCTGCAGATCACTGATGAATGTGCTGAATAGGGTTGGTCTGAGGACAGACCCCGGTGGGACACCACCAGTTGCCTCTCTCCATTTGGAACCTGACTGTGATGGGGCATATCTACCGCGCACTGAAGAGCAGAGTTGCCCTGGCGCAGCTGGCTGAAAAGGCCCCACCCCCCAGCCCTACTGGGCATGCTCCAAGTGGAGGCAGGGTATAAAAGCTCAGGGAGCCACTCAGTTGGAGCTGACTGCTGGAGGGGAAGGGCCCAAGTTATCCCCCCAGCAACCGCAGCCACAACGATCCTGCCTTGGCTAAGGGGGCCACCGACAGCAACCCCACGGACCGAACAACCCCCAGAGAGAGGTGGGAAGCAGCCCAGGGCGGAGGATTCGCCTGCAGGGAGCTCGGTGCGTATTGGCAGGAATCCCCACCAAGCAGGCAGCAGCAGGTCCCCCTACCTCCCCAATACACACCCCGACTAGCCTTTGGAGGGCTTACCTAGTGACTAGACCTCAAAGCCATAAATAACCTGATAGAGGCACCTGAGCTTTTGACTGGACCATAGCACCGTAAATACCCTGATAGAGGGACCTGTACTTTTGGGCTAGGCCATAAAGGCCGTAAGTACTCTGACAGAGGGATACGTATTCTCAACTAGGTCTCAGAGCCGTATATACCCTGTGAGAGGGGCACTAGTTAAAACTGAACCTGTGGGTTAAAACTGAACCCTGTTCGCCCTAGGGAAAGGGGGCCTACACAGATGTTGGGGACTTTCCATATCCTCAAGGGGGCGTATCCCTCAACACTGACCATTTGTTCTGGTCTACTAAGTCCCTCACCTTGTGCTGGCTCAGCTCTGTGGAAGATCCCCTCTCAACCTACATCACCTCCTTCCAGCCCACTTGCTCTACGGGGAAGATCGGGTGTAAAGCTGCTGACCTCTCACCCCACGTGCCTAGACCAAGGTCTAGACAGCTTTAGCCAAGTGGCAGAAGGAGCCATGGGCAGGATCTGCCTTTCCCCCTGCTGGTACGGGCCGATTCTACCTGATTTGGTGCATGGTCTCTAGCATCGCTCACTGAAGCCCTGCTCTCAAAACCGGGAATCCGATGGGAGGCACCAAAGCTGACTTCTGCAGGGTGGGTGCCCTGAAACAAACCCTCTTTTCCTATTGATCTGGAAACACTCAATTATTTTTTTCCGTCCGCAGCCCATCTCAAGCCAGGTCAATCGATACTTCTGAACAATAAATAAAAGAGCCCAAACCTGGCACTGGACGCAATTAAAACTGTCCCTTTCTGGTGCAGACTGTAAAATATTGGTTTCTTAATAGCAACTTCAGCCCCTTCAAAGCCAATGAAGGATGAAAGCACTTTTTTTTCTGGAGACCTCGTGGAAGGAGGTAAAAGAGAAAGTGATGTTATGTGGTAAAAACATCAGAATGTTTGAAATATGAGAATATTATAATTGTAGTTTAATATGCTAATGGGAACGAGGGAGAATTAAAGTAATTTGCTCATATATTACTAAATCCTCAGTGACAGCTAATATGAGAGCCTGGACATCATTATAAATTGAAAACATCGCCTAGAATTTATTGGCCATGATTATTGAGTGGAAACATTGCTTGGAATTCAGGGCAATAAACTCCCCCAACTAAAGTTTATTTTTTCCAGTTGTTTCTTCCAGCCATTTCAAGCACATAAAATGTGTTGTTTCTGCAAACAGAGTTAATTGAAACCAATAGTTTTTCACTTTATGTCTTGAATCCTTTGAGGTGCGGGAGTTGGAAATTAGAGTGAAAGAGTAATTGCTGACTCCTACGATTTGGTATGTGCTTGGGCATGCACATTGAGACGTGCAGCTATACTACAGGGAGATCACGCCATGGTGAGGACATGTCTATATTTGCCTGCAGATCCGCACGGCAGTAATTGATGCTGCCTGGATCGATTTAGTAGGCCTGGTGAAGGCATGCTAAGTCAATGGCAGAGCACTCTCCCATTGATTTGGCTACTGCAATTCCCAGAGAAGTGTCAAGGAAGTTGGCAGCACAGTGTCTCCTGTTGACGCACGCACAGTACAGATGGTGCGGTAAGTCATTCTAAGCGACATCAACTTCAGATATGTTATTCACGTGACTGAAGTAGTGTATCTTACACTGGATGAAGCCCAGCGCTTTGTTTCTCCACTGGGGTCTTCATCCAATGTGACTATGCTATTGAGGTTCTTGTTGTAGATGATCATCACCATGGTATCTGGACCCAAATCCTCAAAGGGATTTAGGTGTCTCATTCCCGTGAATTTTAATAGCAGGTAAGTGCTTGCAGGCAAATGTGAAATCCTGCTAGCTCAGCAGATCTCAAACTGTGGGTTGGGACCCCAAAGTGGGTCACTGGCCCATTCCTATGGGGTTGCCATGGCTGGAAAGAGACGTGCTGAAGCCACAGCTTCATCCCCATCGTCCAGGGACAAAGCCCTTGGGTTTCAGATTCAGCCCCCATGTCCGGAATGGGCTCAGGTGTCGGACCCTCCTCTTGAAGTCATTTTGGTGGTCACAAGGGGGACAGTGAAGTCTGAGCACCTTGCTCTGACTAACAAAGCCTGGGGTTTCCCTCCATCCAGAAATCTACCGGCTATAATTTAGGGAATGATCTTTAAACTGATTCAGCTAAGCCAGCACAAAAAGCGAAGGGGGAGCCTCGGATTCCAATGTAAGCCAGGTTTAGTTTTAGCCGATTAGGGAGAGGTTGAAGAGCCATGAGCTACTGGGAGCCACTTGTAAATCCAAACGAGCAGTCACATTAACTCGACCAGTGCACATTCGTGTGTTCATGACACCGTCACGCCAAAAAGCTTTCCTCTGAATCCTATAGCTATTGGCATTGATCGGTTTTCAGAGTGCAGACTCTTGCCTAGAATATGCCATTCTTATGTTTCTTATAAGAACATAAGAATAGACCTACTGAGTCAGACCCTGCCGACAGTGGCCAATGCCAGGTGTCCCAGAGGAAGTGAACCGAACAGATAATGATCAAGCGATCTCTCTCCTGCCATCCATCTCCAGAGGCTGGGGACACCATTCCTTACCCATACTGGCTAAAAGCTATTAATGGATTTCACCTCCATGAATTTATCTAGTTCTCTTTTAAGCCCTGTTATAGTCCTAGCCTTCACAACCTCCTCTGGAAAGGAGTTCCACAGATTGACTATGCGCTGTGTGAAGAAGAACTTCCTTTTATTTGTTTTAAACCTGCTGCCTTTAGTTTCATTAGGTGGCCCCTACTTCTTATATTATGGGAACAAGTAAATAACTTTTCCTTATTCACTTTCTCCACACCACTCATGATTTTATAGACCTCTATCCTATCCCCCTTTAGGGTACGTCTAAACTACATGCCTCCGTCAACGGAGGCATGTAGATTAGACAGATCGGCAGAGGGAAATGAAGCCGCGATTAAAATAATCACGGCTTCATTTAAATTTAAATGGCTGCCCCGCTCTGCCGATCAGCTGTTTGTCGGCAGATCGGGGCAGTCTGGACGCACCGCATCGACAAAGAAGCCTTTCTTGATCGGCACAGGTATGCTTCGTGAAACCAGGTTTACCTGTGCCGATCAAGAAAGGCTTCTTTGTCGATGCGGTGCGTCCAGACTGCCCCGATCTGCCGACAAACAGCTGATCGGCAGAGCGGGGCAGCCATTTAAATTTAAATGAAGCCGCGATTATTTTAATCACGGCTTCATTTCCCTCTGCCGATCTGTCTAATCTACATGCCTCCGTCGACGGAGACATGTAGTCTAGACACACCCTTGGTGTCCTCTTTTCCAAGATGGAAAGTCCCAGGGTACGTCTACACTACAGCGCTAGTTCGAACTAACTTAGTTCGATTTAGTTAATTCGAACTAAGCTAGTTCGAACTAACGCATCTAGAACTAAAAACTAGTTCGAACTAGCGTTTTGCTAGTTCGAACTAGCAAGTCCACATTGAGTGGACTCTGAACAGGGCTTAAGGATGGCCGGAAGCAGTGCCGGCAGGGCATAAAAGGAGGACTTAGAGCATGGAGATGCTGTCTCAGGCTAGCCGAGGGCTGCGCTTAAAGGGTCCCGACCCCCACCCCGGACACACAGTTCTAAGGGGTGCCCCGCTTGCAAAGAAGTTCTGGCTTGGAGTGCCCTGAGTGCCCACACTGGGCACATCACACCACTCGGCCATCAGCCCGGCTGCACTTGCCGCAGGCTGCCATCTGGGGAGAGGGAGTAATTGGGGGGCTGCAGGAGAGCTTCCACCCCCAGAAGCCCGCAGAGCCAGCCCAGTCCTCCCCATCGGGGGCTCGTACCCCATTCCTCCCTCACCTCCTTCCACTTACCCTTCCTTAGCCCCCCTTCTTATTGATGTACAAAATAAAGATAACGTTTCTTCCAACATTGACTCTGTCTTTATTGAAAAAAAACTGGGGGAGACTGGGAAAAGGAGGTGGGAGAGGGGAAGAGAAAGGCTGGGAGAGGGGAGGGCAACTAACATGATCAGGGGTTGGGAACAGGTCCCAGATGAAGAAAGGCTACAGAGACTGGGACTGTTCAGCTTAGAAAAGAGGAGACGGAGGGGGGACAGGATAGAGGTCTCTAAAAGCAGGGGTTGGGTGGAGAGGGTGCATTCAGAAAAGTTCTTTCTGAGTTCCCATAAAGAAGGACTAGAGGACACCAAAGGAAAGGAATGGGTAGCAGGCTTGAAACTAGTAAGAGAAAGTTGTTCTTCTTCCCAAAGCAAATAGTTAACCTGTGGAACTCCTTGCTGCAGGAGGCTGTGAAGGCTACAACTAGAACAGAGTTTAAAGGGAAGTGAGATAAAGTGATGGAGGTTGGGTCCATGGAGTCCTATTAGCCAGAGGGTAGGAGTGGTGTCCCTGCCCAAAGTTTGTGAAAGGCTGGAGAGGGATGGCACGAGACAAATGGCTTGGTCATTGTCTTCGGTCCATCCCCTCCAGGGTCCCTAGGGTTGGCCGCTGTCGGCAGACAGGCTACTGGGCTAGATGGACCTTTGGTCTGACCCAGTACGGCCATTGTAAGCTCAGGGCTCAGGGTCGGGGGTCTCAGTGGACCCCCTTGATTTTCATGCACACCTGGTCCTGGGTGGCCAGGCTGGCAGCTCTCCTGCCCTAGACGGCCACTTTCCTGTGCCTAGTGCGGAGATCGTGGACGAGGTCCACGATGTCCGCACTAGCCCAGGAAGGTGCCCGCCTCTTGCGGTCCAGGGCAAGCTCCCGGGAGCCGCCAGCCTGGTCCCGGCAAGAGGGGGTGGGCTGGGGGGCATCGGGTGGGTGGCTCTGTGCTGTGCCAGGTGCAGGGTCTGCTAGCTGGGTGCTGGCAGGCTTGCACCTGGCACGGGCACCGTAGCCAGCCCGTGCCCCTTTAAGGGGTCCGGGGCCGGGAGGGGGGCATAGAGTTTCCCTGGTGTTGGCCAGAGTGGCCACCAGGGAAACCTGGGGAGGGCTAGCCTCCCACTAGTTCGAACTAAAGGGCTACACAGCCCTTAGTTCGAACTAGCTAGTTCGAACTAGGCGTTAGTCCTCGTAAAATGAGGTTTACCTAGTTCGAACTAAGCGCTCCGCTAGTTCGATTCAAATTCGAACTAGCGGAGCGCTAGTGTAGCGCCTATTAAAGTTAGTTCGAACTAACGTCCGTTAGTTCGAACTAACTTTGTAGTGTAGACATACCCCCAGTCTCTTTAATCTCTCCTCACAGGGGACCCGTTCCAAACCCCTCATCATTTTAGTAACCCTTCGCTGAACCTTTTCTAATGGCAGTAGATCTTTATTAAGATGAAGGCTTGGCCTCCTTCCTATAAGAACTCAGTACAAGTCTGTCAGGCCTCTATCCAGGGTGGCTTCTAAGCGTCCTTCCGAACATTCCTTGGTTTCCGTGGACTTTTCTTTCTGTCTCCTTCATGTGAAGCAAACCATCCCCTGTGGACAGGCCACATTCACAACTCCGATCTCTCGAGAAGGATTCTCAGGCAGAGAACATAAAAAAGTTCCTCTCTAGTTCCTCGTTCGTTCGTAGAACGATTTGGCACACGTTCCCTCCTGGAGAGCATGAGCTGGCTCTTTCTTTTCATTAACTGTCTTCTCTACAAAGATCTTCGGTGCTAATCCACGGTGTCACATGCACAGATGTGAGCTTCCCAGACTCCTCTGAAAGGGTTGGTTGTGCCCTGAGACGGGCTCTCGGGATTTCGGCTTAGTGAGGACAGGGCATGTCTAGGAAGCAAATATTAATAGCTGTGGTGGGGAGCAAATCCGGATGCCTTTTGGCCTATTGCTATCACGCGTTAACTGGTTGTGTTCTCGAAGACTGAAGCACGTGACCTGCGGCGTATCAAACAAGCCACTGTTAATGTGACGGAAATGGTAAGAGGTGCTCCATATGTATCAGTGTGAGCTCTGTCTGAGAAAGTAGGTCAGCACATAAAGGGGCAAACAGCCATTGCAAACACACCTACCACAAGAGTGCGGTGAGGGTTTTTGTTAGCCTACAGTGGGGAGGGGATGTTACATGGTCTGCAAAGGTAGCACAGCGGCCATGCTGCCTTGTGAGAGGTGGCATTATGTCAGGATGGAACCGTCCAATGGAAATCATTTTCTCTCTTCCAACTCCCCAAACCTTGCAACTAATCTGTGGATTAAAAGAAAAATTTCATAGACTCATAGAACACTAGAACTGGAAGGGACCTCAAGAGATCAAGTCCCATCCCCTGCCCTCACGGCAGGACCAAGCACAGTCTAGATCATCCCTGACAGGTGTCTGTCCAACCTGCTCTTAAATATCTCCAGAGATGGAGATTCCACAGCCTCCCTAGGCAATTTATTCCAGTGTTTAACCACCCTGACCATTAGGAAGTTTTTCCTACTGTCCAACCTAAACCTCCCTTGCTGCAGTTTAAGCCCCTTGCTTCTTGTTCTCTCCTCAGAGTTCCAAGGAGAAAAAAATTTCTCCCTGCTCCTTGTTATACTGAAAACTGCTATCGTGTCCCTTTTCAGTCTTCACTTTTCCAAAACTAAACAAGCCCAATTCTTTCAGCCTTCCCTCATAGGTCATGTTCTCTAGACCTTTCATCATTCTTGCTGCTCTTCTCTGGACCCTCTCCAATTTCTCCACATCTTTCTTGAAATGCGGTGCCCAGAACTGGACACAAGACTCAAACTGAGGCCTAACTAGTGCGGAGTAGAGCGGAAGAATGACTTCTCGTGTCTTGCTCACAACACACCTGTTCATGCAGCCCAGAATCATGTTTGCTTTCTTTGCAACAGCATCAAACTGACTCCTATTTAGCTTGAGGTCCACTATGACCCCTAGATCCCTTTCTGCAGGACTCATTCCTAAACAGTCGCTTCCCATTCTGTATGTGTGAAATTGTTCCTTCCTAAATGGAGCACTTTGTATTTGTCCTTATTAAACTTCATCCTGTTTACCTCAGACCATTTCTCCAATTTGTCCAGATCATTTTGAATTTTGACCCAATCCTCCAAAGCACTTCCAACTCCTCCCAACTTGGTATCATCTTGGCTGCGTCTAGATTGACATGATTTTCCGGAAATGCTTTTAACGGAAAAGTTTTCCGTTAAAAGCATTTTCGGAACAGAGAGTCTAGATTGGCATGGACGCTTTTCCGCAAAAGCACTTTTTAGCAATAGCTATTAGCCAAGATGGGCAGCGAGGGTGTCTCCAGCCTCTGTTTGTGAGAGGCTGGAAATGGGCGACAAGGGAGGGATGTTGTGATGAGTTCATTCTCATTGGGGCACCTGGCAGTGGCCACTGTCAGCAGACAGGCTACTGGGCTAGATGGACCTTTGGTCTGACTCAGTATGGCCATTCTTGCGTTCCTCCTGAATGCAAAGGTACCATGGCCTGGGAAGAATGGTCTACATGGTTAAGGCATGTTTCACTTCTCCACTCTCCATGGCAGATCATATACCTCACAGGTAACAGACACACGGCTGTAGTGTTATCAAACCCACAGCACCAAAGCTCCGAGTCCCTTGAGTTGAGCTCGCAGAGCGTGAGCATTGCAGTGTAGACATATGAGCTTGACCTGGAGCCTGGTGTGTGAGGCCTTCCCCAGTTCCAGCCCCCGCCGGGATATCAACAATACATGTTTTAGCCCTGAAGCCCTGGCCTGTGAACCCAAGTCAGTTGACCTGGGCCAACCATGGTCACGTTGTGGGTCTTCTGCTGCACTGCAGACACCCCTAGGAGACCCACAGCAACACAGATGGCTCACTAGGATACTTTTAAAAATCACCATCCCCGGTGGTAGGAACACACATGGAGCTTCTTCCACTGCTGCAAGAGACATGTCCTGCATCCATCGCCATAATGACACGCCCTCCGAGCTATGGTTTCAGCCTGTACAGTGCCGTATCTCACCACAATGCTGCACTGCGGCAAGGAGTTAACACAGCCTGCAGTCCCAGGAGGGAAACTGGGGGAGGAGAACAGAAGCCTTCGGCATCCATGCAAACATGGCTCAAAGCTCCAGGCAGGGAATTCCTTGGGACAACTGTTAAGTAGTTGAAGCAGCTGCCATTAGGTGCCTTTGTGTTATATTTAGAAGTGCATTTGTGTGTGTGTGGGGGGGGGGGGTGTGAAAGAGAGACACCAGCTGACCAACCATTGTTTCACTAGAAGCTGAGAAACAGCATGTAAGAACAGAAGAACATTGTCTACTTCCCTTGTTCACATTACATGGAATTCCTTGTTCTGGAGGGAGTAGTGTATCACCCTACAGAAATTTAATCATTTCACAAAGATCTCAGGGCTTGTGATGGGGTAGACCAGGCCCCGAGGCCCCCTGCTGGAAGTCTTCTGGTCCTGCCACTCCCAGCCCCAGAAAGGTTATAGAGAAGTCCTCCAAGCAGGTTAGAGGGGCCACAAGGGATGCAGCCATTCAGGGACCAGAAAGGCCCTATAAAAGAAGCCGGGGATCAGGGCAGAAGTCAGTTCCTCTGGAGACCTCAAGGAGTGTAGACCGGGAAACAGGCTGCCTGAGAGAGCGGCTGCACCGTGGATCCGTCACTGTGGGGAGCTTAGTGAAGACTGGACTCCGCTGAGACTCTGAGATAAAGTCCTGAGGGAAGGGTGAGGACACTGTTTACAGGAGGGGAAGCCCAGGGAGCACCTCTCTCTGACAGTGTGAGGAACAGACTTGGAGGGAGACCCCAGATGGCACCAAGATGGGTGCCCTATTATTACCAATGGCCCCGAGATTTCCTCAGCGAATCTCTTCAGAATCCTCAGATGACCAGCATTCAGCCCCGCTGATTTGAAGCCATTCAGATTAGTCAGCAGCTCTCTGACGGTTTCTTTAGTTACCCCCAATTTGCAGCCTTTTCCCTTTGTTGTCCTTAGTCGACAGGCTCCACGTGATTTTGTGTGTGTGTGTGAAGACCAAAGCAAAGTAGCCATTGAGCAACTCTACCTTACTGGCTACGTCTTCACTGAGAGTTCTTCTGGCAGGAAATGTGCAAATGAAGGACTTAGTTGCGCATGAGTCAAGATCTCATTTGCATATTTTATGCTGCTCCGTTTTTGCGCTGCGGTTTTTGAGCAAAACCAAGAAGTGTGGATGCTTTTTTTGCGCAAAAACCCCTTTTTCTGCAAGATTCTCATGCCCCCCAAAAGGAGGTATACCGATCTTGTGGGGAAAGGGGTTTTTGCGCAAAAATAAAACGTCCACACTGCTTGTTTTTGATCAAAAACCTCTAGCGCAAAAATGGATCCGCAGAAAATATGGAAATGAGATCCCGACTCATGCAAATGAGTCCCTTATTTGCATATGTTTTGCCGCAAAAACTCGTAGTATAGACATAACCCCTGTGATTGGCCATTTCCTGGTCACTTTCTCCACTGAGCTGCAGGCCCGCATCATATCTGATCTTTCGTCATTGTTTCATCTATTTGAAGAACCTCCTCTTTTTCTCACTCACATTCTTTGCCAGCTGGAGCTCGTTTTTGCCTTGGCTTGCCTGGTTTTGTCCCAACACTCGCGCTATCCCTACGTATGCTTCCTTGGCAACACATGCCTCCTTCCATTTCTTGTATGTATCCCTCTGGGGGTTAGAGAGTAGAAAAGCTCTGGAGGCAGCCACATTGGCCTCCTGTGGTGGTTCTTATCTTTCCTTTGCATCACACTAGCTTGAGGGTGAGCTTCTAGTATTACAGCTTTTAAGAACTGCCAGGCCCCTTCGACTCCTTTTCTTCCAAATAGGCAAGTTCTCATGGAAAGACCAATGTCACTGAGTCAAGTGAAATACACCTTTTGGAAGTCCAGTGTCCTCCTCCAGTGTTCTCATGTCCTCTTTTATATAGGATATTGAATTCTCTCAGATCACCATCACTTCCTCCCACCTTCCCGACCACTTCTGCACGTGCAACACCAGACCCAAAATGGCTGACCCCCAAGTGGTTTCCTCAATGTTCTGAATCAAACATTTGTGTCCGGCACCTGCCGGGACTCCAGGCTTCAGCCTTGCCTGAGGCATGCTGGGACTAAGTGCCTCAGCCCCTCTGGAAATTGGGGCTACAGCCCTACCTGGAATACTGGAGATTTGGGGGCCCCTCCCTGGTGTGTTGGCATTTGGGCCTTCATTTTTGTATTTCAGCTGAACCTTGATACCACTGATGGAACTGAAGCCTTGAGCCCCAGGGCACTCCGACGCACCCAGCAGGGCTCCATTTAGGGAGGAGAGGGAGATGCCTTCCCTGAGTTACCTGTTAGTCAGGGTACCAGTTCCCCCAACCCCACCAGCGTGTGGCCAGTCACTCCTCTACCTACACTAGCTCCATTTGCATTGACTGCCCATGGCCCTTCAGAGATTTGTGATGTGGTCAGAAATCTCTGGAAAGTCTGCATTTCTCCTGTGGCCAATCTACTGCCTGCCCTCGCAATAGGCCGTGGGTATATTACATAGCACCGCCTGTGTTCATTGAATAGGGGCATTGGTGGTGTGAAAAACATGAGCTGGTCTTCGACAACAAATAATCAACTATCCTGGAGGAAAGAGTCTAACCATCTTCCTCAGAGTCATCAGGAAGTTTGTGATGGCTCAAGGAATTGAATTCATTCTTCTAAGTTCAAGGCTAGGGAATCTAATCGTTGGACCATACTTCCTTGCTAACATAACTGCTGACAACAGCAATGTTGAAGGTAACATATTCATTTTCTTTCACCTGATGGACTTTTATATTGATGAGCTTTTCTGACGGAGCCGGAGCTGGATAATGCTTCAAATGGCACAGGAGGTCAGAAGTGATTACAAATTATCATGGTTTCTCTCCGTGCTTGAGGGAATGAGTTTTCATTTCATACCTCACTTACGGCAAGCTGCAGTCCCCACCATTAATGCGGCATCCTTAAGACCAAGTTAAAAGGCCATTGCGGAGGCAGTAGTTTGGTGTTTTCGGTGAGGATCTGCTGTACCTCAAAAGTGTGACTGGAAAAAAAAGTTCACACTACTGTTGTGTTCCACACATTCATAAAATCTTGTTGCTCCATCCCACAGTATAATAGCACATTAAAAACATTCAGTAAAAAAAAATACCGGAGAAAAATTTGTGATGAGAAATTTGGACATAGACGTTGCTGTGCAACTTTCTGTGGAAAGTTCTGGTTAGTCCATCAATATCAACCAGTGTCAAAGAAGGACATGTTGCCATTTGTTTGGCTCCTCCTTCCCCACCCAGAGTCACCAGGGTCCCATCCATCAGAAGGAAGCCTCTTCAAGAACAGCCTCAGTTAGTGCTGGATGACAATCGTATCGATTTTCAGGTCAGAAGAGACCATCACGATCATCTAGTCTGACCGCCGGCACCGCACAGGCCACGGAGCCTCACACACCCACTCCTCTGACTGTGAAACCCCATCAAAAGCCTGCCGTCCTTCCCTCCTATCCTTCTCCACGGCCCAACGCGCAAGCCCCATGACTACCACACGACACGTGCAGATGGCAGGCCCATCTGCGTCAGCCCTGTGCCAGCCCAGGCAGTCTGCTGCTCAGTTGAAGGGAAGGACAAGGAGTTACAGGCATGTTTTGAGGTGGGGCTTTGGGCCTAGTCAGTGAATTTGTTATTGGGAAGAAGGATTGTTCTGTTTGTCACAGCTCAGAGCCAAGTCTGTTCCATGAGCTATATCTGAGGTAAAGAAAAGGTCAGAGTCACTGGATTATTTCAACAACAATTGAGTCTGGTATGTTGGATAACTACTGAGGGGGGGAGGCTGTTCCACTGGACTCTGAGGGCCCAATGTCTCACTCATCTACACCCTAAAGCATGTTACATGGCTCCCCTAGGCTGCTGACCCTTGCTTCTCTGCTCTAGCAGGAGCTTCCTAGGCACAGAGTTTTTTACCTACCAGAGAACAACTGATGGTTGAGAGATGGTGATGCCCTTATATGACATCATGCACAGCTTTCATATTCAGGCTCTGTCTTCTGGCTGGGAGAGGAGACACTCCAAGGGTATGTCTACACTACCACCCTAGTTCGAACTAGGGTGGTTAATGTAGGCAACCGAAGTTGCGGATGATGCCCGGGATTTAAATATCCTGGGCTTCATTTGCATCTTGCCGGGCGCCGCCATTTTTAAATCCCCGTTAGTGCGGACTCCATGCCTGTGGCTACACGCGACACGGAGTAGGTAGTTCGAATTAGGCTTTCTAATTTGAACTACAGGTACACCTCGTTCCACTAACGGGGATTTAAAAGTCCGCACTAACAGGGATTTAAAAATGGTGGCACCCGACAAGATGCAAATGAAGCCCGGGATATTTAAATCCCGGGCTTCATTTACAACTTCAGTTGCCTACATTAACCACCCTAGTTCAAACTAGGGTGGTAGTGTAGACATACCCCAACTGTTTGAGCTGGAATAGACTGTCAAAGGGAATTCCAGTTATTCTCGCATAAGAAATGGGTGCACATCACCCTATAGAGGAACGTGTCGCAAAACACAATTCTATCAACAGTCTTCCAATTGTATGAACCCTGCATTGCCAGATGGGATCAGGCCCATCATCCAGTATTCTCTCACCAACAGTAGCCAGATGGTTCAGAGGAAGGTGTAGGAAAACCCACCATATTCCACTGGGAGGTAATTTTCCCTTGGTGAAGTTCTCACCCTAAGCCCCCTATTAGTTACTGATTGGATTAAGGCTAGGCGCACCAGATTTACATTCCTTACAGTACTCTCTTTGGGCACTACCTGGCCCAGCACTGTGACCCCCTAGGAAGACCCACAAGTTGTGCACCCGTGCTCTATTGGCCCCACAAAACTGTTCACAAACAGCATTTCAGCCTATTCTCTTGGGTTTGCTCAGCAGCCACTTTTGGAATAAATTGACATCCCGCGCTGTCTAACCACACGCGCATTAAGCCACCTTTGATCCTGTTCCTTCCCCAGCCCTGGAATTGAATTAATAATTCAATTTTAACAAATGCAAAATCCTGCCACTTCAAAGGAAACGGGGAGGCATGTGAGCATGGGCAGGTCATTTGAACGGTGCTTCAAGTGTGTGCTGCTCATTTGCAAGCCTTCCAAAGATCAAAGAATAATTCAGAACTGGGAGCGCCGTCATTACTCAAATGGCGTTAAGGGTTGAAGAAAGCCTCGTGCAAATGGCTGGTTTTATATCGTCACTCTCTAACCTTCTGACTGGAAGCAGAAGAAGACCCCGCAAACCTTTTCATGCTGTGCATGCCCTAAAAAAATTCCAGCTACAGAGCTAATACAGAAACCATGGGACTCTGCGAAGCAGATCTAGCTGCTGAGCGAAGCCTATAAAAAGAGATGGTCTTAAGCTAGTTTGTGAGCAGGAAATGTGGAGTAAAAAGAGGGACAAGTCTGTAACTCAGTTACAAAAATATTATCCCGAGTTTTTCCTGTATCCTAATAGCTGACACCTTTTAATCCCAACTATGAAAAAGCAACATATATAGGGGGAGGAGGAGTGAGCTCTTGTTCGTGCATAGTTCCAAATAAATGCACTTAATTGTGTGTGAAGATCTGCACTGAAAATAATTTTGAGGGGAAGTTCCTTAGCTGCTGTGAACTATGTAGCTCTGTTGACAAGTGGAGTGTCTGGTAATCGGAAAGCACCCTCTGATGGGGCAAACCAGGCCCTGAAGCCAGAAAAGGGCCATAGAGTAGTCCTCCTTGGAGGCTAGAGTGGCTGTGGAGCCAATCAAGGGCCAGGAAGGCCTATAAAAGGAGCTGCAAAGAATGGCAGCAGTCAGTTGCCATGAAGACCTGAAGGAGTGAAGACCAAGGGCGACTGGCTGCTTGAGGGAGTAGCAGCACATGAACAGCTCTGAGTGGAGAGCTAGTTAGAGTGTGGACTATGAAGAGACTCTATATGAACTATGACAGAGCCCTGAGTTAAGGGCAAGGACATTGTCTCCAGGAGGGGAAGCCTTGGAAGAACCATTTTCTCTGCCAGTCGGGAATAGACTGTGAGACCATAGAGAGGACACCCAGACAGGCCTCTGGTAAAGGTGTACCCTGGAAGGGGTTGATATTCCACAGAGAGGCTACGTCTAGACTGCATTGCTTTTCCAGAGATATCCTGAAAAAGCAATGCCGCGTCCAAGGAACACGCCCGCTTTTTTGAAAAAAAAAATTAAAAAGTGGATGCACTCTTTCGCCATCCCTCTAAACCTTGTTCTACGAGGAATAAGGGATGTGTCAAAAGAGCACGTTCTTTTGACATTTGGCACCGTGTAGACGCTCCAAATTTTGAAAGAGCCTCTTTCAAAAGTAAATTGGAAAATAATACCGCAAATTGCATTTCTTTTTCCGATTTAACATTTCAGTATAGCCCTAGCCAGAGTGTGAGGCGTCCGAAAAGCTGAGTAGCCAAAAGGCTGATAAACTGAGGCAGTGCAGGAACAAGCTCATGGCCAGCCTCGCGGGAGGTGAATGTTGCCCTGTTACACAACTCCACCAACATTTGGATGCCGGCAAATCACCAGGGCCTGATGAAATGCATCCTAGAATACTCAAGGAGCTGATAGAGGAGGTATCTGAGCCTCTAGCTATCATCTTTGGAAAATCATGGGAGACAGGAGAGATTCCAGAAGACTGGAAAAGGGCAAATCTAGTGCCCATCTATAAAAAGGGGAATAAGAACAACCTAGGAAACTACAGACAAGTTAGTTTAACTTCTGTGCCGCGGCGGTTAATGGAGCAAGTAATTAAGGAAATCATCTGTAAACACTTGGAAAGTGGCAAGGTGATAGGGAACAGCCAGCATGGATTTGTAAAGAACAAATCATGTCAAACCAATCTGTTAGCTTTCTTTGATAGGATAACGAGTCTTGTGGATAAGGGAGAAGCGGTGGATGTGGTATACCTAGACTTTAGTAAGGCATTTGATATGGTCTCGCATGATATTCTTATTGATAAACTAGGTAAATACAACTTAGATGGGGCTACTATAAGGTGGGTGCATAACTGGCTGGATAACTGTACTCAGAGAGTAGCTATTAACGGTTCACAATCCTGTTGGAAAGGCATAACAAGTGGGGTTCCGCAGGGGTCTGTTTTGGGACCGGCTCTCTTCAATATCTTCATCGCCGCAGTTGGCAACATGGAGCCAGAGCTCGCCCTGGGCTTTCTGGTGCAGTTTTTGGACTTGCTGCTGCAAGCCTGCCAGCAATGGCTGGAGGCTGCCTGGCACCACCTGGTGCACGTCAGCCTCCTACCTCTCCGCCTGGCCTCCCTGGGGGCCGTGGAGAAGCAGCAGCAGCGCCCGGACTCCAGCGTGCCCCGCCGCATCTGGCGTCTGGACACCAGCAGTGACTGGGGGGACCGCATCGTCCTGGAGCTCTGGGGAGACAGGCAGTGGACCCAGATCTTCATGGTGAAGAGGGACACCTTCCTGGAACTCTGCGAGTGGCTCGCCCCTGCTCTGCGGCGCCTATTAAAGTTAATTCGAACTAACGGCTGTTAGTTCGAATTAACTTTGTAGTGTAGACATACCCTACGTGTGTGTGTGTATGTATATGTATATGTATATGTATATGTATATGTATATGTGTGTGTGTGTATGTACGTATGTATGTGTATATATATATATATATATCCCTGCCTGTGTAATTTCCACTCCAATACATCTGATGAAGTGGGTTTTACCCACAAAGCCCAAAGAAATCTGTTCATCATTAAAATGCCACAGGACTCCTCGTCGGTTGTCTCTGATAAATGATTGTTACAAACTAGCGTGCTTTTATCTGAAGCTGCTGTTTATTACATTTTTTTAAGCACACACACGTATACACACATGTGCAATGGGGTTGGCCCATCCCTGATACAGTCACCCACAATCAGACGGTTTCACCAGCCAAACTTGCGGTGGCCTTTTTCTGTCCAACTGGGGGGGTGGGGTGCCTTATCCTAAGAAACTCCCTCAGCCTGCTCCACAGTATTTGCTTTTACCAAACTTTTCTAGCTGACGCTAACAAAACACATAATATATGGAGGCACCTTAAGAACCTCTGCTGAGTCACCACTTCTCCTGCCTTTAACAAACTACTCATCTGAAAACACTTCTGGTATTTCTAGTCAGACCAACAATATGTCAGAGGCCGCTACACCAAGGCCGCTGTTCACTCACGCTCCTCCATAACTTTCTCGCCCATCCTCCCGCTCTGATTAATGGGCTGCAAATACGCAGCCATCGGACCCCATCTCACAAAGGTCTAAGATGATTCTTGGCTCTGTGAAGTTTCTTTTTCAGCCGGCAGTGGCTGAACATGCCGAACAGCCTGCTGCGGTACTGTCGAGTTCTGGGGCACACACAGGGGTGTCAAATTTGGGGGCAACAGAACCAGATATGGGATGTCTTCTCCCATCGTTTCACCAGCAGTAAGTCGGACGGGCCATGTAGGATGGGCAGGTCCACAGACACGGGGGAGGGGCAATTGGGGCAGCTACCCCAGGGCTAGGAACATGCCATAAGATGCTGAAGGGCCGGGTGGGGGAGGCCAGCCTTCAATGACACCCCTTCTGGGGTCCAGACCCACCCTTCCTCCTTGCTCAGGGCCTGGCAGAGTCTGTCAGCCATCGTGAACATGGGTACCACATTGCCCTACCTCTGGAGCGTGCCAAACTGTGGTCCATTTTCATCTCCATCCTTTATTCCAGATTTCAGTGAAGTTTTACAACTTACAGAAATCAAGAAAAGCATCAGAGGAGTAGCTGGGTTCGTCTGAATCTGCATACACAACGCGAAGTTCTGTGGCACCTTACAGACTAACAGATTTATTGGCGCATGAGCTTTTGTGGGCAAAGACCCACGTGCATCTGACGAAGTCGGTCTTTGCCCGCGAACGCTTATGCTCCAATAAATCTGTTAGTCTATAAGGTGCCACAGGACTTCGCGTTGTTTAGACCAAGAAAAGTGATCCTGGCAGCCTGTAATATACGAGAGCTATAACTGGAGGAGAGAAGGAAGAAGACACGTTGAATAAATGGGAGGCCGTTTTCCAGACCTGGAGCACGAATATAACTTAGGATTCCATTAACATGGCGCATTCAGATCACGCTTTTGGCTGTCCTGACATGTTTCATTTGTCTAGCTGTTGTTTTTGTATCACGTGTCGGTTTATCATTCAGCCACACATTTATTACCAATTCTAATCTCTTTAAGGAATTGGAGCAGAATCCTGATAATGAATTTCCTGCTAACTGGGGCCTGGTAGAATATCTCCTGGTAGCAATGAAGCATGTTAGCCTGACTGCCAGCTACCTATCAGTGTTACTGCAACTCTGATGAAGCTGCCTATGAAATCACAGGTGACTGGAGCTTTATTTCTCCATCCAGGAGACAAGTCCTATGAGAGGCATGTCCCTTTTCCTGCTAGCAGAATAGCTGTTACTGGGCCTCCATATCTAAAGAAAAGAAACTGCTTGAACTGGCCTTGCTATTTGAAAAGTGGGCCAATTTCTCAAGAAACACCTAATGTGTGTACCCATCACAGGGATTGGCTCTGTGTGTGGGGGGGGCGGGGGGAGGGTGTACGGCGTGCACACACATCAGCCATTTTGACCACATAGAGCAAATACGACCCCAAACAAAAACCATGCAAACATTTAAAAGTGTAGTACTTTTTCTTTCTTTCTCTAGCACAGATGCTTGTGCATCAACTTTCATCTGGAAGACAGGTGCATAATAAGACTTAATGGCCGGAAGTTGAAGCCAGAGAAGTTCATGATGGAAATAAGAGATACCTTTTAAATGCCAGTGTAATTAACCATTGGGACAGCTCATAAAGGAAGCTGGTAAATCCTCCATCACTCCAAGGTTTTGAAGCAAGACTCGGTGTCTTTCTAAAATATATGCTCAAGGTCTAAACTAGATGTATGGGGGAGGGATAGCTCAGTGGTTTGAGCACTGGAATTGTGAGCTCAATCCCTGAGGGAACCATTTAGGAAAATGGGGCAAATCTATCAGGGATGGTATTTGGTCCTGCCATGAGGTCACTCAATGACCTCACAAAGTCCCTTCCAGTTCTAATGGTCTATGAGTCAACCAAAAAGTTATGGGGCTCCAAGCAGGAATCACCAGCAGGAAGGTCTAAATAATCAAAGTTGCTTCTGCTCCTATGCTAGTTTTGGGACCGCCAAGGTTTTGTGTATTGAAAAAGGCACCTCTGCAAACATTGATTCTTCAGAGACGATTGTGCCAGTTTTTGATTTTTTTCCCCACCTTATTAAAAGCGGTGGAGGTTTTACACTTGCAAAAAAAAACTTGGAAAGGGTAGAGAGAAGAGCGACAAGAATGATTAAAGGTCTAGAGAACATGAGCTATGAAGCCAGGCTTCATGAACTGGGCTTGTTTAGTTTGGAAAAAAGATTAAGGGGGGACATGATAGCGGTTTTCAAATATCTAAAAGGGTGTCACAAGGAGGAAGGAGAAAATTTGTTCCTCTTGGTTTCTGAGGACAGGACAAGGAGTAATGGGCTTAAAGTGCAGCAGGGGAGGTTTAGATTGGACATTAGGAAAAAATTCCTAACTGTCAGGGTGGTCAAATATTGGAATAAATTGCCAAGGGAGGTGGTGGAATCTCCCTCTCTGGAGATATTTAAGAACAGGTTAGATAGACATCTGTCAGGGATGGTGTAGACGGAGCTTGGTCCTGCCTTGAGGGCGGGGGGCTGGACTCGATGACCTCTCAAGGTCCCTTCCAGTCCTATGATTCTATGATTCTATGAAAAGCAGAGGCAGCTAATGGATGCAGGTCATTTCATTTCAGTGCAAGGTTTGGAAAACATGCCTCCGAGAGAGCGACTTCAGAAGCTCAGCCAATTTCATTTACCCAGAGGGAGGTAAAGGGTCTCCAGGCACCGACATTAGGAAGAGATTTCTGGTAATAAACCAGGAACATAACCATGGGTGGACTATGGCCCACGCACTTCGCATCCAGGTCCACCCAAAACGTGCCCTGACCCAGCTGCCTGGGAGACGTGCCAAGCGGAGTGTGGCTAGATACTGCACCCAGACTTTTTTCTGGAGTGCTGGGCAGGCAGGTGGAACCCAGCAGACCGTGCACCCCAACCACATTTCCCTGGCAGGAGCATGGAGTGGGGGACAGCAGGTGGAATGTGGAGGAACCTCCACTTGCCCTGGCTCGGAGCCCCTCAAAAACCATAACCTAAAGGGGAGGCATCCCCCTTGTCATCGCAGCTCTGGAATTAGCACAAATAGGCATTAAGAAATATGGGAGCTGAAATGAGAACAATTCAGATTACTGATAAGGTGCAAAATGTAACTGTGAGAAACGAATCACCTGGGATCTTTATAGGATGCCGTTCCAAAAGATGAGTTCTAGCTCAACCAAAAGAGATGGGTTGGATGTAGGAAGTACTGGGCGAGGCTCTCTGGTTGGGGTCATTAAACGATCAGACTAGACTTATACACTCAGCTCTTCTGACCCTTGCGGCTCTCTGCTCTGGCAGATTGACAATGGAAGTAAGAGGCATACATCTGCCGCCACAGTGATTGATCCTGGGGTTACCACTGGCGCAAGCAGGAATATCCGTGGCACTAGACTGAGAAATGGAACATATAGAATCATAGAGCTGGAAGAGACCTTAGGAGTCATCCAGTCCAGCCCCCTGCCAAGGCAGAACCAATCCCAACTCAATCAACCCAGCCAGGGCTTTGTCAAGCTGAGACTTAAATACCTCTAGGGATGGAGATTCCACCACCTCCCTAGGGAACCCATTCCCGTGCTTCCCACCCTCCTAGGGAAATAGTTTTTCCTAATATCCACCCAAGACCTCCCTCACTGTAACTTGAGCCCATTGCTCCTTGTTCTGCCATCCATCACTACTGAGAACAGCCTCTCTCCAGCCTCTTTGGAACCTCCCTTCAGGAAGTTGAAAGCTGCCATCAAATCCCCCCTCACTCTTCTCTTCTGCAGACTAAACAAAACCAAATCCCTCAGCATCTCCTCATAGGTCATGCGCTCCAGCCCCCTAATAATTTTGGTTGCCCTCCACTGGACCCTCTCCAACGTGTCCACATCCTTTCTATAGTTGGGGGTCCAGAACTGGACACAATACTCCAGGGCTATGTCTACACTGGGCCACTTATTCCGGAAAATCAGCCGCTTTTCCGGAATAAGCTGCGAGCTGTCTACACTGGCCCTTGAATTTCCGGAAAAGCAACGATGCTCTACTGTACAAAATCAGCCGCTATTCCGGAAAAACTATTCTGCTCCCACTCAGGCATAAGTCCTTATTCCAGAACAATTTTCCAGAAAAGGGCCAGTGTAGACAGCCCAGTAGTCTTTTCCGGAAAAAAGCCCCGATCGTGAAAATGGCGATCGGGGCTCTTTTCCGGAAAAGCGCATCTACATTGGCCACAGACGCTTTTCCGGAAAAGGGGCTTTTCCAGAAAAGCAGCCTGCCAACGTAGATGCTCCTTTTCCGGAAAAACTGAAAACGGAATAGTATTCCCTTTTAAGCTTTTCCGGAAATTCATGCCAGTGTAGACACAGCCCAGGTGTGGCATCACCAGAGCCGAATAAAGGGGAATAATCATTTCTCTAGATCTGCTGGCAATGCTTCTCCTAATGCACCCTAACATGCCATTCGCCTTCTTGGCTACAAAGGCCCACTGTTGACTCATATCCAGCTTCTCATCAAATGGGCCAAAAGACAAGAGGGCAATAAACATGGTTGGCAGAAGTGTGCGTGTCTGGTGGTAGAGAAGAGACGGGGGCAAACTTCATAGAGTGGTCCTGGAACCATATTTCAAATCTCCCTGAGTTTTGGGGTGTTTAGAGGCAAGTTTTGGGTTTGCCCCATTTTAAAAATCAGGTGATTTTCAGGTCTGGGTTTGGACTTCTTGCATAGAGCTTTAGAGAGAGAGACATTATTTAAGTGTTATGTGACAATATCTCTCTTCTGACTCGCCTACCCTCCCACAGTATTAATTGCAGAGGTGAGGCCATAGCACATTAAGGTAATCGCTGGAATTAGATGCAAATCTGGACTTTCACAGCTTGGATTTATCTCTAATTAAATGCTTCTGTTCATGTTATCAGGAATTCAGGACATGTACCCTGTGTGCACACTATACCAGAGCTGTATTTTTTCCCCAGAGGTACTCATAGATTTGGTAAGAGAAAAAAATCTCTCTTAGAGGAAAGGTAACTATTTTCAGCCATCCTGGCCTGTTCTTAGCTCCAATTATGAATATTAAGTGTGTGATCCAACTTCTAATAGTGACAACGAACAACCGGGTGGTGACTTCCATGGTAAACGAATCAGGCTCTAAATGACAGAGACCCAGCATAGCAGTGGGGCTCTTGTCAAAACCATTGTGCTGACTACAGCAACCAGTGAACAATCATCCATATCCTTCCTGCTCGGGGGATGATCTCAGGCCAATAGGGAACAGTCCTTTTCTTGCATCCTTCTGGGTGTGACAGAAGACTTGGCCATTCAGGAATGAGCTGATGGACCATTGCTAGGCCATATGGTGTGTAAAAATAAAACCACAATGCACAATATGGGGGGGTGTCTCCAAATCATACCTCAGACCTCTCCTAATAATGATAACTAGAGGCGGGTCTATGCTCAAAGGGAACGTCGAATGAAAATACGCAACTCCAGCTACATTCATTACATAGCTGATGTTCACATACCTTGTTTTGCGTTTCCCCACAGCAGGGAGGCCAATGGGAGCAGACACTCCCGTTGGTTTCCCTTACTCCTTGCACAAGCAGGAATACTGACCTCCAGCGGCAGCACACTCTGGGTTCGATTTAGCGAGTCTTAACTAGACTTGCTAAATCAAACTCCGGAAGATCGATTGCAGCAGTGTCGATCTTCCATCTAGTGAAGACATGGCCTGAAAAAGACAGAGCTTGCCTTCGGCCTTGCTGCAAGCACTGCTGGGGTGCTCTGTTCAGTTCTGGTCTCTACGGGTACGTCTACACTACAGCGCTAGTTCGAACTAACTTAGTTCGAATTAGTTAATTCGAACTAAGCTAGTTCGAACTAACGCATCTAGAACTAAAAACTAGTTCGAACTAGCGTTTTGCTAGTTCGAACTAGCGCGTCCACACTGATTGGACGCAGGGGGGCATTTAAGGGCAGCTGAAACCGGTTCTGGCAGGGCATCAGGTCAGCAGTTGCTTTGTGTGGCTGCTGTCTGAGGCTATCTGAGGCTCGTGCTTAAAGGGACCCCCCTGGACAGCCGGTTCTCAGCTTTTCCTGCTTGCTTGCCAACCTCGCCGAGGGACAGCAAAGCGTCGGTCTCTGTGCCCGTCTGTGTCGGTGCTTCCCTTCGGGGGGGACCGCCGCAGGTGGCAACATGGAGCCACGGCTCGCCCTGCACCTTCTGGTGCACGTTCTGGACTTGCTGCTGCAAGCCTGCCAGCAATGGCTCGAGGCTGCCTGGCACCACCTGGGGAACGTCAGCCCCCTGCCTCTCCGCCTGGCCGCCCTGGGGGCCATGGAGGAGCCGCGGCGGCGCCCCGGCACTGGCGTGCCCCGCCGCATCTGGCGTCTGGACACCAGCAGCGACTGGTGGGACCGCATCGTCCTGGAGCGCTGGGACGACCGACAGTGGACCCAGAACTTCAGGATGAGGAGGGACACCTTCCTGGAGCTCTGCGAGTGGCTCGCCCCTGCCCTGCGCAGAAGGGACACTCGCATGAGACCCGCCATCCCCCTCCAGAAGCGGGTGGCCATCGCCCTATGGAAGCTCTCCACGCCGGACAGCTACCGATCCGTCGGGAACCAGTTCGGCATGGGGAGATCCACCGTCGGAGCGGTGCTCATGCAGGTACGGCGCTCGTCGGCCACCAAGCCGGGGGGGAGGGGGGCTGCGAGGAGGGGATGGGCCGCCCCAGGGACAAAGGGGGGGGCGGGAGGAGGCGAAAGCGCCCCGCACCGGAGGGGTCGGGCTGTCCCGGCCGTACTACACGCCGCCAGGGGGGTTGCTTCCGGGAGTGGGGCGCGGGGCACTGCCAGGACACGCACGCTCCCAGCCACCCGGGCGCCCCACTGATTGGCGCTTTGCTGTGTCTCTCTCTGCAGGTGGTCAAGGCCATCAACCGGGTGCTGCTCCGCAGGGTGGTCTGCCTCGCCGACCCGGACGCCGTCATCCGGGGATTCGGCGCCCTTGGCTTCCCCAACTGCGGGGGGGCCATCGACGGGACGCACATCCCCATCCGTGCTCCGGAACACCAGGCGTCCCGGTACGTCAACCGCAAGGGGTACTTCTCCATCCTCCTGCAGGCCGTGTGTGACCACCGGGGACAGTTCACGGACATAAATGTGGGCTGGTCCGGCAAAGCACACGACGCACGGGTGTACCGCAACTCCTCCGTGTGCCGGCGGCTGCAGGACGGGACCTTCTTCCCCGACCGCCACATCAGGGTCGGGGACGTGGACATGCCCGTCTGCCTGGTGGGGGATGCCGCCTACCCACTGCAGCCGTGGCTGATGAAGCCCTACACGGGGCACCTCAATCCCTCCCGCCAGGCCTTCAATGCCAGGCTGACCAGGGCCCGCATCGTGGTGGAGGGGGCCTTCGGGCGACTGAAAGCCCGCTTTCAATGCCTCCTCACCCATCTGGACCTGGCCGAGCACAACATCCCTCCCGTGGTGGCGGCATGTTGTGTGCTCCACAATTTGTGTGAGCGGAAGGGGGAGGCTTTCCTGCCAGCCTGGATGGCTGAGGCTGACCGCATGGCTGGACACTACGGTCAGCCCCGCACCGTCGCCGTCCGGGAAGCCCAGCGGAGGGCCATCCGGATCCGGGAAGCCCTGCGGGAGAGCTTCCAGGTGGAGGAGGAGGAGGACTGACCTCTCCCTGCATGCCCCACTGGGGCCTTCTTCCACCCTACCCCCCCTTCCCCTTTCCCCTCCCTACCTACTGTCAAATAAAGACACCTGTTTTTCCAACAAAAACGTCTGTTTATTTCACAGAACTGGGGTGGGGGGAGGGAGGAATGAAGGTGGCAGAAGGGAGGGGACGAGGGAGCTGGAAGGGGAGGGGAGGGAAGGGAGGAAGGGAAAGGAAAGCTCAGGGGTGGGAGTCCGGCTGCCTCTCCCGTCTCGCCACACTGCGGGTCCTGGGGCGTCGGTGGGGAATGGTTGTGGAGGGGGGGGGCAGAGGGGACAGGGGGTGTGGAGGAAGCAGGAGCGGAAGCAGGAGCGGAAGCAGGAGGAGCAGGGGGAGCAGGGGGAGCAAGTGGGGGAGCAAGAGGGGGAGCAGGGGGAGGAGGAAATGGAAAGCGGTCCAGCAGGCTCTGGAGGTGGCCTCGCAGGGCACGGCCCTGCTCCTCCAGGGCCTCCAGACTCCTCTGGCGCAGCCTGAGGTCCTCCTGGACCCAGTGGTCCTGGAGACGAAGCTGTCGGTCCAGGAACCGGAGGTGCCGCCTCTGGTAGTCCTCCTGGTTCCTGGCTGTCCTGCTTGCCCGGGCGCGGGCGGCTGCTGCAGGCGGTGTGGTGCGCCCTGCAGGCCCCGGTGCTGCAGCTGTGGTGCAAGAAGACCAGCGGTCAATTTCCCCAGGGGCCCAGGTGTGTGAAACCCAGCTCCCCTCTGCAAGGCCAGGGCCCCTGCAGGATCCCCAGCTGCTGCTCCGTGGTGGGCAAGGCCCAGGCGCACGGTCCCGGGGCTCCCTCTCGCCCCAGCCCCCCGTACACATAAGGGGAACACGAGGGTACTCACAGGTGGACGCCTCCCCGGCCTCTGACGATGCAGGCGAGCGGCTCTGTGGCGTGCCTCGGGAGTCCCGGGTCCTGGGCAGGCTGGCGGCAGGCTCCTGGCTCTCAGAGCCCTCTTCCTCCTCCTCTGTCTCCAGGAGCGGTCCCTCTGCCCCGGGGTCAATCACATCCCGGGGGGCAGGGACGGCATGAGGCCCCAGGATGCGGTCCAGGGCATGGAAGTGGGGGCAGGCCTTCGGGTCGGCCCCTGGCAGGCAAGCCCGGGAGTAGGACTGCCGCAAGTCCTTAATTTTGCAGCGCACCTGCTCCCGGCTGCGCTGGTGGCCCCTGGCGGCCAGGCTGGCAGCCATGCGTCCGTAGACGGCCGCGTTCCGGTGGCTAGTGCGGAGATTGTGGACATTGGAGGCTTCCCCCCAAACCTCGATGAGGTCCACGATCTCCGCACTTGACCAGGCGGGCGCCCGCCTTTTGCGCCCCCGGGCAGGCTCCTGGGAGCCGCCAGGCTGGTCCTGGGGAGCAGTGGAGGGCTGGGAGCCCTCGGATGGCTGGCTCATACTGTGGCAGGTGCAGGCTGTGCAGGCACGGGTGCTTGCAGCCTTGCAACTGGCACAAAGTGAGTAGCCAGCCCGTGGCCCTTTAAGGGCTCCGGGGCCGGGAGGGGGGCAATAGAGTTTCCCTGGTGTTGGCCAGAGTGGCCACCAGGGAAACCTGGGAAGCCTTAGCCTCCCACTAGTTCGAACTAAAGGGCTACACAGCCCTTAGTTCGAACTAGCTAGTTCGAACTAGGTGTTAGTCCTCGTAAAATGAGGTTTACCTAGTTCGAACTAAGCGCTCCATTAGTTCGAATTAAGTTCGAACTAACGGAGCGCTAGTGTAGCGCCTAGGAAAGTTAGTTCGAACTAACGGATGTTAGTTCGAACTAACTTTGGAGTGTAGACATACCCTACTAGATCAAGAAGGATGCTCAGGTTTTCAGAAAGCTCAGGCTGTTTAGCTTAACAAAGAAAAGGTTAAGAGGTGAAGTGATCACAGTATGGAAGTACCAACATGGGGAACAGAAAATGGATGAGAAAGGGCTCCCCAGTCTAATGGAGAAAGGTATAATAAGGTCCATTGCCTAGAAGTTGATGTTGGGAAAATTCTTACTAGGCCCAAGGCACAGATGTGTAACAGTGGGGGTAATTAACCAATGGGGAAATTTATCAAGAGTTGTAGTGGATTGCCTATCACTAGAAATATTGAAACCAACCTTGGATTTTTTAATGTTATGCTCTGCTTCAAGCAGGAGTTAATTCAGAGAATTTCTCTGACCTGTGTATTTAGGGGTGAGACTAGGCAGTCTCAATCCCATCTAGCTTTATACTGATCGGCTACGTCTAGACTGGCATGATTTTCCGGAAATGCTTTTAACGGAAATGTTTTCTGTTAAAAGCATTTTTGGAAAAGAGCATCTAGCTTGGCAGGGACGCTTTTCCGTAAAAGCACTTTTTGCGGAAAAGCATCTGTGGCCAATCTAGATGCACTTTTCCACAAAAAAGCCCCAATGGCCATTTTTGCGATCGGGGCTTTTTTGCGGAAACCAAATCTGAGCTGTCTACACTGGCCTTTTTGCGCAAAAGTTTTGCGCAAAAGGGACTTTTGCCCGAACGGGAGCAGCATAGTATTTCCGCAAGAAGCACTGATTTATTACAGTAGGAAGTCAGTGCTTTTGTGGAAATTCAAGCGGCTAGTGTAGACAGCTGGGAAGTTTTTCTGGAAAAGCGGCTGATTTTCCGGAAAAACTGGCCAGTCTAGACACAGCCATCTGGAGTATTGTGCTCAGTTCTGGTCCCCTCATTACAGACACATTGGAGAGTCCAGCGGAGGGCAACAAAAATGATTCGGGAGCTGGAGCAGATGATGCATGAAGAGAGGCTGAAGGATTTGGGTTTGTTTAGTCTGCAGAAGAGAAGAGTGAGGGGGGATTTGATAGCAGCCTTCAACTTCCTGAAGGGAGGTTCCAAAGAGGATGGAGAGAGGCTGTTCTCAGTGGTGACAGATGGCAGAATGGGGAGCAATGGGCTCAAGTTGCAGTGGGGGAGGTCTAGGTTGGATATTAGGAAAAACGATTTCCCTAGCAGGGTGGGAAGCACTGGGCTGGGTTTCCTAGGGAGATGGTGGAATCTCCATCCCTAGAGATTTTTAAATCTTGTCTTGGCAAATTTCTGGCTGGAATGATTGAGCTGGGATTGGTCCTGCTTTTAGCAGGGGGCTGGACTCAATGACCTCCTATGATTCAACCTCCAATCCCATGATTCTATGATGAATATATTTTAGAAAACTATTTTAGAAACCTAGACTCATAGAATACTAGACCTGGAAGGACCCTTCCTAATTTCTTAAGGGACGTGTCCATGCTCTATTCTTCCTTTCAAACAGGAACAAAATGCTTAGGACTTGTGTGGCTGCAATTCACCAAAATAAAATAAAATAAAATAGCAGGTGTCCATTATTGACAGTCTCATGAACTTGACGCAGGCAAAACAAACTGCCGACGAATCCGTCTCTGTCTACAGCTGGCTGGGGATGCTGCTTTGTTTACACAGTTTGTGTTTCTTTCTGCACAGTGTGGTGTCATTTAGAGAGTTTGTTCCTCCTGTTTGTTGTGCTCTAACCAGGATACACCGCGGTTGTGTGTGATTTCAGCAGCAAGCCCTCTTAAATATCTCCCCAGGGGTCACTTCCTCATGGAGGCTTGTTACGGGAGCTGTGCCCACTTGACTGTAATCACACAGCGGCACAAGGGATCCCAGGCTTTGTGAGGGGAAGGCAAGGTTTCTACATGTCTGATCGGGCCGGGAAGCTGCTCTTTGTGGAATGTGGGCGTCTCCCCACTTCAGGCATCCTGTAGAAGAGGGGATGAGAGTTCAAAGGGGCCCAAAGCCTCCCACCTGCTACTAATCTCCAGTATTGGGAGGAGTCTTGGGTACCGCCAGTGAGAGAGAGGGCCAGGGAAGAAGAAACCCTCTCTGGAGTTTGTGTCACACACACAACCCCAAGCCACAGCCTTGTGTGTCAGTAATAGAGGAGCACAATCGCCAGTTGGAAAAACACAGCTCTCCCCTCTCTTTGCCACTGGGCTCAGCTCCCTCTAGACGACTGCCCTTCTTCCCCAAGCCAGGCTGGCCTCACCATGAGGTGAACTGAGGCAGCCGCCTCAGGTGCCAGACTGTGGGGGAGAGCCACTAGGACCCAGAGGCTACGTCTAGATTGGCATCATTTTCTGCAAATGCTTTTAACGGAAAAGTTTTTCCGTTAAAAGCATTTGCAGAAAAGAGCATCTAGATTGGCACGGATGCTTTTCTACAAAAGCACTTTTTGTGGAAAAGCGTCCGTGCCAATCTAGACGCGGTTTTGCGCAAGAAAGCCCCGATCGCCATTTTCGCCTTCGGGGGTTTTTTGCGCAAAACAGTTTTCAGCTGTCTACACTGGCCCTCTTGCGCAAAAACATTTCCGGAAAAGGACTTTCGCCCGAATGGGAACGTCAAAGCATTTGCGCAAGAAACACTGATTTTGGGGAGTAGAACGTCAGTGCTTTTGCACAAATTCAAGCGGCCAGTGTAGACAGCTGGCAAGTTTTTGCGCAAAAGCGATTGCTTTTGCTGAAAAACTTGCCAGTCTAGATGCAGCCAAGAGTGTAGAAAATTGTATCTGCTGCGGGTGCATATGTAGGGAGCAGAGCAGTCCTGTGAGAGGAGTAGAACAGGAAGGAGGTAGAATTGAGACCTTGCAAAGTTTTGGCCCAAGCGAGGGGCCATGGGGGCGTCATTTGAGCTCCCCGCCCTGGTGCCAAAATGTAGTGGGCCGGCCCTGCCTTAAGCCCCTTGGCAGGTGCTCCCAGGACTGGGGAGCTACAGGGGGGCAGAGAGAAGGCCGGTGTAGGGGGAGGGGAAAAGACGAAAGAGGCATTTTCCCCACGTCTGGCATGGCGGAGTCCAGCTCAGCATGCTTGGTGGGTCCTTCATTCAGAGGATTTTCCTTCCAGACGGTGCCCTGAAGAAAGCCCTTGGTAGCGGCTGAGAGTGTGTGTCTGGGTTCGTCAGTCCCAGCTGCACTAGAGAAAGAGGGGGGGACCTCCAATTCTCCCCAGCGTCCTGCAGATTCCCTCCCATGGGGCATGACTCAGACAGTTTTCCCTTCTATAAACCCCCTTCTCTGTTATTCCAGGGAACCATCCGGCCTATCATCCAGCTTTCCTCTATCTATCGTACGTAGATAGACCTCATCACCCTCGTGATCTTTCATGTTTTGAAATAGGTACATGCGTATTGCACCTTTTCATCACGTCTATTTGATACTGGTCCTAACCCTGCTAATTCCATCACTAAACTCACCTAGATTTTAACAGAGGCAGGATTGCACCTGTTTTCGGGCCTGGATATTGAATTGGAGCTAAATGAGGCTACGGGTACATCTACACGGCAATACTACAGGCAGTCCCCGGGTTACGTACAAGATAGGGACTGTAGGTTTGTTCTTAAGTTGAATCTGTATGTAAGTCGGAACTGGCGTCCAGATTCAGCCACTGCTGAAACTGATCAGTTTCAACAGCGGCTGAATCTGGACGCCAGTTCTGACTTACATACAGATTCAACTTAAGAACCCCAGGCGTCCCCAAGTCAGCTGCTGCTGAAACTGATCAGCGGCTGATTCCAGGAAGCCCGGGGTAGGGGCTTCCTGTAGTCAGCCACTGGTCAGTTTCAGCAGCGGCTGACTTGGGGACGTAAGTCGGATCCTCATAACTCGGGGACTGCCTGTATTTCGGGATACCAGAGGTATCCCAAAATAGCTACCCACGTCTTTCGAACGCATCTGCTATTGTAAAATATAGAGGATGCGCTATTTTGGCATCCGTGTAAACCTTGTTGCACGAGGGATAAGGGATCATAGAATCATAGAATCATAGAATAATAGGACTGGAAGGGACCTCGAGAGGCCATCGAGTCCAGCCCCCCGCCCTCAAGGCAGGACCAAGCTCCACCTACACCATCCCTGACAGATGTCTATCTAACCTGTTCTTAAATATCTCCAGAGAGGGAGATTCCACCACCTCCCTTGGCAATTTATTCCAATATTTGACCACCCTGACAGTTAGGAATTTTTTCCTAATGTCCAATCTAAACCTCCCCTGCTGCACTTTAAGCCCATTACTCCTTGTCCTGTCCTCAGAAACCAAGAGGAACAAATTTTCGCCTTCCTCCTTGTGACACCCTTTTAGATATTTGAAAACCGCTATCATGTCCCCCCTTAATCTTCTTTTTTCCAAACTAAACAAGCCCAGTTCATGAAGCCTGGCTTCATAGGTCATGTTCTCTAGACCTTTAATCATTCTTGTCGCTCTTCTCTGTACCCTTTCCAATTTCTCCACATCTTTCTTGAAATGTGGCGCCCAGAACTGGACACAGTACTCCAGCTGAGGCCTAACTAGTGCAGAGTAGAGCGGCAGAATGACTTCACGAGTTTTGCTTACAACACACCTGTTGATACAACCTAGAATCATATTTGCTTTTTTTGCAACAGCATCACACTGTTGACTCATATTCAACTTGTGGTCCACTATGACCCCTAGATCCCTTTCCGCCATGCTCCTTCCTAGACAGTCGCTTCCCATCTTGTATGTATGGAACTGATTGTTCCTTCCTAAGTGGAGCACTTTGCATTTCTCTTTATTAAACCTCATCCTGTTTACCTCTGACCATTTCTCTAACTTGCTAAGGTCATTTTGAATTATGTCCCTATCCTCCAAAGAAGTCGCAACCCCACCCAGTTTGGTATCATCTGCAAACTTAATAAGCGTACTCTCTATCCCAATATCTACATCATTGATGAAGATATTAAACAGTACGGGTCCCAAAACAGACCCTTGAGGAACTCCACTTGTTATCCCTTTCCAGCAGGATTTAGAACCGTTAACAACTACTCTCTGACTACGGTTATCCAGCCAATTATGCACCCACCTTATCGTGGCCCTATCTAAGTTATATTTGCCTAGTTTATCAATAAGAATATCATGCGAGACCGTATCAAATGCCTTACTAAAGTCTAGGTATATGACATCCACCGCTTCTCCCTTATCCACAAGGCTCGTTATCTTATCAAAGAAAGCTATCAGATTAGTTTGGCATGACTTGTTCTTCACAAACCCATGCTGGCTATTCCCTATCACTTTATTACCTTCCAAGTGTTTGCATAGGATTTCCTTAATTACCTGCTCCATTATCTTCCCTGGGACAGACGTTAAACTGACCGGTCTGTAGTTTCCTGGGTTGTTCTTATTCCCCTTTTTATAGATGGGCACAATATTTGCCCTTTTCCAGTCTTCTGGAATCACCCCTGTCTGCCATGATTTTTCAAAGATCATAGCTAAAGGCTCAGATACCTCCTCTATCAGCTCCTTGAGTATCCTGGGATGCATTTCATCAGGACCTGGTGGCTTGCTGACATCTAACTTTCCTAAGTGACTTTTAACTTGTTCTTTGTGTATCCTATCTTCTAAACTTACCCTCTCTCTGCTTGTATTCACTACGTTAGGCACACCTCCAGACTTCTCGGTGAAGACCGAAACAAAGAAGTCATTGAGCATCTCTGATGTCTCAAGATAGTGTGTTGTTTCGAAATTTGGCACTGTGTAGACGCGCCAAGTTTCAAAATAGCCCATTTTAAAAAAGAATCAAAATAAGATGCGCAATTTATGTAGTTAAGGGTGCAGTGTAGATAAACCCAAGGTCTACACTGTGGAGCTATTTTGGGATACTGGAAGTATCGCAAAATAGCTATTCTGCGTCTTTTGAGCATGCCTGTCATTTTGAAATATAATGAGCTCGCTATTCTGATGTCCCTTTAAACCTCGTTCCACGAGGATTAACGGACATTTTGGAATAGCGGTTTATATCAAAATTTGGCGCTGAGTAGACAGCGCCAAATTACAAAATAAACTATTTGGAAATTAACTTGAAATAAGCTACACAATTTGCGTAGCTCAAATTGCATAGCTTATTTCAAGCAAAGGCTGCAGTGCAGACACACCCTGGGATGCAGAGAGTCCTGTTAAAAACCTGTTCTGACATAAACTACAGGCAGAAACTGGTCAGAAGAGAAAAGGTAATTTACCGCTCACTCTAACATTGCTAAATCGTCTTAGGACACTGACCCTTTATCTCGGCAGGTTATTGTACTTGTCAAACAGACAAAGGAATGTTCTCCACAGAAAAAGAAAATGAATCCAATACATGACAGATGCATTGTCCAAGGGAGAATTACATTTTTCAAGGAATGTTTAATTATGATAGGAACAGCATGTGAAGAAACCAGGAGTGACTGCCTACCCTTGGCTTCTGCCGTTGTTTGCCTGCCAGGCAGTGGTACGCCTCTGACATCGACCAGTGCAAATGCATTGACCTCGAGGAGGGCTAGCCTCCTGACCCTGCAGAGCAGACAATGGGACTTGCTCTGCCCAAATGGCTGTTGACTGCACACAGAAAACAAAGCGCAACAGGAGAGAGACAAAGAAACGTCATTTCCTTCGCCAAGAGTAACGTTCTGAGTTATTTGTACCATCCACAGGTGCGCGTGTTTCACAGAGATGCTAGATGTGCCAGCTGGTGATGTACCTTTAAAGTAACTCCCCTCCCCCCCGACAGCATCAAAATGGAAAGCACACTCTGGCCCCACCCAACGTGAGGGTGGGAAGGGGGCAGTTGCCCTGGGGTTTAGTGAGTCAAAGGGTCCTGAGGATCCTACCCCTGGGCCCTTTAAATGGCTGACAGAGCGCCACACTGCATGCTCCATGCGGTTGTTGGGGGGAGGGTGGTGCACTGCACTCCAGACGGTGCAGGGGGCTGGCGGCCCCTAGCCACGCCCCTTTTTTATTTATGTATTTATTTATTTTTAATATGGAGATACACCTATCTCATAGAACTGGAAGGGACCTCGAGAGGTCATTACGTCCCGCCCCTGCCCTCGCAGCAGGGCCAAACACCATCCCAAGGCTCCGCCCATTCCAGGAGGGCGGAGCCAGGCCCATCACACTTTGCCCAGGGGACCTCACAGGCTCTTGGCTCCCCGATCACACTCAGCAGCCCCCGAACTGCAGTTCAACAAAAGCAAAAGCAAGTCCCGTCCAGTAGGTAGGTAATCAGTTGACAGAATACAGCATACCAGATACACAATACTGCGTACAGATGTGGTCACCTCATCTCAAAAAAGATATATTGGTATTGGAAAAGGTTGAGAAAAAGTTAACAAAAATGAGGAGGGGTTGGGAATGGGTCTCATATGAAAAGAGATTAAAAAGACTGGGACTTTCCAGCGTAGAAAAGAGGAGACTAAGGGGGATATGATAGTCCTGTAAAATCATGACAGGTGTGGAAAAAGTGAATAAGGAAACGTTTCTTACTTATTTACATGATATAAGATCTAGGGGTCACCAAATGAAATTAATAGGCAGCAGGTTTAAAACAAACAGGACCTAGTTTAAAGCACTCCTTATCCAGTTAGCCAGATCGTGTTCTTCCCAGCATTTGATAGATGGAGAACAGAAGAACGGCCAGATTGGGTCAGACCAAAAGTCAATGTAGCCCAGTATCCTGTTTTCCAACAGTGGCCAATACCAGATGCCCCAGAGGGAGGGAACACAACAGGTAATCCTCACATGAGCCCTCTCCTGTCACCCATTTCCAGGAAAACAGAGGCTAGGGACACCATTCCTACCCATCCTGGCTAATAAGTAGTGATGGACCTAACCTCCATGAATTTATCTAGTTCTTTTCTGCAGCCTGTTAAAGTCCTGGTCTTCACAACATCCTCTGGCGAGGAGTTCCACAGGTTGACTGTGCGCTGCATGAAAAAAACCATCCATTTGTTTGTTTTAAAACTGCTACCTAGTAATTTCATTTGGTAACCCCTAGTTCTTATATTATGGGAACAAGTACATAATTTTTCTTTATTCACTTTCTCTATATCTGTGATGATTTTATAATCCCCTATCATATCCTTCTTTAGTCTCCTCTTTTCTACGCTGGAAAGTCCCAATCTTTTTAATCTCTCTCCATATGGGACCCATTCCCAACCCCTCATCATTTTTGTTGCCCTTTTCTGAACCTTTTCCAATGCCAATATATATTTTTTGAGATGAGGCGACCACATCTGTACACAGTATTCAAGATGTGGGTGTTCCATTTCTGGGTCTGGTGGTGGTAACTTTTTTAGTGCCCTGGCTGTAAGACTGGAGAGCATCCCGATGACAATTGTAGGTGACACAAAGCTGCATGTGCAAACACTGTGAAGGACCGAGCTAACCTTCAAAGGGATCTTGATCAGTTGGAGAATTGGGCGCGAGGCAAGAAAATGAATTTCAAGAAAGACAAATGGAAGGTGAGACACGTAAGGAAGAAAAAACAAATGCCCAAATACAGATTGGATCTCAACCTTAACATCAGTCAACCGGGTGATGCTGTTACAAAAAAAGCCGATGCAGTTTTAAGTTGCACAGCATAGAAGTCCTGGGAAATTCTAAGTGCGACTCGACTCAGTGCTGCTTCACCTGACATACTGGGTTCAATTTCAGTCACCACCATATACCAAGAAGGGAACAAAACTTGAAAGGATGGAGAGGTGAGTGGCAAAGATGATCCAAAGGATTCAACGCAATCCTTCTGAGCGAAAGCTGAAGGAACCGAGGTATGTTTTGTTCGGAGAAGATGGGATTAAGGGGGAACATGGGAGCCGTCTTCAGATACTTGAATGGCTGCTCTACAGAAGACGGAGAAAAGTTGTTCTCTCTGCCCACACAGGGCAGGACTGTAGGGTGTGTCTAGACTACAGGATTTTTTCGACAAAAGCCAACTTTTATCGAAAAAACGATACCTGCTTCTACACTACCACTGCGTTCTGTTGACAGTAAGCCGACAGAATGCAGCAGTTTTGTTGACGGCGGTAAACCACATTCTATGAGGAATAACGCCTTTTTCCGAAAGTCATCTTTCGAAAAAAGGCGGCTATTGCATGAAAACAGGGCTTTTTCGAAAGAGAGCGTTTACACTTTCTTTCAAAAAAGCGAGACACTTTTTCAAAAACATTTCTTGTTGTCTAGATGCTCTTTTTTGACACAGGCTTTTTCAAAAGATACTGGCTTTACACAGTGGGAAAGAATCTGGACATGTCTACCCTGTTCTGTTGGGAAATGCGCCATTCCAGCAAGGAACGTAAATAGCCATTTTTGTCAACCTTCTCTCCAAGAATTGTAGGACAGAAACGCCAGAACAGTAACACCTGCTTCTGCTCCTACTGTACCCGTGGGTACACTGACAAGAGTATGCCCTGGCCTATAGTAGGGAGTTATCTCAAAATAACCCCCTATTTTGAAATAATAAATGGAGCGTCCACACTACCAAGCCTGTTATTCCAAAATAACGGGCTGGTCATTTGAAATCTGTTCTCTTGCTTTCCTCAGAAATAGTTATTTTGAAATAACTACTCCTCAGAGTAAATAAAAGTAGTTACTCCCCAGTCCTTCCTAAGTTGAGGTAGCGTGTCCACAATAACAGAGCCTCAGACTAATAGTAGGACACTCTAGTTCCTTTTTCTTATTTCAGGAGTTATTATTTCAAATTTAGTTACTTCAGAATATTTTCCTAGTGTAGATATGCCCTATGTTGGGTCTGAAGAATAATTCCCCTGCCACGGAATATTTCCAGATGACTCCCTATCTATTATATGGTACATCTCTATTCAGTCAAATGCTTTACACCACTTTGCGCACACTTGGCAATCGAGGACCTAATTATACCATAGAGTCATAGAATGATAGAATCCTAAAACTGGAAGGGACCTTGAGAAGTCATCAGATCCAGTCCCCGGCCCTCACGGCAGGACCAAGCACCATCTAGATCATCCCTGATAGATATCTATCCAACCTGCTCTTAAATATCTCCAGTGATGGAAATACTTAAGGGGCACGGACAAAGCCCATCCCTAGTGAACTGATCCAGCCTAAAACTACAACAAAGTAATCGACATAAATGGGAGGTAGAGGAGACCACTTGGGGACAGGGAAACCTGGTTAAACTTTTAGGGTCACAATGCTTTTTTCAATGAAAAAAAAACGGTCTTTTGAATACCTCAAAAATGGGCATGGGAAAATTCCATTTTGGTCAATGGGTGCCACTTTTTCAATGAAAACCCAGAACTCACAAGTCACAACTTGGCTTGTAAAAATGGTCAGTTTTTCTGGGGGGCTGGTAAAAATGTTGAGGGTTTTGGTGTGGTTTTCAGTAAAAAAATATATTTCATTCGGCTTTTCAAAAGATGAAGGTTTTTTGTTGGGTTTTTTTTTAACCAAAAGCCAATGTTTTCTACCAAAAATATTTTTTGAACACTGACACTTTTCTGTCTTTGGTTTCAGGTTTTTTCCACAAAACTGACAAAAAATTGTTTACAGGAAAACTAAACAGAAAATCTTTCAAAATGTTCCATAAAATTCAGATTTTTTCAACAGTTCAGGTTATTGTCACTGCTTTTATAATGTCTTGGGATTATTTCTGGCAGAGCCTTTACATAATAGGAAGACATTAGGCACAATATAAGGTGAGAAAATCGGTATATCTGACAAATATATTTACGGTCACATCCTCGGTGAGAATAAATCAGAGTGAGCCATTGAGTTCAATAGAGACCTGATCTCAGTTGAGGTCAATGCACTATTATAATACAAATAACACTTTTATTTTATATCTTATTTGGGGGGAATTAGACCCTTTCAAGATTTGTGGGATTATGAATCAAGGCTCAATCCTGAAAATACTTACTAGTAAACAAAGCTTTCAGAATACAAGCTGTGTTATCTGGGACTTTCATATCCAGGAAACTCACCTTAACTGGAATCTGTCATAGATGGCAGTAAAATTTCACCATCTATTAACCAGAAAATTCCATTAGCCACCAGGCAACCTTTTTTGACATCTTTCCAGCACTTGTGGAAATCAAGTTTATATACTTACAGCAGTAAAGTTTGTTCATGTTGCACTTCTGCTGTAATCCCATTATTAGATATGATCTAAACCATCCTGCAACTATGGCTAGGATATGGTGAGAAATTCATGAGCTGTCGGTGTAAAGCTCAAGTAACCAGTACATGTGATTAACCGGCAATCCCCATTCCCCGTGAATGCCGGACAACAACGTTTGTACTACACTACTATGAATTGTCCCAAAGCTACGCCCAGTAATAAGTGTTAATTTGAGCTTTTGGTTCTGACAAACACTGCATGCAAGAAATTGTCCTGTCCTGAGACAACTTCTCCATTTAAAAAAAAAACTGTCCAGTTCCAATTTTGGATGAAAAATCAAAATCTTGAACATTTTTGCAAACCACAGTGCCAAAAACAAATTTGGCTCAGGTTAATCGAAGGACGTTTCGTTGTGATCCTCTAGAAACATGTTTACAGCTTCAACACAAAAAGTCATTCAGACTTGAATAACTGAAACGTTCGAGTTTGAGAACCTCAAAACCCTTTTTACACACACTTTTTGGAGTCAGGGGTTTTGCTGAAGCCAACACTGGTTTCTCAGCTATTTTGGTTTTCATGATGTTGACATTTCTTCTCCAAAACAAGTTTAATTGAAAAATCCTGGAGCATTTCAAAGATTGCATCGCTCCAGCTGATGAGACAGCACATGGAAATTCATTCATTGTCAGCAAACAAACACAGTGTGTCATGTGATCCCATTTTATGACTACATACTGGACCCTGGTGGCATGAACTGGCTAAGAAAATGAAAACACATAGATCTGATTCTTCCAGACACACTAATAAATGCTTTCTGATCTCCCCATGAGCTTCCCCTAACATAAGCTAATGAAAGGTTTTCGCCAACAAAGATGCCAATCTGCTGCTTTCCGTAGATCTGAAATTTATTACTAAAAACTTCAGGAAATACAGTTTATCTCCTCACAGTTTAATCCTTTGGGAGACATAAAACTGTCATAACGGTTGTGTGGGTTTTAAATGACACCTTAATAACTACAGGAGAAGATCAGAATTGGTCCATTTGAAAAGGCTTGCGACATTAAAAGAGAGATGAGACTGAATTATTCAGCCAGCCTGCAGTGTTATTGGATAACTGATTGCCAGTTACTTTGCTTAAAAATGCAGGTGTAGCAATAATCATAATATATCGTTGTCTATAACTCTCCAGGTTCAGCTCCGAGGAGTATTAAATCAGCTTCTTATGAGGCATAGATAACATTTTTGTTTTGTTTGGTTTGGCAGATGTTGCTTTTAAAACGAAAACGAACACCGTTGTAGATTTTAGCGGCCTGCCGAAAACGATGCGATTTTCATTTTTGCATTGCGGAGCCATTTGGCAATTTTTTCTCCTGAATTTTCAATGACTGCAGCTCCCCACCAGAAAAATAAATGAAAGAGCAGAGTCTGACACTGGTGTTTTAATCCCCAAAAGGACGCGTTTCCTGGGAACCTGTCTAAAAAGCCAATTACGGTTTGGAAAGGATGACGGTTTAAGAAGAAACCGTTACGAGGCCAGGCAATGAAACCAGAGGGCCAGTCTGTGGCGGGGGCTTGACAACACCCCCATGGGGTGACCCAGGAAGTGCCTTCCCACATAGGACTCTTGGTTGCTAAGGAGTAGGGTGAATGTCCATTGTGGATCTCCTCATTCCGGCCTGGAAAGTTGGCATTTAACAATGCTATTGTTTTTATTTCTACATTCTATTCTGCATTTTATTTATGCGTTACCTGTAGACAGGGTGGAATCTCCATCCTTGGATTTTTTCCAGCTCGAGGTGTGATGGGCTGGACTAGGCTCCAATGCCCCCTAGAGTTGCTAGAGGCCTTGCTGCCTCCATCCCAGCAGGAGGAGTGGAGAAGAGGTCCTCCAGACACTATAGAGTGGCTGTTTCTGTGGCAGCCAATCAGGACCCAACAGAGGGGTATAAAAGAACCTGCAAGGCTGGGGCCTGCCAGTTCCCTGCAGGAGCTCGACCCAGCCAGGTCTATCCTCTGACTGCGTGATCAGCACTACGGCCAGCTTCCAGTGGGACCTGAGCCTAGATCTGGGAAAACCCAGTCCCAAGCTATGTCTACACTTTATTACTCTCTCTCTTGAGAGAGAGAGGAATGCAATTGCTGACACCCGAAATTGCAAATGAAGCGGGGATTTAAATATCCCACGCTTCATTTGCATAATTGTGTTATGGCGCTATTGCGAAATAGCGCTATTTTGAAAGAAAACACTGGTTTATTCCAAATAAAACCCTTCCCTAGAAATAACCCTTAAACCTCATTTTTGGAGGAGTCAGGGTTATTTCGAGGGAAGGGTTTTATCGCAAAACAACCCTGTTTTTTTCTCTCAAAATAGTGCTATTTCGCAATAGCGCCATAATGCGATTATGCAAATGAAGCGTGAGATATTTAAATCCCCGCTTCATTTGCAATTTCAGGTGTCTGCATTTGCATTCCTCGAGAGAGAGAGGAATGAAGTGTAGACGTACCCTCAGTGGCCAAAGACCAACCACAAGCAAATCAACTCCATTTTGACCAAGTACTCGCCAGGGAGAAGTAATGATCACAGAGGGCTCGAGTGACACAGAGGGCTCTCTGCTGAGCTTGTTCCAAGCGCTGCTCTACTGAAGAGCCGCCAAACACGGTAGCTTTGCCGCCTGAAAATGGCCATTGCCGTGGTTAGTCACTTGAAGAGTGTGTTAGCTCGTAAGCCACCTAAGCCGCGGTAATGGCAGCAGGCCCTGGAACTAAGAGGCTTAACGAGCTAGAAAAGGCTCTTTTATTATGGTGAGCATTTGTTGGGGCAAGTTTGTTGTGCCGGAACAGCTGCAATGGGAGTAACAAGGCTGTTCATGTGCCACCACTCCTGTTGTTACAGCTCTCTTTGAAAGGGGTATTCCTATGGAAATATGTATTTCTCAAGAAAGCTGGCAAGGCAGTTTACACGTGGGGTAACTTTTTCCAGCTTTCTTTGAGCAGAAATGACCCAGTATTTACCGATAAAAAATTCTGGCCTGAATCCTCGGTTGGAGTGATTAGTGTAGCCTCGTTAATAGCCAAGGAGCTAGGCTAGTTTACATCTACTCAGGAACTTGCTTAGTTCTGTTGCCTGCTATGAATGTCCTATCCCAGATACCCATGTATATCTCTGCATATCCCTGTGTTTACCTTCAACTATTACTGTGCCTAGAATCTGATGTAGCACTAAACTTCAGCTCTGCCTAGGTAACCAGCTGTCTTTCATGGCCATCTCTAAAACTGTTCAGTTCCCTTTTCCTCAGACCTTAGTCCACCCTGTGCTTTTCAGTGTATTGGGCTACCCACATTCTCCAGGCTGGTTGATCAGCCATGTGACCTAAGTCCTCCCATTTCAAATTTTTTCTATGTCGTTCATAATCATATGCTCCCAAGTCGTCCTACATCTCCCCCTCATGTTGGATTTTCTGGCTTCCAATTGAGAGTCAGAAACACGTGTATAACACATGTCTTAGCCATGATGTCTTCTCTTACAAATTATTTGCGATAGGGACCTTGCTTTAGCCATTTTTCTGACCTCATCATTAGTTTTTCTTCCCTCGTGGCTCACTTTGAATATTATCCTCAAAAATTCATGATGAAACACACCTCACGTCTGAGCATCTGTTTTCTTAAATTGCCAGGTTTCATTGCCATAGGTTGCTATGGCTACAACAGTGGCTGAGTAGATGCTTAGTTATATAAGGATACGGTATTACGTTTCCAAATGTACCTAAGTTTACCGAAGGCTGCATTCACTTTGATGATCCTTACGCTTATTTCCTCAGTGCATGTACCGTGTTGGCTTATTGTACTTCCAAGATATTTGAATCGATCAACCCTCTCTACCTAGTTACTGTCGATTTTATTGTTTCCATCTATATCTCCAATTACCATGGGTTTACATTTCTTTGCATTTTGGTGAGTCTTGCCCACATGCTCAGGTTTAGCTGATCACCAGATTTGGGGCCGGGAAGGAATTTTCCTCCAGGGTAGATTGGCAGAGGCCCTGGAGGTTTTTCGCCTTCCTCTGTAGCATGGGGCACAGATCACAGCTGGAGGATTCTCTGCATCTTGGGGTCTTCAAACTATTTGAAGGCTTCAATATCTGAGATCTAGGTGAGAGGATTATTCTAGGAGGGGTGGGTGAGATTCTGTGGCCTGCACTGTGCAGGGGGTCAGACTAGATGATCATAATGGTCCCTTCTGACCTTAAAGTCTATGAGTCTATAATTACAGTCCTACCTGCTTCTGCGTTCCTTTAACTTCATAATATTATCTCAGTGTTTGCATTATCACCCATCTTCCCCCCCCATTACAAATACTGAAGTAGCATTAACCAGTAATCTGGTGAAAAAGAAATAACGATGTCTGTGTGGTTGTGTGGGTGTGTACATGCAGGTGTATATGTGTATATGCAACTGATGAGGTAAATATGATAAAGTTTAATAAGGACAAATGCAAAGTTCTCCACTTAGGAAAGAACAATCCGTATCTCACACATAGAATGGGAAGCGACTGTTTAAGAAGGAGAACTGAAGAAAGGGAACTAGGGGTCGTAGTGGACCACAAGCTAAATGTGAGCCAACAGTGTGACGCTGTAGCAAAAAAAGCAAACCTGATTCCAGGATGTATTAACAGGTGTGTTGTGAGCAAGACACGAGAAGTCATTCTTCCGCTCTACTCTGCACTGGTTAGGCCTCAATTGGAGTATTGTGTCCAGTTCTGGGCACCACATTTTAAGAAAGATGTGGAGAAATTGGAGAAGGTCCAGAGAAGAACAACAAAAATGATGAAAGGTCTAGAGAACATGAGCTAGGAGGGAAGACTGAAAGAACTGGGCTTGTTTAGTTTGGAAAAGAGAAGACTGAGAGGGGACATGAGAGCAGTTTTCAAGTATCTTAAAGGGTGTCACAAGGAGGAGGGAGAGGACTGGACTCGATGACCTCAGAAGGTCCCTTCCAGTTCTAGTATTGTATGATTCTATGATCTACTGAATTTGGACTTAAGAATGAGACATGAAATTCAGGCCTCATTGAACACATTGGCTTCAGTCGGGACAAGATTTTACCCCAAGCAGTTGCTGGCTTTGCTTTGTTTTTATTTTCAGCCCACCAAAATTGCAACTTCATATCTTCAGAGCAGAAGAATTTGTGCGCTCCTGTTATAACACTGGAGTCTTTTCTTGCTCAGCCTGGTGTGAGTTGATGTACTAGCTCCTGCTGTAATTCCATTGAGCAAAGGGGGAAGAGTCGGGTCTGGAATGTAAAAGCGATTCACACAGCTCCACTGAGCATGAATTAAAGAGTAATGGGAAACACATTTTCCACGTCTTTCTAAAAGCAGCAAGAGCTTCCATCACAGCAGGAGCACTCACATCTCTGGTCTCCAGCTATGCGTCTTCATAAAAATAGTAAAGCCAAGTCTTCATTTTCTTTTCAGCGATCTGTTTCTTTCCTTTTTCTCCTATAGACATTATGCGTTTAAGCTTCGTATTTATTCCCTCACTTCAAACAGCTTTCATAGCGGTGCAGATAAAGTCGCGCTGCTATAGAACTAATTGCACCCAATCCATATGTGCCAATGTGTTTTCTGCATGTTAATTCTAGCAGGTGTCCATTCACGTGAACAATGTTGCTCAGGAAAATAACTTGCATGGGGGTAACTTTCCATTGCCTGTGATAGATGCAGGGCGAAAGAGAGGCCATCTTGTTTGTCCCAGTCTGACTGGAGGTGGGCACTGGAATGCCAAGTTTCCAGATATTTTGTGCCAAAGAATTGTAGCAAAGAATTGTATAGGGAGGGGAGCTAATATCACATCTATTGGGTGGGCATCTGCAAGGTGATGGTACGTGTATCGATATTAAGCGTTCCATGGTTATTTTGGTGACTTATTTTTGGTGCCCTACCAAATGGCCATGAAAAAAACCTGTCGTGAGCTGTGAAATCTGCCCTCCGTGCCTTGAAACCTGGTCTTGTACCTTATACTACACAGACTTCATGGGGGAGACCAGAATTTCTCAAATTGGGGATCCTGACCCAAAAGGGCATTGCAGGGGGTCATGTTATTGCCATCCTCCTGCATTGCCTTCAGAACAGTGTGCTATCTACTAGGAGTTAAGATTAGGGTGTGAACCTGATACTGAAGAGAATTGAATGGGAGCAAGGAAGAATCCACTGAATATCCTCCATGTGGAACAAACTATACTATTAGGTTCTCACTGGAATGCGTCAAGGGAAGACTAAGGGGCTGTGTGTAGACTGGCAAGTTTTTCCGGAAAATCAGCCGTTTTTCCAGAAAAACTTGCCAGCTGCCTACACTGGCCAATTGAATTTCCGGAAAAGCACTGACGATCTCATGTAAGATTGTCAGTGCTTTTCCGGAAATACTATGCTGCTCCCGTTCAGGCAAAAGTCCTTTTTCCGAAAGACTTTTGTGCAAAAGGGCCAGTGTAGACAGCACAGATTTGTTTTCCACAAAAAAGCCCCGATCGCGAAAATGGCGATCGGGGCTTTTTTGTGGAAAAGCGCGTCTAGATTGGCCACGGACGCTTTTCCGCAAAAAGTGCTTTTGCGGAAAAGCATCCTGCCAATCTAGACGCGCTTTTCTGAATATGCTTTTAATGGAAAACTTTTCCGTTAAAAGCATTTTCGGAAAATCATGCCAGTGTAGACGTAGCCAGGAAGGCTTGGGAAGATACTTAAAGACATGGAGGTTCAGTTCTGCAGTGGGACCCTACCTTTCCCAGGAGGAAGAGAGTGAAGGCAAGACAAGATAATGGGGATCATTGGATGGGTCAGGCAATGGTGCTACAAAAAGGACTTTGGGATGTTCAACCACAGGGAGGCATCCAGGAACAGAGCTGTTCTTACTGGGTGAACTCCACTGGAGCAGGGAGGGGAATCTGGCTTCTGGGATGGAAGTTGGCAAAACAGGTTCAAAGAGCTTTCCATTTGGAACTTGGGGGAGATGCCGGGAGAGGCTCATGTAATCTCCATGCCTAACTGTAATAATGAACAGAGGGAAAATCAAATAGGAGAGCAACCGAGAAAGAAATCCCAAAGGGTAGGAGAATAGTAATCTCACTGGTATTGCCATTAACACTCGGGTATACAACAGGGCAAGTAAAATCACTCTACCTAATGGGGCAAGGAACCTGGATGAAGCCAAGTAAGAACAACTGAGCTGTCTGTCCACCAACACTAGTAGCCTGGGTAGCAAAACACAGGGGCTGCGTCTAGACTGGCATGATTTTTCGGAAATACTTTTAACGGAAAAGTTTTTCCGTTGAAAGTATTTCCGCAAAAGAGCGTCTAGATTGGCAAGGATGCTTTTGCGCAAAAGCATCCGTGCCAATCTAGACGCGCTTTTGCGCAAGAAAACTCCAATGGCCATTTTAGCCATCGGGCTTTCTTGCACAAAAAATTAAGGTGCCTGTCTACACTGGCCCTCTTGTGCAAGTATTCTTGCGCAAGAGGGATTATCCCTGAGCGGGAGCGGGAAAATATTTGCGCAAGAAGCACTGATTTTGTACATTACAAAGTCAGTGCTCTTGCGCAAATTCAAGCGGCCAGTGTAGACAGCTGGTAAGTTTTTGCACAAAAGCGGCCACTTTTGACCAAAATCTTACCAGTCTAGACACACCCAGGAACTAGAACTGCTGGTGCAGGAAGTGAAACCAGGTATTCTAGGGATAAGAGGAATGTGGAGAAATAGTAGTGATGATTCAAATACAAGTAGTGAAAAGTATGTGCTGTGCAGGAAACACAGAAATAAAGGCTAAGACGATGGAGCACCATCGTCTATTAATGAAGATGTACATGGTATAGCAATTAGAAGTGACAGAATAGATAAAATGGAACTGGTTTGGGTCAAAATAACAAAGCGAATAGAGGCCGCACTGAGATTTTTTTTTGGTGTCTACTACCAATCCCACAGTCTGATTTGGACGTGGACAGACACCTCTGTAACAGCTTAATTAAACAACTATCCCTCAGAATTGTGTGATTATGGGAGATCTTTAATTTCCCAGATACAAGAGCTGCTAATAATGATGATAAGGACCAGATATTCCTGGATGTGATAGTTAACAGATTTCTTCACCAAATAGTCACTAAACAAAGAGGCGATGCGATTTTAGATTTCATATTGGAAAGTAGCAAAGACCACATGGCTTGAGGGCTTATGAGAACAGCCATTCTGGGTCAGACCAAAGGTCCATCTAGACCAGTGCCCTGCCCTCCAACAGTGACCAATTCCAGATGCCCCAAAGGGAGTGAACAGAACTGGGAATCATCAGGTGATCCCTCTCCTGTCACCCATTCCCAGCCTCTGACGAACAGAAGCTAGGGACAGCATTCCTGCTCATCTTGGCTAATAGCCATTGATGGACCTAACCTCCATGAATTTATCTAGCTCTTTTCTGAACTCTGTTAAAGACCTGATCTTCACAACATCCTCTGGCGAGGAGTTCCACAGCTAATGCACTAATACAGTTTAAATAAAATGGAAAGATAAAGTAAAAATAGGTCTCCATCTAGAGTCCTTACTTTCAAAAGCAAAAATTTTTTAAAAATTAAGGGAGGTTGTGAGGGAAGTGGACTGGACTGAAGAGGTAAAGGATCTCCAGATTCTACAGCCCCAGTACATTCGGGTACCTAACCCCATGCCAAAGTAGTCCCATGGAAACCAGAACCCTGGAGCTTTTCAAACCATCACAAATCTCAACACTTCATTTGTTTACCATAAAGTACCCAACAGTGGGGCCGTGTCATGCAAGTAGCTGTAGTCCCGGGCACCCTTGCGTTGTGTGTGTTTCTCTCTCTGCCTTTCCCCTCACCAAGGAGACAGTGTGTGGTCCCAAGTGTGGGTTTAACAAATATAAAGGCGCTGAGGTAAGGCAAACTGCAGGAGGGCTCATTCTTTTTTCCCGTCACTGGATGGATTAATACTTCCATCTGATTTTGACAGCATTAGAAGCAGCCAACCCATCACTCTTCCGTGAATGCTTCTCCAAGGCAGCTCCTAAGAGGCAGCCAAAAGGCTGTACCTGTACTTCAGAACCAGGTGTTCTGGCTGAAATTAATGACAGTGAAATCCAGGCAGTGTCTACGAGATGAAGTCATTAATCACCAATGGACAAGTCTTCGGGGATTTCATAGCACGGCACCACCATTATTCATTCTGCGCACTGACCCATGTGGGTGGAAGGTGCCTAATGAAAGAAATTTGAGATCTCTAATAATATTCCAATTTCCGGTGGAACTCTCTCTTGAGTTGGAAGGTAAAGTTCCTTCTTTGACAGGAGTTCTGTTTTTATGGGCATGTATAATGCCAACCGACTCTGTCTCCAGCACTCTGAACAAGTTTAACAGCATTGCTGGATGAGAACTGTCACGTTGCTGGACCTTGAGGGGAGCAGCCAGATCACTGATGCACCCATAGGTGGGGGTGTTGGCCCCAAAAAGGGTATAGAAGGGGGCCATGTGAGGTATTGAATAGAAGCTTATTATCTAATAATCCTATGTACGCTGTTCATGTGTTTGTATAATGTCTGTGTGTGCAGTTATTAGCATGTACTTGAATGGACACTGAAGATTTCCCTGCATGTGTTTAAGCATTGGGCAGGGCCGAGCCTGTGGAACAATGGCTCTCAATGGGCCAAGGACACACCCAAAGAATGGGGGCTGTCATCTGAGAGCAGCCAGCAGGGAACATAGAGATTGGCCTCTGACCAGGTAACCTGCTACATACTAGAAGAGGCCAGGAAGGAGGTATAAAGAGGCCATGTGGTCGATGCCATTTTGTTCTCAGCTCAGCACTTCATCCCAGAGGCAGCACTGCAGGGATCGAAGAGCCCGGAAGACCTGTGAACCCATCCTGATCTTAGGATGTGCAATAAGAACTTTGAAACCAGCAGCTGCAACATCTCTGCTAGAGCCTGCATCGAGAACTGGGAGATTTGGTGCATGTAACGTACTGTACTTTAATAACCTTACTCTCATGCTTTTCTTTCTTATGTTAATAAACCTTTAGTTGTTAGATGCTAAAGGATTGGCCCAGCGTGATTTGTGGGTAAGGTCCAGAGGGTAAATTGACCAGGGATCTGTGGCTGGTTTCTTGGAACCGGACAGAACTTGTTCGGGATAGGTGGGATTGGGTGCTAGGACCCCCCCACCTGTTTATGAGGCCCAGGGCCATCTGGGGCATGGATATTGCTGGGGTGTCCGAGGGGTTTTGCTCGTGAGGCTTCAGGCAGGCGCTGAAGCGCTCTGTGGGACTGGTTTGTGGCCTGTTTGGAGAGGTCACCAGTCTGGGGGCTGTAAGGATCCCCGGATTTGAGCAATTCGCCCTGAGCGGGCGCCCTCAGCTGTGCCCAGACACGGCCCGGTCCGTCACAAGAACTAAAAGATGTAAAGGACCTGGGGAAAACAGTGGATGAGAAGCTGGATATGAGTCAACAGGGCACCTTTGTAGCCAAGAAGGCTAACAGCACATTAGGGTGTATTAAGAGGAGCATTGTCAGCAGATCCAGAGAAGTGATTATTCCCCTTTATTCGGCACTGGTGAGGCCACATCTGGAGCATTGCATCCAGTTCTTGGCCCCCCGTTATAGAAAGGATGTGGACACATTGGAGAGGGTCCAGTGGAGGACAACCAAAAGTATGAGGGGGCTGGAGCACATGACCTACGAGGAGAGGCTGAGGGATTTTAGCTTGTTTAGAAGAGAAAAGTGAGGGGTGATTTGATAGAGCCACCTCCCCATACTGCCCAGACCCCCCGCCCCAACCCACCTCAGAGCCCCACTGTCCCAAGCCCTGCCTCCCAGCCACACTCACCAGCCCTGTCCCCTTCCAGCACCGAGGAGTGGCAAAATTTGAATATTTAGGGCACCTAGAAAGCAGGTGCCACTAGGCCTGGGCCTACTGTGCCTAAGAAGAAATCCAGCCCTGGTTTGTTGTGTATACACTGGAGGACAGAAGTAGAAGAACGCCGGGCCAGTGAGGTGCACTGGCTCTTTCCAGAATGCAGCTTGGGTCCCTCAAAGACAACGAGCTAGTTGAGTTCTCAGAAGGTTATTTTCCGCCCTGATTTTAGACCCATCACCGTCTTCCACTCCTCCGCTCGGTGAGCGTGGGCGTCCCCTTCCAAGGACTGCAGGCGTCTCCCCGTTGCTGAGCCCAGGGAGCCTGCAGTTAGCTATGCTGCTCGCGATTGGAGGCTAAGATGGAGCCTTTTCCTGACTGGACACTCCTGCAGCTCATTGGGTTATTTTCCCCCTCTTCCTATCAGTGTATCGCTCTTTCCCCTACGGAGGCTGAAGCAACAGACCCCCCAAAATAACTCATCTGAGGTGGCTGCCCTGATAGGCCAGACTGCACATACAAAGCCTTCTTTGGGCCCACTCTTTCTCATTAGCATTCCTGTCACGACGCTTTGCATACCATGATGCTTTGCGGCAGCCCTTTGCTTCCAATGGTTGTTTGGGGCCCTCCCTTCCCCCCGGCAGTGAGCATGTGTCTGAATCTGACATTTCCAGCTTCTTTCATTTACGCCATCTGCCCTGCAGGAAGAATCCCCTCAGACGTGGTGGCAAAGTCGCTAGCAACTCACTAAATCTGTTTAGCTTGGAAGTGCCTGGTGATTAACGATCCATTTCTCCTTGAGCCAGGGAAAACTAAATGGCACCAAGCACTTAACAGGCTCAAAAGGGCTCTGTGGCCTTTCGGCATGCTTTCAAAAGAGCCTTGGTTTTAATTATTTTTAGCTTTGATCATGGGGGGGAAACGCCTCCTTCTGTATGTTTAAAAGCTGTGTGACTAGTTCTTACAGAAGTAATACCTGAGTATTTGAAGTCCTGATCGTGGGGGCCTGTTTCTATCCGACGTAAGCGCCGTCTGGTACAGTGCAAAGTGCAAAACCAGGATACGAAGGCCTGACTCTGGACACGTCTAGACTACGTTTTATATTCAAAAGAGGATATGCAAATTCCACGGGAATTTGCATATCTTTTTCCGATCGCTTTTTCGAAGCGGGTCTTTCGAAAGTGAAAGTAGTCTGGACATGGGTTTTTTGGGGGGAAAAAAACCCCTTTTTCGAAAAACCGCTCTTCCTTAAAAAAGGGCTTTCGAAAAAAAAGCGATCGGGGAAAAAAAGGATGAAATGCATCATCCCTGCCCTGAGCAAGTAGGTTCACTCCTGTGCAGATACAACATTTGCATCCCTCTCCACCTCCATAGTCACAAAAAGAAGCCACCGATAGCCCCATCCCCATCTGCGGAGGCGGACGCCCAGAAATCTAAAGCGGCTAGCTACAAATTTGCAGGGTTCTAGATACAAAGTGGGTATCCACGTCTGCAGGAAAAAAAGCCATGGATCTCCACATTGGCAGCTACCCATGGATTGAACGTGGCAATCCGTGAATTTGCGGGGCTCTGCAAGTAGAAGGAATCATGACTGAGTGACCATTTGATCGCTAGTCTTCTCCGCCTACCCCAGCTCACGGTAGATGGTGGCATAACATTCAAGTGGGATGGAGGGGAGTTTTGCTTGGTTTTGTGATTTGAGGATGAGTTTTTTTGGGAATCCCTGAAGGCAAACTGAGCTGATGAGATGGCTGGGACAAGATGTGAGGTCTTCCTGATCTCGTTGGCCCACTTCAGCGTATAAACTACAGCATGGCCTGTACTTCTTGTGTGTTTTCAGGCTTAGGAATTGGGGGGAGAGATAGTTCAGTGGTTTGAGCATTGGCCTACTAAATCCAAGATTGTGAGTTCAATCCTTGTGGAGGCCATTTAGAGAGATGGGGCAAAAATTTGTCAGGGATGGTACTTGGTCCCGCTGTGAAGGTAGAGAACTGGACTTGATGATCTTTCAAGGTCCATTCTAGGACAAAGGTAATCTCCATAAATTTTAAGTCCGCATGTGCCAACACTTATCTCATTATAGCATCCAAAGTATCCAGTTTCCCACATCCATGCAGCAGGAAATATCTCAGATAGCTGCTGTGCATAGACCACAGCCTGTAAAGCCAACCAATGTTCTTATTCTTTCCTGACCCTTCCTTCCACTCAGATGTGTGTGTCCATCTGTTGCCACTTGTCTTACACTCGGATTGCGAGATCCTTGGGGTAGCAACCATATTTCCAGTCTGTTTTTGGAGAGGGCCCAGCTTGCTAGCTAAGACCACCATAAGGGAGTCTGAATTAGGCTGCCCTCCTCGTTTCTGTTGAGATATCTGATGTTGGGAGGCTCTTGAATGGCTCACTCCAGCAAAACCATGACAACGTGCCTAACTCTAAGAGCGTGACTAGCTATGAAGCTTTCTCACAATGTCCAGAAATAATAAATCACTCTATTTCCTGCCGCAGGGAGAAAGATTTCCTGGTGCCATATTCCATAACAGCTTGCTGCCACCGCAGTCTTATTATAGAATCATAGGGTACGTCTACACTAGCCCCCTAGTTCGAACTAGGGAGGCTCTAGGGAGGCTAATGCGGGCCACTGAAATTGCTAATGAAGCACAGGATTTAAATATCCCACGCTTGATTAGCATATTCCCGGCCAATTGCCATTTTGGAAACTGACTAGCCTGAAGTAACTGCCCTCATTCCATTCCATTCCAAACCTCATGGAATGGAATGAGGGTTAATTGTTAACTCTTAATTTGAACTAAGGGGTTTATCTCGGAATCGTGCTTCTCTGCCGCGTGTAGACGCGGGCAGTTACTTCGGGCTAGTCAGTTTACAAAATGGCGACCGGACGGGACTATGCTAATCAAATGTGGGATATTTAAATCCCGTGCATCATTAGCAATTTCGATCACCCTCATTAGTCTTCCTAGTTCGAACTAGGGGGCTTGTGTAGACGTACCCATAGAATCCTAGGGCTGGAAGAGACCTCGGGAGTCATTGAGTCCAACCCCCTGCCCAAAGCAGGACCAACCCCAACTCAGTCATCCCAGCCAGGGTTTTGTCAAGCTGGGACATACAAACCTCTATGGATGGAGATTCCATCACCTCCCTAGGTAACACATTCCAGTGCTTCCCCATTCTCCTAGTGAAATAGTTTTCCCTAATATCCATCCTAGACCTCCCCCACTGCAACTTGAGCCCATTGCTCCTCGTTCTGCCATCTGCCACCACTGAGAACAGCCTCTCTCCAGCCTCTTTGGAACCTCCCTTCAGGAAGTTGAAAACTGCTCTCAAATCCCCCCTCACCCTTCTCTTCTGCAGACTAAATAAACCCCAAACCCTCAGCCTCTCCCCGTAGGTCATGTAACTCATTTTGGTTGTCCTCTGCTAGACCCTCTCCAATGCATCCGCAGCCATTCTAAGTCTTAAGCCATCCCAACAAATTCCTCAGGACTCCAGGTGGCATTGAGGGGCTCCTGTTGTCACAGTAACCTCACTGATTTCCAAGGAACCCCTTTGATGGTGAAAGCTAGACAGATGCTTAGTTGCTTCGCTTGACGGGATCAGAGTGCTCAGTATCTTACACAGTTGTGCCCTACGCTAGCAGATGAGGGCATAACCAGACCCAAAGGATAGAAACTGAAGGTGAGGCACATCTTCACTCACCATGCTGGAGATCGCTCTTCTGGCATTTGATTTAGCAGGTCTAGTTCAGACTCGTAAATCGAACACAGAGGGATGCCATCTAAGACTTGCTCCTCAGCCAAAGGCTATGCTTTCCAGATGGTCTGGAGGGGGTTACAGCTTCCTTTTTAACTTCAGAATAATCATTTGATCATCGAGAATGTTCCCATAGAGGCTGGGAGGAAAACCAGAAAATAAAAAAGTGAATAATTAGAGGAAAACACATTTGAAAAATCCCTTTCAGAAAGTCCCAATGGAGGATGTTAAAGGAAACAAAAAAACTTATGGCCAAATGAGTAGAAATTGAGATTAAGCAGGCGACTGGGAGTTTGGAAGAAATACTTTTCTTCCCACATTAGGTATGTGCTTGTTTTTCAAACTTACAAAATCCACTGATTCTCTTGGTTCCTCAATGTCTTTGTCTGTACATGAGATGCAGTCAAACCTAACCTCACTGGAGAGTTGTGAGGTTGAATGCATCTGAAATCCTGACATGGGAGGTGCAGTTTTGTGCAACTACAAAGTTAACCCATCAACTGCCCAAAGAAACTCACACAGATAAAACAGACATCATCTTCCTATCCAAGTGCAAACAGAGGAACATCATACACAATGGACTAAAAGTGAAAAATCCTTTACAAGCTGTTATAAATGTTGAGGGTTCCCTCTTTTCTCACCGCTCTCCTCATCTGAAATGTGTTTTGCCCATGAAAGCTCATGAAGTGGGTTTCACAAAAGCTCATGAAGTGGGTTTCACAAAAGCTCATGAAGTGGGTTTCACAAAAGCTCATGATACAATATATATAATTTTGTTGGTCTCTACACAGTAACATTGTTTCAAAATAATTAGCGTTATTTCGAAATAACTTAGTCTGTGTCTACACAGCCGGCAGTTTTTTCGAAATAATGTCAAAATACTGTCAGACTGGAGGACTTCTTACTCCAACTCCTGTCACCCTCATTGTACGAGGCGTAAGGGAAGTCGGAGGAAGAGTGCTCTGTTTTGAAAGAAGTGCTGTGTAGATGCTCCCAATTTTGAAATAAGCTACGCATTTGATGTTGTTCAATTTGTGTAGCTTATTTCAACTTAAGCCCTGCTATCTAATGTGCTATAGGACTATCTGTTTTCAAAGTAAAAGACATAGGGTGCATCTATACTGCACCCTAAACTTGAAATAAGATTTTATTTCAAAATAGGCTATTTTGAAATTTGGAGCGTGTATACGGCATCAAATTTCAAAATAAAGCACTCTTTCGAGCCATCCCTTAACCCTCATGCAACAAGGTTTACAGGGACGGTGAAATAACACATCTGTTATTTTGAAAAATATTTTGAAATAACGGGCGTGTTCCTTGGACGCATTGTTGCTATTTCAGGATACTTCCAGATCTTGAAAGTGCAACACAGTCTAGACATACCCTAACATGGCTATCCCTTTGGGGGCATCTCTACATTGGTGAGTTATTTCGAAATAACTCCTCTTATTTCGAAATAACAAGGCGAGTGTCCACACTACCAAGCGTGTTATTTCGAAATGAGAATTCCTGCTTGTGAAGAGGAATAAGCTTATTTCAGGCTAGTTATTTTGGGAGTTATTATTTTGAAATAATTTATTTCACAATAAACTGGTAGTATACACATAGACTGAGTCTATGTCTAGACTATAAGCCTCTTTCGAAATCTTCTCCCGAAAGAGAGCATCTACACTCTTTCAAAAAAGGTGCTATTGAATGCAAACTGTGCTTTTTCGAAAGAGAGCTTCTACACTGTGAAAGGGTGTCAAAAAAGCAATCTGGTTTTTCGACTGAATAGACGCGATCTCTCATGTAAGCTGTGATTGCTATGGATGGAGTGGCCACCAGGACACCTGTGTTTTTCCCTGGAGGCCTCTTCTTTTGAAAGAACTCCCTCTTCCCCGTCCACACACTCCTTTTTCTGAAAGAGTACGTCTACGCTAGCTCCCTAGTTCAAACTAGGGATGCTAATAAATATCCTGTGCTTCATTAGCATGTTTCCGAGCAGTCGCCATTTTGGAAACTGACTAGCCCGAAATAACTGCCCGCGTCTACATGCAGCAGTAAAATGGGAGTTCGAAGTAAACCCCTTAACTCGAATTAGCTGTTAAACCTCATTCCACGAGGAGAACAGGTAATTCAAGTTAGGGCTTTACTTTGAACTCCTGTTTCACTGCCGCGTGTAGACTCAGGCGTGTAGACTCCGGGCTAGTCAGTTTCCAAAATGGCGACCACCCGGGAACAGGCTAATGAAGCATGGGATATTTAAATCCAGTGCTTCATTTGCAATTTCGGTCGCCTTCATTAGCCTCTCTAGTTCAAATTGGGGGCTAGTGTAGACGTACCCAAAGAGCTCTTTCGGAAAAGGATACTTCCTCATAGAATGAGGTTTACCAATGTCAGAAAAAACCCTCTGTTCTTTTGATTTTCTTTCGGAAGAATGTGACTGCAGTGTGGACGTAGGTGAAGTTTTTTTCGGAAAAATGACCGTTTTTTGGAAAAAGTTCTGTAGTCTAGATGAACCCCAAGAAAGAGAGTACAAATATACATTTAAGAGACTGGGAGATAGGTGCCAGGATGTGTGAAGAGTCAAGAACGGGGTGGTATAGTTAGCACCCTTCCCAGTTCTGGTCCACCCTGGCTCCAGCTTATGGCTTTTATTGCACCATCTCCTCTGCTCTGCCAATGCTAATTGGCCTTGGTGCCGCACAGCCCCTGCCGTTACCACTCACGTAATTTGCTTGAGGAGGAGGAAAGAGCAAATCTGCACAGCCTGCTTCCCTTCCCACCCTGAGACCCCTGGCATTGGTGCCCCCCACATGCACGAGAGTCCCCCTTGCCAAGCCAGTGAGAATCCAGGTCAGAACCAGAATGAAAGATCCATGGAGAAGGAGCCTTTAACTGTGAGACCCTCCATGTATTTGCAAAGCCTTGTGGTGGCTGCCATGTTTTTCCAGGTGATTGGGCGCTTGTGCCATGCTCAGGAGAGATTCCCGAGCTACCCTGCTGATTAGCAGAGCACCCACAGCTCGGTTTTGTTTCTACGGGTGGTGCACATGCCTCAGTGCACATAAAATTATTCCACACATGGATGGAAACCATTAGAAGGAACGGTGCTGCTGCCCAGTTCTTCAACGCCATCCCCAGTCAGAGTGGTAAGTAATAATGGCTCGGGATAAGGGATGGAAAAGGAAAAGATACTGCCTTGGAGCCTAGGAAAGGCAAAGGACACTGCAAGTCGTGAGGTGAATTCTCATGCCTCTAATGGAAAACATCGGTCACTGGAAGGCACGACGCCAACGCACCCCCCGGCCTCTGATTTCATTTTTGAAAATTCAGCGAATAATTCCTGTCAGGGCTGCTGCTGCTTTGAACACATGCTGTCAACGGCTCTGCAGGCACCGGGGTCATCCGCTGCGTGCAGCGCTGGATTTCTGAGGCTGTTTGATGCATGGAATACATGTCGCACAGCGGGGCGAGGAAATAGGTTTCGATCTGAAAGGGGACAGAGGAATCTCAGTGCCAATAACTTTGGAGAACACGGATAATTTGCTGCTGCCTGTCGATTGGAATCAGCCCATGCTTTTACTAGTTCACAGTCAGGGCACCAGCCTGGTGAGGGATGTTGTCATTGGTGATTTGCACTGCTGGTGCCTCTAGGAGCCATGGGTCTATAGCTGTGTAAAACAGACGGTCCCTTCCCCCAGGAGACGACAAGTGCAGTACAGCAATCGCAGCCGGATACAGACCGATGGGGGACTACGTGGAGACAGCGTTGGTCAGCACAGTCGGCGGGGCTCTGAGAACACCAGGAGTCTCAAGGTGTGTCTAGACTACAGAGTTTTGTCGACAAAAGTGGGCTTTTGTCGACAAAACTATTCCTGCATCTACACTACTGCCGAGTTCTGTCGACATAATGTTGACAGAACTCGGTAGTTTTGTCGACGGCGGTAAACTTCATTCTATGAAGAATAATGCCTTTTGTTGACAGAGTTCTGTTGACAGTAGGCATTATTGCATCTACACTGTCCTTTGCGTCTACACTCTCATGTCAACAAAGCGGCTTGCTTTATCGACAGAACTGGATGTAGTCTAGATGCTCTTTGTCGACAGAAGCTTGCTGTCGACAAAAGCCTGTAGTCTAGACGTACCCTCACTGTGACCAAGTTTGCAATAAGGCACGATTGGATGGGAGATAATGAGGCAGCTTTGCCGATGTTCACAGGAAACACCGCAGGGGACCGCCTGGCATAAAAGCACAAAGGTGTGTGTTTGAACATTTAACAAATGGGTGAGGGAAGATGGAATCCGGGTCAGTCCAGGGCTGAGGTGATGCGGGTGGACAGAGAAAATCATTCTGATGAACTGGCAGCCTTGGTGCAGTCTCCTTCTATCCCAGTGTTTCTCAACCAGTGGTACAAGTACCCTTAGAGGTATTCAAGAGAAGTCTGGGGGTACGTCAACACAACTGAAATATGGAGAAAACTGAATTTTTGTTTTAAGTTTTACAGAGCTTTAGCTTTATTATTTTTGTACTTTTTACACCCAAAAATTTCATTGTCCACCGGGCTACGATTAAGCTGTTTAAACAAATTATGTTGCAATAGTAGAAAAAAAATGCGTGTCTGAAAACTGTAGGTACTCAGTAGTAAAAGAGATGCAGCTGTGTTAGTCTGGTCTTGCTGAAACAAAAGACAGGACTAACAGATGGTTTATTAGGTGATGAGCTTTCGTGGGCCCGACCCACTTCCTCAGATCAAACTGTGGAAGAAAATTGGCACAACCATATATACCAAGGGGATACAATCAAAAAAATGTGAACACATATAAAATTGACAAATCAGATTTGTATTCTGCTTCAAGGAGACTTTAACACCAGACTACAAAGGGAAACCTCAGAACTGTCATTCAGGCTTAAATTTGACACCCCCCTCTGTTCTAAAATCTGATTTGTCAGTTTTACACGTGTTCACTTTTTTTTGATTGTACCCCTTTTGTTGACAAAACTATACCTGCACCCACAGTGCCTTTGAGTTATGTCAACATAATGTCAACAAAACTCATCAGTTTTGTCGACATATGTAAACCTCATTCTACGAGGAATAACACCTTTTGTCGACAGAGTTCTGTTGATAGAAGGCGTTATTGCATCTACACTGTCCTTTGAGTCCACACTGTTATGTCGACAAAGCAGCTTGCTTTGTCGACAGAACTGGATGTAGTCTAGATGCTCTTTGTCAACATAACCTTTGTCGACAGTATGGGTACATCTAGACTACATGACTCCGTCGACGGAGCCATGTAGATTTGTTGTTTTGGCAAAGGCAAATGAAGCCACGATTTAAATGATCGCGGCTTCATTTACATTTACATGGCTGCTGCGCTGAGCCGACAAACAGCTGATCAGCTGTTTGTCGGCTCGCGCGCTAGTCTGGACGTTCCCCCTGTCGACATCAAAGCCCTTTGTCGGCAGCCCCAATAAACCTCATTCCATGAGGAATAACGGGGCTGCCGACAAAGGGCTTTGATGTCGGCAGGGGACCGTCCAGACTAGCGCGAGAGCCGACAAACAGCTGATCAGCTGTTTGTCAGCTCAGCGCGGCAGCCATGTAAATGTAAATGAAGCCGCGATCATTTAAATCGCGGCTTCATTTGCCTTTGCTTATGTGTCTAATCTACATGCCTCTGCCGACAGAGGCATGTAGTCTAGACACAGCCTATCTGTCGACAAAACTTCTGTCGACAAAACCCTGTAGTCTAGACATACCCTCAGAGCAGCACCCAGGAGCAGCGGTTTCAATCCTCTCCCAGCTTAGAGAGCCTGTTCCATCCAGGCAGAGGATGTTCTGGCCTCAGCTGCTCAGACCGTCAGCACTTCTACACTGGACAGCAGCATCGCAATATTCCTGGGCAAGGGGCCTTCAGCGCGGAGGAAACTCCCACCAATCCATACAGCCCTGCAAATCCGTGGATATCCGCGGTGCATCCGTGGGGATCTGCATCTGTGGAAGTTTCTGTGGATATCTGTGGCTCATTTTTGCAGCTACAGAGGTGGATGCAGATACAAATGTTGTATCCATATTCTACTAATACAGAATGCCATAGTGCATCTCCTCAGCACAGCAGGCTAGCTAAAACACATCAGACTTGGCTTCCATGCTCTGTCTTGTAGAATGTCAAGTCAGGTTCATAGACTCATGCAATCCTAGGGCTGAGAACTCAGGAGCCATCGAGTCCAACCCCCTACCCAAAGCAGGAACAACCCAACTCAATAATCCCAGCCAGAGCTTGGCCACGCTGGTTGAGTGTCTCCAGTTGACCAATGGCCTACACTGAGGATGTACAAAAGAAAGTCCAACACAACAATCCATCCATCCATCGAACACTCCATCCATCCGTCCAACACTCCATCCATCCAATGGAAGGTTCAACAGGATGGGTAAAAGTTGTGTGAAAGATAGATCTGTTTTGAGGGTCTATTTGCAACTGTGGAGTGAATTCCTTCAGAAATCCCAAATCAGCACAGATCTCATCACTTCTCACCATTGCCTAGGAAGCAGTACAGCAGAACGGTATCTTTGGGTACGTCTAAACTACATGGCTCCGTCGACGGAGCCATGTAGATGTGTTTGTTTGGCAAAGGGAAATGAAGCCGTGATTTAAATAATCGCGGGTTCATTTAAATTTACATGGCTGCCGCGCTGAGCCGACAAACAGCTGATCAGCTGTTTGTCAGCTCAGCGCACTAGTCTGGACGCTCCTGCGCCGACCTGAAAGCCCTTTATTGACCTCCCCATTATGCGTCGTAGGATGAGGTTTACCGGGGAGGTCGATAAAGGGCTTTCATGTCGGCAGGGGAGTGTCCAGACTAGTGCGTTGAGCCAACCAACAGCTGATCAGCTGTTTGTTGGCTCAGCGCGGCAGCCATGTAAATTTAAATGAACCCGCGATTATTTAAATCGCGGCTTCATTTCCCTTTGCCGATCAGCCTAATCTACATGGCTCCATCGATGGAGCCATGTAGTTTAGACACACCCTAAGGGTCATAGTGGGACCACAAGCTAAAAATGAGTCAACGGTGTGACACTGTTGCAAAAAAAGCAACCACGATTCTGGGAGGCATGAACAGGAGTGTGGTGAGCAAGACACGAGAAGGCATTCTTCTGCTCCACTCTGCACTGATGAAGTCTCAGTTGGAGGATTGTGTTCAGTTCTGGGCACCACATTTCAAGAAAGACGTGGAGAAATTAGAGAGGGCCCAGACAAGAGCAACAAAAATGATGAAAGGTCTAGAAATCATGACCTAGGAGGGAAGACTGAAAGAACTGAGCTTGTTTAGTTTGGAAAAGAAAAGACTGAGAGGGGACATGATAGTAGTTTTTAGGCATCTAAAAGTGTGTCACAAGGCGAAGGGAGAAAAATTGTTCTCCTCGGCTTCCGTTGATAGGACAAGAAGCAATGGGCTTAAACTGCAGCAAGGGAGGTTTAGGTTGGACATTAGGAAAAACTTCCTGTCAAGGTGGTTAAACACTGGAATAAATTGCCCGGGGAGGTTGTGGAATCTCCATCTCTGGAAATATTTAAGAGCAGGTTAGACAGACATCTATCAGGGTTGATCTAGATGGCGTTTGGTCCTGCTGTGAGGGCAGGGGACGGGATTTGATGGTCTCTTGAGGTCCCTTCCTGTTCCAATGTTCCATGGTTCTATAATTCGCTCCCCCAGTACAAGGGGAGTTTCTTTGACCTCGCCTTCCCTAACAAAGGAACACATGTGTTTAAAAACAAACCACCACAACCCAGCTGAACAAGGTACTGCACTCCACCGGCTCCTCCCCTCAGGGAGAGGACAAGAGGCCACCCAGCAGACAGCAGGCTAGAAGAAGAAAAGTTTTCCCCAGCCATTTGTCAACCTCTCCATTTCCAGCCTGTGTTGCAGGGCATTTGCCTGGCAGATTTTAAATTGAGCTGCTAAGTAATCATAATAAAAGCCAAGCAAAACCCGTCCTCCCTCATCCTTTTCAGCTGTAACCAGAGATTGCTTCTGTTCTGCTGTTTATTACCAAGACAAAATTAGAAAAAATATCTTCGCAGCTTTTTTCTGAAAAATTGGAGAGAGACCTCGCCAGTAATTAAGTCTAGCTGGTACACGCATTTTCAAGTGATTGATACAGGCCATCCAGGAAAAAAACAACCACTCTCCAGTGATCCAAATCCTTAATTATAAATTGACAGTCTTTAAGTACAACCACTGTGTGTGCGAGTCCCCTGAGAGCGGCTCTGAAAAGAACTCACCTCCGTAAGATTTCCCATATTCTCACAGTCAATAATCTTTTAACTAATGTGCCCAGATCTTTTACTGGTATTTAAGGAGAGGAAAGATGGGCTCCTAGTTGAAACGCTGGCCGGGGAGTAGAGAAAGCTGAAACCAGGTCCTGGCTCTGCTACAAGTTCACTCTGTAACCTTGGGAAGGTCATTTAGTCTCCCTTCCGCCGTTCCTGATCTGTAAAAGGAGGACAATTGCATCTCATTTCTCTGGCCTTCCTCCGTCTTCTTGATCCAAATTGTGAGCTCCTTGGAGCAGGAACTGTTTTTCACTCATTAGCTGTGTCTAGATTGGCCAGTTTTTCCAGAAAATCAGCCGCTTTTCCGGAAAAACTTGCCAGCTGTCTACACTGGCCACTTGAATTTCCGCCAAAGCACTGACTTCCTACTGTAAGAAATCAGTGCTTTTTGCGGAAATACTATGCTGCTCCCGTTCGGGCAAAAGTCCTTTTGCGTGAAACTTTTGCGCAAAAGGGCCAGTGTAGACAGCTCAGATTTGTTTTCCTAAAAAAAGCCATGATCGCAAAAATGGTGATTGGGGCTTTTTTGCGCAAAAGCGCGTCTAGATTGGTCACGGATGCTTTTCTGCAAAAAGTGCGTTTGCGGAAAAGCGTCCGTGCCAATCTAGACGCTCTGTTCCGAAAATGCTTTGAACGGAAAACTTTTCCGTTAAAAGCATTTCCGGAAAATCATGCCAGTCTAGACATAGCCACTCTGTGTGTGTGTGTGTGTGTGTGTGTGTGTGTGTGTGTGTGTGTGAGGGAGATTCACTGTGGAGAGTCAGTGGTGTGTTTTTCTTCCCCCTCTGTGCCAATTCAAACTGTTGTCCAATTCAGTCCCTGCTTGTCACATATGAACAGCACCTCGTACAACAGGGCCCTGGTCTTGGCTTGGATCTGTGAGTGTTGCTGTATTTCAAATAATAATAATAATAATAATTCAGCCCCCTTAGCCCACGCTTGTTGTACGTCTTGACAGACCCCTCCGTGCGCTAGTATCAGCGTCACTGCGAATGACACCTTGGCTGCATGTATAATCCCTTCTATTACAAGATCAATTGCTCCATAACTGCATGTTGGTTCCTAAGTGACACCCTTTGCCATACCCACCATTGCTGCTTATACGTTGTCCAGGGCACTTAGCACTCACTGTGCAGGCGTTTCTGCTCTGCACGTGTGTTGGCGATACAAGCAACAGTCATACCCAGTCCCTGGGCCTACTCTCGACATACTGTTGCAATGAACAGTCGCAAGAATGCGTCACCACCCGCAGCTGCACCCTCCTCCTGGGAGAAACACACGCAGCTCGCGGACACAACCACAACCGCCACTTGGCCACTCAAACACTGGGCCTGTCACGGCATTAGCTCTTCAGTCACACCGAAAAATACAACCCTCGAGGGCCTGACGCCAGCAGAACTCCCAATGCTTTAATTGGAGGCCTGAGCTGAAGACTGTGACCAGTCCTCCGAGGCGACTGACGGGGAAGGAGTGCCTGATGTCTGTTAGGTACGCGCAGGGGGCTGGAATAATGGCATAAATTGCAAAGACAAGCAGTGGTCACTCGGCAACGGTCCCTCGGCACCCAAGCATGAGTGTGTGGGGAGGTGAAACTAGGCCGAGCCACAGAAGGGAATAAGCCCTAAAAGGCACAACAGAGCCCAGTGTATGGACGGCAGGAACAGACCCCTTTGAGAAATCTACTGCTGTTAATGAACGTGCTAATCAAAGGCTGATCCGTCCATAGGAGCTTTCTTTGGAGAGGAGGGCAGGGCTGGAAGTCGGTGTAAATAAATTCATTCATTGAATCACAGACTCCTAGGGCGGGTAGAAACCTCAGGAGTCGTTGAGTCCAGCCCCCTCCTAAAAACCCCAACTCAATCATCCCAGCCAGGGTTTTGTCAAGCCAGGACTTAAAAACCTCTAGGGATGGAGATTCCACCCCCTCCCTAGGGTACCCATCCCAGTGCATCCTCACACTTCTAGGGAAATAGTTTTTCCTAATATCTACCCTAGACCTCCCCCACTCCAACTTGAACCCATTGCTCCTCGTTCTACCATCTGCCACCACTGAGAACAGCCTCTCTCCATCCTCTTTGGAACCTCCCTTCAGGGAGTTGGAGGCTGTTCTCAAATCCCCCCTCACTCTTCTCTTCTGCCTCACCTCATTGGTCATGTGCTCCAACCCCCTAATCGTTTTGGTTGCCCTCCTCTGGACCCTCTTCAGTGCATCCACGTCCTTTCTGTAGTAGGGGGCCCAGAACCGGACACGATACAGGAGGCCCCCAATTTGTGACTGCCCGAGTCCCGACCCCCTGCACTTACAACCATTTTTGTAAGTGTGTAAGGGGCTGAAAACGCCTGACTTAGGAGCCGGGCACCATTGTAAATGCGGGCCGAGGACCTATCATAAATGACGGTTTGAATTATGACACCCCCGACTTGCGACGCTTCCCCGGGAACTGATCACGTCGCAAGTCAGGGGCCTCCGGGACTAATTCTTCCCCACCTCTCAATGGAACATTCCTCACCCCCTCACCCCGACACACACACAGCCACACGCACCATCTACGTTTTATCCACGGACCAGCCCTTACAGTCAGAGCCAAAGAGCCCGTGTGAATCAAAGAGCAGGATCAAGGACCTTGAAGCATACTGAGTTGAACACCTGGAGAATTGTACCTGACGCGGATGACCCGCGATAAAGCGCCTCGCAGTCTCCACTTGACGGTAGATTAGAACATTGCTTTGCCAGCATGTGGATCCGCTAAGCGTCTGAGTTATAGTCTAAGATCTCGCTCTGTCTCAGGCACCACAGCGGGAAAAATTCCTGACCCCCATGGTAGAGCCGCCTGCTCCGTGTGTGACTGCAATCTCTTCTAGGTGGACACATACTGGGTGGTGCCGCTCTATATGAAGTTGGTGATTTTAGAAGCTGTATCTGAGTCTGGAGTCCAGCGCAAGTTCTCCTCCACCTCTCCGTGACTGTGCAGGAAAATGCCGGGTGGCTTTTAGCATTGATAAATGCAAAGTAATGCACATTGGGAAACATAGTCCCAACTACTCGTATCCACTGAGGGGGAACAAATTAGTTGTGACCACTCCAGAGAGAGATCTTGGAGTCCTTGTGGGTAGTTCTCTGAAAAAATCCACTCCATGTGCAGCGGCAGCCAGAAAAGCAAACAGAATGTTGAAAATCATTAAAAAAGGGATAGAGAATAAGACAGAGAATAGCTTATTGCCTCTGTATAAATCCATGGTACACCCACATCTTGAATAGTGTGTAGATATGGTTGCCTCATCTCAAAAAAAGATATCTTGGCATTGGAAAAGGTTCAGAAAAGGACAACAAAAGTGATTAGGGTTTTGGAACAGGTGCCACATTAGAAGAGATTAATAACACTGGGACTTTTTTGGAAAAAGAGACGAAGGGGGGATATGATAGAGGTCTACAAAATCATGATTGTTGTGGAGAAAGTAAATAAGGAAAAGTTATTTACTCGTTCCCATACCATAAGAACTAGGGGGTCACCAAATGAAATTAATAGGTGGCAGGTTCAAAACACACAAAAGGAAGTTTTTCTTCACACAGCACGCAGTCAACCTGTGGAACTCCTTGCCAAAGGATGTGGTGAAGATCAGGACTTGAACAGGGTTCAAAAAAGAGCTAGATAAATTCATGGAGGTTGGGTCCATCAATGGCTACTAGCCAGGATGGGTAGGGAGGGTGTCCCTAGCCTGTTTGTCAGAGGCTGGGAATGGATGACGGGGAGAGATCTCTTGATGATTCCCTTTTCACTCTCTCTGGGGCATCTGGCATTGGCCACTGTGGGCAGACAGGACACTGGGCTTGATGGCCCTTTGGTCTGACCCCGTGTGGCCGTTCTTATGTTCGTGTATTGACTGGAGGCGAGGCCGTTTGGCTGTGGTGTAGCTGCAGTTGTGCTTTGGCCAACAGCGGAGAGGACTGGGGGGTAATAGGAAGGTTTTGTTCCCTTCCCGATGCATCTTGTGAACGCTTAGAGCTTGCTGAGCTGCAGTTCATGATTTTCCTTTTCCTCCCAACCAAGGTTATCCAGACAGGAGCTTTCACCATCACAACTCATCTCCTACAAAGACTCCTGCAACACAGGCCCTGCACCGCAAGACAATCGCATCAACGCAAAGCTTGGCCTTGCTTCTGCCACCCACCGGCTTGGATGCTACAGGTCCAAGGAAAGCCAGCTAGCACTGGAGGAGGACGTCACCGGTTGGAATCATACCACCGAGCTCGGGAGGCAGCCAGAAGGAGCCATTCTAACTAGCTGGCACAACTTCTTGCGGCACGCAACTCGGCATAACTCGCACAATTTGGCATAACACCCTGGCCACAGATTTCCAGCCAGTGATTCCTGCATCAAGCCGGTATCATGGTGGCTATGAAACCCAGGCTAAAATGACACGCTACCGCTTTAAATGATACGGGGTTTCCTGGACCGGCTCTAGCGATGCTGAGGGAAATGGTCAGCTGGGTCTGCAAAACAGCCAATCAGCCACTGGGGTTGAACATTGATCCTTTGCCGGAGGGAGCCGCTTGCGTCTCTCGGAATTGGGCCGTTGTGCGTATTCGAAGACAGAACACTCTGGACAAAGGCAACTTTCCGGGAAGGGCGTCTACACGTGGTCTGTTTCTAATGCTCTGCGTGCCATGAGCCAAGCAGTAACTTCTGGCTCCACCTACGCCCCTCCTGCAGAAAGCCAGCCCACCTGGAGCTCAAATCTGCAAATGCTGGCGTATTCCCCACCTCCCCTGGGTTGCTCGACCCTGGTTGGTCGCCCTCCCTGTCGACCCGCTGCATCGTTTTCCAGCTGGAACATTGCTGGTGCCGGCTGCTGTCCGTTGGCATCGGCCAGGCCTTTCTCTGCAAGTTGAAAGAGCCCTGTAAGCTGTGGACAGCTTGTCCATGTAGGTAACTGTCGACCAAGAGCAAACCCTCTCTTCTTCTTCCCTTCAAAACATTGAATAGATTGAGCTTCTTTAACGTCTCTCTTGCCACATGGCATGTTCTCCAGAGCTCCCCTCATCTGCCTAGCTCTGTCCCGAACCTCTTACATAAGAACATAAGAACGGCCAGTCTGGGTCAGACCAAGGGTGTTGTCTACATGGGCGGCGGGTGACCCTATGGCTTCAGGGGCCAAGATCCCTCTCAACTCTTTCCCTTCCATGCTCGGCAGAGCTCAGCCCCCTGCCCCATGACCACTCCTGGCCCTTCCTGAGCCCTCCCTACCTCATAATGCGCCTGCTGGCCCTTGCCGCTGTCCCAGGTAGCAGAGAGTGGGTGGGTGGCACGGCCTACGCCTTCCCTGGCCCCGGAGCTCCAGAGAGCCAGCCAATGGTGCAGCTACATCTTCGCCCAGCCCCAGAGCTCCAGTGGGCAGCACGGCCCCAGCCTCCCTCAGCCCTGGAGTGCCAGAGAGGAGCATGAGGCGCTGTGGCCCCCATCTCCCCAGGCCGTGCCTTCCAGCCGGACCCCTAACCAACAGTCCCCTTTCCCCTCTGCAGCCAAGTTGCCAGCCCCAGAGCTGGGCAGCCAGAGAACAGATGGCGCAGTCCCCAGTGTCTGTGGTATAGGAACAGCAGGCCGGGGAAGGGGTCTGGGGGACTCTGGTGGGCGGGGCCAGGTGAAGCATTTTGGGAAGGCAAACGCCTTCCCCTGCCTAAGCTACCCACTACCTATGCTTGTATCTAACAGTAATACCACCTCCCTGGTTCTGCTCAGCTGTTCCTCTCCTCACACATGCACAAAGCGTGTTAGCCCTTTTTACCACAGAATCACACTGGGAGCTCATATTCAGTTAATCATCCAGCATCATAACTAGGCCCTTTCTCAGTGTCCCTGCCTGCCTGGATACAGTCCCTCATCTTGTCCATGTGACCTACAGTCTTTGGGCCCAGATGTACAACCTGGCATTTGCCTGTATCCAAACACACGTTGTTAGAATGTGGTAACTTATCGCTCTTTCTCAGTGTCCTGTCCTGACTAGTATTTTCTATTTCCCCAGCATTTATCTGTGAAAAACATTCTATTTTCTGGTTGAAGAATGGATTTTTGTCAGAAACGATACTTTTCCTGGAAAAAATGACCCTTTGAATGCAAGTTTCAGAGAGGGAGCCGTATTAGTCTGCAACTGAAAAAACTTAAAAAACACTGAATAGTCCTGCAGCACAATAGAGGCTAACACAAAAATGTCAGTGGTATCATGCGCTTTTGTGGGCACAATCCCCTTCTGCAGATGACCGGAGTTAAGGGGTTGTGACGTAGTGGGGGTACTTGCTGGGCTGTGGTGACCTCTGCTGTCTGGAGCAAGACCCAGCAGGGAAAACCTTATTATGCAAAGGTAACGCCAAACCTGTTGAACCAGACACCCCCCATGGAGAGGAACAAAGGAAGGTGGATGCTGCCCTGGCTGGGGGGCAGAGCTGGAAGAGTGGGGGTTAGTTGCTGTCTGGGAGCATGGAGGAGACAGCCTAGGGAGAGGGACTGGAGTTTAGGGGCCCAGTCTCCCCCCATCCCAAGGGGGCCTGAGGCATCCTAGCCCAGCTCTGTGACCAGATTACATCTGTGCTGTGCTGTATCCTGGAGAGGCAATAAACTTCCTCTATTCCACCGGCTGGTGCAGTCTGTTTGTGCCATTTCGGGGTGCAGGAGACGGGGGACCCCCAACGCGCCATCACAGGGGTCTAGGGTACAAATAAATAGCAGAGGAAGAGAAGGGAAAGAGAAGGAGAAATATATTGTGGATTTGAGTGTCCATGCTAACTGAGACTAATTGAGTGGGCTGTAAGTACCCGGTGCTTGGCTTTTTATGTCAGTAGCGTGTGGAATGTAGCGGCCCATTAAGTTAAGGTCTCTGTTTAAACCTCTATTCAAGGTGTCAGACTTGTAAATGAAACCAAGTTTGTCAGCTTCTCTCAAATTGCCAACTCTGTTCTGGCGCCCACTCTGCCACATATCTATACAAACAAATTCATCATGGACCCAACCACATCAGCCACCAAGTCAAAGGTTCATTTAACTGCACATCCAGTAATGTGATCTATGCCAGCAATGCCCCACTGTGATATATTTTCGACAAAGTGAACAGTCCCTCCGGGAAAGAATGAATGGACACAACTCAGATATCCCAAAAGCGAACACACAGCAACCTGTTGGTGAACACTTTAACCTCCCTGGACACTCATTAAGGGACTCCAAGTTGCTGTTTTGTTACAGACCCATTCCACTAGGCAAATACCCAGAGAAGGGTCGGAACGCCACGTCATTCACGAGTTGAATTCTCATGCAAATGGTTTAAAGCGCGATATTGGATGGCTGGGATATGTCGCGGGTTCGACTCACTTTCCACACGGCCCACTGCCAGTCCCTCTCTAGCCCTGTCTCCAACGCAGTCTCTCCTGGCCATTCCTCCCTGGCCAAGGGTGAGCCTCAGCCTGCCCGGTTGCCTCCTGCAACCCGCCTTGTGGTCTTATGGCCTGGGGCTTCCCTGGCTCAAACTCCCCCAGCCTACCGCAGCTGCCTCCTTGCAGAACTGCGGCTGCCTCCGTACAGCCCGGCCTTTTAGGGCTTCCTCATTGCAAGCCCCACCCTCCATGACTGCCTCCTTGCAGCCCTGGGCCTCAGGCCGGGTAGCCTGGGTTTGCTAGGCCGAAGCCTCTCCCATTGCAGGCAGGCCAGTCTCTCCCCTCCTTCCAGGAGCTGTTCTTATAGCTTCCAGCTGGGCCCGCCTTAGCTGCCTCAGTTGGGCTTCCCTCTCACTCCAACTTCCAGCCCCTTAAAGGGCCAGTGCAGGGCAACGCCCTGCCAGAGATATTATCAAGCAACCAACCAATGAAGGTGCCAATGGTTCTTTATGTCTGTGTAGAATCTAGTGTTCATACTCTTCCTTTACATTGCAAACTAACGGCTCTTATCTGCCTCCTTTAACTATCTAGTCTTTAGGTGCTAATTGACTATTTCTTGATTTTCCGTTTTTCCGGTTACATACATTCTCTGCTTTCCCTTAGAAAGTGATCTACCCACTGCCTCTTTCCCCCACCCCTCCAATTTTTTCCTTCTCCCCCCTCCCCCCTCTTTCCCTTATTTATTGTTGCTTCTGGACATCCAACACTCTGGTCATCTGAAGAAGTGGGCTGTGCCCACGAAAGCTCATGATCCCACCTACATGGTTTGTTAGTCTTTAAAGTGCTACCAGACTAAATATATGGAGATATACCGATCTCATATCCATAGAAATGGAAGGGATCTTGAGAGACCATCGAGTCCAGTCCCCTGCCCAACCCTATTTGTTGTTTAAGTTTTTTTTCTATTACAGAGTAACTCAGCTACCCCCTGAAGCTTTTGAAATAATTAGTCACTTTAGATCCATTAGTCAATGCCCCAGGCAAGTTGAAATGTTCCCTGATGGGTTTCTGTGTGTGACCATTTCGAATATCTGGTTTGTGTCCATTAATCCTTTGGTGCAGAGACTGTCCAGTCTAGCCAATATCCATGGCAGAGGGGCGTTACTGGCACTTGAGGGCGTAGATCACATTGATGTTGCCATCTCTATGGCTGACCTCGAACAACGTTTCCTCGACTCTCGCCCCCTAGTGCCCTCCCTCTGGTTTTGTTTCATTTCTAAAGGTACGTTGTGTTTCAGCTGGATTTCTGCATTTATTTCATGTTCTTCTCACCCCCAACCCTATCCCTCAACATTTTCCAGTTTCCCACTGGAAAAAAGGGAAAGATTTTAAAAAATAAAGGAAAAGAAGGGAGATGCTTAGCTCCTGGTGGGAAGACTTGGGGAAAATAAGTTTTCAAATGTGAAAAATACGGAATTAAAAAAATGGAAAAGGGAGAAAAGTGTGGGGGAAAAAAGGAATCCGTTTTTCAGTGAATTTTCAAGCAAACACTTATTCCTTCATCCCTCCCAGCGTTCCAGCCCTCTACGTGCAGCAGGGTTTATTACTCAGCCACTACCACAAATCTATCGCTACTGAGTCCATACAGCGCTGTCAGTGTCCAGTAGATTAACAACCTTCCTTCCTGCCCCACGGTGTGCCGTCACCCTGAATCGCAGCCGTGGTGGGTCACTGCAAGTGTTTTTCCTGGGACCAGCATTAGAGTCCAGAACCCCGGGCAGACGGACTGATAACACAACCAGAGACATGACCCTTAAATAGGGTTCTCCGGGCGTCAGGAGGAGACGAGCTTGGCTCACAAACCCCATTTTGCTCAGACCAGCACAACCAAACGCCAGAGCCACGTGAATGCTCAACCCCCCGAGCAGGTTCACACTCAGAGACAGAGAATCGCCCACCGCAGAATCACATGGCCAAAGGCTGCTCTGTCTGCAGCTCACAAGGATCGAGTCTATCAGGGATATTGAGCTACCAGTTTATATTCTTGTGCTAGGAAACAACCTGGCTATGTCTACACTGGCATGATTTTCCGGAAAGGCTTTTAACTGAAAAGTTTTTCCGTGAAAAGCATTTGCGGAAAAGAGTGTCTAGATTGGCACGGATGCTTTTCCGCAAAAGCACTTTTTGCGGAAAAGCGTCGGTGCCAATCTAGAAGCGCTTTTCCGCAAAAAAGCCCCGATTGCCATTTTTGCGATCGGGGATTTTTTGTGGAAAACAAATCTGAGCTGCCTATATTGGCCCTTTTGCGCAAAAGGGACTTTTGCCCAAATGGGAGCAGCATAGTATTGCCACAAGAACACTGACAATCTTACATGAGATCGTCAGTGCTTTTGTGGAAATTTAAGTGGCCAGTGTAGACAGCTGGCAAGTTTTTCCAGAAAAGTGGCTGATTTTCCGGAAAAACTGGCCAGTCTAGACACAGCTCCTCTGTTTTTAAGCCTGGCCTGGAGGCAGAGGCTTCATGACAGCAGGGGGCAGAGCTGGGTGGCTCAGGATGCTACTAAAAATCTCAGCCCATAAGTGCGCTGCAGCCATAAATCAAGTTGCAGTGGGGGAGGTCTAGGTTGGATATTAGGACAAACTTTCCCTAGGAGGGTGGGGAAGCGCTGGGATGGATTCCCTAGGGAGGGGGTGGAATCTCCATCCCTAGAGGTGTTAAAGTCCTGGCTGGGATGATTGAGTTTGGGTTGGTCCTGTGTTGGACTCAATGACTTCTGAGGTCTCTTCCAGCCCTCAGATTGTATGCGTCTGTGATCCCACTCACAAGCCACAGAACTCCACACCAAATACGGTGAATGACCCACCCCTTCATTAACACAAGCCACTTCTTCCTTATATGGACTCCTGCTTCTGCAGCTTCCACTTCAACGCCTCCGATGAAGCGGGGTTTACCCACAAAAGCTCCTGCCCTAATAAATCTGTTCTACGGTTCCGCAGAGCTCCTTGTTGTTTTCGCAGAGCCACACTAACACGGCGACCCCTCTGAGATAATTCATCCGACTGTCACCCAAACCCGGAGGAGATTCTGAATTTTGCTTGGTCTTCAATTTCATTTTAAAAATTTTCCCCCTGGCTTGCCTCTAAGCCTGGCTTTCAGCCAGGGAAAAATTTTAAAATTTAATTTAATTTTCAGCCTGGTCCCGGGCCAGTGCTTAATTTAGCACATGGAACTTTACATGGTGATGCGTTACAGGGGCTGTTGGCAGCACTTAGATGTCTTAGCATTGGCCAAGATCCTTAGCTATTGTAAATGTGCCCAGTTGCATGGAAGTGGATGGAATAACATCACTTGATGCCGTTGCTGATTAATGCAGCCACTGTGATAGTACAATTCGTCTTGCCCCTCACACGGCACCTAGGCATAGAGGCCCTGTCGCTATCTAGGGATTGTGTAATGCACAACAGGTGAGCCGACAGGTGAATCCCAGGTGGTGAGGTTAAAAGACAAAGGTCATAGTAGTAGAGGCCTGTGCACAAAACTCCAGGGGTCCCAGGTTTGGTTCTGCCCATTGGCGCTATATTAACAGTACATGATGGTCCTGGTTCTGTGTTTTACATCTCCATCTTTTCCTGGCAGTTCCACAATGGCATGCAGGGTCTGGTTCTTAACAGTGTGACACTTTCTCTGCCATTTCTGACCGAGGACAGGTCTAAACTACGGGGGAAGGTCGGCTTAAGGCACACTATTCCAGCTAATTACATAACGTAGCTGGAGTCGACGTACCTTAAGCCAAGCTCAGGCATCATCCTCTCTGCAAAAGGTCAGTGGAAGAAACAGTCCTGTCAACTTCCCTGGGATGAGGTTTACCTGGGAAGTCGACAAATGCCTTTGATGTCAACTGTGGAGCATCCAGACTACCGCGCTGAGCCGACAAACAGCTGATTTAACAGCCATTTAAATTTAAATGAAGCGGTGATTATTTAAATCAACGCTTCATTTTCCAATGCCGGATAGCCTAATCTACATGCCTCTGTTGCCAGAGGCATGTAGTGTAGACGTACCCTTGGTGTTGCAACATGTCGTCTCTTAGGGTACGTCTACACTACATGGCTCTGTCGACGGAGCCATGTAGATTTGTTTATTGGGCAAAGGGAAACGAAACGGCGATTTAAATAATCACTACTTCGTTTAAATTTACATGGCTGCCACGCTGAGCTGACAAACAGCTGATCAGCTGTTTGTCGGCTCAGCGCACTAGTCTGGATGCTCCCCTGCCGACATCAAAGTCCTTTGTCGGCCGCCCCGTTATTCCTCGTGGGATGAGGTTTACCGGGGCTGCCGACAAAGGGCTTTGATGTCAGCAGGGGAGCGTCCAAACTACCGCACTGAGCCAACAAACAGCTGATCGGTTCAGCGCGGCAGCCATGTAAATTTAAATGAAGCGGCGATTATTTAAATCGCGGCTTCATTTCCCTTTGCCTACAACCCTAATCTACATGGCTCCGTCGATGGAGCCATGTAGTCTAGACACAGCCTTAGAGTTGCCCTCTCTTGGCATCACAATATGGCGATCTGTTGGAGTTGCCCTCTCTTGGCGTCGCAACATGTAGATCTGTTCGAGTTGCACTCTCTTGGCGTTGCAACATCCCCGATTCCATTTGCAGTTTGTCCCTTCCAGTCCTAGTATTCTATGATTCTATGATGTAGAGTGCCCCTGCTAGACCCACTCAGTCGAGCGCTGGAAGATCGACCAATGCAGTGTCGATCTTCAAGGCCCTCCAGCACTTTACTTGAACCTTCATCTGCAAGGTGGCACTTTAGAAGTTGACTTGACGTGCGTTCTCTTGGTGTTGCAACATGTCAATCTGTTGGAGTTGCACTCTCTTGGCATCGCAACATGTCGATCGGTTGGAGTTGCGCTCTCTTGGCATCGCAACATGTCGATCGGTTGGAGTTGCGCTCTCTTGGCATCGCAACATGTCGATCTGTTGGAGTTGCGCTCTCTTGGCATCGCAACATGTCGATCTGTTGGAGTTGCGCTTTCTTGGCATCGCAACATGTCGATCTGTTGGAGTTGCGCTCTCTTGGTGTCGCAACATGGCGATCTGTTGGAGTTGCGCTTTCTTGGCATCGCAACATGTCGATCTGTTGGAGTTGCGCTCTCTTGGTGTCGCAACATGGCGATCTGTTGGACTTGCACTCTCTTGGCGTTGCAATATCCCCGATTCCGTTTGCAGTTTGTGTGACAGCTCTTGGTGAGTTATTTCATTTGCAAGACTGATTGGAAAGGCATTTGTCTCCATTTAGCTCACACATTCATAATGTTCTGGCAGCTCCAGGAAGTGGCTGCCCAGAATTCTCATTTTGTGCCGATCTGATTTCATGCTGCATGTGTGCCTGATTGCAGCAGCACTCCTACGTCTGGCACAAAACAATTCAGCCCAATCCACCCGTTGGCTTGCCCTGTTTCTAGCTCACCTCCCTCTCCAGGCAAAGCCACTGGTAATAATCTCCTCTTTTACTTCTTCCCCCCATGAGCACCGGCAAGTCATGTTGTGATTGCAGCTTTACTCTCTGCTCCTTTCATACTAGGGAGGATTCGGCCTCCTGTGAAATCATAGACTCCTAGGGCGGGAAGAGACCTCAGGAGTCATTGAGTGCAGCCCCCTGCCCAACGCAGGACCAACCCCAACTCAATCAACCCAGCCAGGGCTTTGTCCAGCCAGGACTTATAAACCTCTAGAGATGGAGATTCCACCCCCTCCCTAGGGAACCCATCCCAGTGCTTCCCCACCCTCCTAGGGAAAAAGTTTTTCCTAATATCCAATCTAGACCTCTCCCACTGCAACTTAAGCCCATTGCTCCTCGTTCTGCCATCTGCCACCACTGAGAACAGCCTCTCTCCATCCTCTTTGGACTCCCCCCCTTCAGAAACTTGAAGGCTGCTATCCAATCCCCCCTCCCTCTTTCTGAAATCTTCCTTTCTGACTTGAAGCAGGAATGGTTGATTAAAATCCAGTGAAGACTCTCCGTAGGATTAAGGCCTGGCATGCCGCCCACACTCCATAATGTGCTCAAACCTGGAAGCTTTTCTTCCCTGACATATCGTACCGCTGAGTACAGACTTCTCCGGGCTTGTTATTTCAGATGGGCTGGGATTGAAACATCTATCCTGCCAGGTACCCATGAGTCCCCAGTAAATTAAATACCAGACTCGCCTACTTGTACGCTGAACACTGGGGAGCCATCCTCTTCTCATATCACGGCTTGAATTATTGCTGTTCTTCACTTGTTGCAGGAATAGCAGTGTCCAATGACTATATTAGAGGCTGTAATGTTACAGGTTCTGGGGGCATTGCTGAGAGGGTGAAATCAGGGTGCATTGCTTAGAAACAGGGCCACTCACAGCCCAAGACTTGGGGTCCCCCACGAGGCATCAAAGCAGTCAAAAGAATACTTCAGCTGCCACTCTGGCCAGCACTGTCCCCAGCACTGTCACATACGCAGTCCCCTTAAACACTGTGCTACTCTCAGTACCACCCCTTACATCAGGGGTGGGCAATACAAAAAATGCAGCCCACGGAGTTAGGTCCTGGCGGGCCACCGCCACTATGTTTACCTGCCGCTCAGCAGGTATTGGAGGATCTCGGCTCGGGTTGGCCGCAAATCACCATTTGCGGCCAATGTGAACAGCAGGAAGCGCCACAAACTGGGACGCCGCTTCCTTCCGCTTGCGTTGGCCGTGAACGGCGATTTGCAGCCAACCAGAGCTGAGAGCCTCCGATCCCTGCTGACGCGCAGGTAAACATAGAGGTGGAGGCCCTCCTGGGACTAGCCCTGTGGACCAGATCCAGCCCGCGGGCCAGAATTTGCCCACCCCTGCCTTACACAGAGGAGAGGTTATGAAAACCAATCTCACCAACTCCAAAAAGGTTCTCCCAGTCCCAAAGGACCAGTCCCAGTCCCCGTCCAATTTATACCTTGGATCCTACCCAAACGAGCATGCTGGGCCAATCCTTTAGACCAGGGCTACTCAACTTTGGAAGCTCCGGGGGCCACAATGATACTCACAGCACATGCTGAGGGCCACAACATGACTACGTCTAGACTGGCATGATTTTCCGCAAATGCTTTTAACGGAAAACTTTTCCGTTAAAAGCATTTGCAGAAAATAGCATCTAGATTGGCACGTGCCAATCTAGACGCGCTTTTCCGCAAAAAAACCCCGATCGCCATTTTCGCCATCGGGGCTTTTTTGCGGAAAACAAATCTCAGCTGTCTACACTGGCCCTTTTGTGCGAACGGGAGCAGAATAGTATTTCCGCAAAAAGCACTGATTTCTTACAGTAGGAAGTCAGTGCTTTTGTGGAAATTCAAGCAGCCAGTGTAAACAGCTGGCAAGTTTTTCCGGAAAAGCGGCTGATTTTCTGGAAAAACTGGCCAGTCTAGACACAGCTCATAAGTGTGGATGCATATACACGCAAATATATATGCAAATAGCTGCTTTCACACTGACGGGCATGAATACAGAGATTAAGGCAAGACTACACAACACACAGGCCCTATGTAAGTCAGTTCTGCTGATATTAATAAAATGCAATAGTTACTCAATTTCCACCCACATGACAGCACTTTTAATGAGCAATGACAATCCAGGAATTTAACTACTAAAATGCAGCTCAACAGAAGACCATTACATTGACTATTTTTTTGTTTTGTCTCCGATCCACAGGCCGTGTCTTGAGCCCTGCATAAACCCAAACCGCACTATGGGCCACATGCTGAGTAGTCCAACTTTACCCTACAATCTAAAGGTTTTTTAATAGAAAGAAAGAAAAGGCTGAGAGTAGATTTGTAAACAAAACTACATTACATGCACCAATCACCAAGCCAAGTGGAGGAACCCCTAGGACAGAACCCACATGCAGATCTTCAAAGAAAAAATTGCGGCTCCTGCACCCGCAGCCGCGGCTTGCGGCTCTGAAAGGAGCATCGTGTTTCTGTCTGAAAGAGACAGAGCCGGAGTCGCAGCGTGCAGACTTCACGCCTTCAAAATGGCCGCCTTAAAAGGGCAATGCCTGCTCCTCTGCTCTCAAAAGGGTGGTGGCCGGGCCTTTTTTTTTTCTTTTTTTGCGCGATAACCTTTATCCTTGGCTCTTGTATCCACAGGAGCAAGTCACCTGTCCATGTCCGCTTTAGGCAAACAGCAAGTCGCCTGCATCTCTCCATCAGAGACACCTCCGAGCTCCTGGCACAGTCAGTTGTTTGGCTTCGGAAATTGGCTTTTCTGTGCAGAGTGGACAGCCACCATCACCTCTTGCATCAGCGAGATGTGGGAGCCATCTCCGGTGTCACTGGAAAGCGACTTCATTGAAAGACCATGTCCACACCTTCCTGATTCGTTATCTTTCTCGCGGCGGTGAATAGCAAATGAATTAGTAATCACGGGCCTCTTGTTTTAACGTCTTGCCTGTATTTCTTTTTCATGCTTGGCTCCTATGCAAAACTGCTTACAAGTTAAAAAAAAGTATTTCATGAGGCTTCTTCTGTTGCCTCATCTATCCTGGCCAGGGACTGGATCTCGCAGAAGATTGAGAATGAAATACGGGATCTGGCCCCAGCTGGCAGCATCCAAGGTTTGTTCCAGGACCAAAGCTAGAGAGGGTGGAGTGTGAATTAAAATTCAGCTGTGGGTCAGGGCAGCATGGACTGCCAATACCCACCTATTACCTGTTGAAAAGGCAAGATATGGGCCTCCACTGAGGTCAGTCTACACTCTTTCACAAGTCACTTTTCAAAACGTAAATCCCAGACTGACATCAAGGTCGTAATTTCTGGAGATGAGAAATATTCAGCTCTCATAATAAACCAGTGGCTCTCAGCCTTTTCGGATGACTGCACCCCTTCCAGGAGTCCGATTTGTCTTGTTGGCTCCCAGCGTTTACCGCACATAAAAATGACTTGCTTATAAAATCAGATATGCAACTACAAACGTTCCACAGCACGCTGTTATTGCACAGTGGCCGACTACCTCATTTTTTCCCATTTAATTATAAAATACATCTATTGGCAACACGACTTTCTGCCGACAGTATCAACTGACACTGGTTTAATTTCACTGAGCAGCAGCTGCTTTTTCATACAGCAAATTTCCAGCAGAAATGATGCAGAGGACTGGCACAGCAGTGCACAATCTCAGGTCTGAAGTTTGCGGACCGCCAAACACAAACCTGGTCTGCTGTATTTGCATCACTCATAAACCAACTGGTCCATCTCCATCTTCATGGGAACTGAAAATTATGTCGGCCTCAGAAAGAGGGGGAGAAACAGGTTGCTAGATTGTTTCATTTCAACAAAAGGATCATCTCAATGGGTGTGTCTAGACTATAGGGTTTTGTTAACAAAAGTGGACTTTTGTCGACAAAACTATACCTGCATTTTAAGTGCCTAGATCAAGAGAGAGAATTAGGTGAGCCAAATTGCAGATACTCTCAGATGACAGATGGAATCATGCAGATGTGGCTTGAGGAACATCTGGAGTGCGTAACTCTCCCGTAGTCAAAAAAGTCTCGAAGGGTCACCGTGTTAGTCTGTAACTTTAAAAGCAACAAGTGGTCCTCTGGCACCTTAGGATGTGTCTAGATTACAGGGTTTTGTCGACAAAAGCGGACTTTTGTCGACAAAACTATACCTGCATCTACACTACCGCCGAGTTCTGTCGTCAGAACTTGGCAGTTTTGTCCACAGCGGTAAACCTCATTCTGCGAGGAATAACGCCTTTTGTCAACAGAGCTCTGTCGACAGAAGGTGTTATTCCATCTACACTGTCCTTTGCGTCTACACTGTCATGTCGACAAAGCGGCTTGCTTTGTCGACAGAACTGGATGTAGTCTAGATGCTCTTTGTCAACAGACACCTACCGTCTACACGGTCTGTCAACAAAAGCCTGCAGTCTAGACATACCCAAGATGTCAGAGATACAGAGATTTTCCTTTACTCTTGTTTGTTTCAAGCTTTTATTCAAAAGACAAAGATGCATGTCTTGTCTAGAATCAACATGAAGGATGCTACATTGATTAACCTGCACTAGAAATAATGGCCAAAGGAAGGAAGTAGACAACACTTAAACCCAGATCCTCTGCTGGGACCAATTAGAAAAGCTCCTTTACATTCTCCTTCACCCATACCTTGGGGCATCAAACTTTGATTGGTATTGTTAACCATTTCAGTGGATAATATTGTTGTTTCTTCTGAAGATTTTATTTTTCGATATGTGTCTATTCAAATTTTCCTCCATTGTTGGAAACAATGCAGGAGTCAGGTGATAATTATTTAATGACAGTAGATGTTGAGCTTCATAAAGTTAAAGCTTAATGAGAGCTGCATAATTATCGTCAGTTACAGTTGCATGAACACCAAAGTTGATGGTTCTGGCAAAGCTGTAAATACAGATTTTATGTAGCATTCATTACAAAACACATTTTATATATTTTATGGTGAGAGTCTAAGAAGTTTGCAAGCAGCATTTTTCTTACTTTGCCATCCTATAAATTTTGATTATGTCAAATACAAAATGTTAGATGGTTTGTGTGTATATAGTGAAATTGACATTTACTAACATTTGCCGATTAAAAATCTAATTTTTTCCCAGCATGCCCGTATTGCATTGACTTCGATTTCAGTAATCCTGCTGAGGATTCCGGGATTTCTGCCCTTAGTTTACACACAAGCAGGCCCATCACCACATGTTTTTTGTTGTTATTGACTAGGTTAATCAAGAAGCACAAGAAACCCAAGATCTCAGTTGTCTGTAAAAATCCAATTTGCTGAGCTTGATAAATACACCAATCCGCTCCATTCTTCGCAAATGAAAAATACATAACGTGATAAAGACAGATAAAAACCAATTTTCTCTAAATCCCAGATAGGTGACACCAAATAAAGCATAGACTTCACATTCTAGAAGACAAGAGAAAACAAAGAACCAAAAAATAGACACATCCGAGAGAAGTCGAGCAAGAAGTGGGGATGCTATCCACAGTATTCTGCATTTATGGATAAGAAATGCTCGTTAAATAGTTTCCCTTAAAACGGAAATATGATGAACCTTCAGTTATAGACGGCCATCACATACCATGGCAGACTATATCTTCTAAACTCACCGTTACAGTACTGGTTGGATCTCTCTGGTCTTGCACCTTCAGGTCCTGGCCAGTCCCAAACAAGGGAATTTGCTAGACCAGGGGAGATCTGTTGCTACCGCCGCCTCCCATCCCCACTGCCAGCCCTAGCCACGCCCCCTGTCAGGCTGCTGTGCTGCTGTGGCTCCAGCAATCCGGACTGCCACATCCCCAACCTTGCTAGTGAGGACTGTGTCCCCCTGGCCATGGCTCCACTCATAGGGCTGCCAAGTCCCATGTCCCCTGCCCCGCCTCCGCGACCAGGACTGCCCCGACTGTGTTACCAGGGCCACCAGCCCTCTTGCCACTCGGGCTCCTAGCCATGACTCTGTGATCCAGGAACATCCGTGGTTCTACTGGACCACGGATGTTGCCAGACGAGGGAGTCCCGGTGTTTGGAGGTTCAACCTGTATTTCCAAAACCAGATTGATTCATGGTTTTTCACAGGTTCTTGTAGGTTTATTTACAGCAGGTAGAGGACAGCAATCTCTGTGAATACATCCACTTTGTGGCAAGCAAGACTTCTCAAACTCCCTCTACAAAAGGCAGGGAACTTACAATATTGTCCCTTAAAGTGTCCTGAACACAGATGCCAAAGGTTGGAAGGTTCACGCTTCAGTGCAGGCCCTGAGGCCACAGTTGACGGACACCCAGCTTCTCCTGGTGCTCACTGGACCATGAATGTTAATATGCAGATTTTTCAATCGGTCATGGACCACGGGGGGTGTGCCAGAAGGCTGGAAGAAAGCAAATGCTGCGCCAATATTTAAACGGATAAACACGATGAACCAAGCAATGGCAGACCTATCAACCTGACTGATTCCAGACAAAACAATGGTCTGGCTGATGCAGAAAGAGTGAAAGGGGAGTTATATAATTAAGGCCAATCAACTGGGGTTTATGGAAAGTAGATCCTGTCAAACTAACTTGGTATCGTTTTAGGGAGAGAGAGGGGATTGGGTTAGACGTTTGGGTGATACAGTTAATGGTGTTGATGTGATGGACTTGGACTTACCTCAGCCTGTTCCCTCTCAGACTGAGACTGAACCTGCGTGAGCCTGATGAGGTATTTCTGAGCCAGAGAGCATGATGACTCGGAAGGGAAATGTTCTACAAGTCTTATGATAGGCCCCATGCCGTTCAGTCAGGGTGCAGCCAGTCCACAGACATGTAACGCTTGAGGGGGAATTCGAGGCGGCATTTAGAGTCTATTTCCCTGTCCCAAGAATTTCGTCACCAGAGTGAATCATGCTACAACGCATCCCACAATCTGGAGTACTGCTGTCTTTGATGCTGACTCTGTCTTGATGTAACATATAATCCAACTGCATTGTGTATTATTAAGATAACTAGCCAATTAGCCCGTCATAAGACGGGATTTTCAGGTCTCTCCTCCATGTCGGTCTTCTCTCCTGAGCCTCCGGTCTCTCGTTCCATCTCTCTCTCTCCTCCTCCTACTTCCTCCCCCCTCTCTCTCTCTCAGCTCTCCTCCGCCTCCTGCCTCTCTCTCTGTCTCTCTCTTTCACTTCTCCTCTCCCTCCTGCCTCTCGTTTGGGGGACTGCGGAGTCCAAATGGCTGTTTGGGCTCCGCACTCCCCGCGCTGTTGCTGAAATGCTGGCTGTTCCCTCTGGGGGGCGCTGTTGCCTGAAATGCTGGCTGTTCCCTCTGGGCGGCGCTGTTGCTGAAATGCTGGCTGCTCCCTCTGGGGGGGCGCTGTGGCTGAAATACTGGCTGTTCCCTCTGGGGGGCAGCAACAGCACCACCCAGCGGGAACAGCCAGCATTTCAGGCGACAGCGCCCCCCAGAGAGAACAGCCAGCATTTCAGGCGACAGTGCCCCCCAGAGGGAACAGCCAGCATTTCAGCAACAGCACCGCCCAGAGGGAACAGCCAGCATTTCAGCAACAGCGCCCCCCAGAGGGAACAGCCAGCTTTTCAGCAACAGCGCCCCCCCAGAGGGAACAGCCAGCATTTCAGGCGACAGTGCCCCCCAGAGGGAACAGCCAGCATTTCAGCAACAGCGCCCCCCAGAGGGAACAGCCAGCTTTTCAGCAACAGCGCCCCCCAGAGGGAACAGCCAGCATTTCAGGCGACAGTGCCCCCCAGAGGGAACAGCCAGCATTTCAGCAACAGCACCGCCCAGAGGGAACAGCCAGCATTTCAGCAACAGCGCCCCCCAGAGGGAACAGCCAGCTTTTCAGCAACAGCGCCCCCCCAGAGGGAACAGCCAGCATTTCAGGCGACAGTGCCCCCCAGAGGGAACAGCCAGCATTTCAGCAACAGCACCGCCCAGAGGGAACAGCCAGCTTTTCAGCAACAGCGCCCCCCAGAGGGAACAGCCAGCTTTTCAGCAACAGCGCCCCCCAGAGGGAACAGCCAGAATTTCAGGCGACAGTGCCCCCCAGAGGGAACAGCCAGCTTTTCAGCAACAGCGCCCCCCAGAGGGAACAGCCAGCATTTCAGCAACAGCACCGCCCAGAGAGAACAGCCAGCATTTCAGTGTTACAGACTCAGACACTGGGCTACTATATATATGATGATAGGAATGCCATTACATGAGATCATCCTACAAGCTTGCTGGACAAATCGCTGTTTGGGGTTTTGAGATGCTTTTGTTCTGATTTGCCATTTCCAATTAGAGATGGGGGTTTCAAACTTTTTCTCGTGATCCAGTTGAAGAAAATTGTTGACGCCTGAGGATGAGAGTTTTGGGGTGTAGGAGGAAGCCCTGACTTTGTGGGGGAGTCAGGGCTGGGGCAAGCGGGGCTTACCTTGAGCAGCACCCAGTCAGTGGTGTAGCGGGGGAGAGGGCTAAGGCAGCTTCCTCCCTCTCCTGGCACCACAGACCATACTGCGCCCTAGAAGCAGACAGTAGCAGGTTCCCAGCCAATGGGAGTGTGGAGCTGTGCGCTCCCTGTTCCCCTCCCTAGCCTAATTCCAGCCACTTCTGCGGCGCAGCGCCGTCTGCGGTCCAGGACAGGAGGGAACTGCCTTAACACCCCCACGGGTCAGCTGATCCCGCTGCAGCTACGAGATCCAGCTCCCAACATTCCACCCCCCAATGCTGGGTCACCACCAGTTGTTTGAAAACCCTGGGTTACGCTCCAGCTCCAGAAACAATGGAAGAAACCAGTATTTACTTGTTTCGATTTCTTAACATTTACAAGCAATTTGGAAATGTGGGCTGTATCTTACGAAGGCTCAAGCATGTTAGTAGCTGCATTGAATGCAGTAAGGCCACTCACATGCATAAAGTCACTCATGTGCATAACGCGTTTGCAAAATCATGCCTCAATTTGCAACTCATTCCTTTTTTCTTTATGTGCTGGGAAATTACAAGGAAACACATGACCACTCATTTATTTGCAAAAATATCACACAATTTGTTGACTGTATGGTCAGATGAATGTTGTTTGCCCTGTGCTAGGAGAGATTTAACCCGTTTATATAGCACACTCGAAGAGCTTACTGGAGTCTCCGAAAAATTCAGATAGTACAAATGCATAAAGGGTTGTTCATTAAGGATTTTAAATCTCTTGCAGTTATATGTCGGGGGAAAGCGTTGGGCTGGAATGATTTATTCCATAAGATTCAGAGAGTTGTTTTAATACCTTACCAGGAACTAAGCATCAGAAATAAAAAAGACAAATGAAATACTATAGTAGGATTACTTGTTCCATGTGCTCTCACAAATCAGGCATTAATACTGAATGCTGCAGGTTATTTGCATGTAATTTCAGTTGAAATATTAGGGCTTCAAAATGAAACGAAGACGATTCCAAACCTCGCCAGCTTGCTATATGAAGTTACACCAAAACTTGCAAAGCAGCAGACTTCTGTGCCCCATGGGCCCCCAGTCACTTCAGCAAGGTCTTTATGGGACGAGTGTCTTAATAATCACAGCAAATCATCAAAACCAACCACATCTCTCTTTCTCTGATGACATGGAAAGATGGCCTGTTTGGGCCCATACGGATATCCTCTAGTCAAATTACAAAGCGCTTTAATTGCTGGAACGTGAAAGGAACATTTTTTAAAAAGTATTTTTGGATTAGGAAAAAATTACAAACTTTGCCAGCCTGAGCCAATGTTCTGCAGAAGGTCTCCTTCCAAGGAATCCTGGTATTTTCCATCACACTGTGAGGCACATGAAGCAGTTTCTACTACGAGTCCTCGGACTAGGGAAGGGAGGACACCATGCATCACAGTGGGACATTAGGACTTAGGTCCTTTGGGTGCTTTAACCGATGTCTCTGCAGTCCTTTACATTATCTAATGCCAATTTATTTTGCTAATCTGGACACACTCTGTCATGTCCAACAGGCTAGACTGAGCCTCTTGGTGGATGCTACTCTACAGACTACCACAGTCATGACCACTAGAGCCCTCTATGGACTACCACAGTAATCATCCATCAAACTCCATTGGCACCCCACCAGCCCGAGCACAAAGCAAACCCCCTTACGTCAGGAGTGAGTTCAGAACGGCCAGACTGGGTCAGACCAATGGTCCATCTAGCCCAGTGTCCTGTCTGCCCACAGTGGCCAATGCCAGGTGCCCCAGAGGGAGGGATCACAATAGATAATCCTCACATGATCCCTCCCCTGTCACCCATCTCCCGACAGACAGAGGCTAGAGACACCATTCCTACCCATCCTGGCTAATAGCCATTGATGGACCTAACCTCCAGGAATCTATCTAGCTCTTTTTTGAACCCTGTTTAAAGTCCTAGTCTTCACCACATCCTCTGGCAAGGAGTTCCACAGGTTGACTGTGCGTCAAGTGAAGAAAAACTACCTTTTGTTTGTTTTAAACCTGCTACCTACTGATTTCATTTGGTGACCCCTAGTTCTCATTTTATGAGAATAAGTAAAGAACTTTTCCTTATTCACTTTTTCCATACTAATCATGATTTTATAGACCTCTATCATATCCCCTCATAGTCTCCTCTTTTCTAAGCTGATAAGTCCACGTCTTTTTCATTTCTCTTCAGATGGGACCCATTCCAAACCCCTCATCATTTTTGTTGCCCTTTTCTGAACCTTTTCCAATGTCAAGATATCTTTTTTGAGATGAGGCAACCACATCTGTATGTATTATTCAAGATGTGGGCACACCGTGGTTTTATATAAAAGAAATAAGATAGATTTACCGATCTGTAATTGCCAGGATCACCTCTAAAGACCTTTTTTAATACTGGCATTACGTTAGCTATCTTTGGCTACGTCTAGACTCCATCTCTCTGTTGACAGATGGATGCAAATCAAGCACATTGAAATTGCTAATGAAGCAGGGATTTGAATATCCCATGCTTCATTAGCATAAATATGGCTGCTGCTTTTTTGGAGGTTTTTTTTTTTTTAATGGCAGTCTAGACACGGATCTGTCAAAAATAGACCCTTTTTCAACAGATCCTGTATTCCTCAAGAAATGAGGTTTACAGGATCTGTTGAAAAAGGCTTTTTTTCGACAGATCCGCATCTAGACTGCTGAGGTGGTTTTTTTTTTAAAAAAAAAACCTCCAAAAAAAGCAACAGCCATATTTATGCTAATGAAGCGCGGGATAGTTAAATCCATGTTCATTAGCAATTTCAATGTGCTTGATTTGCATCCATCTGTCAACAGAGAGATGGAGTCTAGACATAGCCAAACATAGCTAACGTAATGACAGTATTTAAAAAGGTCTTTAGAGGTGATCCTGGCAATTACAGACCCGTAAATCTATCTTATTTCTTTTATATAAAAAAGCGGTGGCCATGTCTATGCTAATAAAGCATGGGATATTTAAATCCCTGCTTCATTAGCAATTTCGATGGGCCTAATCTACATATTTCTGTTGATAGAGAGGTGTAGTCTAGAAACACCCTTTCAGTCATTAGCTACAGACGCTGATTTAAAGGATAGATTACAAACCGCAGTTAATAGTTCTGAAATTTCCTTGTGGTGGGAAAAACACTTCCTCCTTTTTCTGTCGTTCCCCTTTCCGAAATGAAGAGGGGGAGGGATAGCTCAGTGGTTTGAGCATTGGTCTGCTAAACTCAGGGTTGTGAGTTCAATCCTTGTAGAGGCCATTTAGGGCAAAAATTTGTCAGGGGTGTACATGGTCCTGTTGTGAAGGCAGGGGACTGGACTCAATGACCTTTCAAGGTCCATTCTAGGAGATAGGCAATCTCCTTTAATTTTTTTTAAGTGTTGGGCTGCTGAAGTGCTTTTCCCTCTACAGGGATGTTACATTTTATTTATGGATGGATCATACCCAGCCTTGGAATTCTGCTGCGAGCGCCCCAGCCAGAGCTGAGGAGCGTGACAGAGCTCTCCGCATGAAGGTCCGGTGGCCTGTGAGTGCCTCAAGCTTTGCGCATATGTGTAAGTCTATTATTTTAGTCACCTCAGCATGAGCAGCAACCCGTCTGGAGTAATGTCAGGGGTCTTTCCCCGCCTCAGCCACAGCTCCATGAATGCCTGCCCACCGAGTGGGCTTCCAGATGGACCATTGAAATCAGCGGCGGGGAACCTAAAGGCCTAGGGGCCAGATTTGGCCCCCTGAGACTCAGGGCTTCTCCCGCACCCGGCAGCAGGGAGCCAGTGCTGCCATGCCAGTCTTGTGCTCCCTTCTCTGCAGGGCTGGAGCGCCAGCTCCCTACAGTGGGGTGGGGAGCGTCGGAGCCTCGCAGGTCAGAGTCAGGCAGGCCCGGGGCTGGATCAAACCCACAGGCTCTGTCTGGTGGAGGGAGGAAGTGGTTCTGGCCACAAATTCTACTACCCTGGGCCTGTCTAGGCTCTGGTGGGTGAGGGGAATGTGCAGAGTCTTACCCCTCACTGACACCCCCCCCCCCCGACTGAGGAGAATTTGGTTTTGTTTTGCTTCTCACTTGTGTGCGGCCCCCGACAGATTTTTCTGTGGGTCAGCAGCCCCCAGCCCAGAAAAGGTGGGTCAGCAGCCCCCGCCCCTGCTCTAAAGCATTAGCCTTCGATAGGAGACATTTTTCTACACATACTTAACATGCTGGTGCCATAATACCCTCTGCTAAGACGTCATCCGTTTGGGGTCAAGGATGCCCCCAGAAGGGGGCAACAGAAGTCATAGACTCATAGACTTTAAGGTCAGAAGGGACCATTATGATCATCTAGTCTGACCCCCTGCACAGTGCAGGCCACAGAATCTCACCCACCCCTCCTAGAATAATCCTCTCACCTAGATCTCAGATATTGAAGCCTTCAAATACTTTGAAGACCCCAAGATGCAGAGAATCCTCTAGCTGTGATCTGTGCCCCATGCTACAGAGGAAGGTGAAAAACCTCCAGGGCCTCTGCCAATCTACCCTGGAGGAAAATTCCTTCCCGACCCCAAATATGGCGATCAGCTAAACCCTGAGCATGTGGGCAAGACTCACCAGCCAGACACCCAGAAAGTTCTCTATAGTAACTCCTATCATCCCTCCATTGACCTATTTCCCACTGATAATGAATGGTCAATTAGTTACCAAGATCATGTTATCTCATCACACCATCCCCTTCATAAACCCATCTAGTTAAATCTTGAAGCCAGATAGATCTTTTGCCCCACTACTTCCCTTGGAAGGCCGTTCCAGAACCTCACTCCTCTAATGGTCAGAAACCTTCGTCTAATCTCAAGTCTAAACTTCCTACTAGCCATCTTATATCCATTTGTTCTTGTATCCACATTGGTATTAAGCTTAAATAATTCCTCTCCCTCCCTGGTATTTATCCCTCTAACATATTTAAAGTCAGTGGTGACGAAACGGTTAATGCACTAGTGTTAATGCACGGACTCCCTTGGTGCCTTTGAATATTTCTAAATGAGCCCAGACTACGGTACGGCTCCGCACTTGTAAAAAGCAATAAGTTTACAAATCTGTCTGCGTGCGCACCGCCCGCCAGAAATCCAGATAACAGTCCTAAGCAAAACCCAAGGGAAACCGACCTGTCTTTGGAGCTGAACCTTGTTAATTAGACATATCTGCCCTTCATCACGGTGGGTTCTTTATTCACAATTAAGTTGTAGTTGCATAGAAAAAAAATACAATAGGAATTTTTTCACTGGCCTACATCAACCCATTGTTTCTCAGCTTCATGAGGTCATCAAGAAACCTCTTTTGTTCATTTGTGGTGCCCTCTTCCTGCAAAGACATATTTGCTTGGGATAGATTCATAGCTGAGGTCTTTTAAAAAAATATTGATCAATATTTAAAATTCTATCAGAGCTTCATCAATCTAATCAAATCACTTTTTCACTGACTGTCTCCCCTACTTACATTTTTTAGCCTTTTATTGTTAGGTGAATCCCTGATTGAATTCTGAGATCTCCTGCATCGGCGCATTTGCATATTTTGAATAGAAACGCAGGCTCTGTTATGGGATTCAATTTCTCTCTGAATTCTCATTCCAAAGCTGTTCTTTTCGGCATTGTTCATGGAAGTAATCAGAATTTTAATCATTTTCATGCAACTAAGAATGTATTGTGAGGTGGGATGGCGATGAGGATCACCAAAGGAAGTAAAATGCTATTAAAATCCAAGACTTATTTGAGGCCCGTGTTGTGAGCATGTTGTTCATCATTTTTTACTGTAACGCAAACTGATTTTCCGATGACGACGGGACAGAATACGATGTGATGCGATTCATAAACAAACTTTGTAAACTGGGAAGTCACAGGATAAAGCACCAGTATTATTCAAACAGTTATTCAGCATGAAATGTAAGTAATTAACTCCCCCTCCCACCGAAAAAAACCCTCTTGGCACTGGATGCTGTAGATTTGGATGTAAAAGATCCATACTGTTGTACTGCCAGTGTTGTACAGTCAGGGTTCTTGGGGTTGTCTCGATACACTCCTGACAGGACCTTTACTCTGTTGGTGATGCTAAACTTTTGTCTGCGTATACTCTCTTTATCTAGGGTGTTACACCCCATGCATTTGGGTCACCAGAGGAGATCCCTAGGAAACAACAGATACAGGTAAGGGCTGAAATCAATCAAGCAGGTTTATTGTCCAATGTGATGCTCTAACAGTTGGTAGGTAGCAGAAATTCTCAACACTACACCGCTGTGCATTTGACCCACATTGACAATATACCAACACATAGCAAGTCTATTTCCACGTAACAGATATTAACAGCAGTTAGTCAGAGAGATATGGAGATATACCTATCTCATAGAGCTGGAAGGGATCTTGGGAGATCGAGTCCAGTCTCCTTCCATTATGGCAGGACCAAGCACCATCACTGAGAGATTTGCCCCAGGTCCCTAAACAGCCCCCTCAGGAGTTGAGCTCATAACTGTGGGTTTAGCAGGCCAATGCTCAAACCACTGAGCTATCCCTCCCCCGTAAAAGATTAGCCCTCATAAGCCGCTGTGCATTCCGTAAGTGTGGGCAATGACACCTGCCGTTTCAGGCACCCAGTCGCTTGTAGAATACCCTTTGTGGTGTCCTTTTATAGACCGGTACAAACAACTTACATCACTTCCTTACACACCAGATTTCCCCCCTCTGTTGCCTAGTTACCACCCCTCACCTTATGGAAGGGGGGCTTACAGTCTATCCTTCATCCTGTCAATTTCAACCCGATCCTAAACCCAGATCGGTATGTGCATAGCTTCTAGGGAGTCTTTGTACCGAGACATTCCTTACGAAGATGTTCTGCTACTCCCTTTTGGCTTACAGTCTGTACCTGGTGCTTCCCTATGTCCTCATGTACCCAATCACGCCATAGAACCATAGAGCTGGAAGAGACCTCAGGAGGTCATCAAGTCCAGCCCCCGGCCCAAGGCAGGACCAATCCCAACTAAATCAACCAAGCCAGGGCTTTGTCAAGCCGAGACTTAAACACCTCTAGGGATGGAGACTCCACTAGTTCCCTAGGTAACCCATCCCTGTGCTTCACCACCCTCCTAGTGAAATAGTTTTTCCTAATATCCAACCTAGACCTCCCCCACTGTAAGTTGAGACCATTGCTCCTTGTTCTGCCATCTGCCACCATGGAGAACAGCCTCTCTCCATCCTCTTTGGAACCTCCCTTCAGGGAGTTGAAGGCTGCTCTCAAATCCCCCCTCACTCTTCGCTTCTGTAGACTAAACAGACCCAACTCCCTCAGCCTCTCCTCATAGGTCATATGCTCCAGCCCCCTAATCATTTTGGTTGCCCTCTGCTGGACCCTCTCCAATGCGTCCACATCCTTTTTGTAGTGGGGGGCCCAGAACTGGACACAATACTCCAGATGTGGCCTCACTAGAGCCGAATAAAGGGGAATAATGACATCTCTGGATCTGCTCCTCTAGAGGCAATGTATGTGTCCTATATTTTGGACGAGCTGGTGTAGGTTCATCTATCTGCATCCAACGTCCAAATATGTAGACTCTCTTTTGGGAGGCCGTCCTTGCTGCTTGAACAGGTGTCTGCACACACGCACGGCATGCAAAGCAAATATTATCCACAGCTCTGGAACATCTTGCCGGGTGTTTGCACACAGCAGAAACCGATGGGATGGGAGCCCAGCCGAAAACCCCCAAACAAACAGAGACAGCAAGCATTCCAATTAGAAAGCACCCGGCTCTGCTAAAATACACCCTTGCCAGGATGAAGCGTTTCGCTCCACCATCTGCCCCACCAATGTCATTCCAAACGGGAGATCAATGGCAGGTAATCCAATCGAAACAAACAATAATAACATCCTGGAGAGAAATTACTCCGGGCTGCAAAGTGTCGCACGTATCATACGCTGAGTAGCACAGATGGATCGGAGTCTTATTTTTCTCTCTATGAAACTGGCTGGGCACTAGCTATTGTTCTTGCTGGAACCGAATGGATACTAGGGGAACAGTAAATGTCAGCCTCTCCAACTTTTACAGCTGGTTCAAGTTCTTGAAATGTACGAGCCTTAAAATTGCTTGTAGGACTACAATAGCTCAGTGAGAGAAAGCGGTGAATAGGGCATCTGAGGCCTGGTGGTGGCCCACACACATTGGTGGGCATTCAGCATGACATTTAGCCAGCTCCGGGGACAGTTCTTCTATTGGACGCTGCCTCGGAATTCCGAAGCTCGCATCACCAGCAATGCAAGATCCTCATTGGACATGAAAGCTGGACCCAAACCCAGATTAGAACACTTCTGAACATTGCATCCAGGTTTTTTTTTCGCAACATGGACCCATTTCTGATAGGAACCAGAACCTTAATACACGGACTGCCTCTGTCTTTCAAATATCCCCTAATATTTGATGTTAGAGACTAAGTTTCCTTCCGGAGTAGTAGGGTACAGCTGGGAACTGGAAATGTGAAACGCCAGTATCACACGTAACCCCTCCTGTTCACCAGCCCAGTGTGAAGTTATTCAGCAGAGGGGAAGCCTTGTGACTTTTTACACCACTGTGGGAGGCGAGGCCTGAGGCTGCTTGGTGTGCTCTGTGTTGTGTTTGTGTGAGTGCACCTCAGACCAGACCCACTCAGACAAATCAGCAGAAACAGGGTTTATTCTGTAAAAAAAAACAACCCATAGAACAGGATCACAATCTAGCACAGTCCCTGCTGAGACCCGGCTGGGGACACAGGGCACATCCTGGTTGAGCCAGGAAGTTCCTCCAACATGCCGCCGTTTGTAGTTCACAACTTGTCATTCCCAGGGCTGCTGTTGAAGGGTGCTGGACCTTGGGCTACATCCGTATCGAGCTAGGGGAAAGAATGGTGGGGGAGGGGGGAGAGGTTGGCTGTGGCTGATATTCCTGAAAAACAAAATCATTGGGGTCAAACCGAAAAGTCCACGCCATGCTGACAAATAGGAGAAGTCCATTTTAGGTTGAATGGAGAGTATAGTTACTCCCAAGGGAGCTGACAATCAGACTGGGCCACTGGACAAGGTGCTCTTGGAAGGGGCAGGACCAATGGTAGCCAGCCCAGAGGGTCACCTGAAGTGCGCCCCCTGCTCGCCTCCCAGCCCTTAGAGCTGCCTGGAGCGCGCCTCATGGGGCTCCAGCAGCAATTTAAAGCCCCAGGCCCTTTAGAATCACTGGGCCCTGTATCAGTTGTCACCTTTATACACACACACACCCGTCAGCGGGCCTGGTTACTTGATGTGATTGAGAGGGGACATGTCAGAAGTTTTCGAGTATCTGAAAGGGTGTCGCAAGGAGGAGGGAGAAAAATTGTTCTCCTTGGCCTCTGAGGACAGGACAAGCAATGGGCTTAAACTGCAGCAATTGTTGGCGGACCTGACAATCACAGTTGCTACGGTATCCAAACCTCCACACGGACGGGAATAAATGGCCCAGGGAGGTTGTGGAATCTCCATCCCTGGAGATATTTAAGGGCAGGTTGGACAGACACTTATCTGGGATGAGCTAGATGGTGTTTGGTCCTGCCGTGAGGGCCGGGGACGGGACTGGATGACTCTCCAGGTCCCTTCCAGTTCTAGTGTTCTGTGAAAACGTCCATGGACCAGCTATGCCACAGCAAATGGTTTTCTGTATCTAAAAGCCCAGACTGGTGTTAAGGGTGGCAAGCGTAACCCACGTCCCTACCAGGGAGCTATCTCTATGAGAGACGCTTGTGGGGGGAGGTAGGCGTGAGTAGTGTCTGGATCACTGTTGCTAGGCAGGTTTGGCCCTCTGCACCCAGAAGCTTCTGGAGTTGGGTGTGGTTGTTTGGGGCCTGCTCCCACAGGTCTGTCTCTGTTGCTGGGGCCAGACTCCATGAGCCAGCAGGCAGGGCAGCTGCTTTGCTAAGGGCCGTGTGTCCTGGAAGAGGCTGAGTCAGGAGCAGACAGCAGGTTAGTACCATTAGTGACCCTCTGTCAGGGCACTTGGGCCATGTTAATTGTAGCCAGGGGGAATTCGGAGGGGAAATACCTTCTTCCGGTTCAGTTGTGTGCTTGGAAGGTTGTTTGATTTTAGCCAAACTGTTCGGCTATGTCTAGACTGGCATGATTTTCCACAAATGCTTTTAACGGAAAAGTTTTTCCGTTAAAAGCATTTGTGGAAAAGAGCGTCTAGATTGGCACGGACACTTTTCCGCAAAAGCACTTTTTGCAGAAAAGCATCCGTGCCAATCTAGACGCGGTTTTGCGCAAAAAAGCCCCGATCGCTATTTTCGCCATCGGAGCTTTTTTGTGCAAAACAATACCATGGTGTCTACACCGGCCCTCTTGCGCAATAGGGCTTTTGCCCGAACGGGAGCAGCATAGTATTTCCGCAAGAACACTGACAATCTTACATGAGATCATCAGTGCTTTTGCGGAAATTCAAGTGGCCAGTGTAGACAGCTGGCAAGTTTTTCCTCAAAAGCGCCTGCTTTTGCGGAAAAACTTGCCAGTCTAGACGCAGCCTTCTAGTTTAACTTCCTCAGCCAGTGCGATTCTTCAGCTTTTCCTAACGTGGAGCAATGGACAACAAGTCATTTCTGTGGTGTTGTTCTCCGGTTTTGTGTTTTCTTGTAACTGGATTTTCTTTGTGTCTGTTCCCTTAGAGCTAAACTGACTAATTAATCAGTGAGCTGGCTGTATAGGGCTCCAGGAAGCAAGTGGAGAGATGGTTCAGACTCAACATATGGTGCAGATTTGATTATCAGAGACACACCCTGAGACTTCGGTGAACTAAATCTGAGCTTTTGGACTCTCTCAGTTTCTTACTGTGCTTTGTGTGGCCTGCACTGTTCAAATATTACTTTTGGTTTTCCCTTTAGGTATGTTGTTGTAACTGTGAAGACAACATCTGTGGATTATAAAATAGCTCTGTCCTGTTGTAAAAATTACATTAGAATTATTTCTTCATCATAAGATTTTATAAAGTTATTTAAATACATTCATTCCTTTAGTGTCTTTTGAGACTTGAATGCAGGGAGGTAGACACTACCGTCCTTGCTGAAATTGCTTAAGAGACTCAACTCTGGGTCTCCAACGACTTTCTATGGGAATTGGGGTTTATGTAGATGCTGGAGAAGGGCAGTGAAGTCTAGTCCACGTAATGTTATATACAGGGCTTGACGAACAGCGGCAAAAGCCGCTCGCCAGCTCTGCACTGCGCATGCGCGATCGAATCTACACTACTGCTGAGTTCTGTCATCATAACATCGACAGAACTCGGCAGTTTTGTCGATAGTGGAAAACCTTATTCTACGAGGAATAACGCCTTTTGTCGACAGAATTCTGTCGAGAGAAGGCGTTATTGCATCTACACTGTCCTTTGCATCCACACTCTCATGTCGACAAAGCGGTTTGCTTTGTTGACAGAACTGGATGTAGTCTAGATGCTCTTTGTCGACAGAAGCTTTGTCAACAGTATCTGTCAACAAAGCCTCTGTCGACAAAAGCCTGTAGTCTAGACATACCCACTTTGGATACAGCCCCAGGGATTTCTGCCCTAGACTTTCTGGCCTTGCTTGGTGACCCCCCTTAAATTTGTGCATTGCCCCCCCCCCAACGGACCCCAGAACCTTAGTTGAGAACCACTGTTCTAGTCTATTGATCCATAAAGGTAGCATCTTGAGTCCTTTTCAGTTGACCTCACTTTTAGCTGCACGCTGGCCACTACCATATGGAAAGTAGGCTTCTGTGCTGGGGGACTTCCATGTTAGAGCTCCTAGGCCTGATGTTTTTAAAGGGGGTTTAACTGAATCCACGTTAGCATGGGTGGAATATTTTGCTAAGATGTCTTGAGGGCTTAGGCACTCAACCAGCATTATGGTGCGCCATAGTAAAGATGGTCTTAGAAGGTCCCATTTCAGCACGGGCTTTCGGCCTTTATTTTGTGTGTCTATTTAAAATAAACATGAACGATCGAATATAAACTCTGAGCGCTATTTGAATGTTTCCTTGTTTATATCCATCTTAGTAACGTTTAGGGAGAAGGATAGGGTGTGACCTTCAAAAATCTTGTCTGCTGCTAAATATAATTTCAGAGGGGTCGCTGTGTTAGACTGTTTCAGCAAAAACGAGGAGGAGTCTATGGCACCTTAAAGATTAACACATTTATTTGGCATGAGTTGTCATGGGCTGGAGTTCAAATAAATGTGTTAGTCTTTATGGTGCCACCAGCCCCCTCGTTGTTGTTGTTTTTTTAATGTGGCTTGTTTGCTAACAACATAGAATCCTAGAGCTGGAAGAGACCTCAAGAGTCATCAAGTCCAGCCGCCTGTCCAAGGCAGGACCAACCCAACTAAATCAACCCAGCCAGGGCTTTGTCAATCCAGGACTTAAAAACCTCTAGGGATGGAGATTCCACTACCTCCCTAGGTAACTGATTCCAGTGCCCCCCCATCCTCCTAGGGAAAGAGTTTTTCCTAATATCCAACCTAGACCTTCCCCACTGTAACTTGAGACCATTGCTCCTTGTTCTGCCACCCGTCACTACTGAGAACAGCCTCTCTCCATCCTCTTTGGAACCCCCCTTCAGGAAGTCGAAGGCTGCTCTCAAATCCCCCCTCATTCTTCTCTTCTGCAGACTAAACTAACGAGTTAAACAAACCCAAATCCCTCAGTCTCTCCTCATAGGTCATGTGCTCCAGCCCCCTAATCATTTTGGTCGCCCTCCACTGGACCCTCTCCAATGCGTCCACATCCTTTCTATAGTGGGGGGCCCAGAACTGGACACAGTACTCCAGATGTGGCCTCACCAGTGCTGAATAAAGGGGAATAATCACTTCTCTAGATCTGCTGGCAATGCTCCTCCTAATGCACCCTAATATGCCATTAGCTTTCTTGGCTACAAGGGCGCCCTATTGACTCAAGTCATACCCAGCTTCTCATCCACTGCAATCCCCAGGTCCTTTTCTGCAGAACTACTACTTAGCCAGTCGGTCCCCAGCCTGTAACAATGACATAGCATGCATTTTCCTTTGAACATCACTCACAAGAGTTGGGGAAAGGGCGAGGGATTCTTGCTAGTCACACATGTGACTCATTTTTGTATTTTCGAAACCCCGGAAGCCCTGGACTTCCCCATTACTCGACAGCACATTGGCCATCACAAGATCACCCCCGTCAGCCTTCTTCAGGATGGGTCTGTTGGTACAAACACATGCCCTCAGCAGCTGAACATCACCAGCCGGGCCCGGGGGCAGTGTGGGAGAGGGCAGCTCCGTGCTCCCAGAAGAAACAGGGCCTCAGATAGAAGGGATGGGGCTGGGGTAGCCAACTCTTAGCACCATCCAAACAGTGCGGTGCCCTCCTGCCTTGCCGGCCCTCAGAGCCAGCCACCACGTGTGGCATGGGGCCCTGGAGCATGCCACATGGGAGCTCCCACAAAGATTCTACTGTGGCCTTTGAAGCGACTGAAGTCCCGGGCCTTTTAGAATTACTGGATCTCAGGGCAAATTTGTCATTCCTCTCCTCCCAGTCAGCAGACCTGACGATCACCGTTGCCAGGGTATCCAAAAGAACTCGAGCACCAAAGGGAGCAATTTTTTTAGCAAGCCTGTTTGTCTAGTGCAAAGAGACTCCTGGGCTGTGATATGTGTTCCACGGCTGCTTTAGACTAATATCTAAGGCCAGAGCACAGTGCTGGCATTCCAGGAGAGGTTTTGGGGGGGTCCACTTGTATTATCATTTCCTTGGTATTAGGTGTGCTGCTGCCCTTCACAATACAGGAATCACGGTTTTAATATCCTGCCTAGTAAGTTAAAACCCGTCTCCTGCTTTTATATGATGCTATCTTGGAAGACTTTATTTCATTAAGCACATTCTCTTTCACCGCGGTATATTTTCACGGCCGTCGCTATTTATTTTCTCCCAACGTCTGCATTAACATCATGTTTGCCAGATGGAATTTAAGCGATAGGTGCTAAATACTCAAGATAAGCCGCTGAGCAATTTGGTCTAAGATGTGAAAGGCTTGTACCTCGGCGGATGCAATATGGTCTGATAGAGCTGGACAACATAGAATCATAGAAGGCTAAAACTGGAAGGGACTTTGAGAGGTCATCAAGTCCAGTCCCTGCCCTCATGGCAGGACTAAGCACTTTCTAGACCATCCCTGACAGGTGTCTGTCTAACCTGCTCTTGAATATCTCCAGTGATGGAGATTCCACAACCTCCCTGGGCAATTTATTCCAGTGTTTAACCACTCTGAGAGGAAGTTTTTCCTCATGTCCAACCTAAACCTCCCTTGCTGCAGTTTAAGCCCATTGCTTCTTGTCCTATCATCAGAGGTCAAGCTGAACAGTTTTTCTCCCTCTGCCTTTTAGGTACCTGAAAATCACAATCATGTCCCTTCTCAGTCATCTCTTTTCCACACTAAACAAGCCCAATTCTTTCAGTCTTCCCTCATAGCTCATGTTCTCTAGATCTTTCATCATTTTTGTTGTTCTTCTCTGGATCCTCTCCAATTTCTCCACATCTTTCTTGAACTGGACACAATACTCCAGCTGTTGCTTAATTCGTACAGAGTACTTCTTTGTGAGTACCATGGTCACAATTAGCTCCCCCCACAGGGTGGAGGGCAAGGAGTCTGGGAGAGAGTGGAGCTGAGCACGGCAAAAGAGAGAACACACCAGCTTATTATGTGTGATTGTGCCTCATTTCTAATGGCCAGATAAAACAGAGGGTAAGAACATAAGAACAGCCACACTGGGTCAGATCAAACGTCCATCTAGCCCACTATCCTGTCTGCCGACAGTGACCAATACCAGATGCCCCAGAGGGCGGGAACACAACAGGTAATCCTCACGTGATCCTTCCCCTGTCACGCACTTCCAGACAAACAGAGGCTAGGGACACCATTCCTACCCTTCCTGGCTAATAGCTCCATGAATCTATCTAGCTCTTTTTTGAACCCTGTTCAAGTCCTAGTCTTCACCACATCCTCTGGCAAGGAGTTCCACAGGTTGATTGTGCACTGAGTGAAGAAAAACTTCATTTTGTTTGTTTTAAACCTGCTGCCTATTCATTTCATTTGGTGACCCCCTAATTTTTACATTGTGGGAATAAGCAAATAACTTTTCCTTATTCACTTTTTCCACACCAGTCATGATTTTATAGACCTCTATCATATTCCCTCCTTAGTCTCCTCTTTTCTAAGCTGAAATGTGCATTACTTTACATTTATCGACATTACATTTCATTTGTCATTTTGTTGCCCAATCATTTAGTTTGGTGAGAACTTTTTGAAGCTCTTCACAGTCTGCTTTGGTCTTAACTATCATGAGCAGTTTGGTATCATCTGTAAATTTTGCCATCTCCCTGGTTTTCCCTTTCTCTAGATCGTTTATAAATAAATTGAATAGGATTGGTCCCAGGACAGACCCTTGGAGGACACCATTAGTTATTTCTCTCCACGCTGAAAACATGCATGCAATTCCCTCATGTTTTAAAGGTACTTAGACTTTTCCAAATGGAGTTCCAGCCATTTTTAATCAGATCAAGGCTCATCGGGGAGACCTGGAGGCAAACTATTTTGACTGTAATTACCTGAAAATCAAAACAGAATCCTACAAAAAGTGGCAACATAGATGCAAGGCTCAGGAGAACAAAAGACTAACACACGTGTGTAGGGACGGAATCAGAATGTCTCAGTGTAGCCCAGACTCTGGTTCAGGGCAGGGCACCAAATGGTCAGGTCTCCTAGCTCAGGCAGAGAGCCAACACGTGCAGGCCAACCCTGCCTAGAGAAGCAGGGACGGACGGCCACCCATGGGTTGGGATGACAGGGGGACTCGGGCCCACTCGCTCCACTGCGTCCCAGCTCAGGGCCCTAACAGTGGCAGATTGTCCTGCCGCTGGGTCAGTGGGGATCTACCCACCACACGCCGACTTTCTCACAGGTTCTGGTTCAGCCAGACTAAGATCGGCTGTCCCTGGCCTACTTCCAACCTCCCTCGCCAGGCATACCTGGCTCCACTGCAAGTCCTCTGGGTCACTGGGGCCAGGAACCCCTAGTAGAGTAGGTCGTTCCTCAGGCTGTGCTCCTGGCCCGTCCTCAGTTTCCTTTAGGTCCACAGCCACCTCCCAGCTTGGGAGCACAGAACAGGGATCTGGCTCCTCCGGCAGCAAGGGCCGCGCTGGGCTCCTAGCCCAGCTATTTATACTCCTGGCCCCTCCTCCTGACTTCCAGCAAGATAGTGGAGTGGGGCAGGGCTCCACCCACCTGGGTCTAGGGAGGTGCGCAGCACCTGCGCCTCGCTACACTCGGGCAGGCAATGAGTTACACCAGGCAATAAATAGAAGTTCTATAAATAAAGAGCAAGAGAAAGATGAAGAAAATGCAGATCCTCTACTTAGTGGGATGGAAAGCTTTTTTATGGCATTTAGACATCCATTTCCCAACCATATCAAAGGCTAGTGGAATCCTGGCTTTCATTTAAGAGCTTACGGGATACGTTTTATGGGTAACTACTACGAAAGCAGTGTGCGAGGTGTAATGAGTTTGTCAGGCCTTCCAGGAGTTACTTATTACAGAATAGTGAAGCCTTTGAAAGAACAATCACATCTCCTCTCTTGCAGTGATGCAGTAGGGTCATCCCATGAGCCTTGGGTCATAACCCTTGTGCCGGGACAGGGTGTTTGCACAATATTTTCTCTTCCCTATATCGAATTCTTGGAGAGTGATGTTCTAATGTAGCCGATTGGAACTAGTACCTTTGGTTTGGCATAGGCATATCAAGGGTGAACTGTCTATTGGGATCCTAAATAATTTGTTATATAGAAAACTGCACATACAATTGCATGACGTTCTTTTTCTAAGACAGAATAATTGTGTTCCGTGCGTGTCAGTTTCTTTCATAAGAAAGCAATGGAATGACTTCTGCTGCTTTCCCTCGTGCGTCAGAACTGCATGTAACCACATGCCTGATGCATCAGTGGACAGGTAAAACATTTTGTCAAAATCTAGACCGGCTAGGAAGGCTTTTCTGATATTTGACTTTGTGGGTTTGCACCCATCTGTGATATAAGACACACTTTCACCGAAACCAACTACAGATCAGAGGTAAGAGGTACCTAGATGTAAGAAAGACTGTCCTTGCATTTTAGTTTGCAGTATAGGCCAGTTAACAAGAGCTTCTACTTTCAAGGCACCAGGAGAAATTTGGACACCCCTTGCCCAAAGATCTGAATAAGGAACTTTAGTAGCTCCTCAACTGTGTTTTATGATCTGTTAAATATTGCAATGGCATCAACAGAAGCCCATGCAAAGTCTCATAGGCCATTTAAAACATGATTAGCAAGCCTCTGAAAGGTGGTTCTTGCATTAGTTAGCCCACAAGGTAACACTATGTACATCTGAAGTCCCATATCAGTACCAAACGTGGATTTTTTTTTTCTGTTTTGCTGTGTAAAAGGATTTGCCGGTAACTCTTAGCTGGGTCTTTTTTGTCATGTTTGAATATCTACCATATCATCAGTTCTAGGAATACGTTGGGCAGCTGGTACTATGACTGGGGTTAGTTTTCTACAGTCACCCCAAATTAATAATCCAATCTTTTTTAGGAACCATACAACTGACTGCAGCTCAGCTTTTCAGCTTCTTTTATAGGCCTTTCTAGCGCCTGATTGGCTGCTTCCTCCTGCAAACGCTCAAGCCTCCTTGGAGGACTTGTCTATGGTTTGCTGGGCCAGGATGTGGCAAGACCACAAGCCTCCAACAGGGGGCTTTGCAGACTGGTCCACCCCATCGCAGAATCTCACTCACTCTTTCCACAACCTCCGAGATCTGTCCCAGGAGTTATTCACTGAGTGCCTGTAATGGTTTGGTGGGGGTGGTCTCTCCCTGTCTGTGTCAATGGGAGGCCACTCTGCTTCACTATGTTCCCATGCATTGCCTACCGATAGCAGGGTAAGAGTCTATAGCTTGGGCCTGTGCTCAGACCAAGCAGGAAGGGGAGTCGGGCATAGGTTTGCCAACTCTGACTGAAGTTATTCCGAGAAATTTGTTTCCCCAAAAGTATTGAAACATCATTTCAGTAGTCACCAGGAAGATAGATGCTGATTCTGGGAGATGCCAGGCCAATCCTTAAGGGCTGGCAACCCTGGTCAGGCATCCTAGTTCCCGATGATGGCCAATGTATGCAGACTTCTTCGCCTGGGGAGCACCGCACCCAGACTGGCGTGAGCTGCCTTTGGGCCATTTCCTAACCCCTCCTTGGGATGCACCTGGTTCTGTAGAGGGTTGTCCAGATTGTCAGAATTCTTGGGGCGACAGACCTCTGAGATTATGGAAAGAGTGAATGAGATTCTGCGATGGGGTGGACCAGTCTGCAAAGCCCCCTGCTGGAGGCTTGTGGTCTTGCCACATCCTGGCCCAGCAAACCATAGACAAGTCCTCCAAGAAGGCTAGAGTGTGTACCTGAGGAATCAGCCAGTCAGGGGCCTGGAAGGCCTATAAAAGGAGCTGCAAATCTGAGCTGCAGTCCAGTAGAAGGCTTGCAGTACTCCAGGGAACTCCTCCAGGGGCTGGTCAGCATATGACTCCAGCAACCCTGGCCAGTCCTCAGCTGCACCAGGGCCTTTGGCAGACTCCCAGCTCAGGAGCAGGCAGGAGGCGCCACTAAATTCGCTGGTGGCTGCTGCTGAACTGAGCTCCAAAGCCCATTTTTATACTTCCTCTCCCGCCCACTGACATCCAGTGGGAGGGATCAGCACAGCTTGGTTCTGCCCACCCGGGCTCAGTGAAGCATCCCTCCCCATACCGTGCTTTCTATGCAGCTTGGCTTCCGGTGAGGTTCATTTGAACCACCTACTTCATCGATTTAAAATCCTTCCTAAGTTCCTCCCCCCGAGACAATGCTGCAGTTCTCCACAGAGTGTGCACTGGAGGCATTCCCACCTCCCCCACCCCATCTGCTTTTCCTTCCTCACAGTCCTATTATGAGAACTCCGTGGCATGTTCCTTGTTTGCACGGGTCGCGACATTCACGTCTCTGTGGGACCGAAATGTGCCGGCGTTGTGTAAAGGCAAACGAGGGAATACGAACAAGTTCAAAGATTCAAAACACGAGCGCCAAGCCTATCCATAAGAAAGCGTTTAGCTGAGTCGCCTGTGTTGATTGCCCCTGCACTGTTTCAACCATAGCGGCGTGCCTTTTTACTTAAGAAACTAGCTCTCGCCCGACGCGGAATGGTGACCTGGAGCACTTCCTACGAGCCGACGCTCTGGAGACCAGAGTCGCTAATACATTTTGTGACAGTCACAGGAACATCTCTGTTAGCTTATAAATCAACGACAGCAGAAGGGATTTGGATGGAGGGATCAAACCTGATATGAATGTGAGAGTACTTCCCGGGGATTGGGAGGGAACAGCAGCCGGGCAAAAGATTTAAATAACCTGCTTTGATTTCAGATCTCTTTCTGAAAGCCATTTCGTGAGACAGTCTCTCTAAAACACAGCTGACACATGGAATGATTTAACTTGCTAATGAAATTACTCCTGTGGAGTTTTGCGGGGATTTTTTTATCATGTACACTTTTGCTTGCATAACAAATTAATTTAGCCCTGGCCTACACTAGGGAGTTATTTCGAAATTACCCCCCTTATTTTAAAATAATAAGTGGAGCGTGCACACTACCACGCCTGTTATTTCAAAATAACAAGCTGGTGATTTTGAAATCTGTACTCCTGCTTTCCTGGGAGTACATCTACACTACACGCTTAGTTCGAAATAAGCTATTCTCAAAGAAATACTCCGAAATAGCTTATTTTGAAATAGCACGTCTACATTATCATAGAATCATAGAATACTAGGACTGGAAGGGACCTCGAGAGGTCATCGAGTCCAGTCCCCTGCCCTCATGGCAGAACCAAGTACTGTCTAGAGACCACCCCTGATAGATATTTATCTAACCTATTCTTAAATATCTCCAGAGATGGGGATTCCACAACCTCCCTGGGCAATTTATTCCAGTGTTTGACCACCCTGACAGGTAGGAAGTTTTTCCTAATGTCCAACCTAAACCTCCCTTGCTGCAGTTTAAGCCCATTGCTTCTTGTCCTATCCTCAGAGGCCAAGATGAACAAGTTTTCTCCCTCCTCCTTGTGACACCGTTTTAGATACCTGAAAACTGCTATCATCCCCCCTCCTCCATCTTCTCTTTTCTAAACAAACCCAATTCTTTCAGACTTCCCTCATAGCTCATGTTCTCTAGACTTTTCATCAATCTTGTCGCTCTTCTCTGGACCCTCTCCAATTTCTCCACATCTTTCTTGAAATGCGGTGCCCAGAACTGGACACAATACTCCAACTGAGGCCTAACCAGCACAGAGTAGAGCGGAAGAATGACTTCTCGGCTACGTCTAGACTGGCATGATTTTCCAGAAATGCTTTTAACGGAAAGTTTTCTGTTAAAAGCATTTTCAGAAAAAAGCGTCTAGATTAGCACGGACGCTTTTCCACAAAAGCACTTTTTGCGGAAAAGCGTCCGTGACCAATCTACATGCGCTTTTCCACAAATAAGCCCCAATCGCCATTTTCACGATTGGGGCTTTTTTGCGGAAAACAGATCTGAGCTGTCTACACTGGCCCTTTCGCACAAAACTTTTGTGCAAAAAGCACTTTTGCCCGAACAGGAGCAGCATAGTATTTCCGCAAAAAGCATTGATTTCTTACAGTAGGAAGTCAGTGCTTTTGCGGAAATTCAAGCAGCCAGTGTAGACAGCTGGCAAGTTTTTCCAGAAAAGCGGCTGATTTTCCGGAAAAACTGGCCAGTCTAGACACAGCCCCTCATGTCTTGTTCGCGACATACCTGTTAGTGTATCCCAGAATCATGTTTCCTTTTTTGTATCAGCATCACATTGCTGACTCATATTACACAAAAGCCTCAAAATTAGTCCAAGGCAGGTTCCCCTAATGTGGACATGCTAATACACAAGAGGCACTGGAAAGTAATTACTTTGAATGCGTTGGGGAAGAGCTATTTCTCAAGGAGCTGATTACTCAAGGAGCTGATAGAGGAGGTATCTGATAGAGGAGGTAGCTGATAGAGGAGGTATCTGAGCCTTTAGCTATGATCTTTGAAAAATCATGGCAGACAGGGGAGATTCCAGAAGACTGGAAAAGGGCAAATATTGTGCCCATCTATAAAAAGGGGAATAAGAACAACCCAGGAAATTATAGACCGGTCAGTTTAACGTCTGTCCCAGGGAAGATAATGGAGCAGGTAATTAAGGAAATCGTATGCAAACACTTGGAAAGTAATAAAGTGATAGGGAATAGCCAGCATGGGTTTGTGAAGAACAAGTCATGCCAAACTAATCTGATAGCTTTCTTTGATAAGATAACGAGCCTTGTGGATAAGGGAGAAGCGGTGGATGTCATATACCTAGACTTTAGTAAGGCATTTGATATGGTCTCGCATGATATTCTTATTGATAAACTAGGCAAATATAACTTAGATAGGGCCACGATAAGGTGGGTGCATAATTGGCTGGATAACCGTAGTCAGAGAGTTGTTGTTAACGGTTCTAAATCCTGCTGGAAAGGGATAACAAGTGGAGTTCCTCAAGGGTCTGTTTTGGGACCCGTACTGTTCAATATCTTCATCAATGATGTAGATATTGGGATAGAGAGTACTCTTATTAAGTTTGCAGATGATACCAAACTGGGTGGGGTTGCGACTTCTTTGGAGGATAGGGACATAATTCAAAATGACCTTAGCAAGTTAGAGAAATGGTCAGAGGTAAACAGGATGAGGTTTAATAAGGAGAAATGCAAAGTGCTCCACTTAGGAAGGAACAATCAGTTCCATACATACAAGATGGGAAGCGACTGTCTAGGAAGGAGCATGGCGGAAAGGGATCTAGGGGTCATAGTGGACCACAAGTTGAATATGAGTCAACAGTGTGATGCTGTTGCAAAAAAAGCAAATATGATTCTAGGTTGTATCAACAGGTGTGTTGTAAGCAAAACTCGTGAAGTCATTCTGCCGCTCTATTCTGCACTAGTTAGGCCTCAGCTGGAGTACTGTGTCCAGTTCTGGGCGCCACATTTCAAGAAAGATGTGGAGAAATTGGAAAGGGTACAGAGAAGAGCGACAAGAATGATTAAAGGTCTAGAGAACATGACCTATGAAGCCAGGCTTCATGAACTGGGCTTGTTTAGTTTGGAAAAAAGAAGATTAAGGGGGGACATGATAGCGGTTTTCAAATATCTAAAAGGGTGTCACAAGGAGGAAGGCGAAAATTTGTTCCTCTTGGTTTCTGAGGACAGGACAAGGAGTAATGGGCTTAAAGTGCAGCAGGGGAGGTTTAGATTGGACATTAGGAAAAAATTCCTAACTGTCAGGGTGGTCAAATATTGGAATAAATTGCCAAGGGAGGTGGTGGAATCTCCCTCTCTGGAGATATTTAAGAACAGGTTAGATAGACATCTGTCAGGGATGGTGTAGACGGAGCTTGATCCTGCCTTGAGGGCGGGGGGCTGGACTCGATGACCTCTCGAGGTCCCTTCCAGTCCTATTATTCTATGATTCTATGATTCTATGATTTCAAAATAGCAGCAGAGGAGTGTCCACACGACTGCTATTTCAAAATAGCTATTTTGGAAGAGGTGTTATTCCTTGTGGAATGAGGTGTACAAAAGTCGGAATAAGCCGTATGTTATTTCAAATTTATGTTGAAATAATGGAATTGCCGCTTGCATAGTTATTTCGCATTGTTGAAATAATGCTGCTGTGTAGACGTACCCTGGGGGAATAAGTTTATTTTGAAATAGTTATTTGGGAGTTGTTATTTCAAAATCAATTATTTCAAAATCATTTCCTAGTGCAGACATGCCCTCAGACGTGCGCAGATAAGACTGGCTTGAAGGAGGTGTGCACGGCCACTACTAAGCTGTCAAGCTTCATGTTTTGGTAGGAAATGTGCAGAATAAATGATAAACGTCTACAATCTCATATAATTAAACCTCCATGATGAGAAATGGACCAAATCTACACCCCATGGACAGCCAGAACTTCAGATCCCATGAGACTTTACAGCACCAAACCCTGCCTGAAGACAGTTGGCAAAACGAAAACTTCTTCTGTTCTTGCACATTTATACCCGTTGCGTAGACCCGCCGATGCACCCAACCAACAAGCTGTGGCCATGACAGCCAGTGGGGCATTTCCAAATCCTGCCTGATGGATAAACAGTAAATATTGCAAAATGAGGGGCACACTTTATATTGTAAGACTCTATGGGCACATTCCTGAGTAGTCCATAAAATAGGATTATACAAAGGATGGCTGAGTTAATCAATGGCCCAGCAGCTCTTATGCGTGGAATAGTACGTTGTCACAGATGAGGGCAACTTCACCTTTTCTCCCCCTCTGCCATCAAGGGCACCCACACCTGCAGCTCTTCTATCCTCACTTCTGTTAAATAGAGACACCCCCCATGTCTCTCTCCCTCCTGGCTGGGATACATCCAGTCTGCACAGCTCCCTGCCTGTACCGTGAATTTCCCAACACATCAGATCACCTAACCAGGCCAGCATCTCTCCTTGGCTTTCACTTGCAGGGCAAGGAACAGGATGATTGCCCATGGTTTTAAGTTACCATACATAAGAACATAATAGTGGCCATACTGGGTAAGACCAAAGGTCCATTTAGCCCAGTGTCCTGTCTGCTGACAGAGGCTGATGCCAGATGCTCTAGAGGGAGTGAACAAAATAGGAAATCATCAAGTTATCCCTCTCCTGTTGCTCATTTCCAGCCTCTGACAGAAACCATTCCTGCCCCTCCAGGCTAATAAGTTTTGATTGACCTATCCGCCATGAATCTAATGGGGGGGAGGGTGTTTAGAACCATGTTAAAGTCCTATTCTTCACAACAGCCTCTGGCAAGGAGTTCCACAGGTTGACTGTGCACTGCGTGAAGAAACAACAAGGAGTCCTGTGGCACGTTATAGACTAAGGGTACGTCTACACTTGCTCCCTCGTTGGAACTAGTGATGCAAATGTAGGTGACTGAAATTGCTAATGAAGCGGGGATTTAAATATCCCATGCTTCATTCGCATGATCTCGCTGGCGTGTTACTCCGCTCAACAGCTGTTCCGAAAGTGAAAGTGCGTGCCGGGACGCGTTAGTTCGAACCAAACCCCTTGGTTCGAACTAACGTTACGCCTCATTTTTTGAGGGGTTTGGTTCGTACTAAGGTGTCCTGGCGTGCCATTTCACTTTTGGAACAGCTGTTGAGTGGAGTAACGTGCCGGCGAGATATTTAAATCCCCGCTTCATTAGCAATTTCGGTCGCCTACATTTGCATCCCTAGTTCCAACTAGGGTGCAAGTGTAGACGTACCCTATCAGATTTATTAGAGCATACCCTGTTAGTCTATAAGGCGCCACAGGACTCCTCATTGCTTTTGCAGATTCAGACTAACACGGCTACCGCTCTGATGCATGAAGAAAAACTTCCTCTTGTTTGTTTGTTTGTTTTAAATATTTGCAGACACTATTGTGACAAACACGGCAATTACACAATGACCAGACAGATTTCTAGGCTCATATGCTTGCCTGTAAAACTCGCGTATTCCCTTTGCAAGCTCCACCATGTGCTTATTCATAAGAACATTTGCCGGAAAGAAATGCACTGCAAATACCAGGCCGTCTCCAGGCTTGGAAGAATATCTGGCAGCTCTACCACTTCTGGAAAACTGTGTGTATTATTCACACGGTGCTTTGGCTGGGCAGTTATGCATGTTAAGAACATAAGAGCAGCCAGTCTGGGTCAAACCAAAGGTCCATCCATCCCAGCGTCCTGTCTGCCCACAGCGGCCAATGCCAGATGCCCCAGAGGGAGTGAACAGAACAGGGAATCCTCAAATAATCCCTCTTCTGTTGCCCATTTCCAGCCTCTGACTAAAGCTAGGGACACCATTCCTACCCATCCGGGCTAATAAGCATTGATGGACCTAACCTCCATGAATCGATCTCGTACTTTTTTGACTTTTCAGTTTAGAAAAGAGGAGACTGAGGGGGGATATGATAGAGGTCTATAAAATCATGAGTGGTGTGGAGAGGGCCGATAAAGAAAAGTTATTTATTAGTTCCCTAAATAGAAGAACTAGAGGACACCAAGGCTACGTCTACATTGGCATCCCTTTCCAGAAAAGCGCCAGTCTAGACGTGATTCTAAATAAGCCCTTTTCCGGAGGATCTCTTGAAAGTAGGAATAAGAGATCCTCCGGAAAAGGGCTTATTTTCCGGAGAATCGCGTCTAGACTGGCGTTTTTCTCTGTCTTATCCCCAAGCCAGAAAAAAGCAGCAGCCATGTAAATGCAAATGCCACGGGGGATATTTAAATCCTCCGTGGATTTGTAATTGCGACCCGTCTCATTAGCATCCCTTTTCTGGAAAGGGATGCCAATGTAGACGTAGCCCAAATGAAATTAATGGGGAGCAGGTTTAAAACTAATAAAAGAAAGTTCTTCTTCACACAGCGTGTAGGCAACCTGTGGAACTCCTTGCCAGAGGAGGCTGTGAAGGCTAGGACTATAATAGAGTTTAAAGAGAAGCTAGATAATTTCATGGAGGTGAGGTCCATAAAAGGCTATTAGCCAGGGGATAAAATGGTGTCCTTGGCCTCTGTTTGTCAGAGGCTGGAGAGGGATGGCAGGAGACAAATCGCTTGATCATTGTCTTCAGTCCACCCTCTCTGGGGCACCTGGTGCTGGCCATTGTTGGCAGACAGGACACTGGGCTAGAAGGACCTTTGGTCTGATTCAGTACGGCCGTTCTTATGTTCTTATGAACCCTGTTAAAGTCCCGGCCTTTGCAACATCCATGTTCATTGATCATTCACAATTAGTGAGGTTATCCCATCGGGGATCAGAAGCGAGGTGGCCCACCCCGCGACAGAAATAGTGACTATTAACAGTGTCCGTTTTGCAAGAAATCCATGGGTTAGATAGTGGTTACTCAGTGAAGAACAGCAAATTCATAAAAGCGCTTGCCTGTTCATAGACAATTCAAAACAGAAAAAAAAGGCTAACTTCCCTGAACATAATGCACACAACTCAGATTCACACCAGGCTCAAAAGAGGCCTCTTCAAAGCCAGGCAATGAGCTTTGGGAGCGTAGGTGACCCGATGACATGTGTGTGAAACACAAAGAGTTGTTTCATGATGATGGTTTGTGTATTCTAGCTCCCACAAGGCATCACAGTAGTTACCACCCAAGGAGCAGAGAGAGAGATAGTAGTTAGGAAACAGGGACATCAAACAGAGATGTTTATACCAGTCACTGTGGTTCCCTGGAGACAGCACAGCAGACGTGGATTTCCGTTATGTTTATTTATTTATAGGCAGCTAAAAATGCCCCCACGATTGTTACCTCCGGGTCCATGCACAATGTGCCACCAAAATAACCGACTGTCAAGTGGAATCGCCAATTAACAGTTCAAATATGAAGTTAAGTCTCTAATGCATGCACATATCGTTTGACACATGGGGGAAGAGGCATGTATAATTGAACATCGTCTTAAGTAACTTCCCGAAGAATCCAATGTCTGCACATTCGTTTCATTGATTGGGGGACGTCGTGGGTTAGGAAGGGCAACTCCTAGGATGAGTATGTGGTTAGAACTAGCGGGTCCTTTATTGGGGTTGCAACATGCTTGATGGCGTGAGGAACACGGAGAGTCAGAGGCTGGTCGATCCTTTGATCCCGAGCCAGTAGCTGAATAGGAAGCGGTGATGCAGACGATGGGAAAGACCCAAGAGTGAGCTGGGATAATTAGCTGACAGTGACATTCCTGCACAGCTAAAGCATAGGCAGGTAGCTTTCATGGTCCATCAGTAAGTGGCAGCGAAGGAGGAATTCTTTATTTTGGAGCCAAATGCTATTCTTTCCTGAAGAGACTTGCTGTTGAGTTTTTTACTCTGACAAATAACTCCCTCTCGTCCCTCCATCCCATAGGAGACCTCAGATACAATGGAAGCCAACATACAGCAGAGAATGGAATGGAGATACCCTCTGTATTCCCCCGCTGGCACCATGGTGCTAGGTGCGGTACAAAGAAACAGTCTCACATCGACAAACTAATTTCTGGTATTAGCTATGTTGCCTTTTTATTCCCCACTTGAAACGATTATGGACTATTATTAATGCATGGATCAATTCTCATCCATCCTTCAAACACATTTCGGTCAGCGTTCTCTATCGAATTCTTTTCACAACCGTCCGGTGTCAGGCAACCAGCCAAATCTAGGCTAGAGTCAATAAATGGCCACTATTAGATGGAGAGGGCCTGCAATTCTACCAACACCAATTCTTTTGGCACATCCTTGTTGGAAAAATCCGGCTGCCCAAGTATCCTCCACAGCAGGCCCAAAATCACCTGGGTTTCAATGGCCCGTTAGTAATTAGACAAAATATCTGCGACATGTTCAAGTTAATAACAACTCTGGGCTCAGTGAAATTAACACCTGCCATTTGGGATGGGCTAAGGCATGTGCTCTACCATCTAGCTTCAAACCCAGATGCTTTCTGGAGCATCAAAACTTACCTTAGACCAGTGGTTCTCAAGCTCTTTGGCCCGAGGCCCACCCTGCTCAACACAAACCTTTCTGGGGACCACCAGCCAACCACCATGATGACAAAACCGGTGCAGGAGGAGATAAGGGTGCGAGGTCTGGGTAGGAGGGAGGGTGCAGGAGCGAGCTGGGAGTGGGGTGTATGTGAGGGGGATAGGGCTAAGGGTTTGGGCATGAGGGGGTGAGGGCACTTACCTGGCTCTTGCCCCCTGCCCCTCCCAGGCACCGCCCCCCTCTGCTCCCATTGGCCAGCAAGAGGGGAAAGCCTCCAGGCAAGAGGTTTCCTGCACTGTCATTCCCCCAGCCAGGGGAAGGGGGGCAGCAAAGCATGGAGCCATTTCCTGTCCCCATGAGCCGCTTTCAGTCCACAAGGCTTGGGACTCCCATCCCATAGTGGAAGCTGGCACTGGTACTCCAACTACGTGGGGTGGGGGGGCTGGAGCACCAGTGCGGGCTCCCCATTGTGTGGGGGGTGACCACAAGCCCGTGGACTACCTGTAAGACGGCTGTAGATGGCTAGTGGTCCGCAGAGCACACGTCGGGAACCAGTGCCGTAGACCTTAGTGCATTCCATGCTTTCCAGAGCGTCGTTCTACCCACATCAACAACTGGGGGAGGAGAGAGGACTGAGAACTGATTCCTAAGTCTGAGGAGGCTGAGATGCATGGTCCCACTGGCCAAGAAGGGTGCAGCCAAGAGGTCAGCACCTGGGAGAGCGCCTGAGCGGCCCAAAGCTAGGCCCATTGTCCCGATGAAGAAGGACACAGCAGCACATGGGCCCAGGAGCTGGGTCTAAATCCAACTGAGAGATCACTTGTGATGGGCACCAGACCTGTGACACTGAGCACATCTGCCAGTCGGCACCTCAGGGCTTTGCCTGAGGCAACAGAATCCATAGGGAGCCAGGGTGACCCCAGAATGGTTTCTCCATGTTACCTCTGTCGTTCCGGGCATATCTACGCAGCAGGGCTAACGCCGAAATAAGCTACACAACTTGAGCGACGACAATTGCGTAACTGAAGTCGGAATCACTTATTTCAGCTTTTGGTGCTGTCTACAGAGCAGAAAGTCTTAGAGAGCCCTCTTCCTCCGATTTCCCTTACTCCTCATACAATGAAGGTTACAGGAATCAAAGTAAGAAGTCCTCCAGCTCGACATTCTTTTGACATTATGTCGAAATAACTGCTTGTAGCATAGACATGGACTGTGTTATTTTGGAATAACGCTGCTGTGTAGACGTACTCTCCCTGTGGAGACATCCCTTTGCAGTCATTGTCTGCCTCCAGACTGTCTTCCAGCCCCATCCCTGAGAACCCTAGTGAGGCCGGGCAAGCTCCTGATAGGGAGCTTTAGGGCAAGAGCCGGTCTCCATGGCAGCAGCAAGTAGGAGCAGGATTGGCTGCTCCATTGCCCAGTCAATTGTGACTCATGGGGGTTGCCCCCACCAATCAGGGGAATCCATGGAGCTAAACGTGAGCGGGGAAGTTGGGTGGCCAGCACCATTTCTCCTCGGTCCTGCCAACGCTGTATGTATAACATGCCTAATCTGCATATCGCTACAGACCCCACTGCTCAGGAGTTCCAGACTCCCAATTGCAAACCATTAGACCTGGATCTCTCCCTTAAATTTAGTCACTCCAAGTGCCTTCAGCTGGACTAGTGTCTTATCGGACTAGTAGATCCATTGAAATCAATGGGGCGAATCTTTGCATAAGGTACATTGTGACCTGCCCAAGGGGGCTGAATCCAATGTTGTCATAAGCTGGGCTGAGTTAAATGCTGTTGGATGAGAACACACTTTTCATTCTCAGGATGAGTTGAGCAGAAGTCCCTCGTCTTAGGGAATGGGGGTAGTGAACCCACTCCGGAGTTTGGATGAAATGGGCAAAAGGATTTTGCTGAGGAGTGTGTGTGTTAGGGAAGGCAGGACACACTGGCTATGTCTACATAGCAACATTATTTCAAAATAACATAGTCCGTGTCTACACAGTCGGCAGTTATTTCAACATAATGTTGAAATACTGTCAAGATGGAGGACTTCTTACTCCAACTCCTGTAACCCTCATTGTATGAAGAGTAAGGGAAGTCGCAGGAAGAGGGCTCTATTTTGAAATAGCTTTTTTTGAGTTTTGGTGCTGTCTACACCAAAACTCAAAAGAAGCTATTTTGAAATAAGTTAGGGTACGTCTACACTTGCTCCCTAGTTCGAGCTAGGGATGCAAATGTAGGCGACCAAAATTACTAATGAAGTGAAGTTTTAAATATCCCGTGCTTCATGAGCATGATCTCGGCCGCGCGTTATTCCGCTCAATAGCTGTTTCGAAAGTGAAAGTGTGCTCCTGGACGCGTTCGTTCGAATCAAACCCCTTGGTTCGAATTAACGTTACTCGTTAGTAAAATGAGGAGTAATGTTAATTCGAACCAAGGGGTTTGATTTGAACGAACGCGTCCAGGAGCGCACTTTCACTTTTGAATCAGCTGTTGAGCGGAATAACGAGATCATTCTAATGAAGCGCGGGATATTTAAATCCCCGCTTCATTAGCAATTTTGGTCGCCTATATTTGCATCCCTAGCTTGAACTAGGGGGCAAGTGTAGACGTACCCATACGCAATTGATGTCACTCAGTTTGCGTAGCTTATTTCGAGTTAAACCCCTGCTGCATAGATGCATCCACTGAGACTGAGAACAGCCAGGAAGAGAAGCAGAGTTGAAAAACAAATCCCAGGAGAAGTTTCTGAGGAGCATAGTTTGACCCTGAAAACAGCCAGAGAGAAAGTGCTTGGTCTGTTTCCTAATGAGGTTCTGGTCTATACACTAAGGCTGTGTCCAGACTCAGGGGTTTTTTCGGGAAAAGTAGCCTTTTCCCGAAAAAACTTCCCCTGCGTCCAGACTCAAGCCGCGTTCTTTCGAAATAATTTCGAAAGAACACGGCTTTTCTTTCGATGGCGGTAAACCTCATTTCACGAGGAAGAACACCTTCTTTCGAAAGTTCCTCTTTCGAAAGAAGGCGTTCTTCAATGTAAATAGGGCTTCCTCGAAAGAGAGCATCCAGACTCGCTGGGTGCTCTCTTTCGAAAAAGCGGATTGCTCTTTCGAAAGATCCGCCTGCAGTCTAGACGCGATCTTTTGAAAGAGGCTCTTTCGAAAGATGCTTTCGAAAGAGCCTCTTTCGAAAGAAGCCTGCAGTCTAGACATAGCCTAAGAAATGGCTCTTTTGGTTGGTTTCTCCTGTGTTCAGAGAAGCAGGACTTTGTATCTTCCTTATAACAAACAAGATTGCATTAAAAAAAGAAACCAGACTCCATCAATTTCTGCTTCCAACAGGAACATCCACAGGCCTTGTACTTTGACTAGCTGCTCCGGTCAAAAAAAGGGCAACAGTATTACATCATGGTAGCTTTTTGTTTTATTGTGTTAAAACTGGAGTCATCAAAGCTAAATTATCAATAGCCTGATCTAGTCTAACTCCAGTCTACTCTATCTAAGTTTTCCGTTAAAAGCATTTTTGGAAAAGCGCGTCTAGATTGGCAGGATGCTTTTCCGCAAAAGCACTTTTTGCGGAAAAGCATCCGTGGCCAATCTAGATGCGGTTTTCCGCAGAAAAGCCCCGATCGCCCTTTTTGCGGAAAACTGTACTATGCTGTCTACACTGGCCCTTTTGGGCAAAAGTCTTTAGGAAAAAGACTTTTGCCCGAACGGGAGCAGCATAGTTTTTCTGGAAAAGCACTGATGATTTTACATGAGATCGTCAGTGCTTTTCTGGAAATTCAAGTGGCCAGTGTAGACAGCTGGCAAGTTTTTCCGGAAAAGCAGATGATTTTCCGGAAAAAATTGCCAGTCTAGACACAGCCCCCGAGAAAACTAAATAGAGGATTGGCCTAGAAGTGGCCACTTCTAAATGGCCTAGAAATCAAGTGATCCATTCTCGTCAATGCACCACTGTGCAGAAACATATCTGTTTCCAACATAAATATAACCAAGTTGAATATCAAGCATCTGTTTGGAAACGCGTCACCTACCTTGTCTTCTAGAAGCCAGTACAAATATTTTAAAGCATATACACAATGGGATAATCTTTTTTTTGTTTTTTGGCTTTTTTTCTATCACTTCATTTTCTCACTATAAACAAACAACACCGGGAAAAGATTTTAACGCCTTATTTTGTTGATTTCGGTTACGTTGGGGTTGACGGTATAATGTCCTTGATAATTTTACTGCCATCCTGCAGCGTAAAAGCATATAATATCCCATTTCTGACAATGCAATCATACCAACAGCTCTGCTCCACCCGCTATGCTTGAGAACACACAGTGGCTGAAGCATGCAGGTTTCCCCAAGAAATCAATACGGTTAATCTGCGTCAAGGAAGGATGGAAGAAAATTACCCCACAAAAACAATATGGCACTTCCTCAAGCGATTGGGGTTGACAGAACAATAATCACCTCTAAACCAGTCCCCAGAAGTGAATTAACTATCTAACATATGACAGAGACTCCATTATGCCATGTTTCCCATTGAGTGCTAAGAGAAATCTATGATAAATAGCGAATCCATTCAAGTGTGCTAGGCTACAAATACTGTCTTGTGTTTTCCTTTGTGCCTGTTCATCTTTTGCTAATGGGACAGGTGTAGGCCCAGAAAGAAAACACTGGGCCCAAACCTCTGGCATAACTCCTTTGTACCACACCAGAAGTGGATTATGGATCCAAAAATGGCATAAATCAGCCCTGGGAAGATTACCCCGGAAAGTGAGAGCTTCCCTTATTACAGCTAGAAACATAGAGCTGGAAGAGACCTCAGGAGTCATCAAGTCCAGCCCCCTGCACAAGGCAGGACCAATCCCAACTCAATCAACCCAGCCAGGGCTTTGTCAACCTGAGACTTAAAAACCTCTAGGGATGGAGATTCCACCCTCTCCCTAGGGAACCCATCCCAGTGCTTCTCCACCCTCCTAGGGAAATAGTTTTTCCTAATATCCAATCTAGACCTCCCCCACTGCAACTTGAGACCATTGCTCCTTGTTCTGCCATCCCTCACTACTGAGAACAGCCTCTCTCCATCCTCTTTGGAACCTCCCTTCAGGAAGTTGAAGGCTGCTCTCAAATCCCCCCTCACTCTTCTCTTCTGCAGGCTAAACAAACCCAAATCCCTCAGCCTCTCCTCGTAGGTCATGTGCTCCAGCCCCCTAATCATTTAGGTTGCCCTCCATTGGACCCCCTCCAATGCATCCAGATTCTTTCTATAGATCTGGCACCACAGCCTATAAAAGGGGTGTGACCACGGATAGAAGCCATGGCCAGGGTGGGTTTTTGCCTTGCTGATCGCTGGCTGCCATATCAGCCACATCGGGCTGTCCGGACTAGTACAGAGCACTCAGAGTCCGGTGAAGAAAAGGCCAACGTTGCATACAGAGTCCAGATTTTGGCTGTACTTCAAGATCTGGGCCTTAGCTTAACAATTTGTGTATCGCTGCATAACCCTCCATTAAAAACCACACTTCCCTATGCTTTTTAGAACATTACTGTAGAGAACTCCCTGTAATACACACTGGCTACGTCTACACTGGCATGTTTTTCCGGAAATGCTTTTAATGGAAAAGTTTTCTGTTAAAAGCATTTTCGGAAAAGCACGTCTAGATTGGCAGGACGCTTTTCCGGAAAAGCACTTTTTCTGGAAAAGCGTCTGTGGCCAATCTAGACATGCTTTTCCGCAAAAAAGCCCCGATTGTCATTTTCGCAATCGGGGCTTTTTTGCGGAAAACAGTACTGTGCTGTCTACACTGGCCCTTTTCCAGAACAGTTTTCCGGAAAAAGACTTTTGCCCGAATGGGAGCAGCATAGTTTTTCCGGAAAAGCACTGATGATTTTACATTAGATCGTCAGTGCTTTTCCGGAAATTCAAGCGGCCGGTGTAGACAGCTGGCAAGTTTTTCCATAAAAGCGGCTGATTTTCCAGAATAACTTGCCAGTGTAGACACAGCTACTATGTGCAGGGGAAAGTCAGCTTGTAGCAAGAACGGCTTCTAATGGAAGTGTTGACAGAAGTTTATGGGCGAAGTATGGGCTATTTCTAGCATTGGGAACATGGTTATTTACGTTCCCTGGGCAGCACACCAAAGATGCTTAAGCAAGGTTATGTTGAAGAAGAAACAGGCTGACCTAGGAGCAGATGGGGTAAATGGACTTCTGTATTGCAGACACTCGTTCCCCTCAGATTCCCAACGCAACGTTCCAAGTGAGCAATGATTTGGCACCAGTTATACTGCTTTATCCATTTGAGTATATTAAATCACACGTCTATCACTACTTTCCCGAAATCTTTATTTAGTAATCTTAACTCCTGTACAATGAATATTAACAGGCAGGTGATGAATATTATTATGTCTCAAAATCTGGCTGATGTTCATGTAAAGATGAGAGCAGAGATGATTAAAACAAACATGCCCCGCCCAGGTTTAGCCAACATGATGAAGTTTGCAGAAGACATGGAAGTTCCCCATCAAGACTCCAATCCAATAATAACACACTGATGCAAAGCAAGTTGTCAATCACGAATCATTATCACATTGTTTTTCTTGTATGTAAGGTTGATGACGAAACCCTGTTCATACATCTCCTCTGTTACTTATCTATATTCACCCCAGTTGCTTTGGAGATGTTGGGAATCCATTTAACAAATGCGTTTATTTTGCCGCTATGGGTTCTAGCCAACTAAATTTAGAACAATTTAAATGTGTCGGGCTCCGTTTGCTGTCACAACAGAAAAACCATTTTTTTCCAGATCACCTGCCTTTCATAATAATCAGAGTTAGCTCCAGTCAGGGATACATTTGTGAAACCGACTTTTTTATTTTGTTTAGAAAAAGTGTTATAATAATTTGATCTTAAGGTTGACAGGTATATGGATAAGATATTACGATCATAATGTACATTAATACAATATTATGAGAAGGATTTAAGTTGATATTGCATTCAAAAATATCCAATAGGGAAGAGAGACATGTTTTTAGCTATAAAATATGTATCTTTAACAATGTTTCTTTGAGGGAACCCATTTTGGGTGTCAAATGACTCAATGAATTTGCTTATATCAACCTTTGTATGTTTATGAACTTCTTTATATGTTTGCTGTTGGCACAGCTGCTTAAATTTCAGGCCTTTCGATGAAATGGATTTCTTTGAAGATGAACAAATCTCCATATTATAACATTGGGAAATAATGACAAATGTGTTTATAGGTTGGAAATCACGTATATATCCTCAGATTCATTTTATTCTTGAAAACATTGCAAGGAGGCAGGATTGAAGCTGTTAACATACATGCCATTTTTAATTTGAAGAGTGTTTTATAGTTGCTTCTGTTAATCTTCTCAAGTGATCTGCAGGGTATAAGAATATGAACAGTATAGAGGAATCTTTATAGTATCAATCAATAAAGCATCCTTATGTGAGTTTTCCTGATATTGTTCCAGTAGAATTTAGTATATCCCAGTCTTTATAATCAGAGTAAATATGACTATTATATAGTAAACTAGAAAACCATTCAGCTGAATGAAAAAAAGAACAAATTCCATCAGTCAAAGACCTGGGAAAAGCCAATGTTTTCAGCTCACAGACAAGACCAAAGTCCTTGTTGACACCATCTATCAAGTTTTCAAAAGCAGCTTCCTTTAACTTATGCATAGCCCAATGTTTGTACTTACATGCCATTTTTGGCGTATGTGTAAGAGGGCACTTCAATGCAATACATTTGCATCTGGCATTGTACCTGTATGTACCTGCTTGCACAATGTTGGGATTTTTATTCACAGTTAATAGAGAGGTTTTTGGAATTTTGATCCTCCATATTCCATCCCGTTTGCACAAATGCCACCCCCAGCCAGCTTTTCACTCTCTACCTGATAACGATGGAAAGGGTCAGAATCAGTGGCATAGGAATTTCTGAGTCCCACGAAGAAAAAAAGGATCGATTTATTTATTTAAATATCGAATAAATATGTTTGCTTTGCTTGATCTTTCTTTATCCTGTTGTATATTAGGAATTATGAACTTGGGTTTGAAGTAGACTCAAAGCAAGCAATGTTATGTCTCAGCTTTCCCAGATATCGAAGACACCACAAAAGCCGGTTTACTGCATTCCATATTTCCCTGGCATGAACATTCTCTCTTAAATAACTTCACGGTTCTGACTTAAACTATCAAACTAAGTCGATTCAGAGGAAAGATGGAGACTCGTCCTTCCTTACGCCATGGTCTTAACTGGTATTAGAGAGGTTTCAGAGGCCATATCTACACCATGTGGAAAATCAAATCCGATTGCCCAGAATTCGATTTAGCAGGTGTAGTATAGACCTGCTAAATTCAACTCACCGGGTGCCCCCATCAGTGCTGGTACTCCTGCTCCTCATGAGGAGTAAGGGAAGCCGATGGGAACATTTGCTCCCATTGACCTCTTGCTGTATGGACGGGATGGAAACGTGATTTAAAATATGTCGACTCCAGCTATGTAATTAACATAGATGGAGTTGCGGATCTTAAGTTGACCTTCCGTTGTAGTGTAGACGAGGCCAGAAAGATGAGGCCTTCCAGTCATCTTCCGTGTCTTGTTGTGTGAGCTACTGAGTGTAAAATGGAATGTTGGACACACATGGTGGATTCCCATACTCACGAAATGGAAAGACCTCCTGTACCAAGTCTCCCCTCTCCCCAGGGTTCCGGCGGTCCCGCGGCGCCGCCCGCCGCAGCTCCGGTCTCCTCAGTCTCAACATTTACAGCCTATGTTTGTGTCCACTCTCACACTTCTGCCGTCTAGACTGACAGTCAAACGCACTGTGGCTTAGCCACTGGTGGGGTTTTCGAGTCACCTCAGCGATGGGGAAAGAGGACTTGGGCCCACCCTGTCTCCGAGCCCCAACCCAGGGCCCTAAGGCAGGGAGTTTTATCCCTGCACAGCTGAGGCAGCAGTAGACCCTAAACCCCTCCACTCACGGGTTCCACGGCCCTGCCCTTGGCCACTTCTTCCCCCGTCCCTGGATCTGGCTCTGGCTCACTGGGTTGGGGCAGGACTCACCGAGGCCGTCCCCCGGTCCAAGCCCCCTAGCAGGGTGTTCCTCCCCAATGTCTCCTCTTCTTCCCTTTCCCCTCTCCTCCTCTCACCCTCTTAAATTGCCCGCTGGTGCATCTGGAGACGTCATCCCCCTCACGTCTCCGCCCCTGCCTCTTGGCGCCCCCAGTGTGCCACTGCGGGTGACGTCATCTGTGGGCACCTCTGGTATCAGGCGCACCACGTCTCCCACTCTGCTGCCCTTCCTTGCCCCGTCCGCTTCCCGACCGGGGCCTTCCGCCGTGCCTCCGTCTCTTCCTGGACCCCTCCCCCCTTACTCTTCAGCTCAGGGTTCGTGGCTTCCCCAAGTGTGGGGGGTAGGGACCCCTTCACACCTCCCAAGGATATTTTATCTGGACAAAAAAAGAGAGACCAGGCCAAACACAAAGGAAGGAGGGTATCTTCAGTCAATCTCCAACGGTTATAAATGCAGCCCTCTCCTTCCAAAGGTCTGTAAAGTTATGCAGCTTGGTTTATACTTGGCAATATCTTGAACAAGCTTGGAGAAATTTCCTTCCCGGGCATCAATGATTTTTAGAATGTTGTTTTATGGGCATAATAGACCCATTTTCAAGAGTCTTCATCTTTTCTTTCCATGTACCAGTGAACACTCCTGCTCCCCAGAGGTGGAACTAGTAGCTTTGACGGTAAAGTCTCTCTTCCCTGCCATTCAAGTTAGCTCAGATTTGTCATTTTCACATGAGTGACACCCACCACCTTTGATATCAGCTGACTTTCACTACAGAGATGCTTCCCCGTTGTGTCTCAGCCACCTCCATGTACCAAATTAGAGAATGAAGACTTAAAAGGGCAGAGCATGCGAGGGGTCCTGCAGAGTGACTAAGGCCATTTATGGCCCCAGCCTCTACTTCACATCTAAGAACAGATTCTCCCACCCTCACTCATGCTGAGTAGTTGCTGGCTCCATGGGTATGTCCACTGATTGATGGGACTGTTCAGGAAGTCTGATACCGAACATGTTTAACAGAATCGGGTCCCCTTCTATTTACACCTTACAAAGGGACACATTTCTACCACCATTCCTGGGCTTGAGTAACAGTCAACCTGTGGAACTCCTTGCCAGAGGAGGTTGCGAAGACCAGGACTTTAACAGGGTTCAAAAAAGAACTAGATAAATTCATGGCGGTTAGGTCCAGGATGGGTATGGATGTTGACTTTAGCTTCTGTTTGTCAGAAGCTGAGAATGGGCAAGAGGAGATGGGACCACTGGATGATTCCCTGTTCTCTTCATTCCTTCTGGGGCACCTGGCATTGGCCACTGTTGGGACAGGATACTGAGCTAGATGGACCTTTGGTCTGAGCCAGTCTGATTATTCATATGTTCTTACATCTGACCGGGCCAGTGGTCCCGTTAGTTTCAATGGGAATATTCATGGATACTCCATGACAGCACGGGTGGCAGAATCTGGACCACAGAGGTGCCAGTCTTACTCTGGGGGGCCCAGATACACAGCAGCTTCATTGACTTCAGTTGGGCTAAGCTGATTTACACCAGCTCAGGATCTGAGGCAGACCCCACGGCCGCATTCTGCCAGCCTCACCCACACCCAACAGTTCCATGCTCTTTGCAGAGCGTCCGAGGGCTCAGTGGGGTTACCGGAGGCGAAACACACTCAGTGCAGGTAACGGTGGTAGAATTGGTCCCCAAGCGAGCTCTGGGCTACAGGGACAGCTTTGGAGGGAAAATGTTTATGGCTTGAGAGAACTCCTTGGCATCACCACTGGCATTCAGTGCTCATTCACCTTTGTGTTCACTCAGCGGCCAGAATCGGTGCCCTCTACTGGGTGAGATTGCTCATCCATTTAACTCATTGTCTGCAGGAGTGCATTGTGGGACAGGACACGGGCTACGCTGGCTCAAAAAGCACCTATGAAAGCACTGTGATAGAAAGACACTGCAGCAGGACGGCCACTGAGTGGGTTGGTTTGACCCAGCATTGTTTGACTAAACTCTTGCTGTGAGTGTATGGCAATTCATTATTTTTATTATTAATTTGAGTTAGGGCAGCTCTTAGGCCTGGTCTAGAGCAGACCAGGCAAGTCGGCTTAATGTATGCAACTTCAGCTACACAAAATGCATAGCTGGAATCGCCTTACCTTAACTTGAGCCGGGTTGGTGTCCACGTAGCGGGAGGCCAACAGGAGCATACACTCTCATAAGCTTCCCTTACTCCTCGCAGAAGTACTGGACATCGGCAGGGAGCTGTCCTCAGCATTCAATTTAACAGGCCTATGCTAGACCTGATAAATCGAATGCTAGAAGATCAACCTCTGGAGTGTCAATTGTCTGGTAAATATAGATGTGTCCATAGGGTACGTCTACACTTGCTTCGAGCTAGGGATGCAAATGTAGCCGACAGAAATTGCTAATGAAGTGGGGATTTAAACGTCATTTTTTGAGGAGTAACGTTAGTTCAGACCAAGGGGTTTGATTTGAACTAATGCATCCTGGAGAGTGCCAAGGGGTCAAATCAGCTGTTGAGCGCAATAACGCATAGGCAAGATTATGCTAATGATGCACGGGATATTTAAATCCCTGCTTCATTGGCAATTTCAGTCACCTACATTTGCATCCCTAGCTCAAACTAGGGAGCAAGTGTAGACATACCCTTTGAGACCTCTTTTGAGATCAGGGCCTCGAGGAGCTGAGCCTCACCACACACAGGCTGTGTCTAGACTACATGCCTCTGTCGGCAGAGGCATGTAGATTAGACAGATCAGCAAAGGCAAATGAAGCCGCGATTTAAATGATCGCGGCTTCATTTACATTTACATGGCTGCCGCGCTGAGCCGACAAACAGCTGATCAGCTGTTTGTCGGCTCGCCGCTAGTCTGGACGATCCCCCTGTCGACATCAAAGCCCTCCAAATGACTAGGGAATCAACAGAGATGTGCCTCTCCCAGTGCCCAGACATACAATGCTACTAATACAGGTCTACCTTCCTGCAAGCCTTGCCAAACCAAAAGGAGTCTAGATAAAGTAGTCACCTAGGACGCCATATTGCTCATAAACATGTTTGCTTGATATATTCCACTTCTCCGGTGGGGAAACAAGGAAAGAATTAATCCGACTAAAACGTGTAATTGAATTATGGATTGTTACCCAGAGTTCTGCAAAGTCTGCTCCTTAAAAATCAGCGTTCTGCCTCTGCTGGGAGAGAAAAGAGAGTGAGAACAATTTGAATATAATCACCGGCATGGTCTATTGGAATGAAAAATCTCTGGAATTGAGTCTTTCCGCCTATTCCATGGAAACAAAATGCAGCAATGGAAGGGAATTTCAGAGACAAACATTTGCACTGCGCTACCTCTGAATCAAATCTGTCTCTCCAGCTAACGTTCAGCCACCCCTTCCTGGCAAACCGCCAAGAAATAATAGTTTTTAAATGTACAGTATACAGTAAGATAGCCTGAAATGATTGCACAAAATAGAAATAGCTTGTTTAGCTGTTAAATTAGTCACAGTACACTTGCAGCCAGCAAACGCTTTCCTTTCTATTGAAAGCAGTGAAATAAAGCTGCAATACCCGTGGGTCTAAAACTAGGCTTTCGGTCTTAGACTGAGTTCTGCTGTTGCAGGAACGTTAAGCTTAGGGCTGTAGAACATGGCAAACTAGGAATGCCAAGTGAGAGGTGGTTTTCTTGGCCAAAGTGAAATTTTTTAGGGGACTCTGTTTACAAACATTACATTACAGTGGCTACATATCAAATGCTTCTTCCCTTTTGAAAGAGTCTACCCATTGAAGTCATTCCCTGTATCTAAAACAGAAAATGTCGTTGGACCACTCATCACTCCTTACGGGGTAGAAATTTGGTAAATGCATCACCTAAATGCAAAAGCAACACTGTATATTTAGAGTAGAACCCTCCTGGATACAGATATAGTACAGATTGGACCTCTCTAGTCCAGAACTCTCTGGTCCAGCAACATCCGTGGTCTGGAATGATTTTAGTTAGCCAGATGTCCACTTTTCATGGGTGTGGCCAAGTTTCCCATAAAGTTTGTTTACAGCCACCAGGTCTGGCTCTCAGTGTTCTGTGTGTTTATTTAGCTCTAATTTCCCATAAATGTCTTTTAAGAGCCCAGTAAGCAGTGGAAGTGTTGTTCATGCTGCTAAACAAAATTGACCTCCCATGGTCCGGAAAATTGTCTGGTTCACAACCAGTCAGTTCCCAGGGTGCCGGACTAGAGAGGTTCGATGTATAGTTCAGTGCTATTGGAATCTGGGTGGTATTTTCACTAGGCCAAATTCTGCTCCTGAGGAAACCTCTCTAACTCCAACACACTTATGCACTGGTCTAGAATTTGGTCTATTTGCTAAAAAAAAGTGTGTATGAGCAAAAGAGTCCCTGCCACAGAGAGCTCACAGTTGAGGTCTACAACAAGAGGCAACAGATGGCTCCAGACAGGAAGGGGCGTGCAAGGCAACAAGGAAGGCAAGTGTCCACTTCAAATGCTATTGAAGCGAAGACAGTTCTTTGCTGCCGGGCGAACTTCTCCCATCAGCATCATTCGTCCACCTTTGTGAGAGGCGGTAGCTTTGCCAATGGGAGATGTTCCACTACCATAGGCACAGGAAGCAGCAGTATGTGGGGTGCTGCAGCACTCCCAGGTTTTGAGCATCCAGGCACCTACCACCCAAGGTCCCAGCCTCACAAGGTTCTGGCAGCCAGGTCTGCTACAGCCTGGAGGTTCGGTTGCTGGCCTTGGTCCCGCTTGGCCACCTGGCCTAAGTCTTGCTTCACTGTGGGCCCATGCCCATGGGCTCTGTTAACAGCCCAGTGTCCCTGCCACCAGCCCTGCAATCAAGGTCACAGCCATCAACCTCTAGGAGGCGGCGAGAGGCATGGACAGAGGTAAGTGCGGGGAAGGTGCAGGCAGCTCAGCACCCTCAATCCAAATTGGCGCCATTGTCTACCACTAATATAGAGTTGTCTACACCCAGGGTTAGGTCTGTACAATTGTGTTGCGCCGGGTGTGGATTTTTCACTGCCCGTGTGACGTACCAGTTGAAGTTTGTAATGTGGACCTGGCCTGAGACACTGTCGATCAGCACCGTCGGTAGTGTTCTCAGCACACTGGCTCCCTTGCTCTCCCCAAGCGTCTTGTAGGAATTACAACTGAAAAACGTCCAGGAAGGATTTGAAGGATGGCAAGAAGAGATAGGCACAGGAGAGGAAGTGGGAAGGGAAGATGAACTAGGGAAAGCTATTTCTCAGTTTTCTCCTTGGAGAAATCAGCAAGATCCTGTTGGAAGATGAGGGCCTAAAACATAAGCTGGATACGAGGCCTGAGGCCTAGACAGTAGTGGTAGCACAGGCTGGGTATGAGGCTTGAGGCCTAAATAGCAATGGTCAAGACTTTGCTAATATAAAGCAAAGGTAAGCTGTGAGGAAGAGGCAGGCCCGGCTCACAGATGTTGACAAGAACAAGGCGGATAAGACAGAAACACTCAGACCTACGAGGTACTAGGCACAGGCCGTAAGCACATTCCAGAGGGGTTGTAACAGAACGCCTTGTATAGAAACATCTTGGTACCAGCACACACCCCACAAATAACACACACCCAGATTCAGGACCAGGTCTAAATTGACAGGGTAGTAATGGAAATCCCCCTTCTGTGAGGTCAGGGGCTAACAGAGGGTGGCACCCCGATACATCAGGAGGGATGTGTAACTTGTTTGTACCTCCGTATAAAAGTGCAGCCCAAAGGGTGATTGTCGACTGACCGTGGGTGGGTGCTAGAATCCAGAGCATTTTGTTGGGCGTTAGTCCATTGGCGTGTCTTACGTAGGTGCGGTGGCGCAGTGACGAACCTGTTCCCTGAGAATTGTCATCGTACGTCACTTGGCATAAACCTAGTCAGGTGCTTTCGATCCTTATCTTCTTTGTGATCTCTGGGGGCCCTCTTGGTATGGTGTGCCAGGGAGAGAATGTTCCGGTGAGGCAATGTGTTATCAATTAAAGCCCCGGGGAAGAGTTTCTTGGTGGAACAAGGAATTGTCTCTCCAGTTCATGCCATTCAGTTAAACTCTTTTAAATTCGGGGGGGGGGGGAGGGTATTCCTAACTCCCCTATGAACTCCTACCTACTGTTGCTCCACACACAACCCAGTAAGATGGCAGTTCTAGACCAATGCTCAATTGGGCTACATCTAGACTGGCATGATTTTCCAGAAATGCTTTTAACGGAAAAGTTTCCCGTTAAAAGCATTTTTGGAAAAGAGCATCTAGATTGGCACGGACGCTTTTCCGCAAAAGCACTTTTCACGATTTTTGCGATCGGGGCTTTTTTGCAGAAAACAAATCTGAGCTGTCTACACTGGCCCTTTTGCACAAAAGTTTTGCTCAAATGGACTTTTGCCCGAACGGGAGCAGCATAGTATATCCGCAAAAAGCACTGATTTCTTACAGTAGGAAGTCAGTGCTTTTGCAGAAATGCAAGCGGCCAGTGTAGACAGCTGGCAAGTTTTTCCGGAAAAGCAGCTGATTTTCCGGAAAAACTGGCCAGTCTAGACACAGCCTTGATGTATAACAGCGTAGCGCCACTGAATGCAGCATCTAGCCATAATCACCAGCTGAAGGGTAGGAGAACTACATCAGCTTCTTTGCAAAAACTGATGTCTCTCAGACTTTAGCCAGCTAAGGAGAAAAAACGGGACCATAGAGAGAGAATGAAGATGAGAAGCTGGTTTAGATGGAAAAAGGCGGTTTTGGTAATGTCTGTACTAAAAGCTAATGTTTTCCATGGAAGGGGACGTTCCGGCCTGAACTTGCTCAGAAACATTCAGAAGCTCGCTAAAGAACAGGGGCGTTGCGAGGTTTCATGTGTAGGGTTAGGTGTGGAGACTGGATCAGAATACCTGCGTTATCAACCCACTCACAATCGTTTGCAGCGATACACACCTGAAAGGGAAGCAGTTTCAAAAGAATTGCCTGATCTGATCAGTGGTAGCCTAGCCTCCAGTCAGACCAACCAAATCAAAAGCTGTTGCATTTTAGCAGGAACAATTACTTTCTAAAAACATGCAGGGCAGCCTGTCTTGAATGCCAGACGGTCCTTGGCAACCACCCAAAGCCGTTGAGTTAGATTGAATAGCTAGAGAGGACTGCAGAGTAAAAGAATGAGTGAACGGCAAAGGGGAGTGTCAGATCTGAGCCAAGAAGATAAAGAAAGATGGGAGATAATTTTCTCAGAATCAGAGAAATCTGGGAACTGATACAAAAGAGGGATATGAAACCTGGGACGGATTGATATATCCAGACCAGCAGCACAGAAGGGCTGTGTCTACACTGGCATGAATTTCCGGAAATGCTTAAAACAGAATAGTTTTTGTTATAAGTATTTCCGGAAAAAGAGCATCTACACTGGCAGGCTGCTATTCCGGAAAAGCCCTTTTTCCGGAAAAGCATCTGTGGCCAATATAGACGTGCTTTTCCAGAAAAGAGCCCCGATCGTCATTTTCGCGATCTGGGCTTTTTTCCGGAAAAGACTACGGGGCTGTCTACACTGGCCCTTTTCCGGAACAGTGTTCCGGAATAAGAACATATGCCCGAGTGGGAGCAGCATAGCTTTTCCAGAATAGCGGCTGATTTTGTACAGTAGAGCGTCGTTGCTTTTCCGGAAATTCAAGGGCCAGTGTAGACAGCTCACAGCTTATTCCGGAAAAGCGGCTGATTTTCCGGAATAAGTGGCCCAGTGTAGACACAGCCAAGGAGTGAAAGAAAAACTCCTATACTCTGAAACACACAGTTAGGGGTTGGTTGGTTGGTTTCTTTAAGTTGAAATAGTCCATGAAACAAATCCAGGTTCCAAATATGATTGACTTGCAACTCGACGGATGTAAGTTAAATGCAAAAAGTAAAAAGGCTTTTTTTAGCTGCTGTTCCAAAGCTTCTACCCCGGATGAATGGATATCATTGTCACTGATCTGCAATGCAGCCAGTCTGCATCAAGTGAATAACTTTTACAAGTTGCCGAATTTGTGTGTTTGTGCAGAGGCAGGAGCTAGAGCTCTGCTGATGTGTCATGCTTACAAATGTGTATTGTTCCTGTTGAAGGCAACAGGCAGGAGGAGACTGTGTGAAACCTTAGGGAATTGCATGCATTCTGCATGCTTCATGTTAGAACTTGTCCCGCTTCATGTTTTAATGCCCGTGTAGGTCTTCCCATTCCTTTCCTCCAGCATGGTGCTGTTTGACTCCTCGCACCCTTGTCAGGGTGGTTAAACACAGGAATAAATTGCCTAGGGAGGTTGTGGAATCTCCATCACTGGAGATATTTAAAAGCAGGTTAGACAGACACCTGTCAGGGATCATAGAATCATAAGACTGGAAGGGACCTCGAGAGATCATCGAGTCCAGCCCCCCACCCTCAAGGCAGAACCAAGCTCCATCTACACCATCCCTGACAGATGTCTATCTAACCTGTTCTTAAATATCTCCAGAGAGGGAGATTCCACCACCTCCCTTGGCAATTTATTCCAATATTTGACCACCCTGACAGTTAGGAATTTTTTCCTAATGTCCAATCTAAACCTCCCTTGCTGCACTTTAAGCCCATTACTCCTTGTCTTGTCCTCAGAAACCAAGAGGAACAAATTTTCTCCTTCCTCCTTGTGACACCCTTTTAGATATTTGAAAACCGCTATCATGTCCCCCCTTAATCTTCTTTTTTCCAAACTAAACAAGCCCAGTTCATGAAGCCTGGCTTCATAGGTCATGTTCTCTAGACCTTTAATCATTCTTGTCGCTCTTCTCTGTACCCTTTCCAATTTCTCCACATCTTTCTTGAAATGTGGCGCCCAGAACTGGACACAGTACTCCAGCTGAGGCCTAACTAGTGCAGAGTAGAGCGGCAGAATGACTTCACGAGTTTTGCTTACAACACACCTGTTGATACAACCTAGAATCATATTTGCTTTTTTTGCAACAGCATCACACTGTTGACTCATATTCAACTTGTGGTCCACTATGACCCCTAGATCCCTTTCCGCCATGCTCCTTCCTAGACAGTCGCTTCCCATCTTGTATGTATGGAACTGATTGTTCCTTCCTAAGTGGAGCACTTTGCATTCTCTTTATTAAACCTCATCCTGTTTACCTCTGACCATTTCTCTAACTTGCTAAGGTCATTTTGAATTATGTCCCTATCCTCCAAAGAAGTTGCAACCCCACCCAGTTTGGTATCATCTGCAAACTTTTAATAAGCGTACTCTCTATCCCAATATCTACATCATTGATGAAGATATTGAACAGTACGGGTCCCAAAACAGACCCTTGCGGAACTCCACTTGTTATCCCTTTCCAGCAGGATTTAGCACCGTTAACAACAACTCTCTGACTACGGTTATCCAGCCAATTATGCACCCACCTTATCGTGGCCCTACCTAAGTTATATTTGCCTAGTTTATCAATAAGAATATCATGCGAGACCGTATCAAATGCCTTACTAAAGTCTAGGTATATGACATCCACCGCTTCTCCCTTATCCACAAGGCTCGTTATCCTATCAAAGAAAGCAATCAGATTAGTTTGGCATGACTTGTTCTTCACAAACCCATGCTGGCTATTCCCTATCACTTTATTACTTTCCAAGTGTTTGCATATGATTTCCTTAATTACCTGCTCCATTATCTTCCCTGAGACAGACGTTAAACTGTCAGACGTTAAACTGTAGTTTCCTGGGTTGTTCTTATTCCCCTTTTTATAGATTGGCACAATATTTGCCCTTTTCCAGTCTTCTGGAATCTCCCCTGTCTGCCATGATTTTTCAAAGATCATAGCTAAAGGCTCAGATACCTCCTCTATCAGCTCCTTGAGTATCCTGGGATGCATTTCATCAGGACCTGGTGACTTGCTGACATCTAACTTTCCTAAGTGATTTTTAACTTGTTCTTTGTGTATCCTATCTTCTAAACTTACCCTCTCTCTGCTTGTATTCACTACGTTAGGCACACCTCCAGACTTCTCGGTGAAGACTGAAACAAAGAAGTCATTGAGCATCTCCGTCATTTCCAAGTTCCCTGTTACTGCTTCTCCCTCCTCACTGAGCAGTGGGCCTACCCTGTCCTTGGTCTTCCTCTTGCTTCTAATGTATTTATAAAAGTTCTTCTTGTTTCCCTTTATGCCTGTAGCTAGTTTGATCTCATTTTGTGCCTTTGCCTTTCTAATCTTGCCCCTGCATTCCCGTGTTGCTTGCCTATATTCATCTGTGAGTCTGTGATTCTAAGATTGCCACTCAAAGTCCCTGTTAGTTTTATGCATGTGCACAAACTATAGAAACACAATCGATAACATTTCTGTTAGACATTGATGGCCAAATTTTCCAAAAGGCTTCACCTTACAAACCCCACCCAGCAGACTCGTGCCCCCAAACTGCATCTATCAGCAGACAGAAAGTTACAGATGGGCTTAACCATGAAATAAGCTGATTTCTTATCAGTGACTTAAACAGTAACTCATAGGACCCCCGATGAAACAATACACAAAGGGCACTCAGGTATAGGTTGGCTTTACAAAGAGACAGAAAGTCAAGGTCCCTAACCCATAAAAACAAAATGCAGGACAATGTAGCACTTTAAAGACTAACAAGATGGTTTATTAGATGATGAGCTTTCGTGGGCCAGACCCACTTCCTCAGAGGAAGTGGGTCTGGCCCATGAAAGCTCATCATCTAATAAACCATCTTGTTAGTCTTTAAAGTGCTACATTGTCCTGAATTTTGCTTCAGCTACCCCAGACTAACACGGCTACATTTCTATCACTATTCTCCATAAAAATTGGGAGTTTAGCACAAGTAAGGTACAAAGTTACACAGCCTACGACAGCAGGTTCAGAGGAATGGATCCATGCGAAGGGTAGGATACACCTGGATGACAGAAAGGGTGCATGATTTTCAGATGCAGGTAAGATAGAAATTGATTTAGAACTGGTACCTGGAATGACAGTGGTTAGATCTTCTGGAGAACCCTAGGGGTACGTCTAAACTACATGGCTCCGTCGACAGAGCCATGTTGATTTGTTGTTTTGGCAAAGGCAAATGAAGCTGCGATTTAAATGATCGCGGCTTCATTTACATTTACATGGCTGCCGCGCTGAGCCAACAAACAGCTGATCAGCTGTTTGTCCGCTCTGCGCGCTAGTCTAGACGCTCCCCTGCCGACATCAAAGCCCTTTGTCGGCAGCCCCGTTATTCCTCGGCTGCCAACAAAGGGCTTTGATGTCGGCAGGGGAGCGTCCAGACTAGCGCGCTGAGCGGACAAACAGCTGATCAGATGTTTGTCGGCTCAGCGCGGCAGCCATGTAAATGTAAATGAAGCCGCGATCATTTAAATCGCGGCTTCATTTGCCTTTGCCTATGTGTCTAATCTACATGCCTCTGCCGACAGAGGCATGTAGTCTAGACACAGTCTTGAAGTCTTGACTAAGACATGTACTGTGAATGGCTTGCTAACTACAAAAGCAGCTTCTGCTCTCTTGGAATTCACACCTCCAGATCAGCTACTAGAAATGGGCCTCATCCTCCTTGATTGGATCCACCTTGTCATCTCCAGCCTGATCCTGGCCTGCATATTTATACCAGCCTCTGGAAATTTCCACTACATGCATCTTTGCCCACGAAAGCTTATGCTCCAACACTTCAGTTAGTCTATAAGGTGCCACAGGACTCCTCGCCGCTACTCCTGACAGTGAGGCGCGTGGATTTACTTCTTATATAAGTCCAATTGAGGCTGCTTAGTGCAATCTCAGAGTTACTTCAGCCATCTAGACTAGTCATTTCTAAGGTGTTAGCTACAATCAGGTGAACCATTAGGCACCACGGCAGATGAAAGATCAGCATATGCAGAGTGAAAACACAATACATGCTCAGTGTTTTTTCAGCACTGAAATATTTTGAATTCAATTACTCCTTGGTTATTTTTTTACTTTAATTAAACACAACTCGTCTTTATTCTTGCTTAATCTCATTTCTAAAGAGAGAAGTTGTCTGTAAAAGAAGCTATTAGCAAAGGGAATCGCCCAAATCCCCAATTATATTACTCTGCACCTGAGTAAATTTGAACTTGATTATAGTCTGTAAACTCAGGATAATCATTTTCTTCCCGTATTTACCTTTGGCTTCACAGGATTGGTGATATTTTGTTCTCCAGAACTCATCCTGAATTTCAGCAAGTAGAATTCTTTAAACTAAAGTAGCACTTTGAATTTCAAACTAGATTCTGCCTTTCAGGGTTTTTTCAATCACTGGTGTCTTCCTGTAATCATTTCAACCAGCCCAATACTTTCATTCCACCTACTAATGAAAAATTCTACTTTGGTCATTTTAATATGTTAAATGTCCTATTAGCCTGAAGATTCTTTTAAGTAAAAGCAAACCAAAGATTTCTACTAGCAAAATGGAAGAGCATGGCTACAGAAAATCCTGAAATATGGAAGCCTCTAAGAGGACTGTTTATCCATTATAAAATTAACTACAGCACAGATCCCTGCAAATTAAATGAATCCCTAATTTTAACCCCTTGCGACTGATACAGATAATCAAGAAACAATTAGAATTCAATCCAGTATCTTTTAGTATGTCAGTTTGTTCTTATTTCCTTTGGTATTAGCTCAGAGATTATTATTACAGTGGAATCTTGTTTATCTGGTCTAACCAGGTCCGGAGCCAGATTGGATAGTCAAAATTTGAGATAATCAGGATTATGAGCAAAATGTTTCCTGTCCATTATTTCAAAATGTCAAGTGGCTTTTAAACTAGCTGACTCCTCCTGGAAAAGAATTAAAACACGTCCTTTTTTAATCTACTTAACAGAATGCACAACCATATTTCTCGCATAGGGTATTATGCAGGAAATTATACAGGTATTATACAGGAAAACCGTAATGTATAAGAGAGTGAGTCTGTCCCTTATTCAAGTCCATGGCAGCTTAAATAGGCTAGAAGACACAGGAAGGGTTCTCATCCCAATTTACAGATAAGGAGCATAGTACAGAGTCAAGAATCGAACCTCGATCCCCACCAGCCTGTGGAGTGCTTTTATCACAAATCCAGCCTTACTCTCTGGCTACGTCTACACTGGCATGATTTTCCGGAAATGCTTTTAACGGACAACTTTTCCATTAAAAGCATTTTCGGAAAAGCACGTCTAGATTGGCAGGACACTTTTCTGGAATAGCACTTTTTCCGGAAAAGCGTCCGTGGCCAATCTAGACGCGCTTTTCCGCAAGAAAGCCCCAATCGTCATTTTCTACAATGAAAATGCTGTCTACAATGGCCCTTTCGGGCAAAAGTCTTTTGGAAAAAGATTTTTGCCCAAACGGGAGCAGCATAGTTTTTCCGGAAAAGCACTGATGATTTTACATGAGATCGTCAGTGCTTTTCCGGAAATTCAAGCGGCCAGTGTAGACAGCTGGCAAGTTTTTCCGGAAAAGTGGCTGATTTTCCGGAAAAACTTGCCAGTGTAGACACAGCCTCTGAGAGGAAGTGATTCCACGTTAAGGGGATCCATATGGCCAGACACTGGAGTAACACTTCACTTGCCAAAGTCAGGTCCATTTAGACAGGGCTGAATACTGTGACATCACAGCGGAATTCTGGAAGCCTTCTTGGCCCCCATGTAACCTGCCACTCACTCAGCCGCTGACCTCACAGTCTTCTGCCACAAACCATCTGTCCATCGCCTCACTTATTACTATGATCACCACCACCTTTCCTTCCATGATAACTTTCCCAAGGTTATTTCCAAGTCTATGCCAAATGTCACCGAAGTACATAAGTCTCCACCTCTTGATTCCCAAGCAGAGTCTGTGGCTTCTTCTGTCGTATTTCTAACATACATGTTCATCCTCTTTTCCATCCAGCAGATACTCAAGAGTCTTCCCCAGCGCCACATCTCAAAGCCTTTAATTACTCATCAAGTTAGTCCCATTGAAATCAGTGGTACTACTCAACATAAGCACGGCAGATTTTACTTTGGAGTGTAATGCATCACCAACTAGTATCTTCCCTGACTGAATTGACCTTGTTAACTCTGGCCTTACTCTTCATTGGAACTCTTTTCTTATGCCTGTATATTTATACCTGCCTCTGGAATTTCCACTACATGCATCTGATGAAGTGAGTCTTTGCCCATGAAAGCTTATGCTCCAATAAATACTAAGGGTATGTCTACACTTGCACCCTCTTTTGAGACAGGGATGCAAATGCAGCTGAGTGAAATTGCAAATGAAGCGCGGATTTGAATTTCCCACACTTCATTTGCATAATTGCTATATTTAGAAATAACAAACGCTGTGTGGATGCGGTTATTTTGAAAGAACCCCCTTCTTCCGAAATAACCGGTAAACCTCATTGTATGAGAAACAAGGGTTATTTCAAAAGAGGGGTTTTCTCCTGAAATAACTGTGTCTACACAGTGTTTGTTATTTCGAAATAGGGTACTTCGAAATAGTGGCAGTCTGCGATTATGCAAATGAAGCGCAGGCAATTCAAATTTGCGCTTCATTTGCAATTTCGCTCAGCTGCATTTGCATCCCTCTCTCGAAAGAGGGTTCAAGTGTAGACATACCCTTAGTCTATAAGGTGCCCCAACACTTCTCATTGTTCTTGCAGATTCAGACTAACACAGCTATCCTTCTGATACTAGTATCTCATTTCCTATTTAAACTACAAGAGGTGCTGCGAAGAGTTTTCCACCTGTGGCGTAAGTTAGGGTGCCTTTCCTGAAAAGCCCAAGGTGTCAAATGACTCCCAGAAGTGAATCGGTATGAGTAACGGTCTGATTGGGACACACAGAACATGCTGATTTTGGTAGGGTTGAGTGGAGATCAAGTGCTCTCAGGTCTAGGTAGTGTACCCAGGAGGTACGTTGCACAGCGCTCACTCTCCCGCTCCCTGCAAAGATGGCAGTATCACTGTCTTGCATGAATAGGAGCTAACCAAAGTCAGGAGTCAGGCCCTGCAGCTGGGATTGGTCCCCATGCTGCACGGCCTGGTGGATCACCCTCCCTAGCTAGCTGAGGACTCCAGCAGGCCAGGTCTTAAACGCAACAGCAGCTTGCTGGGTGCTCAGTGCACACGCCCTTGAAGTCTCTGCCTCCCCGTTCTTGGCTCTCCAAGCCCTGCGTCTGCTTTGTCCCTCCACAGCTACCAGCCAGCTTCAGTTCTGCACCCAGAGTTGTTCCCATCCTAGTTCAGGTTTGCTCCTGCTTCTGAACCAGCCTTGCTCCTGCCTTCCCTGCCATCAGGTAATCTACTTCTGGCCCTTGGCTCCGATTCCCAACTCAGACTCTGTCTCCACCGTTGGCTCTAGTGTTTAGACGTGGGCTCCCGTTCTCACCTTCAGCCCTGCTTCCCGGTTCTGGCCCTGACGCGAACCCTGGCTCTACCACTAGGCCTGAGTCCCACTCCAACTGCTAGGCATGACTGCCTGCAATCCAGTCTCCTCGCACCTATGTAGAGATTACAGAGATGGCTCTTGTTGGGTAGTTATGCCCTGTTTGTGTAGGTATGAAACTGACAATCTTACTACTCATGAGATCATAACAGCACTAAGATGGAGAAATACAAAACCAAGGGGAGGGGAAAAGGAAGTGAAGGATGCTGTGAGAACAGTATAGCCGGCTTACCACACGTTAAACCATGAGAATCAGGCAAAACTTTCTGAATGAAGAAAAATGTTTTCTAACTTGGAAAAAAATTTTAAAGAATTTCCCTTACTATTTATGAAACTGAAAAAAGAAAACTTTTGCTGTTGGGATTTTTTTCCCCATCTGTGTTTTGGTTTATCATTTTACTTCCCCTCAGCCCAAAATTCTCTATGCATCCCCTCACTCTTTTTCAATGGGAATTTTTTTTTTTTTTAAGGAGAAAGAAGAGAAGAGAATGGAAAACAAACAAACAAAAAGTTTAAAGGAATTTTGAATAAAAATCATCCTACAGAATTTCTAATGCAGGAAAATCCTGCTTTTCTGACCACAAATCACTCACTGCTTTTCTAACAAAAAATGTTTCCATTTTTAACCATACATGAGAAAGCCAATAAGTCTCATTATGATTAAGGTGGTTTCTCGTTCCATCTAGCAAAGGCTTTCAGAATCAGTTGCACTTGGAAAGAGAGATGGTCCACATTATAAACCGATGTAGGGAAGGTCATTGGGTAGACAATTTTGGCACTGTGATTTGATTGGTTGGGAAGCTGAGGAGGATTTCTAGAAATGGATTTGGTTGGTCTTCAGGAGTTATTTCTAGATAATATACGGTGTGATAGGAAAGGAGCTTCTTGCTGGGATGCTGAATAATATGTTTTTAGCCTGGTTTAAAACTGATCAACATCACTCAGTTCTCAACTTCTTTTTAAAGAGGCACTGGCTGCAAGAATTGAGTTTGTCTCCTCAAAGAAAAACTCTGCTGGAATTTCCTGAGTCACAGCACTCAATATTCAGGGCGCAAAAACTGGATTGGAAAAGGATGAAGAAATGTGGGGAATGAGAGAATATTCTTTACCAAAACTTCCGTTCTCTTGATGGAAATTTGCTGCCTGACCATTGACCATGAAACTTCTGTAAAGTTTCGAAGACTTCCAAGAGCTGGTAGGTTTTAAACACAGTACCTGAAGGGAAATGCTATTTGCAAGCGCCGTTTGGTGTTGTGGGTTAATAGCTCTTGTGGCTGAGGAGATTTTCTGTATACTGAATGCAGACACATTGTAATGCCTGTCAAGCTGGCCTTCAAGTCATGATGATCTAGGGTCCTGTGAAAGAAAATGTGAAGAGAGGAAACACAAATGTCACTCTGAATTCGTAAGGTCTGACCCTGCGTTGAGTTCATGGCAGGCTGGGCCTATCCTCCCGCCTCCTGGTAGAAAGGTTGAGAAGCTGTCTGACATAAAGACAACAAGAGCAGCACCGGGAAGGAAGGCTAGCAGCAGACGATGTTTGTCTGAACATATTGAGTGATGGAAACTCAAAGGCTTTGGGGCCATTGCAGAATTACTTTAAATCACTTCTCACTGCCAATTAGCATACTCACAAAATATCATCTAAGATACAAGCGTATCTGCTCCAAGCCCTCAGACAGAGACAAACACTTTTACAAGGTCTTTATCAAGCATTCTTAACACTAAAATACCCAGGGAAGTGAAGGAACGGATTGACAGAGGCAAACCAATACCCAGAAGTCACCTACTACAGGACAGGTCCAAAAAGGAAAATAACACAATGGTCATCCCCAGTGCCCCAGCTAAAATCCCTCCAGCACGTCATCGACAATTTCTAACCTGTCTTGGGATATGATCCCTCACACTCTCAGACCTTGAGAGACAGACAATCCTCGCCTACAGACAACCTCCCAACCTGAAGCAAATTCTTCCCAGCAGCCACATATTACACGTCAGATACAGACCAATTACAAATGCATAACGTGAAGATGCTTTGGACAAAATACTCCGTATATCTTATTTGGGTGCATGTATCATTTTTGTTTGTAAAGTTAGAAATATGAGGTATGGGATTTTTTTATTATTTTAAATGTGCAAATGTGAGTCATCAATGGTGCACCCGGAAACCTTAATGACTGGGTGATCAACTTAACGACTCAAGAACAGCATTGTTTGTCCTTTAAGTTTAAACACTGGTTGACAGGTGTCCATACCACCTGGTACGCGGATACCAATTTGATCAGGTAGTTTTCCATGAAAGTTGAGGATAGAGAACAACAGATTCCCATCCAGAGTGGCATCTATAAAAACAATGGGAAGTGATCTTCCCCTTTGTCTCTAGCAGGGCTGGGGAAGGTCCTGACATACTAAGATCCAACGGAAACCACCTGAGACCCAAGTCAGAGTAAACGATCATCTTTGACATGAAGACTGGCCTGACATAAGTAAGTCAGGAATTGACCTGAAATCAGAACAAGCTCTTAAGTAAGTAAAGAACTGCTTGTAATGAGATTCTTTGGGGAATTAGAACTAGCTAAGCATTTTCTTTTCATTTTAATTCTGCATTTTGTCCATTTTGACTTGTAACCACTTAAATCCTACTGTTTGTGCTTAATAAAGTCACCTTCGTTTACTATCAAGCCCAGTGTAAATAATTGTTACCTGGGGGGAACAACCAATGTGCATATCTCTCTTTCATTGATAAAGAGGGTGAACATCCTCATGAGCTTCCTTTGTGTAAAAGTTTTACCGAGAGCAGGGGTTCTCAAACTTTGTGATACCACGACGCCACTCTACGTTGCCTGTGATCCCCCCATAAGTTGCTCACAACCCCCTGGGGGATCAGGAGCCACAGTATGATAAACGCAGACTTAAAGAAAGGTGGATTTGTTTGGGGTTTTGATCTCTTTTCGAGGCTGGTTTCCTGGGTGTTGTGTCGTAAAGGTGCGCCTTCCCAGAGCTGAAGTTACCCCAACTCTGTGCTTTGTCTGTGGGAGATCAGAAGATCTGGCCCAGCAGGACAGGATGGTGGGAAGCCCCAGAGAGCAAGAAGGTGAGTATCAGTGGCATAAACAGGACACTAGTAAATAGCCCTACAGGGTCCTCTGTGACGATGCCCGGGCACAGGCTCCATTTTCCAGGATGCAAAGTCGGAGAATGCAGAGTCCCCACTCTGGGTGACTTTGGATCAAGCCCACAATGTAGGGCTAATGACCCTGGGGGGTTAAATCACCTGCATCACAGTCCATGCTGCTTCTGTCCACGCACGGTGCTGGAGTTGGACACAGTTTAATTTTGCAGAGTTTTCTGCGAGCAGGCATGAGCCGTGGCAGGTCACAGAGCTCTGATTTGCAGGCTGCTGCTTGCAAAGGGTTTCTGACTGAGCAGCAAAAAGCATAACTCATCATATTCTCCGGTCAGTGGTCACACGGAAGTCTAACCCCTTGATCCAAGTCTTCAATCTTCACCGGTTTCCATTTCCTAACCTTTCAAACCTGTTTTTCAGCACTGGCAGCTCCCTAGCTGGGAAGGGTCATTTTTCAGTTCCATCGTATACCAAGAAAGAAATGTTCATCATCATTTGCCTTGGTTGGGCTCTGGCTGTTTCAGCCATTGGTATGGGTGGGGGGTGAAGGTATGGCTGCCCCCAGCACGCAGCCACAGTTCCCTGGACCCAGAGCGCAGGGAGGGCAGGCAGCATGTGGCCCCAATCTCCCAGGCAGGAGCACAGGGAGGGCTGGCACTCTGGGGCAGCAACACTCTACTCCCCAGTACACCTACAGTAGGTGTTCCGGGATTGAGTATGGTTGGGGCCATGCCTGGCCCTGCTTAACATATCTGCCACCCCGGGTCATTAGTGATAATTCCCGCTGATTGCACCTGTACTGAATCTATAGGAAGTCATTGTTGCAAGTGAGCAGTGGAGTACTGGAAACAGAGCAAACTGCTGTCAAAACTAATTCTATGTCCAAGTGTTGTGGATTGGCGAATACAAACAATGTAGCTCTCATAGAATCATAGAATATTAGGACTGGAAGGGACCTTGAGAGGTCATCGAGTCCAGTCCTCTGCCCTCATGGCAGGACCAAATATTGTCTAGACCATCCCTGATAGACATTTATCTAACCTGCTCTTAAATATCTCCAGAGATGGAGATTCCACAACCTCCCTGGGCAATTTATTCAAATATTTGACCACCCTGACAGTTAGGAACTTTTTCCTAATGTCCAACCTAAACCTCCCTTGCTGCAGTTTAAGCCCATTGCTTCTTGTTCTATCCTCAGAGGCCAAGATGATACCTGAAAACGGCTATCATGTCCCCCTTCAATCTTCTCTTTTCTAAACTAAACAAACTCATTTCTTTCAGCCTTCCTTCATAGGTCATGTTTTCTGGACCCTCTCCAATTTTTCCACATCTTTCTTGAAATGCGGTGCCCAGAACTGGACACATTACTCCAACTGAGGCCTAACCAGCGCAGAGTAGAGCGGAAGAATGACTTCTCGTGTCTTGCTCACAACACACCTGTTAATGCAACCTAGAATCATGTTTGCTTTTTTTGCAACAGCATCACACTGCTGACTCATATTCAACCTGTGGTCCACTATAACCCCTAGATCTCTTTCTGCCGTACTGCTTCCCAGACAGTCGCTTCCCATTCTGTATGCGTGAAACTGATTGTTCCTCCCTAAGTGGAGCACTTTACATTTGTTTTTATTAAACTTCATCCTGTTTACCTCAAACCATTTCTCCAATTTGTCCAGATCATTTTGAATTATGACCCTATCCTCCAGAGCAGTCGCAACCCCTCCCAGCTTGGTATCATCTGCAAACTTAATAAGCGTGCTTTCTATGCCAATATCTAAATCATTGATATTAGATACTCTCTGTAAGTTTGACTGATATTTTTAGTAGTCTACATAACACCTTGCATGGTATCCCCACAAAAATCTGTACCTGCCACTCCATTAACTGTTGTCAAGTCCCTCCTTAGGGTTCGCTTCTGCCCAGATGGTGAGTAGACACCAAGGCTGCTGCGGTGCTGAAAGGAGGCTTATGCTAATCATGACAGTGGGGTGACATTTTTGTCAAAAATGTTTGAGTTTTTGTCCTGACTGTGACAACCAAAATGTTTGCGTTGTGGCCTTTTGACAAGAAAGCCAAGAAATTAAGGGGAAAAAATGAGAGGAAGAAAAAGTTTTCACCAATTTTTTTACAGTAAATAAACCAACCAAATACAGGAGGCCCCCAGCTTGCAATGCGATTGGTTCCAGGAGAAGCATCACAAGTCGGGAGCATCGTATCTTGAATCCGCATTTACGGTAGGCGCTGTGCACCATCGTAACTGCGAGGCTAGGACATAAGTCAGGGGTTTCCAGCTCCTTCCGAACTTATAAAAATGTTTGTAAGTGCAGAGTTTCAGAACTCGGTGGTTGCAAGTTGGGGACCTTGTGTACTAGACCTGCTAAGTCAAACCCTGGAAGATCAACCGTGACAGCATTGATCTTCTGCTGTAGTGTAGGTGTACCCTAAGATGAGATATATTTTTCAGGGGCAAGGAGCTCTTGTCTGGTCACCCTGGTGTCCTCCGGACCCCAGAGAACTTTCCCCTCCCAAAAATAGCATCTTCCACCCTCACTCTGGCTACCTGTTAGGAGCCTGATCCGTCTTCAATTTGATGCAGTGGGAATCTTTCCATTGCGTTCATGGGAACTGGAGTGGGCCCTCAGTCAGCAGCAGCCACGGGGTTGCTGAAAAGTGATGAAAAGGGTTCCCTACAAAGCAGGTTGTGTTCCCCCTCCCACCAGACCCCCACCAGACCCCCACCAGCTAAAACGATCAAAGCTCTGAAATGTGACTCGGGCTCAATATATGCTGCTGCTGCTCAACCACTCAGCCATCCCGGCCACATGGATGGCAAAGCATCAGTGATTTTCATAGGCTGCTGATCTCTCTCCAGTAACTCCTCTGGCTCTGTGCAATCAGTAGTGAAGGCAGGTGCAGCCTGCCTGACTTGAGCTGTTCCGTGATTCTCAAGGTCCTCGCAAAGAAGACTCAGGAGAGCAGTGCATTGTGGGGATGTTCATACCACGCCATGAGAGGACCATACGTAGCAGCAGCAGCAGTAAAGCATCATGCCTAGCTGTTGCTGAAAGGAACTTAACCTGCCTCCTAGCATATACGTCTGGGAAGCGATGACCCTCCAACCTCCTTATACTCCACGCTAAGAGGCTTTAGAAGAGCAGGGAGTGTTGGAGGTCAGTGCAAAGAGTGAGTCTTCTGTGGAGGCTCTAACATTGGTGAGAGAAGCCAGACGCCTGTGGAGAGGAAGGGGGTAAAGACCAGGATGAAGAGATGTGAAGCGTTAGCTGGGATTTTCCTGCATGTGGCCGCTTGAAATGCCAAATAAGCCCTTCTGAAGGGGCAAAATCTGCTATGAACTTTAACAGCCAGGTTACACTATGAAGAGACTCGCTGCAACCAAGATAGACAGGTCATGCCATAACAGTCACCCTTCACAGCTAGAGAGGAGCACTCATTTTGATCCTATCCAAAATGGCTAATCTACAACATAACCTGATCACTGTTTGCCATCACTGAAGGTATGGCTAGACTGCGGGGGGTTTGGGACACCGGAGGTATTCCGAAAAAACTCCACCGTGTCCAGGGAACGCGTTTGCTCTTCTGCATTTTTTTGCGGAAGAGCAAATGCACTCTTTTGGAAAGCCTGTATTCTTTGTTCCACAAGGAAGAAGGGGGCTTTCGAAAGAGGGGTGGGGTTCTGAAATTTGGCCCACTCTAGACAGGCCAAATTTTGGAAAAGCTTCTTCCGACAAAAGTATCGGGAAAAGATACGCAAAATGCAAAGCGCATTTTGCGTATCTTTTTCTGATAGATCCTCGCAGTCTAGCCATACCCTACATGTGTAAATGCATTTGTCTGAATGGATCGTTACCTGGCTGTGTTCTGCAGAACCGCCCCACACGACACCTCTCATAACTTGTTGACACTTGAGCAAATGCCTAATCACCTTTGATTTGACGTATCCAAGTCCCATCTCATCAGCTGTCAATTGAACAGGTGACGTATGTGCTTGAAAGGATTAAATATTTCCTTCGGATGAGAATGACTTGTGCTTATCCAAAAGGCTTTGCACAGGCCACCTCTATCCTGGAATGAAAATAGTAAAACATTGGGCAGGACAAAAGCCAGCTAGACTTTGACTTCATCGTTTTCCTGCCAATCTGCTTTCAGGTCTTAATTTACTATTTACTTCTCTGGGGATTCAAAAGAAGAAGAAGAAGAGGAAAGAAATTAATGGAAAAATTGCTTTTTGGCAGAACTTTGGCGACAACATGAGAGACAAGAATTTCAGCACTATATAATAGTGCTTCCATTTCAGGAATAACAGACAAGAATGCTCCCATTCTCCTCACGTTCTAGAGCTGCAGGCTACAGCTCTACGAAAGACTGCAGACATATTCAGTAGCACAGTTTGGCCTTTTGCCCCCCGTCAATCCATTGCTTGGAGCTGGTGCAGTGGTAATGTATTATCTGGAATCATTGTGATGAAATGTTCCAGGAAAGTCACCATCTATCATCAGCTGATTTCCCCCAGGCGTACTGAGTACAAAGGAAAACCTGCTTTAGATTACATCAGGACCCAAGCCTTAAAATAAGTTAAGGGAGAATTCTCATGCATTTCTTGACATATTCCTATTGACTCCAGCAGTGGTGATAAGCCACTCCTTGTGCTATCGCGCCTATCACTTAGAGATACCAAAAACCAGCAAAGACATCCACCTCCCAACCCAACTTCCACAAGCTTGTATTTTCAGGGAAACCCTTATCAGTGTGCTCAGAAAGGTTCTGGAAGAATCATTTCCCATCTGCACATATTGTATGATACACACATGTGCTCATCTCTCCATACAAATTGCTAGGTAGTTGTCGTCAATGGTAAGGGTTTTGAGTTCAATGAAAACTGAATGAATTCAACTTCCACGTTGGCTTTGGGTAAATGGAAGTGCACGTTGTTCAGATAGCAGGCATCATGAAGGTGGCAGAAAATGCAGGTGACTTTCCCCTTAACTTCTTATTTCTAGAGCTCGTTAAAAAATTTTCAAGAAAAATATTTATCAAAAGCATGAGGTTTAATCAACAATATATATTTTCACAGAAAAAATGTCACTTTCTACTTTATATTTCACTTTTAAAAAATTTTAAACAAACTTTTGAAAAGGCCATGTAATTGGGTTGGTTTAGTGTGGAAAAGACAGAGAGGGGGCATGTTAACAGTTTTCAAGTACCTAAAAGGGTGTTACAAGGAGGAGGGAGAAAAATCTTTCTCTTTAACCTCCAATGATTGGCCAAGAAGCAATAGGCCCAAATGGCAGCAAAGGAGGTTTAGGTTGAATATCAGGAAAATCTTTAATTATCAGGGTGGTTAGGCACTGGTATAAATTGCCTGGAGGTTGTAGAATCTCCACCGTTGGAGATTTTTAAGAGCAGGTTAGACAAACGCCTATTGGAAATGGTCTAGAGCAGAGGTTGGCAATCTCTTCAATTGAAAGAGCCAAATTACATCAAAATTCAGAACAAGTAGTCAACAAAGAGATGTATAAGAATGTCCATTTGCATGACTGCAGATATACAACTTCATATTGTTGATAATAGACGTGATGATTAATACTAGCATAAATGAAACAATGTACTCACAGACTTTATTTAATGGGAGTTCTGCTGCTGCAATTTTATGCACACTTCTTTGACATTTACATCGCAACTGGTCAAATTCAGGTTCATGCGCGCATTCAAGCTACATGAGTAATTCTGCGTTTTTAAAATTTTTAATTCATTTTTTCATTTGAATTTTAAAAAATGCATGCATTTTGGGAATGACAAAAGAGCTGTACAGTAATTCCTCATTTAACACTATAGATGCGTTTCTGAAAATGTTTGTGCTAAGCGAAAACGTGCTATGTGGGTCAATTTTCCCATTAAAAATAATGGAAAAGGTGGGGGTTGCATTTCAGGCGGTGGTGGCAAAATCAATTTTTTGTTGGTGCTGGGTCGTCAACGTTAACATTAGATATCTAGCAACACAAGATAACTAGCAACACAAGTTGCCGCGGTTTGTTAAAACATAAACACATGAGTGAGCAGAGGAGCGCTGTGACCATGTGTATTACCACTGTTTTCACCTACTTACACCACCGTGCGAAGTAGTCCGCCATTTGATTATTTTTGTGTCATTTCAGGGATGGTCGTGTTATTCGAAAAACATTATAAGAAATCAAGCTATTATGAAAACGTGTTAAGCGGGCATGTGTTAAACGAGTAATTACTGTATTTGGGACCATTCTGAGCCATATTTAGCTCGAGAGCCATAGGTTGTCGACCACTGGTCTAGATGGTTCTTAGTCCTGCCATGAGTGCAGGGGACTTGACTTGATATCCTCTCAAGGTTCCTTCCAAGTCTATGAAAATGCAAACTGCAAAGAATAACTACAAGTGAAGAACAAGTTAATCGCTAAACATTCTTTGTGATGTCAACTGACTCTTCTAGGTTTCTATTTGGGTGGAAGATTCATGAGTGTACAACTGCCTTATTTTGCGTTGTGGACCACCAGGTTGTCATGGCCAACGTTAATTTGTATCCACGGAAGAGGATTTCTACCCTGGCCAAAGGTCATTGTATCCTAGCCTTTGTGTTGCCCCGATATTGATATTATTTCCAGATGTCAGATCTTTTAGTTAAATATGGATGACTCCCTGAAACATACTGTTTTAATAAGATTTTTGCAATCTGTGTGGTGTTTTTTAAGCCATTAAGGAATACTACATTTTCACTGTGGTATCAGAAAATAAATGGATTTTTATTTGTTCTTCTCTTAAATGAAACATAATTAAACAGTTGTAGTGTTCCCAGGCAAGAAAAAAAAGCATTTCAATTAAAAACCAATCTTCTTTATTAAGTTAAAATTCAATTTCAAGTTTTCCCTACACATAGCGGCATTAAAGTGCACTGCCGATAAGTCACGTCCGCTTTGAGATATTTGAGTGAGAATTTTTCTTCCATAACCGTAAATTCTGTAATCTTCCGAGGAAAAGAAGGGTAGCCTTTGAAAATGCAATTTTATCACTTAATCCCCTCTGCATTGTAACCTCTGTCAGTAATTAATGACCTGAAACATAAAAGCAGACTGCTGAACATACAATCAATTATACTTTATAATGACGCTTTCATTATGGTGAGCATCACATATATTTACTGCAGATTTTTGCATTGTTGATAGAAGGCATTTCATCAGATTAGATCTAAATTGTACGTGGAGCAGTACAGGACATTACCGTCTTTGTTCTAAACCCATGAATGCTTTGTGTGTGCATCTACATGACAAGTGCATAATGTCTCTCATTTTAGCATACTATGGAAGCTGGATCACAAAAGTCATGTCCATTAACAGTACCATACTAGGTGGAGATTTTTCTCTTAAAGGGACTGAGCCACTTAGAACGTGTTCTCTTGATGCTTGAGGTAGATATAAACTTAATTCATTTAGCAGTGTATGAGCCTGTGAGCTTAGGTGTCCAGTATATCCACTTAATGCTAACCAGACACTGAGAATCTGTATAGCTAATCTCTTTCAGAAACCATGAGCATTTTAAGCCAAATCCTAAACAAGTATGACTCTCCATAGTTCCCTTGGACTGTCTCTAGACTGGCAAGTTTTTCCGCAAAAGCAGCTGCTTTTGTGGAAAAACTTGCCAACTGTCTACACTGGCCGCTTGAATTTCCGTAAGAACACTGACTTCCTACTTCCTACTGATATCAGTGCTTCTTGTGGAAATACTATGCTGCTCCCGTTCGGGCAAAAGTCCTTTTGTGCAAAGCTTTTGCGCAAAAGGGCCAGTGTAGACAGCTCAGATTTGTTTTGCGCAAAAAAGCCCCGATCACAAAAATGGCGATCGGGGCTTTTTTGCAGAAAAATGCGTCTAGATTGGCACGGATGCTCTTTTCCGCAAATGCTTTTAACGGAAAACTTTTCCGTTAAAAGCATTTGAGGAAAATCATGCCAGTCTAGACGTAGCCTTGAAGTATGTAGAGCTACGGTGGCTTGCACCAATTGAAATCAGACCCATTGGTCTACACTGCAATAAACATCTGGGTCTCGCTTGTGTCAGCTGACCTGGGCTCATAAGCCTGGTCTATACTAGACCAGGCAGGTCGGCTTAGGATACAGAACTTCAGCTATGCAAAATGTGTAGCTGGAGTCAACTTATCTTAAGCCGAGCTGTGGTGGCGTCCACACAGCAGGAGATCAATGGGAACCCACACTTTTGTTGGCTTCTCTTACTCCCGCAGAAGGAGGAATACCAGATGCCGGTGAGGACTGCCTCAGGGTTCAATTTAGGGGTCTACACTAGAATTGCCTGAATCGAACACTAGAAGATTGACCTCTGGAGTGTTGATCTTCTCGTACGTGTAGACATGTCCATAGCACTCAAAACCCATGTTTCTCCACGAAGGGTGTTAACTGCAATTTCAGTCAGCCTCCGGAAGGCCTCACCCAACCAGAGTGACAACCCCTCTGCTCCCCGCATGCCGGACGTGGGCTTTGTCATTCCCAGCTACGTTTCAGCACGTCTCTCTTCGCCAGCATAATTATGCCCAATTTAGAAGAGAAGCATGTGGAGTAAGTTAGGCCTTTCCTCTTTACACCCCTTCAGGGTGTGTCTCCATAACAATCAGGAGGTATCAGGGCTGCTCATGCAGACACGCCTGAGTTAGCTCTGACTGAGCTAGCCTGATCAAAATAGCAGCGTCGCCATGGCAGAAGGAGCAGTGTGAGTACAGCAACTATCCCACCCTACCACAGCTTCCCTGCTGGCCTAGCACCATCACAGGGGCCCCGGTGTGACTAACCCTGCTGCAGTCACACTTCCCGAGTGCAGTGTAGATGTTGTCTTAGGCTTGCACAGACCTCCTCTCAGCCGATGCATGACTGAGTCGAGGAGCCAGAAGAAGGGTGCCAAGGGATGAGTTAAAATGGGGAGGAGAATTTTCAGTTCACAGGTTCTTCCCACCGTTCAACCCTGCTCCTTCAAGCTTCTCTGTATAGTCACTCCCTGTAAAGCCCCCTGACATAGATGCACAGAGGCAGGGGAACGTCTCAGAGCAGCAGCCTACAGGACTGAGGTCGCATCCGTTGGGAAGGCAGGGCTAAGGAAGTCACCTGAACCTAGGGTAGGTTCCCAGCAGTGGGACACAGACGCACAGCTCCAGCAGGGAGTGTGCAAAGCTGACTTCCATCACACCTTTGTGCCCCGGGGGTCTGACTCTGCTCCAGACCCCAAAATGGCCCTTGCTGTCCCTTTGAGAAGCGGGAGGCTGCTCTACACTTTCAATGGCCTCCTACTGCTAGGCCACCCTGCTATTGGGAGGAGCAGAGAATTCCCTTAGTAGCGTATTCTCCATGTACTATGAGCAATTGCCAGCAGGCTAACCCTTCCTTCACTAGCCTCACCCCAGGAGCTGGGACTTGAAATGAGGCTTAACCCAGGGGAATTCTCCCACAGATATTCGCCACATGTTTACACTCCCTGTCCACTCCTGTGGTTAATAGGGGCTGGACCATGAGATTCTCATCCTGGAAGCCTAACCTGGACCACCTTACACATCATTTCTGAAGTTGGCTCTGTGTTGTGTTTTGTGCATAATGGTTCCACGCTTTGTTTGGAGAGGGCTGTTTTCACTCATGAGGTAATTGAGGGTACATCCAGACAACAGGATTTTGTCGACAGAAGTTTTGTCGACAGATACTGTCGACAAAGCTTCTGTCGACAAAGAGCATCTAGACTACATCCAGTTCTGTAGACAAAGCAAGCCGCTTTGTCGACTTGACAGTGTAGACGCAAAGGACAGCGTAGATGCAATAATGCCTTGTGTTGACAGAACTCTGTCGACAAAAGGCGTTATTCCTCGTAGAATGAGGTTTACAGCCGTCGACAAAACATTATGTCAGCAGAACTCAGTGGCAGTGTAGATGCAGGTATAGTTTTGTCGACAAAAGTCCACTTTTGTCGACAAAACCATGTAGTCTAGACACACCCTGAAGTGACTAACTGCACTGCAGCATAGGCAATTCATTTGCTTTGGTTTCTATGCTCGTTAAGGGGCAAGACTTCAGTTGTGAACTGAATCAAGGCCAGATTAGCCTTGGAAATAGCAATCCCAAGTAAATAATTTAGCCCACACCGAGGCGAGGAAAGATAATAAGAAATTGAAGTCAGGTCTAATAATATGTGTTGTAGCAAGGGACGATGGCTTTCACATCCCTAACTGTGAAAATGTTTTGTGGACTTGATGCCAAAGAAATTAAAACTTTAGTTCATGGTAAACATGTTGTGCTAAAGATTTAAAAGTTTGTGCTGTTAATGCAATGTACCATTTAGCCTTCAGTAACAGCATTGGGTAGACAGGAATATTGCTGTGCAGTGGACTGTAGAGAACTTGAATTAGTTCAGTCAATTAAGTCATGATTAATTTATGTTAGATCTTGTTCTCTTGAGTCTATAAAAACAAAGACTTTAGTTAACTGGCAGTGTTTGGTTTAATAAAAGTAAAGTCTTAAAAAGATGACTTAAAGAGGAACAGAAAACCCACCGCTGACAAAATCAATAAATAGCAAGATTCTTATTTAATTCATGTCAATGCAAGTTAAAATAACTTTAGAGACTAACACAAAAGGGATGTTCCCTTCAGATGGATAACGGGATGCTCAAGATCTTGATTAGAACAGCTAATCCGGCAGCTCTACCTGTACGTGTGATAAATCTCAACTACAGAAATCTCCACCATCTCCTTTCATTTTGATGTGAGTTTTCCCCTCTCTCCCCCATTGGATTGTCTATATCCTGATCTGGGCACATCCCATTGCCAACAGTCACATTTACAGCAGCATTACACCTGTGAACAGGTTGTGATTACTCTGACGACCCCTCTATGATTAATGTAAATGCGTATTGTGATTTTAAGTGCCTAGATCAAGAGAGAGAATTAGGTGAGCCAAATTGCAGATACTCTCGGATGACTGATGGAATCATGCAGATGTGGCTTGAGGAACATCTGGAGTAGTTAACTCTCCCGTAGTCAAAAAAGTCTCGAAGGGTCGCCATGTTACGCTGTAACTTTAAAAGCAACAGGTGGTCCTGTGGCACCTTATGATGTGTCTAGATTACAGGGTTTTGTTGACAAAAACTATACCTACATGTATATGTATACCTACATAACGTCAACAGAACACGGCAGTTTTGTCCACGGCGGTAAACCTCATTCTACGAGGAATAACGCCTTTTGTCGACAGAGTTCTGTCAGCAGAAGGCGTTATTGCATCTACACTGTCCTTTGTGTCTACACTCTCATGTCAACAAAGCGGTTTGCTTTGTTGACAGAACTGGATGTAGTCTAGATGCTCTTTGTCGACAGAAGCTTTGTCAACTGTATGGGTGTGTCTAGACTACCTAGTTTTGTCAACAAAAGTGGACTTTTGTCGACAAAACTATACCAGCATCTACACTACCGCTGAGTTCTGTCGACATAACGTCGACAGAACTCAGCAGTTTTGTCGACGCTGGTATACCTCATTTTACAATTTCTGTCGACAGAAGGTGTTATTGCCTGTAACATTGCGTCCAGACTACGGAGTTCTGTCGACAAAGCAGCTTGCTTTGTCGACAGAACTCAATGTGTCTGGACGCTCTTTGTCGACGGAAGTTTTGTCGACAGTATCTGTCGACAAAACTTCTGTCGACAAAACGCGGTAGTCTAGACGTACCCTATCTGTCGACAAAGCCTCTGTTGACAAAAGCCTGTAGTCTAAACGTACCCTTAGAGGCTAACCATGATATATAGAATCATGAGCTTTTATGCGCAAAACCCACTTCATCAGATGAATTGGAGTGAATATAAGACTCCGGGTTTCTGTTATTTCCACTCTGATTCATCTGATGAAGTGGGTTTTGCCCACAAAATCTCATGATTTTATGTATTTTGGTTAATCTCTAAGGTGCCACAGGATCTCCTCCAGCAAGGATTTGGAGTCAAAATGAGTTGTCAGGGATAGTCACACTTCTGTACACCACGGAGGGAAGGATGGCTTGTATATAAATGGGGAGGATTGTCTTGGGGGAACCACTGCGCGTCATCTGCTCTCTAAGGTGAGACATTGAGGCTGTTTCCTTTCAGGTCAGACTTTGAACATGGCTAGAATTGACACAGACTTCTTGAACTGACTTCTAAAACCCGTCCCATGTCAGTGTGGCTCTAGCATTCATCGATTCTAAGCCCACTGAAGCAGACTTTTACAAGTGTCCCATTCCCATAGAAATCTATTGGGATTAGGAACCCCTCCTCGGTTCTTACTTGCATCTTTAGGGACCTGAATACCTTTCAAAACCTGCCCCATTGTGCTCATCCAGTCTGTCCACGTAGCACAAGCTCCACCGCTCCACCCAGTGATTCCTGTCTCAAGGGCATGGCGTCAGGCTGAACAAAGGCGCTGCTTTTCGAATCAGCGGCCACTGCCTGTATAACTCCCTAGCATGATATTTACAGGATTTCAGGTTTGCATCTTCAACACCACACTGCACTATGTGATCAGACAGACAGCAAGCCCATTATTTAATGGGGAAGGAGCACAAATCATGGGTGACCCGGAGACCGTATAACGCTTTTTTTTCTTTTGCTTCCTGGTTTATTAAAAACATTAACTGTTATCAGATGCGTAACACAAGGAATGTTAACCAAACCAGTGGGAAGGAGTGCAGGCTAGAACACAGTCAGCAACACTTGCCACAGAATCCTAGAACAGGAAGGGACCTCGAGAGGTCATCAAGCCCACTTGCCTACCCTCATGGAAGGACCATGCACCATCTAGACCATCCCTGACAGGTGTCTGTCCAACCTGCTCTTAAGTATCTCCAGAGATGGAGATTCCACAACCTCCCTAGGCAACTTATTCCAGTGTTTCACCACCCTGACAGGTAGGAAGTTTTTCCTAATGTCCAACCTAAACCTCCCTTGCTCCAATTCAAGCTAATTGCTTCTTGTCCTATCCTCACAGGCCAAGGAGAAGAATTTTTCTCCCTTCTCCTTGTAACAACCCTTTTAGGTACTTGAAAACTACTATCATGTCCCAGCTTAGTCTCAAAAAAAGTTAGATGAGTTAACGATGTTCAAGTGGTCAGGGCCTGATGAAATTCCCCCTAGAGAACTTAAGGGATTCTCTGAAGTCATCTCAGTCCTATTAGCAATTCTCTTCGCAAGCTCCTGGAGGATGGGTGAGGTCTCAGGGGACTGGAGAAGGGCAAAGGTTGTACCTGCCTTTAAAAACAGCAAAGAGGATGCAGGGAATTCTAGATCAAGCAATCTCACTTCAGTGTCTGGAAAGATTCTAGAGTAAATTATTAAAGTCAACAAGGCTATATCTAGACTGCATGCCTAAATTGTCAGAGGGATGCAGATTAGGCACGTCAAAATTGCTAATGAAGCAGGGATTTAAATATCTAGCACTTCATTAGCATAAACATGGCCGCTGCTTTTTTCAGAACGGAGTTTTTTGAAAAAAAAGCAGCAATCTAGAGGGGGATCTTTCAAAAAATAAACCCTTTTTTGAAAGATCCCTTGTTCCTCAAAAAATGAGGTTTACCGGATCTTTTGAAAAAGGCTTTATTTTTCGAAAGATTCCCCCTCTAGACTGCTGATTTTTTTCGAAAAAGCTGCGTTCCGAAAAAAAGCAGCGGCCATGTTTATGCTAATGAAGCACGGGATATTTAAATCCCCGCTTCATTAGCAATTTCGACGTGCCTAATCTGCATTCCTCTGCCGACAGAGGAATGCAGTCTAGACACAACCCAAGTAAGCACTTCAGGGATAACAAAGAAATAAGTGAGAGCCACCATGAATTTGTCTGAATTAACCTCCTTCTATGAGAGGGTAACCAATTTAGTGAATAAAGGAGAAGCAGCAGACATGATATATCTGATCTTCAGTAAAGCTTTGGATACAGGCCCGCATCCTTATTAGTAAACTTAGGCAAAATGGCCATGATGAAATTCCTATCGGCTGGTAACAAACAGATGAAAGAGCATGAAGAGCAGTTATCAATGGCTTGCTGTGAAGCTGGAAGGACATATCAAGTGGAGTTTCTCAGGGGTCGGTCCTGGAGATGGTACTAGTCAGCATTTTCATTAACAAACGGGATGGTAGCATGAAGACACGAGATGTAATTGTTTCACTCAGCACTGGTGAGGTGCCAGTTGGAGTACTGTGTTCTGGTTTGGGCACCACCCTAAAAAAGATCTGGCCAAACCGGAGAGAGCCCAGAGGAGACCCAAAACAATATGGCTACGCCTAGATTGGCATGATTTTCCGGAAATGCTTTTAACAGAAAAGTTTTCTGTTAAAAGCATTTTTGGAAAAGTGCGTCTAGATTGGCAGGACGCTTTTCCGCAAAAACACTTTTTGCGGAAAAGCGTCCATGGCCAATCTAGACGCGCTTTTCCGCAAAAAAACCCCGATCGCCATTTTCACAATCGGGGCTTTTTTGCAGAAAACAAATCTCTGCTGTCTACACTGGCCCTTTTGCACAAAAGTTTTTCGGAAAAAGACTTTTGCCCGAACGGGAGCAGCATAGTATTTCCGCAAAAACACTGACAATCTTACATGAGATCGTCAGTGCTTTTGCGGAAATTCAAGCGGCCAGTGTAGACAGCTGGCAAGTTTTTCCGGAAAAGCAGCTGCTTTTCCGGAAATAGTGGCCAGTCTAGACACAGCCTATGAGGTTTAGAAAGCATGGCCTACAAGGAAAGTTTGAAAGAATTGGACTTATTTGGTACTGAGAAGAGAAAACGGAGGCGGAATATGCACACAGTCTTGAAATATGTTAAGGGCTGTTGTAAAAAGGACAGTGATGAATTGTTTTCCTGCCCACCAAGTGCAGAACAAGAAGTAATCAGAGTAAAGTGCAAAAGGACATTTAGGTTGGATATTAGAAAAAACTTCCCAACTACAAGGACATTTAAGCACAGGAATAGGTAATCTAAGGAGTTTGTGGAATTCCCGTTACTGGCGGTTTTAAAGAAGAGTTAGACAAACACCTGTCCCGGGGTAGTGCAGGTATATTTAATCCTGCCTCCATTCTGGGGGGATAGACTAGCTCGCCTACATATCAGCCCTACATTTCTGTGATTCTGTTATGCTATAATTTCAGATCCTTGCTTGTCCCTGTGCATTTAAAGCAGGGGTGGTCAATAACATGGTGGTGGTTCCCCAGGGTTAGCTCCGGTGGGTTGTCACTGCTGTATTTACCCGCTGCAATCGCCTGTTTCTGCAGAGGTGCAGGTAAATGTAGCGGGAAATCAGGATCCGGGAAAATCAGGATCCGGCCTGCGGACTAGTATTTGCCACTCCTAAAGTAACTGGCTGCGTCTAGACTGGCATGATTTTGAGGAAATACTTTTAACGGAAAAGTTTTTCCACTAAAAGTATTTCTGCAAAAAAGCATCAAGATTAGCATGGATGCTTTTGTGCAAAAAGTGCTTTTGCGCAAAAGCATCCATGGCCAGTCTAGATGCGCTTTTGCGCAAGAAGGCCCCGATCGCCATTTTAGCCATCGGGGCTTTTTTGCGCAAAACAGTTCTTCCCTTTTGCGCAAAACAGTATTCTTGCGCAAGAGGCCTTTTTCCCGAGCGGGAGCGTGAAAGTATTTGCGCGAGAAGCACTGATTTTGTACATTACAAAGTCAGTGCTCTTGCGCAAATTCAAGTGGCCAGTGTAGACAGCTGGCAAGTTTTTGCACAAAAGCGGCCGCTTTTACGGAAAATCTTGCCAGTCTAGACGCAGCCACTGAGAACTCAGGGGAATTCCCAGGATTATTTAAACCTTACACTGACCTGTTCTTTGTAAGAGTCCAACATCCGGGCTGAGGGCAGCAGTGTTAGTTACACAGAGGTTGTTCAAAGGGAATGGCAAGAGCAATATTTTCTCCATGATTGTTAATGCGTAAGTGCTTGCCTTATCCCGCATAAAGTGTGCGCTTCCAGCAGCAGCTAAGCCCTGCCAGCCGGCGTACTCCTGGGCAAGGCTGCATGACGAGAGTGAAGGTCTATCTTTGTGACCTGGCTTATGTCAGATGCTGGGGCATGAATGATTTCCTCCCTGAGAGTCAGCCAGCGGAAAATGATACAGTAGCTTAAACGATGCGATTTTCCAGCAGTCGCCCCCACTATTCCGCTGGTGCTGAAATTCCATGGTGCCCTCTTCACGGTGCCGCCGAGGCTTGGGCGAAACGGGCGGTAACGTTGAGCACGTCTTGAAAGGCACTAGAGCTGATGGGACGAGTTCTGGTTTGTGGTCCGCTTTAAGGTGGAGTCTTCAAGGGCAGCCCTTTGTGAAAGGAGGTTTGAGGGGGCCAGAAGAGTAAAGGAAAGTCCAGGGAGGATGGAAGAAAGGCACAGCCATCCAGAAAGGACTGAGCTAATAGCACAATGGGATAGCAATAGAGGTTGGACCTCTGTTATCTGGACTTCTGTTGTCCGGCAACATCTATGGACTGGCATCGCCGCGGGGGGTCCCAGGCTGGATCACTGATGGGGAAAAGCCAGGCCTTGCCCTCAGCAGCTCCTCCCTCACTCTGCCAGAGCTTCTAGAGCACCACAAATAGCTCATTGGCAGCGCTCAAGCTATGGGGGGAGACGTGGGGATGAGAGACACTCGGGGGAAGAGGCAGGGGGGCTATGTTCCTGGCCCCCCACTGCAGGGCTCCTCATCCACTTCATCCCGAGCACCTCTCTGACCCCTACTCACTCAACGCAGGCCCCTCTTCTGCTGCTGGGACAGAGCCCCACAGCTGGCAGCAACTGAGGAGCTGGCATTGACTTCCCCGGTCCAGCAGATTCCTTCGGGACCAGTCAGGTGCCGAAGATGCCAGACCAGGAAGGTCCCACCTGTACTCTCTCCCCACAGCCTGTGCTAATCCAATGGCAAACCCCTCCAGCGGGTATAAAAACTGTTCTGGCCATGACACGTGAGTGGCAGTTACAAAAGCAGCCCTACAGTCTTCTTCACACAGCGTAAGTAGTCAACCTGTGGAACTCCTTGCCAGAGGAGGCTGTGAAGGCTAGGACTATCATAGAGTTTAAAGAGAAGCTGGATAAATTCATGGAGGTGAGGTCCATAAAAGGCTATTAGCCAGGGGATAAAATGGTGTCCTTGGCCTCTGTTTGTCAGAGGCTGGAGAAGGATGGCAGGAGACAAATCGCTTGATCATTGTCTTTGGTCCACCCTCTGTGGGGCACCTGGTGCTGGCCACTGTCGGCAGGCAGGATACTGGGCTAGATGGACCTTTGGTCTGACCCAGTACGGCCGTTCTTATGTTCTTATGTTCACCATGTGGGGCTCTAAGAAAGCCCTGCGGCAGTGTTGGCATTTGGACATTTCAGGAGTAGCTGCTCTTCTCTCTCCGCACAGTCAGGGTGAAGTGCTGCCCTGTTCTGCAAAGACTGATGGGAACCTTAGGGAACCTTTCCCCTTCTTGCAAGAGGTTAGACAGGAGTTTGCAGCGGGGGCCCACCGACCATGTCCCGAAGAGGGTCTGGCTGTAATTTGGGGTATCCCCCCAATTCTGACATCTCTCTGCAGCACAAATATTGTGCCAGCACCCAGCTCCAGCTGGTTTCTGACCCTGCTCCCTATCGAAGGCTTAGCCTGTGTCAGGGGGCACCCCAAATGCCTGCCTTGAACATCCCTGCCCCAGATGATGGACATCTGAGAGCAGAAGGCTGGTGTGAATCTCTGCATCCCCCCCGTGCACCCACTAAGGCAAAAGTGGGCTGGGAGAGTTGAAGGTGTTTGAAAACAGGGTCTCTTCTGCGGCACCTCAAACAGGACATTGGCCAAGGAGAGACTGGGGTCAGTTCCTAGCAATTGTGGATGCCTGGTATGATGTCAGGTGCTCTCTCTGCGGGGTCTGCGGAACCAAGGGGGAAAGCCGAGCTCCGATCAAAGTGCCACTCCCCACACGACGGCGGCGTTTTATTGCTATTTGCATGCCGCTGTACATGGGAATGGTGCTTTACAGGCCACAAAAAATCAGTAGGTGGACTTTGCAAACACGCCCAAGTGACTTAGGAACACCGAGCCCCAGCCACTGTGCCTGGCTTACAAGAACTTTAGCCTGGAACAGGCCAAAGGCCTAAGGGCGCGAGGCACTCAGCTCGGATGGAACGTGAAGCCATCTTCCCGACAAGCCCCGGTAGATGAGGGCAGACGCTGGGCTTTCAGGTGACGAAGAGGCCAATATGCACAGCAATGGGATCACCCGACTGTTGAATAAATCCCAGAAGTGCCCGGTGGGTATCAGGACTGCTTAGTTCTCCCTGCTGCACACACACAAAGGGAGAGGCAGCCTCTGCCCTCGTGAGCTTACAGACTCTGCATTGTACAGCTGGGGCCCGGAGAGAGAGAGCCAGCCCAGGACTTTACCCACTAGACGCTCGGCCCAGCTTTGCTTTTAATCCCTCGGGCCCGATCCTCTTGTTTCCTTTCCCCGATCGTCCGCTTCCTGCGTCTCTAGATTGAAGGGCTCCACCTGGCTGGGGAGCTGGACGCAGAGAATGGTCCAAGCTCAAACGGTGGGCGTCGCTCGGCGGATGAGCCGGTGGAACGTTAAGCGGTGGGACTACATTCAGAGGGAGGGCGTTGCGATGGCGCTGGCTGTCAGTGCGAGGTAGTTTTTGCCGTGCCTGCCACAGTGCTGAGCGATCCTTCCATTCAAAAGCAGCATTGGCCCTGCATGCGGCTCCTGGGGCAGCCCGCCATCAGGCCCGGCCTACACGCCCTCTCCCCACATCTTCGCTGCCAACAGTGGGGTGATATCTCCCCCCCAGCAAGCCAAAGAGACAGAGCGGGGATGTGGTTTGGGGGGGTGGGCTCTGAGAAGCCCGGGACACAAGGCGAGGAGAGGCAGCGTCAACAATGAGTGGGGAGGACGAGCCGTGGGGCAGATACTCCCCTTGGCCTTGGAGACACGTTGCTGGCAGTGGGAGAAGCCCAGTCTGGGTAGTTGTGGTGGCCACATGCTGCCCTGTCCTAGCACCCACGGCAGCCCCCTCGCCTGGCTCCATGCCCCACGTACTGGTTCTACTAAACTGGCAGCAGTTCCTGCCTCGGGGCAGGTGGGGAATAGCCCTACCTGGCCGCCCCAACCTGGCTTCCGCCCCGGCCTCCAGGCCTCCCCGTCCCAGGATAAGGAGGGGCTATAACCGGGCCTACGCTGCCCCGTCTCACTTCCTTCCTACTTACAGAGGAAAGATTGCAGGGGTGGGAACACAGCAGCCCCCTTAGTATTTCCATGAGGGGGACGCTAGCCTACACTGCCCACCTGGTCTTACTGCCCCTCATGGCAGGCTGGCCCCAGGGTCATTCTCCTTCCCTAACCAGTGTCCCTCCCTTGTATAATCCCAGCTCTCCTGCTTGCGCCAAGTCCCTGTGCGGTACGAGGGGGCTGGGCTTTCACTCCTGACCCAGCTCCAGTCTCCATGTACCCTGCACCGCCCAGGCAGCATGACTGCCTCAGTTCCTCCTCGCTTCACACTTTTCCGACCATTTCTCGAGATCCTGCTACTCGGTGCTGTTCTGCTCCAGAGAGAACAGACAGCTTGACAGAGGGGCTGGTGCCCTCGACAGAAATCAGAGCGAGGGCCCAGGGAGAGGGCATCTTTTCCAAATACACCCACTGCTGCAGCTGGGAATTGGATGAACCAGTCAGCCCCCGGGGAGCACACTGGCCTACAGAGCGTGTCGCAGGCCCCGCTTTTACATCCCTTCCGCACAGCCAGTGGGGCAGGAGGACGGAGGGAATGAGGAAGGATGGACAGAGACTCCTTCCCTTTGATGGTTGCTCTGCAGGCAGTGTAAGGGGTTCAGCGTCTCCTGCCTCCCAAAGCAACACCAGCCAGCTGGACGGGCCGTTAACGCCCTGTGGGTCAGGTCTCCCAGGCTGGGCCTGCTTTGTAATCCAGTCAGCTGAGCATTTATTTCCTTGAAGTTCTGGTGCCTTCCTCATATTCATATTCAAGGAGCATTGTGTTAAAAATGGCCCTTTGATTCCCTACGCCATTTTTACTCATCTGCATTGCAGCAGTGCGTATGGACCCCACTCCAGGATCAGGGCCTCCTTCTCCCACTTTGTGGTTGATGCGGCCCAAACACGTCCCCCAAAATGCTCCTTTCCATAAGGGGCTTACAGTGTCAGGCTAGGACCTTGTCTACACTAAAAGGAAGATCGTCCTGCCATGATTGATCTTCCAGAGTTCAATTTAGTGAGTCTAGATAAGACTCGCTAAATCAAATTCAGAGGGCAACCCTGCCACTCCCGTCAGCCTTCTGCTTTGAGGACACCACCAAGCTTGGCGTAAAGTATTCTCCGTAGCTAGAGTTGCGTACCTTCCGCTGAGCTTTCAGGTCTAGTGTAGATCTGGCCAAAGATGCAGAGACAGCAAAGGAGTGGAATGGGGAGGAAAGCTCACAGGCTAACTGTGAGACAGTGGTAGCCCATCCTTTTGTAGCGAAACAGATCAGCAGATAGCCCTGCCCCCCAGCTGCACAGAGATGCATAATAATACTGAAGCTCAGTAGATAAGATTTCAAAGTCTGTGCTGTGAAGAAGAGCTTCTTATTAAGAAGTGATGCACGCGATTAAACCTACCGTGCAGGAGCACTGAACAAGGTACGTCTGAGGCACTTCTACCTGGTGATACGAGCAATTGAAGGCTCCCTCAGGTGCACGGTGATGTATGAGGCCCACAGAGATACTGATGCATCTGGGTCATGCACTAAGCACATGAGCAGTGAACAGCCGTGCTGGGAAAGGTAGCAGCGCTGACAGATTCCGCACGGTGGTGCTCCGGGGCACATGGACATAGAATCATAGATTACAAGAGCTGGAAGAGACCTCAGGAGTTGTCAAGTCCAGCCCCCTGCTAAAAGAACGACCAACCCCAACTCAATCATCCCAGCCAGGGCTTAGACAAGCTGAGATTTAAAAACTTCCAGGGTTGGAGATTCCATCTCCTCCCTAGGGAACCCATCCCAGTGCTTCCCCACCCTGCTAGGGAAATCGTTTTCCCTAATATCCAACCTAGGCCTCCCCCACTGCAATTTGAGACCATTGCTCCTCATTCTGCCATCTGCCACTACTGAGAACAGCCTCTCTCCAGCCTCTTTGGAACCCCCCTTCCGGTAGTTGGAGGCTGCTCTCAAATCCCCCCTCACTCTTCTCTTCTGTAGACAAAACAGCCCAAATCCCTCAGCCTCTCCTTGTAAGTCATGTGCTCCAGTCCCCTCATCATTTTTGTTGCCCTCTGCTGGACTTTTTCCAATGTGTCCGCATCCTTTCTGTAACGGGGGCCCCAGAATTGGATGCAATATTCCACATATGGCCTCACCAGTGCGGAATAAAGGGGAATAATCACTTATCTAGATCTGTAGGCAAAGCTCCTCCTAATGCACCTTAATATGCCATTAGCCTTCTTGGCTACAAGGGCGCCCTGTTGACTCATATCGAGCTTCTCATCTCCGGGTCCTTTTCTGCCAAACTGATGCTTAGACAGCTGATCCCCAGCCTGGAACAATACTTGGGATTCTTCCGTCCCAAGTGCAGGATTCTGCACTTGTCCTTGTTGAAGCTCATCAGATTTCTTTTGCCTCAACATGGTCCTCCATCCCCCGAAATACATTCATTTTTCTTCAACCCCCACTTCTCAGCAGGTTGACTGGGGAAAGCTGCTGTTGCCACTGGTGTTAAAGAGTATGGCTAATGTGGCCAGCGATCACCAAACAAGTGAGAGCATCAGAAACAAACACCCTGACAGCTTCAATGGAAAATCGAGTCCTGGGCGACTCCCGGGCTGTCTGATTTAACCACTTTGCAAGGCTCGTTAGTAGAAAGCGACCACCACAGGAAAGTGTTCGGTTCCCATACAGGTGACAAATCACAGCACTTCTTGCCTTTCCAGGCCGTCTTTCCCGCTCAGTGAGCCGCAAGAGCGGAGGACAGAAATCTCGTTACTGTCAGCCACAAGCGAAGCAACGAGGCGTTGTGGGAATCTGCAAGTAGGGCTTTGATAGCTTGCAGCTTTCACTCTAATAGGGGATTTATTTGCTAACCCAGCTCTAGTTCCCTCCTTCCCCTCTCTCCCGCCGCTTCATGAAAAGGCAATCGTGAAAGTCGAACTGCCCCTCCCCCATGCCCTGAAATGTCCCTCCTGGGTTGTCAGTGCTGAAATAGAGGTCAGGGCATTCCTGAGTATGGAGTTATTCCTGCTCTGTGACCCGGGAACACGGGAAAGCCTGGAATCCCTTCCCCTGTGTCGCCCCATCATTCCCTCTCCAGCTCCATGCTGGAACCCTTGGCACGGCCTGGGACACACGGTCTGGTTACCTTCCCGCCAACGTGCCTCTCTCCAAAATGCCGGGAGTAACCGGCCTCTCCCACTACTGCTCCTGCCGCCTCCTCGAGCCTCCTCGCTGGCTTCTGTCAGGGGCGGTCTCAGGTCCTCTCGCCTCACCCTCCCTTCAAGGCTCTGCACTTCCTCTCTCCGGCCTACACTTCGGCCCTGCCCTTTCTCCTCAGACTTCCCACCCCGTCCTGTCAGCCCCTTCCCCAGCACTCCTTCTCCGGCACCGCCCTCCATGCTGCCAGCGCTCTCCCACTTCTCCTCCATCAAGTCCCCTCCCTTTTTCCCCTCCGATCGCTCCTTAAATCCTCACCCACTGATCTGCAGAGCGGCCCAGAGCCTGCTGCTCCTACTGAATGACAATCTAGCCCGGCATCTCCCTGGAAGGCTTCCTATCCAGAGGCACCCAGGAGCCGGGACCCTGTGGTAGGTGCTACCGGCGTGAGATTGTAATTTCTTCCAGGCAGGGACTCTGTAATGTAAAATGCAATGTCCGATGGGGGGAGAAGGGTCTGAGAGCGGCTAGGAATGGTGTGTCATCTCTCTTCTTTGTGTATTCCCTCCTTTGCTTGTGCTGGGCATTCAGCAGACAGGAATGCCCCAGCCTAGCTAGACATGTAGGGCAATAAGGCTGCGCTAGCAACCAGTCCAAAATCAGGCTCATTCTGCTCTCGCTATGCCATCTCTTCCTCCCAAGGAGGAGAGCCACGAATAGAGGACTGCCAGGCCACCGAGCATACGGGCATAACGATCTGGACTGTATCTTCTCGCCCTGGTCCCACACGGCCCACAATGCCACCCCTTGGCCCTCTCCTAGCCCCTCTGCAAACTTGCTCCCTATGGTGTCTTGGAAAGGCACAGCCGTCCCTTTGTTTGCTATGGGGTTTCTGGCCTCTAGGGCACACCAGCCCAAAGCTGGGCCTCTCTCACTGATGAGGCTGCATTTCTACCTCCAGTAAGAAGTGTGTGAAGAGTAAAGTATAGCTAGCAATGATTGGCTGTTTCTAGACTGGCCACTTTTTCCAGAAAAGCAACCGCTTTTCCGGAAAAACTTGCCAGCTGTCTACACTGGCCGCTTGAATTTCCGCAAAAGCACTGACGATCTCATGTAAGATTGTCAGTGTTTTTGTGGAAATACTGTGCTGCTCCCGTTCGGGCAAAAGTCTTTTTCCGAAAAACTTTTGCGCAAAAGGGCCAGTGTAGACAGCAGAGATTTGTTTTCTGCAAAAAAGCCCCGATGGCAAAAATGGCGATCGGGGCTTTTTTGCGGAAAAGCGTCCGTGGCCAATCTAGACGCGCTTTTCCGAAAATGCTTTTAACGGAAAAATTTTCCGTTAAAAGCATTTTCGGAAAATCATGCCAGTCTAGACATAGCCTTAGGGTGTGGGGCTTTGTCAGTGCCACTGTGACCACTAGGGCTGACAGCCTTGCCAGGGCTGTGGAAAAGGTGAAGGGGGGGCTGTTCTGTGTCCCTGGAAGGGGCGGGGCTTCAGGGGGAAGAGGCGGAGCTGAGGCTAGGCAGCCGTTGGAGCCCATGTGGTGTGTTCCAAGCAGCTCTATCAGCTATTTAAAGAGCATAGGACACGGGGCCCTTTTGAATGGACAGGACTGACTCTCATATGGGAGAGGCACATACAGGCTGCTATTCCTGTGGACACAGACCTGAGCCTGCAGACACAAACAGGTATGCAGTCGCAAGAGCAAGACCTACGTGCTTTTGTGTTACAGTGATGAGGATAATCAGCCGGAGACTTTGAGTCACGCCCTAACCAACGTAGCACAAAGAATTACATCCGCAAATTCAACCCCAATGGCAAATACAATTCTTTGGGTTTCTGTTTCCCCTTTTTCACTTCAGAGTCTCAGGATAATGAGGCAAACTTATCCTAGAACAGAGGAAGGTCATGTAATAATGACCGTCAGACCTTTACTTGCGTTTTCAGATATCTGGGGTCTTTACTTTGGAAATAGGTTTTTAATTAGACCGGTACGTCTCCAAAAAGGCCACTGGGAAATCGGAAGGGTTCACTGCTTTACTGTAATAAGAATGCAAAAGCCAAACATACATGTGCTTGGTTATGTACTTTAGAGCAATTTAACTCCTGCTTCAAGACAAGATAATCTCATTGACATGGGAAACTGATTAATGGAACAGGCATTATGCAAAAGGAAAGTTTGCAAGCACTTAAACAAAAGGATTCTTCTGAAATAGGATTATTTCAGCTTCCAAGCCCTGACTTGTTTTTTTCCTGCCTTCTTACTTCGTATCAAGGTCTTAAAGAGACAAGGGCTGATGCATTTCCTGGCATGACATGTCATTTGTGCCTGGGTTTATTTATGAATAAAAGAATTGGAGAGGTACTTTGATTAGATTTTCTTCTAGAAAATATCCATCCAAGGGCATGTGTACACTAGGAAGTTATTTCAAAATAACTCCCCTCATTTTAAAATAATAAGCGGCACATCCATACTACCACGCCCTTTATTTCAGAATTACAGGAATTATTTCAAAATAATTCCTGCTTGTGAAGAGGAATAAAGCCATTTCAAAATCGTTATTTTGGGAGTTATTATTTCGAAATACCTTCTTTCAAAATAACTTAGTGTAGACATGCACCACAGGGATTAACACAAAGTTGACCTCCAGTCTTCAGCCATCAAATGGTTAAAAGCAGGAAGAAGATTTCAAAAAAGGACGCAGACTGTCTGAAGGCATGAAAATATAGCCTAAGACTAAACAAAGAGTCCAGCGTGGGTCTTCTGATATCGACTCGAATTTGATCATTGAGCACAGGAAATTGCCAAACTTCATCAGACCTCAGGTCTGTCTACTCTAATGTCCTGTCTGTGACAGTGACCAGCATTGGATGCTTCAAAGGAAGATGTGAGGTCCCTACAGCATCAAACATGGGCTAATTTTCCCTCTGTGTAGGTATCATCCTGGTCTCCGAAAAGTAGGAGCCTGCTTCCAAGAGATGTAAAAAGCTAGGTACAAAATATATATTTGTTCTGTGTTTTATTTTTTCACTGAGGAGACCTCAGAATAAACGGAGGATGAAATCAAAAGCACGTGCATGAAACGCTAACCTGGAAATAGCACTGATTAACAGGCAAAATGTGTTTGGGCTTTAAATCATTCTTGGGGAGGATAAAAACGGTACTATAAACTTTAACAATTTATTCAATCATTCCAGATATTGCTCTCCTTCCCTATTATTTCTGAAATAATCTAGTAGACTGGGCACTTTGCAACTAATAGAGAGCAAATGGTTTTGCAAAGCTCTGAAGTTCTCAGCAAAATCTTTCTGTGGCTCGCACCTGCCTACGCTGTTGTTGACTTAGAAAACATTAATCGTTATAGAAAATGATGGTGACACGCTCTATCATTACGGTACGTCACGCGGTAAACGACCAGGCAGCAGATGCTGGTAATTTACAATGCTAGAACCAGCGCTAGCCTGTAATAGAAATATTTGTGCTTTGACAGATGATACGAAAGGACTCTGATAACTGCATGCCCCGAGGTACTCTTTGGCAATAGCCTTTGACAAAGAAAAGAAGTCCTTCCCAATACGGCACATAACTAGTCTGATGTATGCTGCAGTTATGTCACTGAAGGCAACGGCTCTGCTTCTGTCCTTCACTTCCGGTCACTTTATGTCACTCGGGCAGCAAAAGGGGGTGGAATCTGGTCCTTACTGACCAGTTGAAAATTCCTTCAGGACAGGGTGGGGCTCTCAGCTGGTATAAAGTGACATAGTTGCCTCCTGCTCCTCTCCAAATCTGACCACACAGGACAGGACAAGTTGTGAGATAATGAATCTATGCTACTCCATTTCACAGCTAACATAAGATAGCATAAGGACCTTAGCCAGTTGGTATAAGTAAGAGCAGCCCCAAAGTTCTTGGGCCACATCTCCACTTGCCACATTGGAAATTGACCTTCTGGCATTTGATTTAGTGGGTCTAGTAAAGACCCGCTAAATCGAATGCTGAGGGCGGCTCCAGACAGCGAAGTTCTCCTGGCAGTCACAAGGAGTAAGGGAAACTGACAGGAATATTTGCTCCCATCGACCTCCCACTGTGAAGATGGCACCAAGCTTAGCTTAAGGTATGTCAACTCCAGCTACGTTATTTACATTATTTACATAGCTGGAGTTGCATACCTTAAGCCAACCTTCTGGGTCTAGCGTAGACCTGGCCTCAGTGTGTGAATGTGTGTCAGGCCTGTGTGGAGATACCGTTGTACAACAGCAAACCCTTTGCCAATTGGCACTGAAAGGTTCTTAGGGACACACCTTCCATCACCTGCCCAGCCAATGCTCCCTTTGACATGGCAGACATCTCAGTTTTTCTTTTTGGAAATCTGAAAGAAGATGGAGGGAGGCTGTTCTCAGTGGTGGCAGATGGCAGAACAAGGAGCAATGGTCTCAAGTTTCAGTGGGGAGGTCTAGGTTGGATATTAGGAAAAACTATTTCACTAAGAGAGTGGGAAGCACTGGGATGGGTTCCCTGGGGAGAGGGTGGAATCTCCAACCCTAGTGGGTTTTAAGTCCCGGCTTAACAAAGTCCAGACTGGGATGATTGAGTTGGGATTGGTCCTGCCTAGAGCAGAGGGTTGGACTCAATGACTCCTGAGGTCTCTTCCAGCTCTAGGATTCTATAATTCTACGCGGACTGTAGGGCTGTGTCTACACTGGGCCACTTATTCCGGAAAAGCAGACGCTTTTCCGGAATAACTTGCCAGCTGTCTACACTGGCCGCTTGCTTTTCCGGAAAAGCAATGACGATCTACTGTAAAATTGTCAGTGTTTTTCCGGAAAAACTATGCTGCTCCCGTTCGGGCAAAAGTCCTTTTCCAGAAAAACTGTTCCGGAAAAGAGCCAGTGTAGACAGCCCACTAGTCTTTTCCGCAAAAAAAGCCCCGATCGCGAAAATGACGATAGGGGCTTTTTTCCGGAAAAGCGCGTCTACATTGGCCACAGACGCTTTTCCGGAAAAAGGGCTTTTCTGGAAAAGCATCCTGCCAATGTAGACGTGCTTTTTCCGGAAATACTTATAATGAAAAACTGTTCTGTTTTAAGCATTTCCGGAAAAGGGTGCCAGTGTAGACACGGCCTAGGAGTAATCCTCTACTCTCCCCTCTCCCCCCCATTCTGCACAGCTAACAGAATTCTGGGAGCAGTCGAGCGGCAAGGCAGAGCCAGGTGGGGGAAGAGGCAGCTGAAAACATGCTGCCAGCCCTAAAGTCTGCATGCTCTGCCAATCAGCTGGGTAAGCAGGAGAGGAATGCTTGGCAGCCAGATCCAATCCTCTAGGCCTGATTTTGCCCACCCCGGCTTAGGATCTAGGTCTCCTTTAAAGTCGGAATGATTGCCTATCATTCAGCTGAGGACTCTGTGCTGACAAAAGAAGACCTGGACTTCTCTAAAGGACTCTTGTGTCCTGACCCTTTTGATCTCGAATCTGATGACGCTTTCTCAGGGACTCATAGCACGGCACGAGGGAGGTCTCCCAATGTGTTTGGATCACCCTGGTATGGACATTGGACTGAACCTATGGCCTAATTCTGAGAACTCTTTGCAACTCCAAAGCACATCATCTCTACCATGATACAGATCTCAGAACTGTACTCATGTCTGTATGTATAACGAGCTTTTAACTGGTCCTCTTGCTCTACATTCTTTCGTAATCAATCTTAGGTTAGTTCATAAGAATTGGCTGTCCATGTATATTTGGATAAGATCTGAAATACTCATTAACCTGGGGGGTAATGTGATCCATTGGGACTGATAGAACTTTCATATTTCACTTGGCTGTCTAAGTGGGAGCCCAAAGGATGAGTGGCTTTTAAGAGAACCATGTTTTGGTGTCTGTGTAGCCAGTAAGATATAATAGAAGCTGTTTTGTGGCTTGGTTGGTGGACCTATGTACTGCAATTACCACCCACTTGGAGGTTTGTCTACCTCGTTCTTTGCCATTTGTCCTAATTGAGTAACCTCCGTGTGGCCCCTTGGGACCCTAGTCATGGGGAAAATCTAGTCTGAGCACGTGTATAACTCAGGCCAAAGAACTTCCCCCAGATTCACCCTTTTTGCTTAGGGAGAGCGCTGTGTCTTGCAATATATTGTGAGTCTGACCAAGCTTGGGCTTAGTACCATCGTCTCTGGTTGCTCGTGTCAACATCGAGCATCCTTGACCGAGAACATTATCTCTGTGGATCTTTGGGCTTGGGCTTGTGAACTGCATTGGCCTGGAAGAGCAGAGCTGTGTTCTAAAGTCATGGATGGAGAGTCAGTTAATCTTCCTTGCTAGCAGCATGGACCGGGGGGAACATGGGGAGAAGGTTCATTGTCATTATCTTGGTTTATGGCCTGTCCTTTCTGTGGGGGAAGAGATGAGCCTTTCCACGTAATGACCCCGAGGTTCTGTGCTCGGTGCTATTGACTGACTGACTGTGATGAATATAATTGGTTATCCACTACCCACCAAGAACCACTAGCTATGTGGGCACTACACAAAGGTTAAAACCAGCAACATTAAATTATAGCTGGGCCCAATGACTCAGAGAAAAGCAGTCACTCTGTCTTATCAGATCAATAGCCCATCACGTTTGGTCCAGCATAGATAATACCAGCTCTTTTCAGCTATGCTTCTCATTATCACCCCTTCTAGTACACCTATCTAAGTATTTATATGCCCTTGAGCTCTGTAGTATCTCCATACCTCACAATCTTTAATGGATTTATATTCTCACATAGACTTAAGCTCACTGCCTTTTCATGTAGAAATGTACTGTGATCACTTACAGCGGTCTGTGTTCAGACTCACAGGTTTCTATCCATCGGAGATGAAAGCACACAATGATATTGTCATTTGTGACTAGTCTAAATTGGTCCATCTGAGTTCTGAAGGTTCACGGACCTAAAGAGAAGGGACAGTTCCAGCCGGAAAAGAATTCCAAATGTTCGGTCAAGGGCCAGGTATTCCGAAGCACTCAGCACTAGAGTTGGTTAAATGTCCGAATTTCCGCCCTTCAGGAAATTCCGAGATTTCCAAAATTTGGGACAGTCCCAAATCGGAGCCTGAATTCAGAATCTCAGAACGTCTTGTGAAATGAAATATTCTGAAAATATTACATTATGACATGATGGTAAAGATTCATTTCAAGAACATTTAATTTTGATAAGAACGAAACATTTTCTCTTGACTTTATTATTTTGACATTGCCATGATAGTCCATATCATGACAGATCAGAACACAAAACAAATGATTTTGATAATCTCCCATGGAAATGTGGATGAGATCAATAAAGCTCCCACACAATGTTTCAATTTGGTCAAACTCACTCCACTGGAAAACTGGACACACACTCTCCATTACAGAAAAGATGTGGAAGCCTTGGAGAAAGTCCAGCAGAGGGCAACAAAAAAGATTCGGGGGGCTGGAAGACATGACTTACAAGGAGAGGCTGAGAGATTTGGGTTTACTGAGTCTACAGAAGAGAAGAGTGAGGGGGGATTTGAGAGCAGCCTTCAACTTCCTGAAATAAGCTATTTTGAAATAGATCTGAGATAAGTGACGCAATTTGCATAGCGTGAATTGCATATCTTATTTTGAGTGTAAGGTGCTGTGGAGATGCACCCTAAGCAAGTCAATATTGTTGTCCCCATTTTAGAGATGGGTAAACTAAAGCATAGAGATGAGATGCCTTGTGCAAAGTAATTCCCAAAGCCAGGAGCTGAAGCCAGATCTCCTGAAGGGTAGGCCAGCACTCTATCCAGTAAGCCACATTGCCTCCCTGATATTGATTTATAGGCATCCCTGCGTGTAGCCAAACAATTTATTAACAACATACGTGGCTATCGTAACAAAAATAAACAAGCAGTGAAATTGGAGAGATGATTTTAGCCATTGGCTCAGGAACTACAGGGTTTGCATGATATTCAGCTTAGCTTCTGTAGTCCTGTTGTATCTCATCAAAGATCACCTAAAACTCTGAAGGAAGACAGTGATCAACAACCCCACTACTGCATCTCAAGGGATTTCTCTGCAAGAAGGATCACGCTCATTTGGGCAGGATGTGGCTTTTTGCAGGGGCAGGTCTCTGAGTATGAAGCAAACTCCCATAGGAGCTACGAGCCATCACAAAACTCACCACCTTCTGCATCCAGGATGTACCCAAAGGGACTGCATCCAGAGCCAGGTGCATTTCTTCATCTGTCTTTCTGACATACACACAGAGCTGCATGGACATTCAAAAAAAACCATCACCCAAACAAAAATGCTCCGCTCTCCCATGGGGACAGTATGGGTACGTCTAGACTACCGCGTTTTGTCGACGGAAGTTTTGTCGACAGATACTGTTGACAAAACTTCCGTCGACAAAGAGCGTCCAGACACATTGAGTTCTGTCAACAAAGCAAGCTGCTTTGTCAACAGAACTCCGTAGTCTGGACGCAACGTTACAGGCAATAACACCTTCTGTTGACAGAGTTCTGTCGACAGAAGGTGTTATGCCTCGTAAAATGAGGTATACCAGCGTCGACAAAACTGCTGAGTTCTGTCGACGTTATGTCCACTTTTGACAAAACTAGGTAGTCTAGACACACCCTATGAGAGAAGGAACAATGCACATGGGGCAGATCTTAGTCTTGCTGTGTAAGGCATTGCTTGAAGGCACCAGGGTGTTTAGCTAACTCTCAATGGAAGCTAGAACTGGACATATCGTTGAGGACTTGAACCTTAGATACAACAGTGATGAGCACAAGGTAAGAAGTTGGTACAACACAGAACAGACAGTGCCTTAGGTGACCCATGGAAGGACTCTGGAAGGACTCCCTTGTGGCCCCACTAAAATTTTAAATTGCTAAATGGGGTGCCCACACATACCTCTCTGTCCCTCTGGATGGGTCCCCATGCATCTCCTTTCTCTACAGGCACTTGTTGTCCCTGGATGGTGCCCAAAATGGAGCACTCCCTTTTCAGAAGGGAGCAAAAGACTCATCATAGCTCCCTTGCTGGAGATCCAGCAGACACGTAAATTCCCTGGCACACCACATTAAATTCCCGCGCCATGCTCGGTGCCTACACAGCCTGGCTGTCGATCTATATAGCCACATGTTTAGACTGCTCAGGATCTGAGCACCGAGAGCAGTTTAGGTCTGGTGTCATGTAAAGGGACAAAGGGTGCATTTACACTGCGCGGCGTAACTCGAAATAAGCAACGCAAATTGAGCAACGTCAATTGCGTAGCTTATTTCAAAATTGGGAGCATCTACACAGCACTTATTTCAAAACAGAGCCCTCTTCCTCCAACTTCTCTTACTCCTCCTACAATGAGGGTTACGGGAGTCTAAGTAAGAAGTCTTCCAGCTTGACAGTATTGCAACATTACGTCAAAATAACTGCCTCTGTGTAGACGCAGACTAAGTTATTTCGAAATTATATTGCTGTGTGGACGTACCCAAAGTGACTGCAGCCTTTTGGAGTGATAAGGCGCCATTACTGTTCATTCCAGGGTACGTCTAGACTTCAGGCTTTTGTCGATTGAAGTTTTGTCAACAGATACTGTCGACAAAGTTTCTGTCGACAAAAAGCGTCTAGACTACATCCAGTTCTGTCGACAAAGCAAGCTGCTTTGTCGACATGACAGTGTACACACAAAGGACAGTGTAGATGCAATAACACCTTCTGTCAACAGAATTCTGTCGACAAAAGGCATTATTCCTCGTAGAATGAGGTTTACAGCCATCGACAAAACTGACGAGTTCTGTCAACGTTATGTCGACAGAACTCAGCGGCAGTGTAGACGCAGGTATAGTTTTGTCGACAAAAGTCCACTTGTCTCCACAAAACCCTGTAGTCTAGACACACCCCCAGTGGCTGCCACTTGCCCATGATTTCAGGCCCTAAGATAACAGGCACCAGTAAAATCAAGGGGAAGGAGATCAGAAAAAACAAGGATCTATTAAGAATTGCCTGCACGACGGAGAGGCATTTCGAAATGAAGAGTGGCTTAGCATGCAAACAAGATTAAATTCCTGATGCAAAGGAATAAAAAAAAGTTGAAACAAAATTGGTAACGGACCTTTGGGATTATCTCTAGCTGGGGTTATGTTTTCCAATGTGCATTACTTTGCACTTATCAGCATTGAATTTCATCTGCCACGTTGTTGCTAATTTGTGAGATCCCTTTGTAATTCTCTGCAGTCGGCTTTGGAGTTAGTATCATCAGCAAACTTTGCCCCCTTCTCCAGATCACTAACAAATACGTGAACTATCACTTGTCCCAGAGCAGATCCTTGGGGGGCCCAACTATTTTCCTTCCTCCTCTGTGAAAAAAGGCTGTTTATTCTTACAATCATTTCATGTCTTCTCTCCAGTTACCAATGCATAAGAGGGTCTTGGGACCATATTCAAGGTTTTCTGAAAGTCCAAGTACTCTATATCAAATGGATCAACTTTTTTGCATGCTTGTGGAGACTCTCAACAAAAGGTGAAGTATGATTTCCCTTTACAAACGCCCTGGTCTCTCTTTCCCAACATACACGTACACCCACATCTGTGTATCTGATCATTCTGTCCCTCACTATAGCGTCAACCAATTAGCCTGGGACTAAAGTTAGGGTTATCCACCTGTACTTAACTCTGCATCCCTTTTAAAAGTGCAACGTTGCATTCGCTATCTTTCACACATTTTGGTTCCGAGGCTAATAGAAGCAGGTTACATATACAGCTAGTAGCTAAGCAATTCGTATTTGAGTTCCTCCAGAACTCATGTGTGAATACCATCTGGTTCTAGTGACTTGTTATGGTTTAATTTACCAATTTGTTCCAAACTCTCCTCTATTGACACCTCAATTTGAGACGGTTCCTCCAATTTGTCATTTAAAAAGCATGGCTCGTGTCCCCTGCAGTGAATACTGGAACAAAGAATTCATGTATCTTCTCTGCAACCAGCCTTGTATTGAGTGCTCCTTTAAAACCCTGCTTATGCACTGATCCGACTGATTGTTTAACAGGCTTCCTGATTCTGATATACTTAGATGTGTGTGTGTGTGTGAGAGAGAGAGAGAGAGAGAGAGAGAGAGTTTTGAGTTTTGGCTTTCTCTAGTTGCTCTTCAAATTCTTTTTGGCCTGCTTAATTATACTTTTACACTTGACTTGCCAGCGTTTATGTTCCACATTCTCCACAGCAGGATTTTAATTCCAAGGATTAACCATTGTATTTTTGTCCTAAACTGTCTCTTTTAGTCTCTTGGGTAGCCATGCTGGCATTTTTTGATCCTCTTACTGTGTTTTGGTTGGTTGGTTGGTGCTTTTTTCTTTTTAATTGGATTATGCATTTAGTTTGAGTGTCTATTATGTAGGGGCAATGAAAAGTCCTGTGGCACGTTATAGACTAACAGATTTATTTGAGCATAAGCTTTTGTGGGCAAAGACCCACATTGTCTATAATGTGCCACGGGACTTCTTGTTGTTCTGGCAGATTCAGACTAACATGGCTACCCCTCTGATATTATGTAGGATTTTTTTTAAGTTTCCATGCAGTTTGCAGGCATTTCACTCTTCTGGCTGCTTCTTTTAATTTCCATTTAACCAGCTTCCTCATTTTTATGTAGTTCCCCTTTTTGAAATTAAATGCTACTATGGTGTGCTTCTTTGGTATTTTCCCTTTACAAGGATGCTAGTTCTTACCAAGCACCATTAGCTGTTACCACGTAAGAAAGAAATCTTGGAGTCACCACGGATAGTTCTCTGAAAACATCTGCTCAATGTGCAGTGGATGTCAATAAAAGCTAACATGATGTTAGGAAATTAGAAATTAAGAGAGAAAATATCATAATGCCACCATATACATCCATTACATACCTATACTGTGCATGCACTTCTGGACACCTCCTCTCAAAAAAAGACATTAAAATTGGAAAATTGCTATAGAGAAGGGCAACAAAATAATTAGAGATATGGAACAGATTCCATGAGGAGAGATTAAAAAGACCGGGGCAGTTCAACATAGAAAATAGTGACCTTACGGGGGAGATGACAGAGATCTACAAAGCCGCGATGTGGAGGAAATGCAGAGTGTTATTTCCCTTATCACATAACACAAGAACCAAGGGTCACCCAATAACATTAATAAACAATAGGTTTAAAACAAATATAAGGAGTTAAAGTTCAGTTCACATGTGGGGCTCATTCCCCGGGGATGTTTTGAAGGCCAAATCTAACCGGGTTCATAAAAGAATTAGATGAAATTCTGGAGGACAGCTCCATCAGTGGCTCAAAACGGTCAAGGAAGTAATCACATGTTCTAAGTATCCCTAAATCTCCAACCCCCAGAAACCAGACCCGGGCAATGGTAGGCAGATTAATTGATAAATTGTCTTGTTCAGTTCTGAAGCGTCTGGCACTGGCTGCTTTTGAAAGCAGGATTCTGGGTTAGATAGATCCAGTCTGGCCATTCTTATGTTGCAGGGTAGAGCCCAAGGACTGAACCTGGGAATCTTTTGATGACTATTAGCAGCTAGTTCAAATCACGGACAAGCCCTGACTTGTAACTGCCACCAGGTGGATTCAAAGCAGGGACCTCTGGAGCTTAGTGTAGGAGTCTCTACATCTTGAGCTAGCAGCTTAGGCTGTCAAGCTCATTCATTCTGAGCTCTTGCTGCAAGTGGTCTAGGTGCCATTCAGCTTCCACACAGATTCCTATCTACACACACAGACATTATATACTCACATAAACAGTGTACACAGGATCAACAAACAATAAGCTCCCATTCAATACCCCACATGGCTCCCTTTCATACCAATTTCTGGGGCCAACACCCCCACCTAGGGGTGCAGCGGCGATCTGGCTACTTCCCTCCAATTCAGTAATGTGACACCAATGTAGAACTAGCCCAAGAACAGGCCCACCGACAACATGCCTAGAAAAGGATCTGAACATCCTCAGGCACTTTGGTACGTTGTATCGCTGAGGAAAGGTATCTTTGTTACACGGATGACATTGGAAGCTTGGTAGCGTTTTGTATTTCAATAAACAATTAGGCTACGTCTAGACTGGCATGATTTTCCGCAAATGCTTTTAATGGAAAAGTTTTTCCGTTAAGAGCATTTGTGGAAAAGAGCGTCTAGATTGGCACGGATGCTTTTGCGCAAAAGCACTTTTTGCAGAAAAGCGTCCGTGCCGATCTAGACGTGGTTTTGCGCAAGAAAGACCATTTTCACCATCGGGGCTTTTTTGCGCAAAACTGTCCTGAGCTGTCTACACTGGCCCTCTTGCGCAAATACATTTGCGCAAGAGGGCTTTTTCCCGAACGGGAGCATCTTAGTATTTGCGGAAGAACACTGACAATCTTACATCAGCTCATCAGTGTTCTTGTGCAAATTCGAGTGGCCAGTGTAGACAGCTGGCAAGTTTTTCCGCAGTCTAGATGTAGCTCTTTAGTCCTTATAATAATGAATTTGGCTGTTGACTGGGGATCACATTGGCTGACTGAATGCATGGCAAAGCAGGGCACGGTTGGGGATGACCCCTTTTAAAATCACAACAACCTGCTGTTCAAGACAGACGGTTTCCATGGGTGGGAGTGCAACCAGCATAGCGGCTGGGAGCAAGACTTCTGGCTTGGATAGTATCAGAGGGGTAGCCGTGTTAGTCTATAAGGTGCCACAGGACTCCTCACCACTTTTGCAGATTCAGACTAACTGAAATGTTGGAGCATAAGCATGCATGCATCTGACGAAATGGGTCTTTGCCCATGAAAGTTTATGCTCCAATACTTCAGTTAGTCTATAAGGTGCCCCAGGATTCCTCGCTGCTCTGGCTTGGATAGAAAGACTCACACTAGTGAAGCTCAAGAGAATGTGCTAAACGAGCAGTGTGGAGAATGCACGTCATGTTTTCTAGACCTTTAATCAGCAGCCGTGTTAGTCAAGGATTGTTAGTCGCTAAGGTGCCACAGGACTAGTTGTTTTTAAAATTACAGACTAATATGGATTAACCTGCAAGAGCTAATAATGAAGTGCCTGGTGCTCTCTTTAATAATAGTGGGCATGAAACTTAGCTGGCAAGTTTTTCCGCAAAAGCAGCTGCTTTTGCGGAAAAACTTGCCGGCTGTCTACACTGGCCGCTTGAATTTGCGCAAGAACACTGACGATCTCATGTAAGATCGTCAGTGTTCTTGCGGAAATACTATGCTGCTCCCGTTCGGGCAAAAGCCCTCTTGCGCAAATGCTTTTGCGCAAGAGGGCCAGTGTAGACAGCTCAGGACTGTTTTGCGCAAAAAAGCCCCGATGGTGAAAATGGCGATTGGGACTTTCTTGCTCAAAACCGCGTCTTGATTGGCACGGACACTTTTCCACAAAAAGTGCTTTTGCGGAAAAGCGTCCGTGCCAATCTAGACGCTCTTTTCTGCAAATGCTTTTAATGGAAAACTTTTCCATTAAAAGCATTTGCGGAAAATCATGCCAGTCTAGACGTAGCCAGTGAGCAGAAGGTGAGTCCCCTAAGTCTACCCTTTGGTGTCAAAAAGACAGATTTGTAAATGATCAGGGAAGTGGCTAGCAGCCCAAAGACGGGACAAGTAAAGGAATTCGTGAGCCACAGAATCAACCTACTGGAGCTGCACAATGTATCACCTTGAACTTCTCAGCTGAAGACACTAAAGAACATCAAAATCCTTTTATTGTTCTGGCTACTACTGAGCATGTCCAGATTTGAAGCTCCACCCATTTTCTCACTTTTTTTACAGAGTCCGAGCCGACCCCTCTATGCTGCATGTTTAGATTTTCATTCCCTTTGAATTTTTGTCTCGCGTCTAAATCCTAACAGAGCCTTTTGAAAATAACTTTGTGTTTATTTATAATGCTTTGAATATTTAACTCAATTCATCTTTATTTATGATCTGTGACATGGGTCACCATGCACTTGAAGTTATTGCTGGCCATTGGTATCTGAAATGGAAATTCAGAATTGATTCCCTCCTTGGCTAGTCGGCTTTGAAGAAAGTCCTCTAAAATGCAAACAGTTTAACCTTTTGTATTTATTGGACTCGGTAATCTTGTCCCTATCGGCCCTAGATTCAGCTATTTTTATTTCACATATAAGCCAATATTTTCATTAAAACTGAGTTGCCTTTTGAAAACCGTCAGAGAATCTTATTTTCCTCCTTATTTAAGAAAAGTTAGAATTAAGAACAAGCAATTGATGTATGACAAAAAGATTCACTTCATGTCTTGCTAAAAGGCTATCTTGAATCCTTTACCTTTTACTTCTGTGATGTACCACCCTGCAGCATCATAATTCTGTACAAGTGCTGCTACCCATGTGGATGAAAAGGAAGACCAGGGTGCAAAAGGTTAATTAAAACACTCAAAGAAGAATAGGAAGGACAATTAGAATGCAACTCTCAGCAGCAGGACTACCTTTAGCTTTATAGGATATTTTACAGCTGGTCTTTGCTAAATGGAAAACGATTTTTATGTCACCATAAACTATATTTAATTGTCGTTTTTGCTGCAGAAGTGAGTGCATTTTTATCTTCTTTCCATGCCAAGTTTTGTCCCAAATATCTGAACTTGTTTCCTCCATTTCATGATTGTTTTGAGTCCAATCACTACAGAGACCTACAGAGACTTTGGGTTTGTGGGTGTGTACCTCCTGCTAAGAATATTCATCAAATTCTGAGTTCTTTCAGCCACAGGATCCTAAGCAGCTGTCACTGCTACATCTCTCGCCCTCTTATTTTCCTTTGCTTGCTCCACAGTGATGTGCTTTCAGGGCACGTCTACGCTACACATAAGATTGACGCTGCCACGGTCAACCTTCCGGGGTTCAATTTAGCAGGTGTAGTATAGACCCGCTAGATGGATCTCAAAGAGTGCTCCCGTTGGCACCAGTAGTCCTACTCCTTGCTCTCATCGACCTCTTGCTGTGTAAATGGGGATTTAGGATACATCGACTCTAGCTACGTAATTTATCTCACTTCAACCTTCCCATGCCGTGTAGACCAAGCCTCAGAGAGTCTGCAAGTTCTCTTGTTACAACACTGCTGGTACCTCCCATCCCTAAGGGTATGTCTACTCTGCACAGCTATTTTAGAATACTGGACATATCCCGGAATAGCTACCCTGTGTCTACACAAGCCACCTGTTATTTCAAAATATTTTTCAAGATAAGGAAAAAAAATTATTTCTTAAAATAAGGAATAAGGGATCTTTCGGAAAAGGCTTTATTTTCTGAAAAATCCCCGTCTGGACTGGCGCTTTTTCCGGCAAAGCTCCGAGCCGGAAAAAAGCGGCAGCCATGTTTATGCAAATGAAGCTGGGGGGATTTAAATCCCCGCTTCATTTGCAATTGTGAGGTGTCTAATTTGCATCCCTTTTACGGAAAAGGGATGCAGTCTAGACACAGCCAAGGAGACCAGTGCGGGAGGTCTATGTTGGATATTAGGAAAAACTATTTCCCTAGGGCTGTGTCCAGACTCAGGGTTTTTTTCGGGAAAAGTAGCCTTTTTCCGAAAAAACTTCACCTGCGTCTAGACTGCAGCCGCATTCTTTCGAAATTAAATCGAAAGAACACGGCTTTTCTTTCGACGGCGGTAAACCTCATTTCACGAGGAAGAACGCCTTCTTTCAAAAGTGCTTCTTTCGAAAGAAGGCGTTCTTGAATGTAAATAGGGCTTCTTCGAAAGAGAGCATCCAGACTCACTGGGTGCTTTCTTTCGAAAAAGCGGCTTGCTCTTTCGAAAGTTCCGCTTGCAGTCTATACGCTCTCTTTCGAAAGAGGCTTGCAGTCTAGACATAGCCTAGGAGAGTAAGGAAGCACTGGGATGGGTTCCCTAGGGAGGTGGTGGAATCTCCATTCCTAGAGGTTTTTAAGTCTCAGCTTGACAAAGCCCTGGCTGGGTTGATTTAGTTGGGATTGGTCCTGCCTTGGGCAGGGGGCTGGACTTGATGACTCCTGAGGTCTCTTCCAATCGTAGACGTCCATGATTCTATGACACCAGGAAAAGGTCTCTCAGCCACTAAAAAAGGAACATTCACTGGGTGTGTCCATAACCTGGAGGTCCCAGCTATGGGCCATGAGGCCATTGCATGTGCGCCTATATGGACTCATGACTGGATATTACAGAAGCTAGCATGCATCCAGGTTGCTTGAAGTGGGTTGTGCCCACGAAAGCTCATGATACTATTTATGTATTTTTGTTAGTCTCTAAAGAGTACATCTAGACTACAGGCTTTTGTCGACAGAGGCTTTGTTCTGTCGACAAAGCAAGCCGCTTTGTCGATATGAGAGTGTAGACGCAAAGGACAGTGTAGATGCAATAACACCTTCTGTAGACAGAACTCTGTCGACAAAAGGCATTATTTCTTGTAGAATGAGGTTTACCACCGTCGACAAAACTGTCAAGTTCTGTTGCCGTTATGTCGACAGAACTCAGCGGTAGTGTAGATGCAAGTATAGTAAACCCTGTAGTCTAGACACACCCTAAGGGACTACAGGGTCATTGTTGGTTTTTTTTTAGTTGTTCTAGGATGCCAACACCAGGGGTATGTCTAGACTACATGGCTCCGTCAATGGAGCCATGTAAAATAGTTTACTCGGCATAGTCAAAGAAGTGGGGATTTAAATAATCCCTGCTTCCTTAAAATAAAAATGGCTGCCGCGCTGTGCCGACGATCAGCTGATCCGGCACAGCGCGGCAGTCTAGGCTTCCCTTGTCAACCTCGCCGCGGGTAGGTTTGCGCAAAAAGAAAATGTTCACCCTTCTTGTTTTTGCGCAAAAACTCTTAGCACAAAAACGGAGCTGCAGAAAATATGCAAATGAGATTGCAACTCATGCAAATGAGTCCCTCATTAGCATATTTTTGCCAAGAAAACTTTTAGTGTAGACATAGCCTCAGTCATGGATTTACAAGTAGCCATTCTTCTACAAAGCAATGTCACTAAACCAATTACAGAGAGACTCTGCAGAACTGGAATTTATCTACAGATTTGACACCGTTTCCCTGGGCCTAAATGAAGACATTAAACTGGTTGGCATGTTACAGAGCCAATTTCTCCTGCCATTAACATCTGCATTTCTACACTGAAAGCTATGTATGAGACACATCCAGCCCTCTTAATTAGCCACATTAACACGGGTGCTACAGTTGACAGCTACTTCTTTAGTTGTTCTATATATCTCTTGGTATCTGTTAGTTCCACTCTAACTCATCTGATGAAGTGAGTTTTGCCCATGAAAGCTTATGAGCCTATATTTTTGGTTATATAGTCTCTAAGGTGCCACAGGACCACTCCTTTTCAAAGTTACAGACTAACACGGCTACGCCTCTGAGATTTTTCATCATGCTGTATGTGAAATGCTTGGCCTGTCTACTTCTTTCTAGCTACTACTTTTCTATTACAAAGGCTAGGATGGATAGAAAGAGATCTAAGAACTTTGGCCTTTAGTTAATAAACAATGCGCAGTAGAGGTGATCTGACCACAAGAGAAGCACTGAAGAAAAGAAGCAAAAGCCTAGAAAGCAGCAAGAAATACCATGAAACATAACTGCCTCTGTGGAGTATCAAAATGCACTCCTCCCTACTTTGTTAGTTTTGTTTCGTTTGTATGAAAATGCTCGTAATTAGCAAGATTTCCATAAATTAGGTGGTATCATGCTAGCAAAATGCTATGGTTCTTGCACAAATCAAAGGGCTTATGTCTATAAAGTCTCAAATCATCTTGAAATTTAATTATCAAAATTTATTGTTCACTTTCTATTTGTGGTTATTTTTCTTTCTCAGTAGATGCCCCGAGACAAGAAATAATTGCCATGAAAAGCAAACATGGCTCCCTAAGGTAACCAGCAACAGGGTTATTTATCGGCTAATAGGGTAGCTCGCTGTTTGATATCATGCAAATTCCTCATCATTATGGAGATTTAATTTAGACCTTTCATTTCTTTTTCACTTTTCTCAAACGTCTTGCAGTTGCTGAGAGTTATCCGTTAGCTCCAGAATTGTAATTCTGATTTTGGACCTGCAGCATTGTCATGAAAATACCTGCCGCTTCATGCTATGAAGGACCTAATGCGGCACAGTCTTCCCGCCACTGCAAAGCAATATAAAGAAATTGAGTTTTAATAGCAGGCATAATAATGTGCGAACACTTTAGCTTGTTCCTCAGTGGGAGAGCCGGGAAGAAGGATAAATGAGAAGATGTTCTGATGTCCGATTCTAAGAGTCTGAAGTCCCCGCCCCCCGTGGATTGCTAACCGCCCATCCTGTGGAGAAGTTGTCAAATGAAGGGCCCCTCCTCGTGGGTGGCATTAAAAGATTCCAAGCACGGTTTTCCCAACAGTCAGCTTGTTACACTTAACAACCTAAGCAAATTCCCATGTGGATAACTATACTATAACGAAATGTCTCTGCTCCGTTTACTGTCTGAAGCCACAGTCCTGTAAAGCCATCAAAGAAGACAGCTCCCATCCCCTGGAGCCAATGAATGAATGATTGTATGTTTGGGCCAGCTGAAAGCAATTGCACTGGTTGCTCCTGGGGAATACGAATCAGATAAAGCCATAGGACTCGACTTGCGCTGTGAAACGAAACGGGACCTTTCTCCTAAGACTTTGGTCTCATGCTGCCACACTTACTTCACTTGCATCTCTACAAAGGATCTCATGGGATGCAACGAGGGGACCCATGTGAGGCGGTGTGTTTCTTGTGATTCAAGGACCCTGCAGAACTCTGGGAACTCTGCAGAACTTTGAGGACACTGCAGAACTTTGGGCTCTGGATTGAGCTTTTCTGGTGTGTCAGTTTGGGAGAATTTTAGCTCATGCAATCCCACTCATGGCTCATGCTCTGGTTAAAATACACCTGCAGTGAAGGGAATCTCACATGGAAGCGAAGGGATCCCGGCCTCTGAATTAAAAGAGCTTTGTCTCAATCTCTCTCGCAGACGTCCCCACCTCTGCTATTATCTGGAATTTCCCCAGATCTCATCTGGCTGATATCTTAATACAGTATTGGTAGTTCTGTGCACACACTGGGGAGAAAAATAGACTCATAGAACACTAGAACTGGAAGGGACCTCGAGAGGGCATCAAGTCTAGTCCCCTGCCCTCACGCCAGGACCCAGCACCATCTAGATCGGGATGGCCAATCTGTTACAGGCAAAGAGACAGAATAGTGGTGGACATAGCGCAAAGAGCCAAGGGAAAAAAGTTGTCAAGCAAAAAAAAAGGGGGGGGGGAACACTGTCCCTTTAAATGAAAACTCCGGTTTGGCTTTTTGGCCACATCAGGCTCCCATTGACCAACGCCATCTTGCTTCGCTGCACCAGACGGCTCCCCTGCATCTGGTGAACATGGAGAACAGGGGGCCGGGGACCCTTTGTAGGGCCTCAGGGGCGGCTTAGCAAGCCACGGGGTATGCTTCATGAGCCACACTTTCTGCGGTTAGAATCGCATGCTGCTCGTGAGCCACGGGTTGGTCACCCCTGATCTAGATCATCCCTGACAGGCGTCTGTCCAACCTGCTCTTAAATATCTCCAGTGATGGAGATTCCACAACCTCTCTAGGCAATATATTCCAGTGTTTAACCACCGTGAAAGGAAGTTTTCCCTAAAATCCAACAGAAACCTCCCTTGATCCAATTTAAGTCCACTGCTGCTTGTCCTTGTCATGAATGGGAGCTGCAAAGGAGAGCCTAACTTACCTGGAGAGCCAGGAAAAGATTAAGCTAACTGAAGCTATTCTGCACCTGAGGGAGGGGGCTTTGGGCATTGAGCCAATGAAATGCAGCTAAAGAATTTCAAAGGGGGGGAAGCTGTCTCCTTTGTTTGAGAGAGAGAGGAATCTTCTCCAGGCATGGAAGGAAGAAATGAACTTCCCCAAAACAGATCCCCTGGATTCCTCAGAATGTATGAGTAGGAAAACGTTTAGGTATTCCATCAGGTTTATTGGTTTCCATGTTTAGAATTTGGAAGTTATGTCTGAGCTGGTTAATTGTCTTTTGTTTTTCTCTCTTGTAACCAAGAGTTAATCCCAAGAAGAATCCCTGAGTTTTGTTTCAATTCATGGCTTTTTAATACCTAGTCCTTTGCTATGCTTGCAACGATAGTTTTGTTTTAATAATAAAAGTGTTTTCTTTTTGTTGTTGTTCCATTAAACAGAATTGGTTGATCTTTTGTGTCCTTAAACTTAAGTGCCTGGCTGCAGACATGTTACCAGAAAAAGAGCACAGGTTCCTTGTTCTCTGTGAGAGTATGCTTGTTTGTTTTTCCAACTGTGTGAGGAAAGGAGTTTGGGGAGTTTTGCCCTCAGAGAAGAGATTGCCAAGTGATTTCTTCCCTGGAAAAAGATTTGGACACTCGGTGGTGACAATACCAAATGGATTTCAGGGGAAACTGGAATAAGAAAAACTTTTCTTTGTTTCTCGGAACTGCACAGACAGGATCTGACAGTGTTTTTATTTTACTAGCCAGTCCCCATTATCTACACTCCAAGTACCAAGTTGGGGAAGTGAGCCATGACTGTCCTATCCTCAGAGGCCAAGGAGAACAATTTTTCTCTCCCCTCCTTGTAACACCCTTTTAGGTATTTCAAAAATGCTGCCATGTCCTCTCTCAGTCTTCCATAGGTTGTGTTGTGGAATCTCCATCACTGGAAATATTTATGAGCGGGTTAGACAGACACCTGTCAGGGGTGGTCTAGATGATGCTGGGTCCTACTATGAGGGCAGGGGACTGGACTCAATGACTTCTTGAGGTCCCTTCTGGTTGTAGTGTTCTGTGAGTCTATGATCAATATTCTTTTAACATGAGGCATGTGCAAGGTAGATATGTCGACCTGCGAGAGTGGTTTGAAACCTCAGGACTGTGTCAGGGGTCCCTCTGATTGGGATGGGCCACCCCAGAATGTGTGTTGTAAAGTCAAAGGATGGAGGCACACCACTAGGGGACGAAGTGTGATCTGAAACCTGGAAGAGGTATAGTCTGGGATTGCAAAAGTTCCTAAAAAAGGGTATGTTCCGAGCCCAAGGACTGGCCGGGATTCTGAAAGGATGGGGGGAAGAGCACACTGCATCAGTCTCCATGGCTTAGAAAAAGGAAGGGGGATATGAAAAAAAAACTTTCCAGGGCTTGAGGTGTTATTCCCAGGGGTTCATTGTAAAAAATAAGATAAAAAACACTGGGACTTTTCAGTTTAGAAAAGAGAAGACTAGGGGGGTATATGATAGAGGTCTATAAAATCATGACAGATATGGAGACAGTGAATAAGGAACAGTTATCTACTTGTTCCCATAAGAACTAGGGGTCACCAAATGAAATTAACTGGTAGCAATTTTAAAACAAACAAAAGGACATTTTTCTTCACACAGCGCACAGTCAACTTGTGGAACTCCTTGCCAAGGGATGTTGTGAAGACTAGGACTTTAGCAGGGTTCCAGAAAAACTAGATAAATATTGATGGACCTAACCTCCATGAATTTATTAGCCAGGATGGGTAGGGATGGTGTCCTTAGCATCTCTTTGTCAGGAGAGAGGTCACTTGATGATTCCCTGTTCTGTTCACTGCCTCTGGGGCATCTGGCATTGGCCACTGTTGGCAGACAGGATCCTGGTGGGTATTCTTTCAAGGCTGCTGCAGAAATCCCCATAGCTCTACTCCAGACTGAATTAACAAATGTACAGAAGAACATGACATCAGAATGGCCACACTTAGGCTATGTCTAGACTGCAAACCTCTTTCGAAAGAGCCTCTTTCGAAAGAGAGCGTCTAGACTGCACGCGGAACTTTCGAAAGAGCAAGCCGCTTTTTCGAAAGAAAGCACCCAGTGAGTCTGGATGCTCTCTTTCGAAGAAGCCCTATTTACATTCAAGAACGCCTTCTTTCGAAAGAAGCACTTTCGAAAGAAGGCGTTCTTCCTCGTGAAATGAGGTTTACCGCCGTCAAAAGAAAAGCCGCGTTCTTTCGATTTAATTTCGAAAGAACGTGGCTGCAGTCTAGACGCAGGTGACGTTTTTTCGGAAAATGGCTACTTTTCCCGAAAGAACCCCTGAGTCTGGACACAGCCCTAGATAGACCTTTGGTCTGACCTAGTGTGGCCATTCTGATGTTATATTCTTCTGTAAGTTTGTTAATTCAGTCTGGAGTAGAGCTATGGGGATTTCTGCAGCGACCTTCAAGGAACACCCGCTTTGCACCTTGGGGCAGCCCTGCCGCTGCTCCCTTGTGACAGTGCCTCCGAGAGGGAAATGTCCATAGAAGAAACTTGTTGGCAAGAGCAAGTACCTGAGACCAGACGGTAGGAGGCCTGGGGTGGTGGTGCACTCCCAGGGAAAGGTCTGAGAGGTGCTATTCCCAGGTCCCTTTTCCAAGGTCAAGCTGCCCGTGCGGTTGATAAAATCATTTCCAGCCATGGGACCGGGATGAGCGGCTGACACAAGCGGCACAGGCTCCTCGTCAGCCATGTCCTCGCCGCCGCGCAGATGCTCAGGCCATATTGTGGCTGATGCCGCTTGCCGTTCTGATATTGTATCCTAATGAAGCATATAATGTGCCAATTTACAGCGTGGGCTGACGTCTTCATAAGGAGCGGCACAGCGATTGCCGACATGGTGAGATTCTTGTGCTGGCTCTCCTCAGAGAGCCTAGTTTCTGTTCCAACTACTAGCTGGCCCCGCAGTGACCCGTATAGACTCATAGACTTTAAGGTCAGAAGGGACCATTATGATCATCTAGTCTGACCCCCTGCACAGTGCAGGCCACAGAATCTCACCCACCCCTCCTAGAATAATCCTCTCACCTAGATCTCAGATATTGAAGCCTTCAAATACTTTGAAGGCCCCAAGATGCAGAGAATCCTCCAGCTGTGATCTGTGCCCCATGCTACAGAGGAAGGCGAAAAACCTCCAGGGCCTCTGCCAATCTACCCTGGAGGAAAATTCCTTCCTGTCCCCAAATATGGCGATCAGCTAAACCCTGAGCATGTGGGAGAACGGACACCGTGCGGCAGTCGCGCTGAAGTAGAATCAGCTGAGTAAAAGACATTCCCCCGGAGCTGGGAAGGCTGGACTGTCATCTTCTAAGCCTCTCTGCATCTCATTCTTCTCTCAGGCTACGTCTAGACTGCATCCCTCTGCCGACAGAGAATGCAAATCAAGCACGTCGAAAGTGCTAATGAAGCGGGGATTTAAATATCCTGTGCTTCATTAGCATAAACATGGCTGCCGCTTTTTTCCGAAACTGAGGTTTTTAAAAAAAACGGCAGTCTGGACACGAATCTGTTGAAAAGAAAGCCGTTTTCGACAGATCTTGTATTCCTCAAAAAATGAGGTTTACAGGGATCTGTCGAAAAAGACTTTATTTTTCAAAACAGCCGCGTCTAGACTGCCATTTTTGTTGTTTGTTTTTCAAAATAGGGCTGTTTTGAAAAAAAGTGGCAGCCATGTTTATGCTAATGAAGCATGGGAGTTTTAAATCCCATGCTTCATTAGCAATTTTGACGTGCCTAATCTACATCTCTCTATCAACAGAGAGGTGTAGTCTAGACGTAGCCTCATTTACCCCAGCAGAGTGACTCCTGTTTTGCCCCAGGGTATTTGGAGGTGAATCAGACCTGAAGTGGAGTATCTAATCCGTTCTACTGAGGGCAGGTCAATGGCTTTCTTCAGTAAGTTGTCCCTGTTATTCACAGAATTCATTATTATTCCAGTTTCCCTCAGAGCTAGATTAAGTTTGCCTTTTTTTGGCTGAAGGTCACTTTACCACTGAGAGGGCGAGAAAAGTGGTCTATTTGTTCACGTCAAGAACTGGAGGTCAGAACACTTGGGTTCTCTTTCCAGCTGACACAGAAAAGTGCCGTGACGTGCCCTGCACAAGGTCATTTAGACCTGGTGTTCCGACAACCCACATCTCCCATTGATCCCAGAGAAAGCAGCGGGCGTTCGACACTTATGATAAACAGAACCTTGTTCTGTGACTCCATTCATCCCTCTGAGAACGGTTGCTGGGCTACCCCAGCAAGAATCCTGGCTTTTCTTATGCTTTGTAAAGTCGAGATCTCCAAGCAAAAAGGGGGCATAAAAGTGCCCATCTGTGTTCAGAAGTCTATTCTGACACATTAGAAAAGCCTTGTTATACAACCTTGTTACCGGTCCTTCATTTACATGACTATGACTCGCGTCTCCTGTCACAGCCATGTGTGCACAATGGGGAGAGACACGGTAGCTAAACTTCTCGCTCACAAAGGCTGGTAAGTGTTTTCTGATCTTGATTGAATATTCATGTCGATTGCGGGTGAATATATTGGCTCCATGTGTGTAACTCCTAGGAGATCAGGAAGACAATGCAAAGATGATTCACTTTGACACAACTGGAAGTATTCTATGGGTACCTCTCAAGCCTGACTCTTTCCTAACACAAAAACAATTCATATTTTTGACATTACTATCAGCTGGGAGGGAAATAAACTTGTGTCTGAGGATAAACAGCTCGATGCGCCTATAATTTCTTTTAGACACATTGGTTCCATGCTTTTAACATAAATGTACTTGTATTTCCATGTGGCGAATACAGAAGAGAACTGGAAGTTATGTTCTCTCAGGTCTTACAACGCTGCTGTTGCAAATGACACAAGCGAGGCTTACATTTTAGATGTTTGTCAGGCTCCTGTGTGTCTCGTGGCCTCCCCACTGTTCACTATTCTAATCAGAATTGCAATGATGCTTTTAAACAATTTTACAACATAAGCATTGTTTTTCTAAAGTGGTTGTCGAAGTTCTTCTGAACTTAATGTAGATCAGACCCATAAAGTCATAGGCTATGTTTGCACTAAAGAGTTTTTCCGGGATACCTCCGGTATCCCGGAAAAAACTGCCGCATCCAGGGAATGCGTCCACTTTTTCGGAACAGTTTCCATGTAGATGGGCCAAATGTACAGAAAAAGGCACAGAAAAAGGTACATAAATTGCCCTAGGATAGCCCTACCAGATAGCACCTTATTTTCTAGTCCAGTATCTCATTTCCAGCAGCGGCCAATGCCGGATCCTACCAGAGGAAGGTGAAAGAAAAGCCATAGTGCAAAATTATAGAGTAATCTGGTCATAAGGGAAGTTTCTTCCTCGTTCCAGTCCATTGACGCTTGAGTGAACAATGTGACCTCAAGAAAGTCCCCATAGAGAGACCCTGTAAAAACCTCAAATAAATCTCAAAGAGCACAATGCTAAGGACTAGTCCATGCATGAGAGATTCTTGGAGCTGTCCTGCTCCATTTTATTATTCACTGATGGCTCTTTAGGTCACACCGTTGAGTCCATGCCCAGCAGGGCCGGCCTTACCATGAGGAGAACTGAGGCGGCCGCCTCAGGTGCCAGACTGTGGGGGGAGGGGAGGGCGCCACTAGGACCCAGAGTGTAGAAAATTGTGTCTGCTGCTGGTGCAGGTGTATTCTCTCTGCTCTAGATGCACAGAGGTGGTGCAGTGCCAGGAGAGAAGCAGAACAGGAAGAAGGCAGAGTTGAGACCTTTCAAAGTTTTGGCCCAAGCGAGGGGCCATGGGGGCATCATTTGAGCTCCCCGCCTCAGGTGCCAAAATGTCGTGGGCTGGCCCTGATGCCCACTGAAGTCCCTTTCATTCCAATGGCCATTCGATTGGGCCCCAAGGAAGCATTCACAGGAGTAGAGACCATCTTACTTAAAACCAACTAGACCAACTAGACCATGATTATTTCTAATTCCAGTGAAGTGATAGGAACTAATCGCTGGCACAGTTGCTCTGACCAGTAGAGGCACCAAACACATCTGAAATCGAGAACCTCTCTTGATTGTTTGGAAAATTAAAAACTAGCCTAGTGATTCCTTTAAAAAATAAATGTTTTCTCGAGCTCTAAAATGTCCTGCTCCGCTAACAGAAACTGGTGCCAGCACTTCCATTAACAAGGGCATCATAAACAGTCTTCTGTTTGATGAAGGTTTCTTTTCAGCAAGTCAGAAGCCGAGCCCCCGGGTCAGCCTTTTGGATAACGCTAACACTAGTCACATCCTCCTTTGCACCTTCCAAGTGATTAATGCTCAGAATATCCCTGTGATGTAAGTCGTAAGAGCTTCATTTTATGGATGAGGAAAAGGAGGCAGGGAGGTTAATTGTCCTGGCCACAGATATACAGGGCTGGTCTACGCTGAAAAGTTAGGTCAACTCAGCTTCATCATTCAGGGGTATGAAAAATCCACTCCCGACTGAGAGTTAATGTACCAGCGGTAGGTTGATGGAAGAATTCTTCTGCTGACCCAGCTACTGTCTCCTGAGAAGATGGCTCAACTACATTGATGGTACATCTATGGCTATGTCAAGCACTAGAGAGGGGTGTTTCCCGCTTATTAGCTGGAATATCTTCTCATCCTGGCATGCTTGGGTCCTGATCATTACGTAAGAACATAAGAACATAAGAACGGCCGTACTGGGTCAGACCAAAGGTCCATCTAGCCCAGTAGCTTGTCTGCTGACAGTGGTCAGCACCAGGTGCCCCAGAGAGGGTGGACCGAAGACAATGATCAAGCGATTTGTCTCCTGCCATCCCTCTCCAGCCTCTGACAAACAGAGGCCAGGGACACCAATTCTATCTTGCGAACAGGAACAGCTAACAGGGAGTTTGGAGAGGGAGTTCTCCAGGTAAAAGAGGAGTAAAAACTAGACCCTTGTGGTAAGTGGCTGTCTGGAGTGTGTGTTTGTGTGTGGGGGAGTTACTTGCTGTGTGCTGAGCTTGTGTTTGTCTGGTTGGTTGGTTTGTTTGAAGGAGCTTCTAAAAGGTTTGAAATCTAGAAGCCTCTGTTAATGGGCTGAGCCTCAGTCAGGGGGAGGGACTACCAGAGCTATAAAAGCCTGTGACTCAGCGACCAGGGAGCTTGCGACCAGGAACAGCTAACAGGGAGTTTGGAGAGGGAGTTCTCCAGGTAAAAGAGGAGTAAAAACGGGACTCATTATGAGGCTGGGGGCAATGAGAGCAAGCTGGAGAACTAAGACTATTTTTAAAACCGCTGTAAAACTCTCCTGAAAGACTTTTCCTCTGACATTTGTGCGATACAAGAGGAGGGTCTGTTGGGATCATGCATCTCCCACAGAACCCCCTGGATCCAGCATGCTCATATGGGGGCATTAAGATCAAAGCTGCCCCTTCCAGTGCCTTCACCTCACACCTGCCCCACATAGCCTTTCCCTCTCCGTCCCACCCTCCTTTCCTTCCCATTTAACCTCTCCCTCCTGGCCAAATCCACAACAAAGAAAACAACTTGGGAAAGTCACATGACATTTGCTGCCCTCGCATGTTCACTTGGCTTGTGTCCCCTCTCCCTCCCATCACCCTGTGCCTGTCCTATCCATGGAGACAGTGTTGGATCCGGACAGACGCGGGAGGCCAAGGAGACGCCAGCTGTCTCTTCTCTGGCATTTGAGTGCAAGCTGCTTGAGGCAGGAAGGGCTAGATTCACCAAGAAACTTCGGTGTGGCAAATCTGAGCATCGCAGCAGCCAGCGTTTCGGCCCCTGGGAATCTGGGTCCCTGTCCCATGAATGGGGAGAGATGTCATAGGATAGGGTGCACACAAGCCAGCCGGCTAAATGGGAAACTAGCCAATGGGAGAGAAGAGCCTGTTAAGCCCCGCCCCTCTCAGGAAGTTCGGTGCCTACATCGAGGCCATGGGGAGGCATCTCCCTGTGCTTGTGAGTCTCAGCTGCAAACCCTCTCCAGAGGTCAGGGAAGGACGCTGATCTAGCAAGGATGGAAGGAGGAGGCAGATGATTTCCCTTGTAATATGTAGCCCAGTGGTTAGGGACTTCCAGTTCCAGCTTTCCCTCTGAGTGGGAGACGGATCTGCCACCTCCCAGGTGAGTTCCCTAACCACTGGGCTAAAAGGGACATCCTTCCCCCGGCCTCAGCCATTTTGCATAAACTTGCCTACAGGGGCTTGAGCCAATGAATCAGCTCTGAGCTCACTTCCTGGGTTGGGCCCAGCAGGGGAGTGGGCAGAGGAGAGTCTGGTTTGTGCCCCGCTCTGGGTTTCAGGGGTTCGGGTACCTGCCCTGGGGCTGCAGGGTGCATACATAGAGGTGGAAACATGGGCCGTAGGGCACTTTCACAGCAAAAATGTAGACATCCAGTGAATGGCGGCATAAGAACATAACATAAGAACAGCCGTACTGGGTCAGACCAAAGGTCCATCTAGCCCAGTAGCCTGTCTGCCCACAGTGGCCAGCACCAGGTGCCCCAGAGAGGGTGGACCAAAGACAATGATCAAGCAATTTGTCTCCTGCCACCCTTCTCCAGCCTCTGACAAACAGAGGCCAGGGACACCAATTCTATCCGCTGGCTAATAGCCTTTTATGGACCTAATCTCCAGGAAATTATCTAGCTTCTCTTTAAACTCTATTATAGTCCTAGCCTTCACAGCCTCCTCTGGCAAGGAGTTCCACAGGTTGACTACACGCTGTGTGAAGAAGAACTTTCGCTTATTAGTTTTAAACCTGCTACCCATTAACTTCATTTGGTGTCCTCTAGTTCTTCTAGAGGCAGTTGAGCGGTAGGGTTCTGAGAGTCCCCAGGGGGCCTGATTCTGGGATGTGGGTGCCCAATGAGGCAGTTAGGTGCCAAGTCCTTTTGCGGCTCTTGCCTGAGGGGTCTTTTTGTTTGTGTCTGTAGAGCGTCTGGCACCGTGTGGGCCTGCACCACAAGGGCTCCGAAGACCAATGGTGAGAGGAATAATAAATAAATAATACTCCATCGACCCTCTCTGAGCCCCTCACAGGAACAGGCCCAGAGAGCCCCAGGCCCAAAGGACCCACCGTCTAGTCCGACTTCCTGTATCGCACAGGCCAGAGGCCTGCCTGAAAGAACGTCAAGAGACAATCCTTTAGAAAAACATCCCAGTGGGATTCAAAACCGGTCAGTGAAGGAGAATCCCCCACAATTCTTGCCAAGTGATTCCAGTTGGTTTAATTATTCTCGTTATTAACGATTTGTATCGGTGTTCCTGTCTCGTGTTACCTAGCGTCAGCTGCCCGCCATTGGGTCGTGTTACACCCGTGCTCTGCTTGGCCGAAGCGACATTATTACAGCTACAGGGCGGTCGTTGGTATCGTTAGTAAAAGTCTCACGATGAGGTCACGGGCAATAGACAGAAATTCACGGCCCGTGACCTGTCCAGGCGCTTTACAAGAAATACCCCTGACGAAATCGGGGAGTTCCTCTGGGGTGCTGCCCTGGGAGACCCTTGGAGTCAGACCCACTGGCTGCTGCTTGGGCTATCCATGAGGGGCGGCAGTCAGGGGCCACTGAGCCGTGGCTGGTGTGGCTCTCCCCACGGCTGATGCTCAGGGCCTTTGCTCAGTTGGTCTCTGGGGCCGGCCACACCAGCCGCCAGCCAAGCAGGGGTCGGGGTAGCTCACTGCAGTCACTCAGCAATGGCCAGTAGAACTGGCCCCAGGTAAGTGGCGGTAGGGCCACTCCAGGGGCAGCCAGTGTGGCTGTCCCTCAAGCCATCTCAGAAGTTGGTCCCGGGGCCAACTGCTTGGGCCACCCTGGCCACTGCAAATATCCCGGAGGTCGTGGGAAGTCGTAATTCCCACAACCTGTGAGACACACACACAGCCTTGCCATTAGTCCACGTTTGTTCCTCATGGAAGCACTGGGCACCCCTTCAGCTTCTCTTCCGTAAGCTAAATCCCCTCCCCACCTCATGTCAACCAGCTCCAGAGGCAGGGCTGCCTGGCAGTTAAGGCACTGGCCCAGGGCACAGAAGAGTGGGATTCATGTGCTGGCTGTCCTACCATGTCTCTTTGTAACTCTGGGCAAGTCACTTAGGCCTTCTCTGCCCGACACCGGTCTGTGGACAAAAGTCAGCTTTGCTCAACGAGGCAGGTGGGGTGCACACACTACAATGTTCTGCCCTGCTCGGCTGACATCATAAAACCACCTGGAGAGGCATCGGGCTCATGGAGGTGTCGTTAGGGTTCTTAACGGGCCCTGAAAAGGGGGAAATAGAGGCAGGAGGCTGTAGCGTGACCTTTGGGGACACTCAGGACGTGGCTGCCCATGTGACAAGGCTCTTCTTGAGATGTAATGTTCACCGCAGGAACCGTGTTCTGACAAAGTCCTTCTAGTTTTAGCATTTAGTATGTGTATGTGCACCCCATGGCTGCTTGCCATGGTGCTCTGTCCATCTCTGGTGGCAGCAGGCCCAGCTAGAGATCGATGAATAGAAGCACAGACAGACGGGGTCAGACCAAAGGTCCATCTAGCCCAGGATCCTGTCTGCCGACAGTGGCCAATGGCAGGTGCCCCACACAACAGAGAATCATCAGGTGATCCCTTCACTGTCTTCCATTTCCAGCCTCTGACAAACAGAGGCTAGAGACACCATTCCTATCCGTCCTGGCAAATGGCCATAGATGGACCTAACCTCCAGGAATTCACCTAGCTCTTTTTTGAACCCTGGTCTTCACAACATCCTCTGGCAAGGAGTTCCACAGGCCAACCATGTGCTGTGTGAAGAAAAACTTCCTTTTCTTTGTTTTAAGCTACCCATTACTTTCACTTGGTGACCTCTAGTTCTGATGTTATGGAAATAACTTTTCCTTATACACTTTTTCAACACCACTCATGATTTTATAGACTTCTATCATATCCGCCCTTAATCTCCTCTTTTCTAAGATGAAAAGTCCCAGTCTCTTTAATCTCTCTTCATATGGCACCTGTTCCAAACCTATAATCATTTTTGTTACCCTTTTCCAATGCCAAGAAACTCATGTTCCTCTATGTGTCTGACAATTGTATTCGTTACTATAGTTTCAACTAATTTGTCTACATGAGTTTGCCACAGTCTTGGTTTGAAACATGGTGGCATTCCTGCTGCCTCTCCAGGAATTCCATGATACTCTGATCCAGATCATCAGCTTTGCAAACCAGTGTCGTTCCATTCAGGTCCATCAAAGAGCTGGCCTTGTACCAGTAGAATCATAGAATCATAGAGCTGGAAGAGACCTCAGGAGTCATCAAGTCCAGCCCCCTCCTAAAAGCAGGACCAATCCCAACTCAATCATCCCAGCCAGGGCTTTGTCAAGCCAGGACTTAAAAACCTCTAGGGATGGAGATTCCACCCCCTCCCCAGGGAACCCAACCCAGTGCTCCCCCACCCGCCTAGTGAAATAGTTTTTCCTAATATCCAACTTGGACTTCCCCACTGCAACTTGAGCCCACTGCTCCTTGTTCTACCATCTGTCACTACTGAGAACAGCCTCTCTCCATCCTCTTTGGAACCCCCCTTCAGGAAGCTGAAGGCTGCTCTCAAATCCCCCCTCGCTCTGCTCTTCTGCAGACTAAACAAACCCAAATCCCACAGCTTCTCCTCGTGGATCATGTGCTCCAACCCCCTCATCATTTTGGTTGCCCTCCACTGGACCCTCTCCAATGTGTCCACATCTTTTCTGTAATGGGGGGCCCAGAACTGGACACAATACTCCAAATGCGGCCTCCCCAGAGCTGAATAAAGGGGAATAATGACATCTCTGGATCTGCTGGCAATGCTCCTCCTAATGCACCCTAATATGCCATTAGCCCTCTTGGCTACAAGCGCACACTGTTGACTCCTATCCAGCTTCTCATCCACTGTAATCCCCAGCTCCTTTTCTGCCGAATTACTACTTAGCCAGTCGGTCCCCAGCCTGTAACAATGCTCGGGATTAAACAGTAGTTGAGCTGTAGGATGACATGCTAGGGCCAGGTTCCTAATGAAGTTAGAGGAGACCCAAATAGAAGGGGCAGGTCCTCCCTGGAGTTCAAAGATAGGCAAGGACATTTCTTGAGCCTGTTCTCTCTATACAGTGCGACTTCTGCAATCTTAGCCCAGTGAGAGACTTTTCTCCCTGTGCCAATGATACTCTTACAGGGATTCCAATGTGCAGTGACCTAAGATGCTGATGGAAGCCCCGAAATAAATTAATTGCATACTACCTGACCTGCCCAGTGCGTGTCAGCCACCCCAAGGTCAGAACTCCCCTGTATTTTCAAGACATAGTCATCATCTGAGAAAGATGACGCTGTTTTTCTCACTAATTGTCCTCCATAAAGAACTTTCATTAGGTTTAATTTCTTTAATGCATTTCTCTGACCCTGCTGATTTGGACAGTGACACTTGGCCCTGTGTCAGAATGTATTAGAAGGCCGCTGCTGCGTAGCCGCTGCCTGAAAAATATCCCCCGCTCCCTAGGGAACCCATTCCAGGGCTTTCCCACCCTCCTAGGGAAATCGTTTTTCCTAATATCCAACCTAGACCTCCCCCACTGCAACTTGAGAAAATTGCTCCTCGTTCTGCCATCCCTCACTAATGAGAACAGCCTCTCTCCATCCTCCTTGGAACCTCCCTTCCGGGAGTTGGAGGCTGCTCTCAAATCCTCCCTCGCTCTTCTCTTCTGCAGACTAAACAAACCCAAATCCCTCAGCTTCTCCTCGTGGGTCATGTGCTCCAGCCCCCTCCCTCATCATTTTGGTTGCCCTCCCCTGAACTTTCTCTAGTGTGTCCACATCCCTTCTGTAATGGGGTCAGAATTAGACACAATACTCCAGATGTGGCCTCACCAATGCCGAATAAAGGCAGTGTGCACCTTACAGCAGTGTGCACTGCTATCTGCTCTCTGTGCCATGAATAGGCTGCAGATTGTGTGACCATTCTCAAACAATGGATCTCAAAGTCACCCTGTGGTTTCTGGCCAATTCCACCAGACAAATACACAAGAAAGGGTTGGAAATGAACTTCATTTACAAGTTTGATTCCTATCAAACTACCGCCCACATCCTCACGAGGCATAGGACTATCGGTTCCAATGGGGCACTCTTTGAGTTAAATCTAGCAGGTCTATACTACACCCACTAAATCGAATCCCAGAGGATTGGTCCTGCCTTCGGCAGAGGGCTGGACTTGATGAACTTGTGAGATCTCTTCCAGCTCTAGGATTCTATGCCCTAAAGAATCAAATACAAAAGGAAACTAAATAGACATTATTATTATTTGTAGATCTCATGATGTTGGAAGCCTGTCTCGTGACTTTTGAGCTCTCAGATTGGCAACGTTTTAAATGTTCCGCCAAAGCACGGCTGAATCTGACCTGTGCACACTGCCCCAGTAGGAGACTGAAGGGCATCTCCCTGGGGCGACCTCAGTGGATTTTGGAGTTCGCCTTTAGGAGAATGGAAAGGTGGCACAGCAAAGCACTCAGAAGTCAGGCAAGGCCAAAGGGAAGGTTGCAGATGCCCCCGGGGTGTGATCTGGATCATGGGAGCAAGGGGATGTGATTGGGATTGGTACCCACTGATTTCAAGCTTTACTATGACACATGCAATGTACTGAGGCTGATGATTCCTGCAGTAGCAGCTGCCACGCAGGGCATGACCGGAAATACCTTAAGTAATGCAACAGTTAATCCCTGCAGATTAACACCATGAGAGAGTATCAACAGTCAGAGCTATTCCTGTCCAAGCCATATTCTAATTCAAAGCCCACTGGGTACAAGAGGGGTATAGTAGACCAATAAATGTAACACATTTGAGCGTAACCCAGTGTATGCTAACCCACATGATCCATTGAAGTCAATGAGTCTATTCACCTGAGCACACAGAACCTGAGCAATAAACCCATAGGATCAGCTGGGCATTGCTTATGAGCAGAGGTTGCTGGTTAATTTTTAGTTTGACTGCTCACATAACTAAGAGTGGGGAGCGAAGTTATATAGTAGACTCCATCTAGGCATAGATTCCTTATGAGTTTTTAAGTATAATTTCACATCTCATCCGCCTCGTAAAACAAAGGTCCTCCATCATGCCAAAGAATACAAAGATTTTAGTAACAGACAATAAAATAAACAGCTTTAATCTGTTTTTTCATAGTCTCACTTCTGCCTGTACTTCCCTCCAAGGGCTGGAAGTTTTCCGTCAACGAAGTAGTGCCATATTTCTTAGTCTGTCACTCTCTGCTAATCTTCTGATGCTGAAAGTCATTTTCAAGCCCTTCCTGTCGTTTTGGATTTGCATAACTGTCTAGAAAGAAGACTCCAAACTGGCAACATCTGATTTAGTGTGAATGAACATGTCATAAAACATTTTCAGCCCTGCATCATTCATGTAAATCTTTCATGATTTCAAAGTTTCCAACTAGCCAATAGCATAAGTATTACAGGACTGCTGTGGATGTTAGTTATGCTTAAGAAGACAGTGTTGAAATAGCCTTCTCTTCTCACATGTGAGTCATTTTTCAGAAAATTACTTTGTATGTTGAAATTGTTTGTCTACCAGAGGTCTGTCAGTTACCTAAGTTACAGCCTGTGAGTTACCTAAGAATGAGGATTGTTATCAAAACATTTTTCAGATTTTGTCGCAATTAAAAGCAATTATGGCTTATTTTTAAAGGTTCCCACTTGTGATAGACATCTGGCCATATTCTAGGCTCGAGCCAAACTGTACCTAGAACTGGCCGAGAGATCGTCTAAAAGAGGTGGTGTAAAACTCATCCATGAACTCTCCCATTTTAGGGGCTACTGTGTGGGGCTTGTGGGCTGCTTCAATTTAAGTCAGCTGTTATATGACTCCCGGGCTGAAACTACATCCAAGGACTGGTGCAGCACACGGGCATCCTTACCTGTCATGATATATGAACTCATCAACTCTCCTAAGCAGGAGGTGTTATTAAAACAGCCTGCTATACTCAAACATGCCCTCAGTTTGAGTCCCAGCTTGGTCTCCCTTGTTCGCCAGGTTTCCGATCCTGTCTCAGCACACAGAGACATCCAAAGGCTGAATGCTTTACTGCAAGTAATGATGTTATAATGAACAGGTTGCAGGCTTTTTTTCTATCCAGTCCCTTTATCGGAGCACCAATTAGATGCTAGAGCTGTGTAACCAGAGGATTTCACTTTCACTTTTTACATCATTAGGGACCTTGCACCAACTGAATATCCCCTCTCTAGCTAGCCCCACTGAGTTCAGTTAGGTAATTCATAGAACAACTATGAATGTGAGTAAGGGTGGCAGAATCTGGCTCTCTACACTTAAATACATTGAATAATACAGGACTCCAAGGCTGAGTCTAGACTGGTAAGTTTTGCCGGTAAAGCAACTGCTTTTGTGGAAAAACTTACCAGCTGTCTACACTGGCCACTTGAATTTCAACAAGAACACTGACGATGTCATGTAAGATTGTCAGTGTTCTTGCGGAAATACTGTGCTGCTCCCGTTCGGGCAAAAGCCCTCTTGCGCAAAAGCATTTGCGCAAGAGGGCCAGTGTAGACAACACGTTATTGTTTTGTGCAAAAAAGCCCTGATGGCGAAAATGGCGATCGGGGCTTTCTTGCGCAAAACCGCGTCTAGATTGGCACAGACGTTTTTCCACAAAAAGTGCTTTTGCGCAAAAGCATCTGTGCCAATCTTTTCTGCAAATGCTTTTAACGGAAAAACTTTTCCATTAAAAGCATTTGTGGAAAATCACGCCAGTCTAGATGTAGCCCAAGAGTAATTCATTGAAGTCAATGTAACCATTTGCTCATGCTGAGTCTCTACACAAAGGTCTGAGGTTCCAGCTCAGAGAAATCAAACCCTTCCCGCACCTGCCATTTTGTGAAATATCACCTCAAAGAAGGAGCTTTCTTCCTGACCCCAATGCAGAGTAGCTTCATCCCTGAAGCATGAGAGTTAATTTTTACCTTTGCAATCCAATACTATTCTTAGCATTCATGGCAGCATCCAATCCTTTTGTGACTCTCGCTCAGCGATTTGCCTCTGTAATGTCCTGCAGCTGTGTCCTGTTCAGTATATTAGCAGCAATTCGCTTCACTTTGCATTGTCCTGGTCTTGGGATCCCACTGGGAATGACCCTTGCTGATGAGCACTTAATAGTTCAGACTGTACAAAACAGTTTCTTCCTTTTCCACCAATGAATGCCAAGCATTACAGCTTTCTGCACCCCTTGCACGCCTCATCCTTTTCCAAACATTCCTGATCCTTAGTTATTTGCCAGAGGATTTATCTATCAAAACTACAATTTCCCTCCCAAATTGTCAAAAGATCCCCGGTAAAAGTCAATCTGAAATCCGTTCAGTGACCTCCTCTTGCTGACTCCCTTTCTGGGCATGAAATGAGCCTGGGTGAAAAAAGGACACTGTTTCCACAGGGTAGCGGGGGAAGCAGCCGTGTGTACCATGAGGCGGCTTGCTTTTCTTCCTGTTCCTCTATTGGGGAACGAGGGGGAAGTACTTGCCTCTCCCTCCTGACTAGGCAGGGAGGGGACAGAGGAGTAATTAATGAAATACAAGTACTTTCCCCTCGCTCCCTAACCCCTGCACCAAGTGCCCCCCCATAATCCCAAGACTATAAGGCTATGTCCCTCAGGGAAGAGATGCAAGGGGGGGAAGGGTGAGAGCGGTGGAAAGGGGCGGAGCTTGGGGGATGAAAACGGACACATAGAAACCTAGGCCACTGGGACTTCTGGGATGGACTGCAAAAATGCTCCAGTTCTGGATAGGCCATGAGTTTGAGACCCCAGTCTTAAACAAAACTGGAAAAAAGGAAATTATTAAATTCATTAAGGCAGCACCAAAATCTCTGGGGAATAAAACAAAGTCAGACTTGTTTAAGAGAGATTAAACCCATCGTAGCACTGTTAAAAATGACAACATTAAAAATATTTTGACCAAAAAGGGGCATATTATTATGAATCTTTTTTTATTTAAATCTCATTTTTTCTGTCCGCTGTAGTCCATCATAAGTCTCTTATCACCAAGGCAGACAATTCCAGAGACCTAGAGCTGTAGTTACATCCTGTCAGTGCTACTATAAATGAGAATGGATCCTCTCCATTACAGTCAAACCAAAGGATTTCTTATTAAATATTGGTAGCGATTACTGTCTTGGATTTATCCTGGGATCTTCTCAGCTTCCTGAGTAGGACATATCGGAGATCCTTTTTATTATTTTTAAGTAGTCTTTATGGTGTCTGTGGCTTCTGCCTCCAGATTGACTAGGTCTATGTATATTTTAAGGGTTTAGGAATATTAATTTTTACATTGACTTCAACGGAGCTACAACAGAGAATTTGACCCAAGGTTTTATTTAGAGCTGTAGAGTCCAACGCACTAGCCACATGTGGCTATTTGTCCGGCTGAGTGTGGCTAGTTGGCTCACAAAATTATTTACATTTTCAGACTAATGTGGCTAGTTCTCTCTAGTCCTCCTGCATCAGAACTGGTTGGACATCCCAGATTTAGACCTTCATTGTGTGAAGACTGAAAAGCAAAACAAATAAACACAAAAAGGCAAAAAGGTGTTTTTCCAGCCGCCACAAGCCTCTTCCAAACAGGCCTTTTTCTTGCTGTATTACATTACTCAGCTTGCGTGCTGAGACATGTCACATTATATTAAAAACAACAAACCCTGCACTCTGCTTTCAGATCAGACATCAGTAACAACAACTGTAACAATCACCACTCTGGGTACCTGTGAGAAATAGATAATTTAATACCTCCAAGTGTTCGCTTTCCATTACACAGGCGCTGGTAAAAAATAAAACAAAAGACAGCCCCAAGAACACAGGCTGCCGAAGTTTTCCGCAAAGAAACACGAGCGATCCACATGAAAGGGGCTTGGCCAGGAGAATAAAGACGTGATTCCGGTCTCACTTTCCCCGTGGAAGACGCCGATGGAAGTCGGTAAGTAGGAAAACATTTGAGCTCTATAGATGCTCCTCTAAAACCTTGCTGAACGTGATGGGAATGCTCATTGAACCACGCTACAGAATTCTGTGGCAGAGCTGGGATTCCACACAGGTCACGTAATCCAGTCAGTGGACGTACATTGGGAAGAATGAAGGAAAAATAAGGTCCACCAAGTGTTTTGCTCTAGGTTACCCATTTGAATCAGAGCAGGGCTGTTGTGACAGGAAGCTGATCCCACCTGATGGTGGACTCACGTGTCCACCACACAAAATCCACCACCAGCAAAAGTTATCTCAGCAGGCAAGGCAAGGCCCGAGCCAGATAGCCGCTTCTCCTCCTTCAGCTCAAGCTTTTGGCACATCGGTGCAGCAATGTGGGCAAGCTGGCGTGGTCATTCCGTGGGACTAGCGCGTCCATGGAGGAAAGACTTTCTTCACCTGGATTTTGCCCTCAAGCCTACAGCCACAGGCAGCTCCCGGGAGACCCACTTCAAGGGGAACGGGATGAAATGGCAGAGGGGCGTTTACATCCAATGCTGAAGACATTGTGGGGGGAGACACGCGTGGCTTTTAAACAGGCAGAGTTTAACAACCTCATCGGCTCGTGTCCCTCACCCTAAACCTCCCCTCTTTGAGGACCAGAAGCCCAAACTTGGGCACTACCCCACTTGATAAGAAAACCTGTGAACGGCTTTGTGATGCCTCAATATGGGATAGTGCTGCTCTTTAACAGTCAGCCTGGCAACGCTTTCCGTTAGACGGGCTAATAGTTCCCACCCGCCCTCATGCAACTTTCACGCAGCCTCGGTAGCTGGAGGAGGCCACCACATGCCCTGGGGAGGGACCAGACAGGAGCTGCAGATATAGGGCTGTAGAGCAAGATGACGGCTGGAGTCGGCTCCACAGGGCCTATGACAAAGCATAGGACGGAAGGTTCCAGACAGCAGCCCTGTTTTTCTATTTCCCACCCACGCTCCACCCTGATCCCTCCTGACCAGCAGCACGAAAGGTAGGAAGTTGCTTATACCCTGGGTAGGGAACCTAAGGCCCGGGGGCCAGATGCGGCCCCCAGCTTGCCTGGATCTGGCCCCTGAGACTTGGGGCTCCCCCCCAGCATTGGGAATCCTGTGTTGGTATTCCAGCCTACTCCCCCCCCATCCCTCCACACACAAAATCCACTAGTGTCAGTATGTCTTTCTCCTTCTCAGTCGGCGGCCGCTTCAGTGAGGGGCTGGGGACGTTTCGATCCCTGACCCAAACAAGTCCCCCCCCCCGGCATATCCCCATCAGGCCTTCCCTGCATGGCCCCGGCCCGCCAGACTGCTCTCTACCCCTGTGGAAGAAGTAGTCTGATTTCGCCTCTAAAAGGCTACTCCAGATGCATACTGACTCCAGGGCGAGAGAAAGGACCTACTCAGCTACGCACTCTCCACACACGGCCCTCAAACCCAAGGGAGCTGTGAATAGGATGGGCTGACGCACCTCCCTTTGTTTGACTAATGTCTCCCTCCCCGTCCTTTTGGGTCACTAATAGAGGCAGCGTGCGTTTAATAGCCCTAACCTGAGCCAGAGGTTTCATGTGTTTAATGATATATTTGGGGCTGCAGGGGCCTCGGTAATGAATTTCATTAAACAGAAAAAAGTAGATAATGCAGTATTTTTATGATTAATTAACTCTGCATCAAAATGGTAATTATAATTACGCTTCTAATTCCACTCTTCTGTCATTATCATAATAATTGATCCAAAGAGCAGACCCCACCAGCATTTGAAACACTGCACAGCAGGAGCGGGCCATGAAGACGCCTTTCTGAAATCAAACCCCCCGTCTTTCCTGGTCGGTATTCACGCAGCACATCCGCACCCCAGAGCGCCCAACCCGCCCGCCTCGACATCGGCTAATACAGCTTTCCCGAAAATGTGGGGTTTGTGAGAAAAAAAAAGACGACAGCCCGCTTGTAAAGAAATGGCCTATGGCTGATCAAAGAGAGTCTCAGAATGACTGGGACATTTGCTTTGAACGTGGCCAGCTGCTCTACCTTTCAGCGTGCCTTGCCGGGCTTGTGATCCCAGAAAAGGCAGGCTTCATCAAAAGCATCTCACCCATTTTGGAAGATATTAAAGATCAGACTAGGGAGATCAAATAGATCAGAGCGGCTGCCAGAGAGCTCTCATCCTACCTTTGCACTTTCAGATCCCCTGAGGACACGCGCTGGAAGTGCTTGTAAAAAAGGGTGGTGGAGCATTACTGCCCTCAGATGCTCAGGAGAAATTCAGACACAGTAGTGTTAAGAAACTTGGCTAAGGTCAGCCCTGCGAGTCAGTGGCAGAGTCAGAAGTGCTGTAATAAATAAGAGTTTGGTACAGATTTTCTACCTCTCCGAAGCTTTCCTTGCCCACTGCCTATTCTCCAGTGCTGCTTGACCAGCCCAAACTAATGGCTTAGTTCTTTGACATGCAGAAAACTTTCTTCTCTGATGTTCCCTTATGCAGGTTGATCTTAGGATGTGCAATAAGAACTTTGAAACCAGCAGCTGTAACGTCTCTGCTAGAGCCTGCATCGAGAACTGGGAGATTCGGTGCATGTAATGTACTATCCTTTAACAACCTTGCTCTCATGCTTTTCTTTATTGTAATAATAAACCTTTAGTTGTTAGATGCTAAAGGATTGGCTCAGCGTGATTTGTGGGTAAGATCCAGAGGGTAAATTGACCAGGGATCTGTGGCTGGTTTCTTGGAACCGGACAGAACTTGTTTGGGGTAGGTGGTATTGGGTTCTAAGACCCTCCCACCTGTGTATGAGGCCCGGGGCCATCTGGGGCATGGATATTGCTGGGGTGTCGGAGGGGTTTTGCTCGTGAGGCTTCAGGCAGGCTGCTGAAACGCTCTGTGGGACTGGTTTGTGGCCTGTTTGGAGAGGTCACCAGTCTGGGGGCTGTAAGGAGCCCCGAAGTTGAGCAATTCGCCCTGAGCGGACGACCTCAGCTGTGCTCAGACACGGCCCGGTCCGTCACACACATACAGAATGGGAAGCGACTGTCTAGGAAGGAGTACGGCAGAAAGGGATCTAGGGGTTATAGTGGACAACAAGCTGAATATGAGTCAGCAGTGTGATGCTGTGGCAAAAAAAGCAAACATGGTTCTGGGATGTATTAACAGGTGTGTTGTGAGCAAGACACGAGAAGTCATTCTTCTGCTCTACTCTGCGCTGGTTAGGCCTCGGTCAGAGTATTGTGTCCAGTTCTGGGCACCACATTTCAAGAAAGATGTGGAGAAATTGGAGAGGGTCCAGAGAAGAGCAACAAGAATGATTAAAAGGTCTAGAAAACATGAGCTATGAAGGAAGGCTGAAAGAATTGGGTTTGTTTAGTTTAGAAAAGAGAAGATGGAGGGGGGGACATGATAGCAGTTTTCAGGTATTTAAAAGGGTGTCACAAGGAGGAGGGAGAAAACTTGTTCATCTTGGCCTCTGAGGATAGAACAAGAAGCAATGGGCTTAAACTGCAGCAAGGGAGGTTTAGGTTGGACATTAGGAAAAAGTTCCTAACTGTCAGGGTGGTCAAACACTGGAATAAATTGCCCAGGGAGGTGGTGGAATTTCCATCACTGGAGATATTTAAGAGCAGGTTAGATAAACGTCTATCAGGGATGGTTTAGACAGTACTGGGTCCTGCCGTGAGGGCGGGGGACTGGACTCGATGACCTCTCGAGGTCCCTTCCAGTCCTAATATTCTATGATTCTATGATAAACCATGATGGGGTCACATGCAGGTGTCACTTCAGTTAGATCAGCAGCATTTCAGATGGTTCAGGTCAAAGGCTCGGATTCTGTAGTAGGCGCTTCTGTATTTAAAGGCTTCTCCCTCCATTTCATGCTGCCACAGGATCTTGGTGGGCTGCGGAGCCCCACGCTGTGAGACGGAGGCATAAGGCCAATGGGCTGCAGTTCGGCCGTCGCATGCCCGGTCTACGCAGGAATGGAGACCCTTTGTCCTCTTCCGATGCACCCGGCATTTGAATGAGTGACAGCTCCCCAGACCAATCCAGGCACTTGCTCCCTGCAAGGGAAAGATGCGTTTGAGGGGTGAGTAGCAGAGATGCAGATAGCAGTTGGGCACCTAACTCCCCTAGTCTTCCGATGGATATTAAATGTAAAGGCAACGGTGTCAGTGAGGGTCCGATTTTTATTATTTTAAAATTTGGATTTTCTCTCTGAACTCAAGCGACATGCTCTCCCCCTCCCTCACCGCCCAAGATTCAACAGGGCACTATCCGCAGCGTCACTTCAGCCTCGCATTAGAAACCTTTCACTGGAGCACCACGAGGCCGATCTGGGGTTCTGTTAATAATTCCATCTGCACAGCACTGCACATCCAGGTGAACCAACAAGGTCTCCCTTGGGCTGAAGGCTGCACCAGACCCTTCCCCAACTCTGGCTGCCGCAGTGCTCGCTCACTCCTGTTGTCTACTCTGATGTTTCCGAGGAAGTTCAGGGCCATTTTTTCTGCTTAGTTCATGAGCTGCATTCCAGCTGGAACAAGGTGTACAGATAGTTCGGCTTAGAAGCCTAATCCGAACTATCTAGCCCGTGCCGCGTGTAGCCGCGTGGCACGGGGTTCGCACTAGCCGGCTTTTAAAAATGGCGGCGCCGGCTTTATGCTAATGAAGCCCGGGAAATTCAAATCCCGGGCTTCATTAGCAAGTTCGGTATGCATACATTACCCCCCTAGTTCGAACTAGGGGGGTAGTGTAGACATACCCTTATTTACTTATTCTGGTGACATAAGAACTAGGGACCACCACATGAAATTAATAGGTAGGAGGTTTAAAACAAACAAAAGGACTACTTCCCTTACCTAGAGAAGTAGTGGAGTCTCCATCCCTAGAGATTTTTAAGTCTCAGCTTGACAAAGTCCTGGCTGGGTTGATTGAGTTTAGCCCACCCACAACCACAGGTCCCAACCCAGTGAACTACACACAGCAGCCACCTGCTGCTTTCTTTACTTCATTGCTGCTATATTCCCGTACCAATGCTGCTGTATGATGAGAATCAAAGCTCGGGTAATAATCATTCAAAAGGAGACTGCTGCTAGCTGTGTGACTATCGATAAATACTTCGAGGCATCTACGTGCGCCACTGCAAAGCGGCTCCCAACACGCAGCAAACAACCAGGACGCTCCGATCACAGTCAGCAAGCAATAAATTCATCCTGATGTATCGGGAGCCACAAGGAATTCAGTTCTGAAAGCTTCAAACGCTGCTTCAACATGATCAGAAAGCGTCTTTCTTTAAAGACCGTCAGCTCCAATTAAGCAGGGAGGTGTTAACTGCTGGAGGCGAGACAACGCCTAAAGCTAAAAAGGAGCGATACTGCGTCGCATGCGAAGTCTCAGCGGGGTCGCCGTGTTAGTCTGTAATGTTAAAAACAAGGCGTCCTGTGGCACCTTAGACACTAACAAATATACAGGATCATGAGCTTTTGGGGTAAAATCCACATCAGTAGATGAGCTGGAATGGAAATATCAGAATCCAAGGTACATATAACAGCAAAAGCAGTTACCTGTTAATTGTAGGACCCATGTTAATAAAGCTAATTAAGCAAGCTGGATGTGTCCCGTTTATACATATACAACGATGGGAACTAATTTAGCTATTACTACTCAAGAAAGAGATCTTGGAGTCACTGTGGATAGTTCTCGGAAAACATCTACTCAGTGTGCAGCGGCAGTCAAAAAAGCAAACAGGATGTTGGGAATCATTAAAAAAGGGTAGAGTATAAGATAGAGAATATCTTATTGCCTCTCTATAAAACCATGGTACATCCACATCTTGAATACTGCGTACAGATGTGGTTGCCTCATCCCAAAAAAGATATCTTGGCATTGGAAAAGGTTCAGAAAATGGCAACAAAATTGATTAAGGGGTTTGGAACGGGTCCCATGTGAAGAGAGATTAAAAAGACTGGGACTTTTCAGCTTAGAAAAGAGGAGACTAAGGGGGGATATGAGAGAGGTCTATAAAATCATGACTGGTGTGGAAAAAGTGAATAAGGAAAAGTTATTCACTTGTTCCCATAACATAAGAACTAGGGGTCACCAACTGAAATGAATGGGTAGCAGGTTTAAAACACACAAAAAGAAGTTTTTTCTTCACACAGTGCACGGTTGGCCTGTGGAACTCCTTGCCAGAGGATGTTGTGAAGACCAGGACTTTAACAGGGTTCCAAAAGAATTAGATAAATACACAGAGGTTAGGTCCATCAATGGCTGGGTAGAAACGGGGTCCGTAGCCTGTCTTTGTCAGAGACTGGGAATGGATGACAGGAGAGGGATCACTTGATGGTTCCTTGTTGTGTTCACTCCCTCTGGGGCACCTGGCGTTGGCCACTGTCCCTTGGCCTGACCCAGTCTGGCCATTCTTATGTTCTTTTTTATATGAACTGCAAATATCAAAGGCAAGAGTAATTGGCTTTGTAGTGCATTAACCAGCACTCACTCTGTAATTGGGTGGTAAAATACCTTTGGAGAAGGATGGCTACTTTTAAATCCACGATTGAGTATCTAGGCACGTTAAAACGTTCCCCGACAGGTTTCTGTGTGTTACCATGTCTGATAGCTGATTCTGTGTCCATTTATCCTTTGTCGCAAAGACTCCATGGTGTCCACAGAAGGCTCTGCACAAAATCAAAGAGCTGTCCAATTGCCTGAGCTTTAACGTGCGTTTTGCACTAGAGTCTAGTCCTGCTCCCAACCCGAATGTCCCACCAAGCACAGAGTTCTGGACCCAAAGGAAACCCCCGCCACGAGCCCCGTACTGCTTGCACCACGTCTGGCTCGCCTCCCTCATGACACCGGCTCAGTGACTTTGAAGGCATTGCTGCCTGAGGGGGATGGCCGGGCTCTCCCTGTGTGTTTCTAGGCTCTCTTGTACCGGCACAATGTTCAGGCAGGGGACAGGCACACACCCGCGCACCCCGCCGTCTTCCTTTGGGTAGAGCTGAATGAATGGCATTCCGTTTCTCCCCCTCCCCCAAGAGGCGTCATCAATACCTAAACGGTATCTCTCCTAGGATCATAGAACCACAGAGCTGGAAGAGACCTCAGAAGGTCATCAAGTCCAGCCCCCTGCCCAAAGCAGGACCAATCCCAACTAAATCAACCCAGCCAGGGCTTTGTCAAGCCGAGACTTAAACACCTCTAGGGATGGAGACTCCACTACTTCCCCAAGTAACCCATCCCAGTGCTTCACTACCTCCTAGTGAAATAGTTTTTCCTATTCTCCTACCTATTTCTCCTACCATGAGGCCGTGCACGCTTGTGCAGCTGAACTCAAGGGAAGTTCCAGGCACTGGCTTCTGGGAATGTATATCCCCCTGTCATGGGGCGAGCACTGCAGCGCCTCCCACTGGTCACTCAGGGACTCAGCACGTCTGCCTCAGAGCGCCCTCTGCTGGCCCGTGTTCCAGACTCTGGTGCAGGCCTTCTGCTGGTTCAGCCCCGGGCCCCTTCCTGGCCATAGAGCTCTTTACTCCTCAGAATGGCCAATGACCTCACCCTGGCACTCTGGGGTCCTTCCCTCCCAAGGAACCTCAATACCCCTACGCCCACCTTGCCCAAGTGACCCACAGCCAGTCTTCGTCTAGCCCCTTACCAAGGGGCAAACTGCCGTCTGTCATGGCTGCTCCTCGTTGGCAAGTGAGGTGGACCTGCCGCCTTCTGCTGCCCTGGTACCTTCAGGCCTTCCTTAGGTCTTGCAGCCTGGGAGATTGCCTGGCCAGAGCTCCCCAGCTCTTCCTGCCTTTCCCCAGCCCTGCTCTGCCTCAGGAAGCCTCCAGCTTCCCTGGCCACCAGATCCCTCCTGCTCCCCAGCTGGAGCAAGTGTGTGTACCCTCCTTCTCTTCAGGAGCCCCCCTTATTTATACACCCCTAGCTGGGCCCTAAAGTGCTGTATCTACCTCAGCTGTGGGCTTCACAACCCCAGCCCCTCTCCCAGGGCTGGATTTAACCCTTCTTTAGCCAGTGTGGGGCAATTTGAAGCTCCCACTGCCTGCCCTGCAGCGAGCTTCAGACTTTCAGGCAGAATCCGGAGATCTCCGGAGAGTCCGGCTGGGCAGGGTGAGCTCTTGCATGCTGGAGAAATATCCAGCATGTCTCTGAATGGCCATGAGGTCTCCCTTCCTCCCAGCCGGGCCAGGCATATCACCTCCAATCCACCCCACCTGCCGGTCACCTGCCCGCCCTTTTCGAGCAGCGAGCAAAGACACTCACGCCCCACTGCTGCTTTGCTTTGGAGAAGCGGCGTTTGCTAGTGGAGTCAGCCCTGAGCTAGTGGTGCACTGACCTTGGGCAAAGTCCCCATAACTCTATTTCCCCTCCCCTGCCTTGTCTTCTTTACTTATGTAAGCGGGGTCAGGGTAAGCTCTACCCTGACATCTGGTGGTGAACTGTGGCAAGTGATGCAAAGAGACTTCAGGGGCTGATCCCAATTTGCATAGACACACCCACCCTGTCTAGTATGTGCTCACAGCAGCCCAAATGGTCACTTTGGCCACTGTGGGAGCCCCAGTCTCTCTGTTATTGAGGCAAGGGGATAAAAGTGTTGTTACCCTGATTATGCGAATCAAGGACAATGGAATGGTGGAACTGTTTATGACAGAGGGATTCGCCATAAACTAAGTAGCACTCGCTAGACAAGGGGCATGGGTTCCAAACCCAGTCAAATTGAGAGAGGCTGGGGACAGGTCTTTGGGTCCAGGGCATGTTGTATTTAATCTGAACTTTGATTTAGCCTACAACAAAGGTTGAATTCAAGTTTGGTCAGAGGTTTGAACAGTTGTTAGGATCTCTTCTAGGGCAGTCTAGAGTATGTGGCTCTGTCAACAGAGCTATGTAGATTAGGGTTGTAGGCAAATGGAAATGAAGTGGTGATTTAAATAATTGCTGCTTCATTTAAATTTAAATGGCTGCCATGCTGTGTCAATCAGCTGTTTGGTGGCACAACGGCTGTAGTCTGGATGCTCCCCGGTTGACATCAAAGGCATTTATCTACCTCCCCGGTAAACCTCATCCCACGAGGCATAACAGGGAGGTTGACAAATGCCTTTGATGAGGTTGACAAATGCCTTTGATGTCGACCGCAGAGCGTCCAGACTACAGCGCTGTGCGGCCGAACAGGTGATTGGCTCAGCGTGGCAGCCATTTTAATTTAAATGAAGCGGTGATTATTTAAATCATCACTTCATTTCCCTTTGCCTAGTAAACAAACCTAGATGTTCCCCTAGTGACCAAACTGCTTCTTGAAGGAGTTTCAATGGCTTTGGCCAACAGCACTGCATTTGATAATGAGTCTTCCCAACCTCTTAAAGACAATGTTTGAGTTCCTGTGTCTCATGGAAGCACAGAACCTTTGTGTGCATTTAAAATTCTTCTTCAAACTTTGATTTCATGACCAAATCTCCCTGCAGACCCTTTACTTTCCGTTAAGAGTTTGTCCTTGATACTTTTGTCACTCCAAATGCCTTGCTAAAAGTCACACTCCATGGATCTCTGGCTTTGTAAAGTGAAATGAAGGATGCCAAATTGAATTCCTTAAGTATCTGATTCATCTACGGCATTGGGCATTCTGATGCAGGCGGATGTGTCGGTGTAAATCTATCTGAGGCCGGTGGACAATTTCAATTGGAGATAAAGTGGGTGAAGGTTAAATTCCAGCCACCGTAGTCCTTGATGCTGCACAGGGGGACCCAATGGGATGCCAGTTGGGGGGTAAAGAGGGGCTAGTGAATCCTTGTGGAGGATCAGAACCTCCCATTGCTGGATGTTCCAGTTTCATAAACTTTGTATCTACAAAGCCAGGTTGGTTCATAGGTGTTGAGTCTCATTTATACTGCTGCACCTGGAGCAGCGTCTGGGCGGGGAAAGTGAGGGGGCTTTAAGCTAACTTTGCACTTCACACAGGCAGGGGCAGCTTACTGAGGAAGAGCAACCCAAGGTCAACTCTGTCTTACCAACGCCTGGGAAGAAGGGATATAGAATAGGTTGAACCATTCTAGAACAGAGTCCTTGGGATCTAACTGGTTCCAAACCAGAGAATTTCCGGACCACGGGAGGTCAGTATTGTCTAGCAGCATTTCCAACACTTCCACTGCTTGCTGGGCTGTTATAGCATATTCAGGAGTAACTTAGAGCTAAAGAACAGCACCGAACACTGACAGCCAGGACTGGTGGCTGGAAACAAACATTACGGGACCACAAGGAGCTTGGCCACAGCCATGAAAAGGGACATTTGGTGAACTAACATCATGCTGGACCACGGATGTTTCAGAACCAGAGAGTTCTGGACTTGAGAGGCTCAACCTGTACTATGCTCTCCAGCCGCCCTGATCTCTCCTCAGTAATTCTGTGTTACACAATTAGGTTGACACCAGCTGCCTTCCCTAGCTGTAGACGTGTCATCACTGAAATTTGGCTCCTGACATAAGTGCCTCTCTTTGCCAAGTGAGTAACACCACCTCCCCGACCAGCGGCGATGTCATTAGGTCAGTTAAGACACTGTTACTAGGCCTCGGGAGCCGTCCCGCCATGCCCCACACTGACAATACAATTGATACCAGCACTCCTGGTAAGGCTCCACACTTCCCACACAAGGGCTACGTCTAGACTGGCCCCTTCTCCGGAAGAGGCATGCTAATTTCTAACTTTGGAATAGGGAAATCCGCGGGGGATTTAAATATCCCCCGCGGGATTTAAATAAACATGTCCGCTGCTTTTTTCCCGGCTTGGGGAAAAGCCGGAAAAAAGCATCTAGACTGGCGCGATCCTCCGGAATAAAGCCTACCTGAAGGTAGGAATAAGAGATCCTCCAGAAAAGGGCTTTATTCCGGAGGATCATGCCAGTCTAGACGCTTTTTTCCGGCTTTTCCCCAAGCCGGAAAAAAAGCGGCGGCCATGTTTATTTAAATCCAAGGAGACAAGTGGCACACCCAGAGGCAATTTAATAACTACGGGGGCTGTATGCTGACATAAGTTAGGTTGACATAATTTTGTAGTGTAGACATGGCTTATGCTTTGCCATCACCGTGCAAGGTAACAAAACAGCTCTGCTAGTTGACACGGCTGTAGTAGGCTTTTATCCTCTAACGTGGCTCAAGCATTGGGAGCGAATGAAGAGCCACATTCAGCCGATGTGGATTACACATGCACATTACTGTCCTTGAACATTTTTAAATCATAGAGTCACATAATCCTAGGGTTGGAGGAAGAGGTCACCGAGTCCAACCCCGACCCCAAGGCAAGACCAACCCCAACTAAATCAATCCAGCCAGGGCTTTGTCAAGCCAGGACTTAAAAACCTCTAGGGAAGGAGATTCCACCTTCCTAGGGAACCCGTTTCAGTGCTTCTCCACTCTCTTAGGAAAATAGTTTTTCCTAATATCCAACCTAGACCTCCCCCATTGCAACTTGAGACCATTGCTCCTTGTTCTGCCATCGGCCACCACTGAGAACAGCCTCTCTCCATCCTCTTTGGAACCTCCCCCAGATAGTTGAAGGCTGCTCTCAAATCCCCCCTCAGCCTTCTGTAGATTAAATAAGCCCAAATCCCTCAGCCTCTCCTTGTAAATCATGTGCTCCAGCCCCCGAATGATTTTTGTTGCCCTCCATTGGGGGTACCAACTGTGTTAGTATCTATGAATGCATGAGACCCTTGAGATAGATGATAATAGCTGAGACTAGATAATGGATGTCCACTACGGTGTGGAAACAATTGATCAAAGAGTATATTTCTTTACAGGAGTTCTCCAGATGCGTTTACTCTGCTCTACTCCTAATAAGTGCTCCCGATGTTTCTGTTTTGGCTTGTCTGTGCTGCAAAGACTAGAGGAACAATGAGCAGCATCACGTGACTGGGATGTGGGTGGTTGTGCCTCGTGGCAGGGTGGGAGTCGGGACTAGCGGTTAGATAAGGAAGCAGAAGTTGGAGCCTGCGGTGAGACCGGCGGTCATGTGCCAGAGCCAAGGTCCCAGGGCAAGTGCTTTGAGCAGCCCTTCAACTGCTGCTGCTTCACTTTTGAAGAGCCAGCTCTTCCAACCAATGAGGAGCTAATTAGCTGTGTTCATTAGGCAGCCTGCATGGAGACTGGCTCTGCTGCAGGCCTGGAGTCCTGCCAGCCAGTTGTAGCACTTAAAAACACTAGCAAACCAGTTGGAATATCCAAATGTCACTCACCTATCGTCTAGGGGCATTTCGTGCATTGATGTCCTTAAGCCATTTCATTTGTCACCATTTCATATAAACACCTCTGCAAAGGCTGTGCGAGAACGATGATATTAGCTAATACTTAAAAGCCACGCTGGAAATGAATACCCGCTTGTGGAAATTATACCCATTATATACTTATTTCTCCGTGAGCTTTCACAGCACCTCCAAGTGACTTGAAAAGACAGCTTTTGTTGTTCTGTACAGTGCGTCACCCCCGGTACGATGCAAATGATCTCTTTGTATAGAAAATACATTTGAACACAAGTCAATGAATAACCCCATCAGCTCGTCGAGAGTCACTGGATTTTATTTGCGTCGGTGTCTTTGAACGGCAACATGACGTTCCAGTGGATGAAAACACTCCGCGGCATTATTCTTACAGAGGCTGCGTGGCATGCTCGGTAAGAGAGGGGATGAGAAGTACGACGGTACAAATGACACAGCTTAGTAGTCACTTCATAACACCCCCCATTGTAATGAACACAGGCCTGTACTCTCAGCAAAGAGGGGCCACCCTTCTGGCGGTCGGCTCTCAGATGGGAAAATGGATTGCCCTCACGGTGGTGTATTTGCTCTGACTTCTGTACTATCCATCTAATTCCACCCAGCAAGCATTGCCTGCACTGAACTGCCTCGTGGAATAGAGGGAAACTGTTATGACTTCTTTGGATCCACCCAGTCCCCCAGAACTCTGGACAACTCACCAATAATGCAGAATTTCCACGGAAGTCTAGGGGAGAGGTCCCAGTCCTGCTGTCTGCATGCAGGGCTCCAGTCACTCGGAGGAGCCACTGCTCTGGCTGCCTCCTGTAGGCAGTTCTTCACTTTCTGATAGTACCATTCCAACAATTGCTCTCTGCATAGAGAACTTTCTCCCCACCTCTGATAGGCCCTGATGTTCTCGCATGAACCAAGCACTTAAACCAGTGCACGCCTGGAAGTGGGCCCCACCCCCTGTGCTTCCATGCTTTGCTGAATTGGGAATTTAGGGACCAATTCACTGCCCCTTGAAGTCCCTGGGAACATTCACTTTGACTTCAGCACGCTCCGAATGAGGCCCCAGTGCCTGGTTTTATTTGACGTGATATTTGAACCCACCTGATTCTGAGCCTAATTGGCTCTCTGCGCCTGGTTTGCATCGTTAAATCTCTTTGTGCCTCTCGCTGGTGCATGCCTTCAAGTCACGTCTCTTTATAATTTCCTCTTTTTGAATGGCTAAACCCCGTATTTCCCCTGGACTCGGAGGCTATTGATCATCCTCGTTAGGCTTCTCGGTACCTCTCGCTGCTGCACAGCCTGTTAAACCTTTGACATGCTGCACCGAGCGCTGCGCCCGCCACCCTCTTGTGCGGACTTGGCAAGGATGCGCTTTCCGGATTCAGGCAGTAGCCCGTGCGGTTTGATTGCCTAACAGTGACTCGATCCCATACACTGACACAATGCACAAAGGGGGGTTTATCCTGAGTCACTACAGGCCTGGCCTCACTCAAGTCAAAGGGAATCTTTCTACTGATATCAATTGGCTTGGGTCTCACCCTGTAAATGTGCCAAAGCACAGGTTTGATGGTGTATGAATCATTTCCCCTGTCTCATCTGCTAAATTCCTAGTAGACATATACTCCCAGACATATACTCTAGACTACAGGCTTTTTGCTCAAAAAGCTTTTTTCGGAAGCGATCTTCCAAAAAAAACTTCTTCCAAAGAGAACATCCACACTGCAAAAGTGCATCGAAAAAGAGATGCACGTTTTCGAAAGATAGCATCCACATTGACTGGACGCTCTCTCGCATGTAAGTAGTGATTGCTATGGACAGAATGGCCACCAGGACACCTGTGCTTTTTCCTCTTCCCTCTTCTTCCGAAAAAACTTCCTCTTCTCCGCCCACACATGCCTTTTTGCAAAAGAGCTCTTTCAGAAAAAGGCTTCTTCCAAGTAGTATGAGGAATACCAATTGCACAAAACCCCCTCTATTCTTTCAATTTACTGTCGAAAGAACACACTTGCAGGGTGGATGTAACTCAGGTTTTGTCAGAAAAATGGCCGTTTTTCCGACAAAACACTATAGTCTCACATACCCCCAGTGTCAGAGGGCTAGTCGTGTTAGTCTGTGTCATGATTATGAGGGTTAGCCAGCAGCCTGGGGACTAAGGGGTTAACCTTACCTAACCAGGTACATTCAGCCAATAGGAATGTAGGTAGGAATTTCAAACTAGGACAAAGGAATGTTTGTTTTTTTCCCTCCCGTCTCTGAGAATTTCCCTCCAGCTTCTGAGGGAGACAGACATGTCTCTGTCTCCAAGAACAGTTCTTCACTTTCTGTAAGTAGGGTAAAATTTAGATAAATCCATTTATTGTTTTATGGTTTGGGTATGGGATCTGCTATCTGTGCATTTTTTTAAAGATGTTTTGTCTTTCCTTTGTAACTAAGGGTACGTCTACACTACAGCGCTAGTTCGAACTAACTTAGTTCGAATTAGTAAATTCGAACTAAGCTAGTTCGAACTAACGCATCTAGAACTAAAAACTAGTTCGAACTAGCGTTTTGCTAGTTCGAACTAGCAAGTCCACATTGAGTGGACTCTGAACAGGGCTTAAGGATGGCCGGATCAGAGGAGGACTTAGAGCGTGGAGATGCTGTCTCAGGCTAGCCGAGGGCTGCGCTTAAAGGGTCCCGACCCCCACCCCGGACACACAGTTCTCAGGGGTGCCCCGCTTGAAAACCAGTCCTGGCTTGGAGTGCCCTGAGTGCTCACACTGGGCACATCACACCACTCGGCCATCAGCCCGGCTGCACTTGCCACAGGCTGCCATCTGGGGAGAGGGAGTAATTGGGGGGCTGCAGGAGAGCTTCCACCCCCAGAAGCCCGCAGAGCCAGCCCAGTCCTCCCCATCGGGGGCTCGTACCCCATTCCTCCCTCACCTCCTTCCACTTACCCTTCCCTAGCCCCCCTTCTTATTGATGTACAAAATAAAGATAACGTTTCTTCCAACATTGACTCTGTCTTTATTGAACAAAACTGGGGGAGACTGGGAAAAGGAGGTGGGAGAGGGGAAGAGAAAGGCTGGGAGAGGGGAGGGCAACTAACATGATCAGGGGTTGGGAACAGGTCCCAGATGAAGAAAGGCTACAGAGACTGGGACTGTTCATCTTAGAAAAGAGGAGACGGAGGGGGGACAGGATAGAGGTCTCTAAAAGCAGGGGTTGGGTGGAGAGGGTGCATTCAGAAAAGTTCTTCCTGAGTTCCCATAAAGAAGGACTAGAGGACACCAAAGGAAAGGAATGGGTAGCAGGCTTGAAACTAGTAAGAGAAAGTTGTTCTTCTTCCCAAAGCAAATAGTTAACCTGTGGAACTCCTTGCTGCAGGACGCTGTGAAGGCTACAACTAGAACAGAGTTTAAAGGGAAGTGAGATCAAGTGATGGAGGTTAGGTCCATGGAGTCCTATTAGCCAGAGGGTAGGAGTGGTGTCCCTGCCCAAAGTTTGTGGAAGGCTGGAGAGGGATGACACGAGACAAATGGCTTGGTCACTGTCTTCGGTCCATCCCCTCCAGGGTCCCTAGGGTTGGCCGCTGTCGGCAGACAGGCTACTGGGCTAGATGGACCTTTGGTCTGACCCAGGACGGCCATTGTAAGCTCAGGGCTCAGTGTCGGGGGTCTCAGTGGACCCCCTTGATTTTCATGCACACCTGGTCCTGGGTGGCCAGGCTGGCAGCTCTCCTGTCCTAGACGGCCACTTTCCTGTGCCTAGTGCGGAGATCGTGGACGAGGTCCACGATGTCCGCACTAGCCCAGGAAGGTGCCCGCCTCTTGCGGTCCAGGGCAAGCTCCCGGGAGCCGCCAGCCTGGTCCCGGCAAGAGGGGGAGGGCTGGGGGGCATCGGGTGGGTGGCTCTGTGTCGTGCCAGGTGCAGGGTCTGCTAGCTGGGTGCTGGCAGGCTTGCACCTGGCACGGGCACCGTAGCCAGCCCGTGCCCCTTTAAGGGGTCCGGGGCCGGGAGGGGGGCATAGAGTTTCCCTGGTGTTGGCCAGAGTGGCCACCAGGGAAACCTGGGGAGGGCTAGCCTCCCACTAGTTCGAACTAAAGGGCTACACAGCCCTTAGTTCGAACTAGCTAGTTCGAACTAGGCGTTAGTCCTCGTAAAATGAGGTTTACCTAGTTCGAACTAAGCGCTCCGCTAGTTCGATTCAAATTCGAACTAGCGGAGCGCTAGTGTAGCACCTATTAAAGTTAGTTCGAACTAACGTCCGTTAGTTCGAACTAACTTTGTAGTGTAGACATACCCTAAGTTCTAGGCCCATGGAGTTTCTCCGTGAGTATATTATTTTGTTACTTTTCCATCTAGTCATTATGCTTGCAACAGGAATATTGTGGTGATGATAAAAGTTTTCTCTTTTCTTTTATTAACCTGGTATTGGTTAATGGTTGTGTCCTCCTTTGTACTTTAGGGCTGAGATCTCCCAAGTGATCTCTCCCCTGATTTTTCACATCAATACTTGGGTGGTGGCAGGGGAGATTTTATCCCCAAAATCTAGGTTGTCAAGATTTTGGGGGGAAGTTTTATACCAAAACCTGGTAGATAAGGTTTTGGGGTACTTTTGCTGGCCCCCACTTCTGGATTTATCGAGCCAGCGTGGGGAAGGAGCCATGACAGTCTGTAACTTTGACAACAAAGAGTAGTCCTGTGGCATCTTCGGGTATGTCTACACAGCGGAAGATCAAAGCCATTGCTGTCGATCTTCCAGGGTTCGAATTGGTGGGTGTCAGGGCCATTCCCCACTCCGGCACTCTGAGTGCTTCTGTAGGCTCTGCTTACAAAAAAAAACTCCTCAGAGTCACAGATGCCCTGGCTCTGAGGGGAAAAAAATGGCTGTTTTTCAGGAAAAATGCTGCAGTATAGACACACCCTTAGATACTGAATGGGGGAGAGGAGTCATGGATTCACACAGAGAAGTTCAAACCAAACCACAAAAATAAAGAAAAATACCCTAATTGCGACTAAATACATGTTTTCCTCTACTCACAACCCCGTGCTGATCCGTACTTCAAAGTCCAGTTACTCCCATGTCCAATATTTCTTATAGGCCTAATAATTCTGGTCCCTGCCTCTGTTCTCTCCAGCCCTTACTTAGAATACATGCAAGGAAGAGCAGACCAGGTAGCTATATCCAATTCACATTTCAGCACTGTCTCCCCATTGGTTCTTCTGTCCCCCTGCCAACACCCTTGCCAGCTACCTGAGTTTAACCATTTAGTTACCGAGTGCTGGCCAGCACTCCTCCTATCCATCACAGTGCATCTACTAAAGACACACTAATTCGAACTGAGAGGGGCGCTCTGGTAGATGCCAGTAGTCCTGCTTCCACGGAAAGTAAGAGAAATTGAAGGAAGAGTGTTCTCCCTTCGACTTTCTGTAGTGTGGACAGCGCCAAAATTCGAGTTAAAGTACTTTGACTTCAGCTACACAATTAACGTGGCTCAAGTTGCATATCTTAATTTGACCTTATCCCATAGCGTAGACGTGTCCTTAAAGACTAACAAAAACATATTTATAGTATCATGACATTTTGTGGGCAAAACCCACTTCCTCAGATGAGCTGGAAGCAGAGTCTAGAGTTCACATCCCAGGGAAAATTCTTCACTAAAGATAAAACAAGAATACCCCGATTTTTACATACCATTGAAGTCATACCTGACACGCAACAGAGACCTCACATTTCCCTGAAACTCATTAGAGTACAAACCTACAGCGGGAAAGACATATTGACAGAGGAAACGTGGGAAGAGGCAGAGAAATTCACTGAGCTCCATTTCAGCTGCTGAATTTTGACTTTGCAAATGTAGGAGAATGAAAAATAATCTTCCACAGAGGCTGTCAACAATCTCCCTTCCTGCGCCGCGAATAACACACCCTTTCCTGGGATCCTGACATGGCTACATGTTTGGCATTAAACAGAAATTAGCATTGTTTGTGTGAATAGCGACGTGGCTTTGATCCATAATGATCCCGCTTCTTTGGCCTTGGCCTTGACAGCTGCCAGTTGTTTCTTTTGAACAGTTCAAGGAGGACCCACGCTTCTCTACAGGCGCAGCTTAGCAAGGCAGGCGTGAGAATATTTCCAAGCATTAAGCACCATCTTCACGCTTCTGCTGCATACTTACACCTTTCATCAAGCCTGGCCAGGGCACATCAGTCTAAACCAAGAGCACAGTCATTTTGACTAGAGCCTTATTCTACTTTTTGCCCCCAGAGGGACAAGGTGGCTGTCCTTGTTGTAGGGATTTTTCACAAAAGGTGCACAATTTTTCTTATCCCTTCCGCACTTCAGGGACACCCACCTTTACCCAGTTCCTAGGGCTCATGGTGCAACCCTGTTCATTTAACGGGTAGCAGGTTTAAAACTAATAAAAGAAAGTTCTTCTTCACACAGTGTGTAGTCAATCTGTGGAACTCCTTGCCAGAGGAGGCTGTGAAGGCTCGGACTATAATAGAGTTTAAAAAGAAGCTAGATAATTTCCTGGAGGTTAGGTCCATAAAAGGCTATTAGCCAGGGGATAAAATGGTGTCCCTGGCCTCTGTTTGTCAGAGGCTGGGAAGGATGGCAGGAGACAAATCGCTTGATCATTGTCTTCGGTCCACCCTCTCTGGGGCACCCGGTGCTGGCCACTGTCAGCAGACAGGATACTGGGCTAGAAGGATCTTTGGTATGACCCAGTACGGCCGTTCTTATGTTCTTATGTTCTTAAACACCCCTCCTTGCCCAATTCCTAGGGCTCAGAGTGGAACTTCCTGCAGGTCTGTGGGAGCTATTTCCACTGAAAGAGCCTTACACAATAATATCCTTATTCTCTATTTATTGACCGTTCCCAAGCCAGCAGAGCACACATGCTAAGCACACAGCGTCATGCTCACCTAGCCTGATACAGGCAGGCAGACTTCCCCTGTTGGCCCAGCAAGGTCAGTCTCTTGGGATCTTAGCCGCTGCACGTCACGGTTGTGCCAAGGAGTCCAGCCAGCTGATTTACACCTAGCAAAATTAATTATACAGCAGACAGAAACAGTACAAAGCAGAGATCACACAGCCAAACAATAGGAAAGGGAGTACACTGTACAATAATCATAGAATGAGGATTCCACAACCTCAGCTATAGATAAACAGTTTCTTGCCAGACAAAATGCTATCCATCTTGAGAGCTGTTTCTTCATCCGGTGGGGGCCACTGTCTATATGGACTCCAGTCTACATGGACTACATGGACTCCAGTGTCCCCTAAAAGCTGAGCGCTTGGGCCACTTCCCAAGGGAGATTCAAATGCCGCCCATCTGATTCGCACAGCTGTCCACAGCTAACAGCGTGTGTTTCTATTGGTGGTGCACATCTGCACATGCCATGGTGCACATAACAAAATTTATTCTGCACATCAGGGAAAAAATCTAGAAGGAACACTGATGTACTCATAAACATGAATCCCAGTCTTGCACCCTGTGGGGATCTAAAAGTGCCCAAGAACCCCAGAAATGTACACCATGCATTTGGACCTAATACAAAGTACCATACGCAGAGTCAAATCCACAGAGATATAAATCAACGTCGTTTTTTTCCAGTAAGTAGCTACACCCATTTACACCAGTCATGGTTCAAGGCCTGCAATCACTTTCTTTTGTTTATAAATAGAGCACTTTCCTCTTTGCAATCTGAAAGTATGTGATTGTTTTACATGCACATATGCTTTATGTTGTAGTTTCTATAGACTTGCAACTATTCCAATATTTATCTCTCAGTGGGAATTTGCATCCTCGGAGAGAGAACTTTTTTTTCTTATCCAAATTTTGGTTTTCACATATATATTGAATTGTTAAATTAAGCCATTCATTCTGATGCTGCTGATTTGCTGGTGTGAGGACAGCAGCCAATGACAACTGCTAGATTCAGGACCCTTTTGTGCATTGTCCTGTACAAACACACCGGTAAACACAGGCACTGCCAAACCAGTAAGCCAAAGAGCTTGCCAGCGAAAGCTTAAATTAAGGAAGCCATTCCTATTCAGAAGGGTGCTCAAGTGTTTTCCTGAGTAGGGATGGACTTAAGTGTATGCTTAAGTTCCTAACACTGAAAACACACGTTTTATTTTAGGCCCAATGCTTTCAGAGGCTAACACATATGCTTACCTTACATGCATAGCTTGCTGAAGTCAATGAGGCTATTCTTGGGCTTAAATTTAAGCATGTGACTAAATGTTTCCAAGTTCAGAACCTAAATACACAAGACCCCAAACATGACTGTGACAATCAAAAGGAGATAACGCTTAATCTATGTCTACCACTTTCCCTTTAGCCACAAAGCTTGTTATCCAATCAAAGAAAGCTATCAGATTGGTCTGACGTGATTTGTTCTTTACGAATCCATGTTGACTGTTACCTATCACCTTATTATCTTCCAGATGTTTGCAAATAGGTTCCTCAATGATTTGCTCCATTCCTGAGCCAGATGTTAAACTGGCTGGTCTGGTTGCTCTCATTTCCCTTTTTATAGACGGGCACTATATTTGTTCTTTTCCAGTCTTCTAGAATCTCTCCCATCTTCCATGACTTTTCAAAGATGATAGCTAATGGCTTAGACATCTCTGCAATCAGCCCATTGAGTATGCTAGGGTCGATTTTATCAAAGCCTGACCTGAAGGCGTCTTAACTTTTCCAAGTAATTTTTAAGTTGTGCTTTTCCTATTTTAACTTCTGAACCTACCTCCTTTTCTCCAGTATTCATTATGTTAGGCATCCAGTCGCCATCAACCTTCTTGGTGAAAAATGAAACAAAGAAATCATTAAACACCTCTGCCCTTCTCACATTTCCTGTTATTGTTTTTCTCTCTTCATTGAGCAGTGGGCCTACCCTGTCCTTGGTTTTCCTCTTGATTCTAATATATTTGTAGAATGTTTTCTTGTTACCCTTTATGTCTCTAGCTAATCTGAGCTCATGTTGTGCCTTGGCCGTTCTAATTTTGCTCCTTCGTACTTGTGTTATTTGTTTATATTCAGCCTCTGTAATTTAACCTAGGACTCCTTCTTGATTTTTAGATTATTCAAGGTCCCCTGGCTAAGTTAGGGTAGTTTCTTGACATACTTCCTATCTTCCCTATGCTGTGAACTAGTTTGCTCTTGCACCCTTAAAAATGTCTCTCTGAAAAACTGCCAAATCTCTTCAATTGTTTGTTTCTCACTGTTACTTCCCAGGGACCTTACATAACTACACCCTGAGTTTGCGAAAGTCTGCCTTCTTGGAATCCTTTGTCTTTATTGTGCTGGTCTCCTTTCTACCAAATCTTAGAATCATGATCCATTTCACCCAAGTTACTTTCCACTTTCAAATTCTCAACCAGTTCCTCCTTATTTGTTAACTTCAAATCTAGAACAGCCTCCCCACATACATTTTCTCCACCTTCTGAAATAAAAAAAAAAATCTCCAAGAACTTGTTGGATAATCTGTGCTCTGCTGTGTTATTTTCCCAATAGTTTCTAGATAGATGAAATCCCCCATCACCACCAAATCCTGTGCTTTGGATTATTATATTGTTCAAAAAAAAAGCCTTATCTACCTGTAGTAGACCACCACCATGACATCACCCTTGGTTTTTAATACTTTTATACTTAGCCAGAGACCCTCAACGAATCTGTCTCCTATGTCCATCTTGACCTCAGTCCAAATATATACTTTTTTCCCCTGCCTATCCTTCCGGAGAAAGCTGTACCCTTCTACCCCAAACCATATGTAGCCATACTGTGGCTAAAGACCTCTTCTGCAAGCATTTGCTTGGTCTTCCACGTCTTTTGAATATAAATCTGTGTGAGACTCGTGTGCATAATTAGTCATGGTTCCAGCAAACTCATCCTGGAGATGTGTCAGGATTTACAACATATGTATGTACAATTAATTAAAAAACAGCCACTGTAATACATCTAGCTCCCGGCTGGATGTAGCCAATTATGGGGGTTTTGTAAATATCACTTGTTTTTAAGCTATATCCCTTTTCTTAGGGTTTTCATTTTGCAGTATATTTACCAAATCATTAATGATGAAAATCTGATGGTGGATGCTCATTAATCTTCAAAAATGGGATACGTTTTACAGCGTCTGGCCCAACTTGAGGCATTAATTAAAGAAAACCATGTATTGTATGCTTTCCTTTCTGACGCCTGCCTGAAAATGATTTACCTCTTAACTCTATGCATGCATAGTGATGCTAAAAAGCTTGGGTCAGATCATCAGCCACTGCAAATGTAACCTTAGGTGGGCTGGACTTGACTGACCTTCTCCAGTGTCTAATTCCCCCACCCCCCAACAAAAGTACTGGAGACCCAGAGTTCAATCTGTAAGGAATTTCAGCAAGTAGGAATAAGGGATCTTCCGGAAAAGGGTTTATTTTCCGGAAAATCGCGTCTAGACTGGTGCTTTTCTCCGGCATAACCCCGAGCCGGAAAAAAGCGGCAGCCATGTAAATGCAAATGCCACGGGGGATATTTAAATCCCCCACGGATTTGCAATTCCAAAGTGTCTCATTAGCATCCCAGAAAAGGGGTGCCAATGTAGACACAGCCAGCTATTGTCTGACCCACAGATAGGCTGTGTCTAGACTGGCAAGTTTTTCCGCAAAATCATCTGATTTTGCGGAAAAACTTACCAGCTGTCTACACTGGCCGCTTGAATTTCCTCAAGAACACTGACGATCTCATGTAAGATCGTCAGTGTTCTTGCAGAAATACTGTGCTGCTCCCGTTCGGGCAAAAGTCTTTTTCCGAAAGACTTTTGCGCAAAAGGGCCAGTGTAGACAGCACAGAAGTGTTTTGCGCAAAAAAGCCCCAATCGCGAAAATGGCGATCGGGGCTTTTTTGCGGAAAACCGCGTCTAGATTGGCCATGGACGCTTTTCTGCAAAAAGTGCTTTTGTGGAAAAGCATCCTGCCAATCTAGACGTGCTTTTCCGAAAATGCTTTTAATGGAAAACTTTTCCGTTAAAAGCATTTCCGGAAAATCATGCCAGTGTAGACGTAGCCATAATGTCCACAGTTACAGTAAACATAAGTAAAGAGAAAACCAAAAGTAAAATTTGAACAGTCCAGTCCACGCAAACACAGGAAGAAAAGACTGACAGGTCCCAAAATCTTAGATTTAGTTCACCAGAGTCTCAGTTTGTGCCTCTCATCATCAAATCTGCACCATATGCTGAGTCTGAACCATCTCTCCACTTGGTTATAGGAAATCCTCAGTTGGAGTCTAGGCAGACTTCCTCTGCTGCAGATCACTGCTAGGCAGCCAGCTCACTGATTAACCCAGTGATTCCCAAACTTTTTGGCATCACGCCCCCCTTCTTGATTTTTGGAAAAACCCTAACACCCCACCACCACCTAAAAAAAGCAGAAAAACTTGTTGAGAAAAAAAAAGGAACTGAGCGGGGCAGCAAAATTTGATGGGGAGGGAAGCTGGGTCGCCTCGCGCCCCCCCCTGGAATTTCTTCACGCCCCGCCCCCCAGTTTGAGAACCCCTGATCACATTTCAGCCGTACTAATACAAGTCGCAACACACTCGCTGTTCATATTTAAGGCTGGGTGGGGTTGCAACTTCTTTGGAGGATAGGGACATAATTCAAAATGACCTTAGCAAGTTAGAGAAATGGTCAGAGGTAAACAGGATGAGGTTTAATAAAGAGAAATGCAAAGTGCTCCACTTAGGAAGGAACAATCAGTTCCATACATACAAGATGGGAAGCGACTATCTAGGAAGGAGCATGGTGGAAAGGGATCTAGGGGTCATAGTGGACCACAAGTTGAATATGAGTCAACAGTGTGATGCTGTTGCAAAAAAAGCAAATATGATTCTAGGTTGTATCAACAGGTGTGTTGTAAGCAAAACTCGTGAAGTCATTCTGCCGCTCTACTCTGCACTAGTTAGGCCTCAGCTGGAGTACTGTGTCCAGTTCTGGGCGCCACATTTCAAGAAAGATGTGGAGAAATTGGAAAGGGTACAGAGAAGAGCGACAAGAATGATTAAAGGTTTAGAGAACATGACCTATGAAGCCAGGCTTCATGAACTGGGCTTGTTTAGTTTGGAAAAAAGAAGATTAAGGGGGGACATGATAGCGGTTTTCAAATATCTAAAAGGGTGTCACAAGGAGGAAGGAGAAAATTTGTTCCTCTTGGTTTCTGAGGACAGGACAAGGAGTAATGGGCTTAAAGTGCAGCAGGGGAGGTTTAGATTGGACATTAGGAAAAAATTCCTAACTGTCAGGGTGGTCAAATATTGGAATAAATTGCCAAGGGAGGTGGTGGAATCTCCCTCTCTGGAGATATTTAAGAACAGGTTAGATAGACATCTGTCAGGGATGGTGTAGACGGAGCTTGGTCCTACCTTGAGGGCGGGGGGCTGGACTCGATGACCTCTCGAGGTCCCTTCCAGTCCTATTATTCTATGATTCTATGATTCTAAGGCTGCTACAAGAAAACATTATAAGGTGGGTGCATAACTGGCTGGATAACCGTACTCAGATAGTAGTTATGCCTTTCCAGCAGGATTGTGAACCATTAATAACAAGTGGGGTTCCGCTGAGGTCTGTTTTGGGACCAGCTCTGTTCAATATCTTCATCAACGATTTAGATATTGGTATAGAAAACACACTTATTAAGTTTGCAGATGATACCAAGCTGGGAGGGATTGCAACTGCTTTGGAAGATAGGATCATAATTCAAAATGACCCGGACAAATTGGAGAAATGATCTGAGGCAAAAAGGATGAAGTTTAATAAAGACAAATGCAAAGTGCTCCACTTAGGAAGGAACAATCAGTTTCACACATACAGAATGGGAAGCGACTGTCTAGGAAGGAGTACGGCAGAAAGGGATCTAGGGGTTATAGTGGACCACAAGCTAAATATGAGTCAGCAGTGTGACGCTGTTGCAAAGAAAGCAAACATGGTTCTGGGATGCATTAACAGGTGTGTTGTGAGCAAGACACGAGAAGTCATTCTTCCGCTCTACTCTGCACTGGTTAGGCCTCAATTGGAGTACAGACAGTCCCCGGGTTACATGGATCCGACTTACATCAGATCCCTACTTACAAACGGGGTGAGGCAACCCCGCACTAGCTGCTTCCCCCCAGCAGACCAGGGAGACACGAAGCTGCCCCCCCCCCCAACAAACCAGGGAGACGCGGAGCAGCTTTTCTCAGCAGACACCTCAGCTTGAGAATAAAGGACTGAGGGAAGTGAGGTGTGGGAGAATAAAACTGAGCTCTGGAGAAATGTTTGGCTAGAGTTTCCCCTACAATATGTACCAGTTCCAACTTACATACAAATTCAACTTAAGAACAAACCTACAGTCCCTATCTTGTGCGTAACCCGGGGACTGCCTGTATTGTGTCCAGTTCTGGGCACCACATTTCAAGAAAGATGTGGAAAAATTGGAGAGGGTCCACAGAAGAGCAACGAGAATGATTAAAGATCTAGAGAACATGACCTATGAGGGAAGGCTGAAGGAACTGGGATTGTTTAGTTTAGAAAAGAGAAGACAGAGGGGGGACATGAGAGCAGTTTTCAGGTGTCTAAAAGGGTGTCATAAGGAGGAGGGAGAAAACTTGTTCATCTTGGCCTCTGAGGATAGAACAAGAAGCAATGGGCTTAAACTGCAGCAAGGGAGGTTTAGGTTGGACATTAGGAAAAAGTTCCTAACTGTCTGGGTGGTCAAACACTGGAATAAATTGCCCAGGGAGGTTGTGGAATCCCCATCTCTAGAAATATTTAAGAGTAGGTTAGATAAGTGTCTATCAGGGATGGTCTCCCAGTAAGATGTATGGCATCACATTTTTAAAAAACAATGACAGACAGAGCCAAACTCTCAGCCGGGGTGAGCTGACAGCATCTGTCTGGGTCTCAGTGCAGCTGCCTTGTGTGATCTCTGGTCTGGTTGGATCCTTCCTCCATTTTAACTTGAGCAGCTGGGCTAAAATTGTGGTTTATTGCTCAGGTTGAAGGCAGGCAATACAATGCACATCCAAATAGAAGTCAGCCTCATGTCACATACCATTTACATTTCAGAGGTCTTCCCTGTCTCCACGACTGCTCTAGAGAAGCAATTCACCTCCCCACAGATGCTTAAGAACTGCCAAAGTGGGTCATTATCCTGTCTTCGGACAGTGGCCAATGCCAAGTACTTCAGAGAGAATGAACAAAACAGGGAACCATTCAGGCTATGTCCTGACTATGCTTTATTTTCGAACGAGGATATGCAAATTCCACTGGAATTTACATATCTTCTTCCGATCTCGCTCTTGAAAGCAGGTCTTTCGAAAGTGAAAGTAGTCTGGACACATTTTTTTTTCAGAACCCTTCCCCCCTTTTTCAAAAAAAAACCCCCCCAAGCCCTGCTCTTCCTTAAAAAATGAGGTTTACGCGGTTTTTCGAAAAAGAAGGTGGGTTCCGAAAAAACCCCGCATCCCGACTCCTTTCACTTTCGAACGACCCGCTTTCAAAAGTGAGATCAAAAGAAGAGGCGCACATACCCGCGGAATGTGCGTATCCTCTTTCGAAAATAAAGCGCAGTTTAGCCATACCCTCATTGATTCACTGCCGGCCTCAGGCAATCTAAGGTTAGCAACACTCAAAGCATGGGTCTGTTGGCTAATAGCCATTGATTCTGAAATACTTTGGACTCCAACTCCAATTGCAGCAAATGTCTCTTACATCCAAGAAGCCTGGATCAACAGCGCATCTCCGGGGAATTTTGGAACGCGCACCGATCTGAATTCTTTTAAGACGTTGCATTCCTAATTTTCAGGGTATTATTTCCTCGAGTGATGGTGGCATCACATGGGCAACGAAGGCTGAAACTTACAAAAAATTAGGATTGTCTCCTACATGTGGTCAGTGGACAGTAGCAGTAGGACACGAAAATTCAAGCACCAAATTACTCAAGAGTTTTAAATTCATTTTGGTTATCGGGGAGTATTTCATTGCTATAAATGCATAATAGACATATATTTTCCATTGGCCCTTATCACCGAGACTTTAAATCTTCATGACATTTATGTGACACTGAGTCTGATAAGAAACGGCAGGGTCACCGAGACAGGTTTAGCGCAGTCCTGAGCTCCATTCCAAATCACTCCCAATGACACAAAACCTGGAAACGTTGACACAGTATTTTTGCAGCTTCTTTTTCACATGCTGTATTTGTGTCAAACTGTTTATTCCCAGGAGGTTTCCCCAGTTCACAATTCAGATGCGTAACTGTCTTGTCTATCACGTCCCAGTGATTAAGACATAGTATGTGTGACAGCTGTTTCTCTAACTTAGAATAAGGGTTCTTGTGCAAAAGGGTTTTTTTGCACAAAATGGCCCCGTCTACACTGCATTTTTTTTTCACAAAAACCCCTTCCGCAAAAAGGATTGGAAGAGAACATGCAAATGAGAGTGCGAGAAATGCTAATGAGCACTTCATTTGCATTTCCTCTTCTGCAAAAACCTGACAGTGTAGACAGTGTGGTTCACTGTCCCATGGAGTGGCACTTAGACCACTTACATGCATCTGACGAAGTGGGTCTTTGCCCACGAAAGCTTATGCTCCTACACTTCAGTTAGTCTATAAGGTGCCACAGGACTCCTCGTCGCTTTTGCAGATTCAGACTAACACGGCTACCCCTCTGATAGCTGATCAGCTGTTTGTCGGCTCAGCGCGCTAGTCTGGACGCTCCCGCGATGACCTGAAAGCCCTTTATCAACCTCCCCGGTAAACCTCATCCTACGAGGCATAACAGGGAGGTCGATAAATGGCTTTCAGGTCAGCGCGGGAGCGTCCAGACTAGCGCTCTGAGCCGACAAACAGCTCATCAGCTGTTTGTCGGCTCAGCGCGGCAGCCATGTAAATGTAAATGAAGCCGCGATTATTTAAATTGTGGCTTCATTTCCCTTTGCCGATCAGCCTAATCTACATGGCTCCATCGATGGAGCCATGTAATTTAGACACACCCAAAGGTGCTGCAGGACTATTCACTGGTGTTTAAGTTTTTTTATGACAAAGTGTTCATTTCAGGCATTAATTACTACTCTTAGGCTACAGAAAACCTCCTTGGGTTTGCTTGGAATACTCACGTCATAAACACTGTAACACAAGGCAAATTTCTTCATGTAATTTAAAAACCATTTTGCTGTTAAGGGTGGACTTCTCCTATAAAGATCATTTTCCAGGGTCCACCATAGTGTAGATGGCCAGCCCAAGGGTCTACTAACTTAGGTCCAATTTTGATGTGCAAAATAGAGCTTAAGTAGCATCTGTCTATTTAAATAGAGCTTAAGTAGGTTACTCCCAACTACTGGGCATTGTGGTCGTTACTATTTTTTTTCCAGCCATCCTACATTTTGTCAAGATCAGCTCCAGCCATGAATGTACAAAATGTTCCTCAGAACGGACAGAAGCTCCTTGTCAACAGACCTCCACCCAGCACTAACACGGCGGCCTGAAGGCGTTTTCATTTTACTTGTAGGTGCCTTCAAGATTGAACCTGCTTTCATCCATTGAAAACTTTCCTGGAAAGCTACTGCTCTGCTGTCAAGTAGGAACAGCTTCAGCACGGGCACTGGCAAGCTAGTTACCGACCTGTTAGTTCTCATACAACTCCTCAGGATCACCATAAAGGGCTCACAGAAGCCATCCTAGCTCTGGTCTACACTAGGTAGTTGTGTCAAAATAACCCCCCTTATTTCAAAATAATAAGCGGCGCATCCAAACTACCAACCCCATTATTTCAAAATAGCAGGCTGGTTATTTCAAAATCTGTACTCCTGCTTTCCTCGGGGAATAATGCTTATTTCGAAATAGTGGTCGTGTGGACGCTCTGCTGCTGCTATTCTGAAATAATGACTCCCCAGAGTCATTCGAAGTAATTACTCCCCAGTGTTTCCTAGGGCTCTACGTTGAGGTAGAGCATCTACAATAACAGAGCCTGCCTCGGACTAATTTCGCGGCTCCTCTGTAGTGTGGATACGCTCGTTTGACTTGGTAATTTCAGGAGTTATTATTTCGAATTTAGTTATTTTGGAATAATTTCCGAATGTAGACGTGCACTAACTGTTTAGTTAACAGTTTACCACCTGCTTTGGGCTGCATTCCCAAACAACCAGATTCTGAGAAGACCTGGTTCCGGCACGCCGGAGGCCGCTACAGGCCTCACACCGTCCACGGGCTGTGCCTCCATTAGGATTTGGGTCCCCGGCGTGGACCCCACCCATTTACCTCTTAACGGTGTCACACCCTCTTGAACTCACAGTCATCCCCCAACGTTGTCCACTCTATTTTCAAGTTACCAAAGTAACGGGCCTTCTTACTCTGCTGACCATTGTAGCTGTCTGTTCTGTGGCATTCTCCATAGTCCATTTGCAATATACCTTCCCCCCCTCCCGCCCCCACACACACACGCTATCCTAGCTCCAGTCCGGAGTGCTCAGTGGAGACTAGCATGCAGAGCTCTCCACTGCCCGCCCTGAGAGAGGTGAGGCATGAGAAACGAGACATGTGGTGGTTCCCAAACGAGGTTATTTACAGCACACACTGGAAGGCAGAGCACGAGCTCCCTGGAAATGCTGAAATATAGATCTGACTCCAGGCATTGTGATGCCTCGCCCACAGAGCACTCCATCAAACTCAAAGAAGAAAGATTTTACACTGCTGCGGCTGCGGCTTTTCAGTGGTTTTACTACCTGGGCTGCTGCCTTCATTATCTGCCTCCATCTCCCACTGGCTAGCTTCCCTGTGGTCACTCGTGAAGCTAATGAACCCTACAAAGAAAAGCTTCCCTGCAGATGTAAAGCCGTGGAGGTAAACTCCTGTTTGTATGAGGCCTTTTTTCGCCCGGAGTCAGTAACTGCGCTATGGAATTCATAGAGTCATAGAATTTTAGAAGAGAAGGGACCTCGAGAGGTCGTCGAGTCCAGTCCACTGCCCTCACGGCAGGACCAAGCACCGTCTAGATCATCCCTGACAAGTGTCTGTCCAACCTGCTCTTAAATATCTCCAGAGATGGAGATTCCACATCCCACTAGGCAATTTATTCCAGTGTTTACGTGTTCTGTTCCGTCCTTCACAGAACTCTTGGGTTCCAGGATGGCTGGACAGGGGAAGACTCACTCCAGTTTTGGGAAAAGAATCAAAGTTTAATGTCCCGTGGTCTGAACCCGTACATGCTTTCCGTGCCCCGGTCGGTTGCTCCGAAGCGGCCAGTGCCTCTGTTCCTTTAAACAGCACAGCTCCCGCCAGCTATCGATAAACTGCCCTTCATTATTATACCCAGGTACCACAGTCTTCATCCCACGCCAAGGGAGCCCTTACCACCTCCAGGTTCCCCTCCCCGCGAAGTTCAACCCGTGCACAGGTCCAGCTCGAGCGCCGCCCAACCCTTATCGCCCACTTGAGCCTTCAAAAGGGGGGTGCTTCGAACGCGTGCTGGTCTCCTGCCTGAGGTGAATTTCCCGCCCTGAAGCCCGGAGGAGGGGAGGAGTTGCCGATGTCTTGCAGCAGAGACTGGCAAGGAGGAATGTGGCTCTTTGCGCACACAGCTGGCCCCGGGCCGTCCGGGAGGGAACGGCTCTCTCCTGTCACAGTGAAACTCTGCTTGTAGTCAGACGTAGCGGACAGGCTCCCTCCAGAACAATCTCACAGCCTAGCACTTTGGGGCTGGCTATGGAGCTACGAGTCCCAGCCCCGGGGTACGAGCACCCCAGTGGGCCTCAGAGGTCATCTAGGGGGTACTCAACTCATCTAAAGAGTGTTTTTCAACCTGGGGGGGTGCAGCCTCCAGGGGACTGAGGGCTGAGTTGGGAAGGGGGCCCACAACGGCGGGAACGACGAGGCGGGCGATTGGCCAGGGCTGCAGGCCACAGAGGTCCTGCGTCACTAAGTGACAAGCTTCAGCCCCCGGTCCGGGTTCAAAGCTTCAGACAAGACTCACCCCAACGATCACCAGCCTCAGGTATTGCCCTGACATGTCAGCACAATATTCATACATCAGTCGGTTTTGTTTATAATTACGGGGCACGACGGAGCAGCGAGGGGGAATCCCTCTGCTGTTATATCAAGACTCAGGGCTGGCCGGCACTACCTCTTCAGTTGAGGTAACTTGCATTATTCCAGGGGGAAAAGACACGGCCCAGCATGGACCCCACCCATTTACCTCTTAACAACGGTTTCACACCCTCTTGATCTCACAGTCATCCCCCAACGTTGCCCACTCTATTTTCAAGTTACCAATATAACGGGCCCTCTTACTCTGCTGACCATTGTAGCTGTCTGTTCTGTGGCGTTCTCCATAGTCCATTTGCAATATACCTTCCCCCCCACACACACACTATCCTAGCTCCAGCCCATCACAGTCCGGAGTGCTCAGTGGAGACAAGCATGCAGAGCTCTCCACTGCCCGCCTTGGGAGAGGTGAGGCATGAGAAACGAGACATGCGGTGGTTCCCAAACGAGGTTATTTACAGCACACACTGGAAGGCAGGGCACGAGCTCCCTAGAAATGCAATGGCGCCTGTCATGCAGGTAGAGAAATTGTGCCAACGGGAGAGCACTGCCCATCTTCAGTGCATCGCTCTCAAAGTGGACGGTAACTGCCCTCCTTGTTGCCTTAGGTCCCACCCTTTTTTCCCTTGGCCCCGCCCCCTCTGCCCTTAGCACCACCTCTTCTGGAAATGTGGAGCCACCCACCTTGTCCAGGGCCCTCTGACTTTACAAAATTGGGTACTAAAAATCGACCTTAATAAACGTGACCTTCTCTCTCGGTGTAGACATGGCGTCATGTCCAGGCATGACGCATGCTGGAAGATCTTCAGGGAATCATTGCTGCTATTTAACATTCATATTCCGGTGGCATTAAGGCCCTGCATTTGGTTTGGATCTATAGAAACAAATGAAACATTTCCCCTAACCTCAGCACATTAAAATCAGGAATATCAGTAGAGTTCAAGCATAGAAAAAACACTTTCCAAACAGCGGGCAGTGAAATTCTGCACTGAGCACTTGGCTAGAGGTGCAGTCAGCACATAAATACAGGGTTAATTGAGTTCTCTTTGCTGTTTTTCAGTCTACCTTTAAGCCTCTAAACCAGTTTTATTCCCATCTTCTTTATCCATCCCCAGTAAACAAAATAAAATACAGGGAAAGTCATCATCTCATTTCAGTTGGCAAGAGCCCCTAAATCGACTCTGAGATGAGAAATCGTCTTATGGGCTTTGGAATCTTTACAGTGACAGTCCAGCAGCTTCAACCGCTGCACGTCAGTCTATTAACCCAGACAGCTGCTTCTGCCTTCAAACCATCTTCCGAAGTCCAGCATCTGTGCTTGGCCTCACGAACGCTTGCCAAACAGGCTGGGTCTGTTATTAAATAATACATTATCAGAGGGATACCCTTTTGATTTGAGTTTACACAAATCCATCATCAACGCTCCCACGATCAGCCACCTGCTTTTTGGATGATGTATGCATGTAATCTATCAACAGGGTGTCATTTCGGGATGATGGATTAGCAGAGTATATCATCAGAACACATTGTTGGAGGAACGTGTTACTCCCCACCATGCGCTGATGCGGCAGGAACACGTCCTAGGCATTACAGATATTAGTTTCAGCTGAGCGAACAGCCTCCGCAAGCCCGTGGACAAGGCGGGCAGGAGGCCTGGCTCCACGCTCCCAGAAGAGGTGGTGCTAAGGGCAGAGGGGGCGGGGCCAAGGGCAAAAGGGGTGGGGCCTAAGGCAACTAGCCCGCAGCACTGCCCGGAATGCCGGATGTTGCCTCAATTCTTAGCACTGCCTGGAGCTCGCGGTGCAGCATTCCAGCAGCAATTTAAAGGGCCCGCTGCCATTGCTAGTTCAGCCTTGGCCGCAACCAGAGCTCTGGCCCCTCCACACACCCCTATCAGCGGGCCTGATTATTTTAAATGATTTTCTTTAAAATGTCATGCTAAGATCATCCCAACAAAGGACGGTTCTAGATGCTGATCTGCCGGAAGGCCCTGACTGCATTTTTCTCTGTTAAATGCTGGCCTATCCGGATCCTGGCCTGATGCAACATGATTCTACAACAATTGGATCCACTGCTGTTCTTAGACAGCCTGGCCTGGCTGCCGGAACAGCATGTGCACATTAGTCCAAAACATACCAAATGTCATGGCAGTCCCAGACCTTCACTTGTTTCAAGATCTGAGCCAGGAATGAACCTCCCTGCTAGGTTAACATCTTTGCATTCTGGATTATAGTTATTGGCTGGTTTCCACCCTCTTGGCTCCACTGTGATGTGGCAAGTCAACAGCACAGACCATGAAAGGAGTGATAGAAATGTAGCCGTGTTAGTCTGGTGTAGCTGAAACAAAATACAGGACTATGTAGCACTTTAAAGACTAACAAGATGGTTTATTAGATGATGAGCTTTCGTGGGCCAGACCCACTTCCTCAGATCAAATAGTGGAAGAAAATAGTCACAACCATATATACCAAAGGATACAATTAAAAAAAATTAACAAATATGAAAAGGACAAATCACATTTCAGAACAGAAGGGAGATGCAGGGGGGGGAGGAAGGTAAGTGTCTGTGAGTTAATGATATTAGAGGTGGGGAAAGGTAGATGTCTGTGAGCTAATGGCATTAGAGGTGATAATTGGGGAAGCTATCTTTGTAATGGGAAAGGTAGTTGGTGTCTTTGTTGAGCCCCCCACGGAGAGTGTCGAATTTTAGCATGAATGACAGTTCAGAGGATTCCCTTTCAAGTGCAGATTTGAAAGTCTTCTGGAGTAGGATGCATGTAATTAGGTCGTTGAGACAGTGTCCTTTCTGGTTGAAATGGCAAGAAACTGTTTTTTCTTTGTGATCCTGTCTAATATCTGTTAGACAGGATCACAAAGAAAAAACAAACAGTTTCTTTTCATATGTGTTCATTTTTTTAATTGTATCCTTTGGTATATATGGTTGTGACTATTTTCTTCCACTATTTGATCTGAGGAAGTGGGTCTGGCCCACGAAAGCTCATCACCTAATAAACCATCTTGTTAGTCTTTAAAGTGCTACATAGTCCTGTATTTTGTTTCATGAAAGGAGGAAACTGCATTAGGGGACAGCTACACTGACTGCTAGCTTCTAATACACCAGCCCAGAGAAAGGAAAGCAACACACTTTCGGCCAGCATGCTCCATTGGTGCCTCCAGATGCTGGCTCAGATTGAACCCAGAAAGGCTAAAACAGGAGACAGCCTGGATTTTGTCCTATTTTTGGCCCACTTTGTAGCCTCTAGAGTTAAGTTGCTTGCCTATTATGCTAACAATATGATCGGATTGATTCCAATTAATTCGTTAATATAGTAATGGGTAGATTTAGCATTGAAGCCATGATTCTGAAAGCCCACCTTCATTGCACAGGGCACGTCATTAGAATGGAGGAGTCAAGAATTCCTAAGGAACTCCTCCATGGTGAACTCTCCCAGGGCAAAAGGAATCAAGGCAGGCCTCACAAGAGGTATAAAGACTGCATAAAGGCCAACATTGCTCATGCTGGATTAAACCAAAGCAGCTAGAACAGCATGCAGAAGACCGAACAGGCTGGCGTGCTCTCGTATGACAACTTCGAAGAGCAGCGATGCATATGCCTGACTGATGCGTGTGAGAGGAGAAAAGCAACAGTAGCAGCCACACCGACAGAGCCCGGACCAGTCAACCGTAAAGGTGGTCATTAGAAATTGACACGTAATATTAGATCAGGCAACAATGTTGAAGCAACCGGCATTGGAACATGCCTTCTTGCAAGAGTGCCATGCATCACTTCCAGACTCAAGAATCTTCACTGACCATCCAAACTTTTGTGGGTTTCTCTCGACTCCCCCCGCCCCCGATTTGATAGTCACCCGTCACTATTCACCATCGAACAGCACAGCCGGATCCCTGGCTGGTACAGAAAGCCAACATGGTGTGATTTTTGGACTCAGTGCAGAGCAGCTGTGCTGACTGCTGGAATGATCCAGAGTGGACAGGAATCATCATCGTACTTCACAACTGCCCATCAGTGACAGACAGGCTGTACCCGTAGAGGAACACAAATGATAATCTGTTTATGTTTTCTAGACATAAAATGAGTGTTCTAGGAAAGGAAAAGTAAGAACAAAAATCATATTGCCAGGGAAAAGAAAGAAGTGTTCTGTCTTGAATCCCCTTAGCTCTGCCCCTCTTAGGCCAGATTCCATTTACACCAAGACTTCTTACACCACTCAGTCTAAATGGAATTAAGGGTGGGTATAAGGTACTCCCGCTTTAAGGGATCTCTGCATTGCAGAGGAGTGCAATGGGCCTTAGTGTAAATGAGAATCATGCCTCCTACGTTTAAAGGCACAGTGCCCATAGATCAGAATCAGACCTAAAAGCTTTGCACTTAAGCATTGAGGGCCAGATCCCTGTCTGATGTCAATTAGCTAGATTCACAGATGTCAACAGAGCTATGGCAATATGCATCAGTGGAGGATCCAGCCCTTGAAGAGTTTCATTTCCACCCATTGCTGGTTTCCCCCAGTTCTCAGTGAATTTCAGAAGTCGTGAAGGCACCAGTACCATTTCCTTCCTTAGTGTGTGATTAAGAACATAAAACCATAAGAACGGCCATACTGGGTCAGACCAAAGGTCTATCCAGCCCAGCCAATGCCAGGTGTCCCAGAAGGAGTGAATTGAACAGGTAATGATCAAGCAATCTCTCTCCTGCCATCCATCCCCACCCTCTGACAAACAGAGGCTGGGGACATCATTCCTTAGCCATACTAGCTAATAACCATTGATGGACTTAACCTCCATGAATTTACCCTGTTATAGACCTAGCCTTCACAGCCTCCTCAGGCAAGGAGTTCCACAGATGGACTAAGCTGTGTGAAGAAGAACTTCCTTTTATTTGTTTTAAACCTGCTGCCCATTAGTTTCATTTGGTGACCCCTAGTTCTCATGTTATGGGAACAAGTAAAGAACTTTTTCTTATTCACTTTCTCCGCACCACTCATGATTTTATAGACCTCTATCCTATCCCCCCTTAGTCTCCTCTTTTCCAAGCTGGAAAGTCCCAGTCTCTTTAATCTCTCCTCATAGGGGACCCGTTCCAAACCCTCATCATTTTAGTTGCCCTTTTCTGAACTTTTTCTAATGTCATTGTATCTTTTTTGAGATGAGGAGACCACGTCTGTATGCAAGTGATTGAAACACCTTTTCACAATTGCATGGGAATGCCAACACCAGAACCTGACAACGAACGAGCTGATGTGAAGCTATTTGTCCCTTTTCAAGATTCAGGTCCCTCTGATGCCATTTCTGTCTCAGTCCACGCCCAGCATCGTTTTCTCGATCACATACGTAGTCCATATGGTTAGAGCCGACCTTCACAGGCCCGTGTTACATGAGTGGGCAAAAGTTCAGATCCTATTCTGTATCTGCCAAGAGTCAGCTTGTTTTCTGAGAGGTGCGTAAGATAGAGGTTGAATCCCAAGCTCCGATTTCCATACCAGGTTTCTATCAACACTGCTCAACGGCATAACACAACGATGGAGAAAAGAGGGAGGGGCTTGCACCAAAGACGCAGCCCAGTTGAGTTCCTAATCATCTCTTGTTGTCTGTAGCTCAAGTTGGCACCAGTGAGCACAACGTTTGTGGCTCTGGAACAATGCTCCTTCACCAACGGAACGAAGTAAAACACCCATTTGTACAGCTGCAGAGGGAGAAGATGAGAGTCTTGCCACAAAGCTAAGTGCAAAACACTGGATGCTCCAGCCATATTGCATGGCACATACAGACTCTGTTGCCTATACAGGAAGTCCCTGACTTACGAACAGGTTACGTTCCAAATTCCTAGTCGTAACTCGATTTGGTTGTAAGTCAGAAACGTCCTTAAACGTGCTGCCCGCGCTGTTTGAAAAACTTGACGTACGTGGTTCTCAACTTGAAAATATTATAATGTGGTTAATGGGAGGTTGGTCGTAAGTACGGATGGTCGTAAGTTGGTGTGTTCATAAGTCGGGGAGTGGCTGTATATAACAATTAGTGTGACAATGCATTCATTAGCAGGTAAAATGGCATACGGAACCGAGTAGCTACAGTCCTCTCCTGGTAGCACAGCAGCACACTATAGGGCAATCTTAAGGAGCAAATTAAATGCATAAGAGACACTTATGCCTTCAGTCCAAGTCTATATATCCTCATCCTAGTTAATGGAAAGTGCATTGGTTTGAAATCAAGGGACTCAGCAGCCAGCAACGCTGTCTTGCGACCAGTGCCGATGAAAATCAGCAGCTTAATAGCACAGGACCACTAGTGGCAGCACGCTGCTCTAATTTATCGGCTGCTCTTTTGTCAGCGCACTCTCGCTGCTGTTTAGAACGTCGTTCGGGCTTCCTGTCTATCTCAGATCCGTTAGCCTGGGTACTAAATGGATTAAAAATGGCTGATGATTGCATATCATCAATGCAATTGATTAGGCACTAATGCATTCAGGGAGCATGATCCCTAATTATGTTGCTATCTGGTGATTTTTTGATTTTGTCATTTTGAAGCATACAGCCTGGAGGGTGTGTTGCATAACAGCGAGATGTAACCCAAGAAGCCACGTTTGGGTGGGGTTTTGTTTAGTTTGGTCCAGTACTCATGAAAGCCAAAGTCAAGGAATCTTTCACCAAACCAGCAGGGACCCGGTACTGTCTGATCAGTCACCTGGCAGTAGCAGATTTCATCTGTAAGGTCATTTGCATTTCTCACTTCTTCCCTGGGACTACGGGCCAGATCCCTAGCTGGTATCAATAAACACTGATCTCAGTTTATACCAGCTGAAGATTTCCCCTTTATTCAGCATTGGTGAGGCCACCTCTGGAGTAGTGAGTTCAGTTCTGCCCCCCACCCCCTACCTCACCCCCATTACAGAAAGGATGTTGACGCATTGGACAGGGTCCAGTGGAGGACAACAAAAATGATGAGGGGGTTGGAGCAGATGACCTCTGACCTCAGGGATTTGGGCTTAGTCTGCAGAACAGAAGAGTGGGGGGATATTTCATAGCAGCCTCTAGTACCTGAAGGGGGGTTGCAAAGAGGCTGGAGAGAGGCTGTTCTCAGTGGTGGCAGGTGGCAGAACAAGGAGCAATGGGCTCAAGTTGCAGTGGGGGAGGTCTAGGTTGGATAGTAGGAAAAACTATTTCCCCAGGAAAGCGGTGAAGCACTGGGATGGGTTCCCTAGAGAGGGGGTGGAATCTCCATCCCTAGAGGTTTTGAAGTCCCGGCTTGACAAAGTCCTGGCTGGGCTGATTGAGTTGGGATTGGTCCTGCTTTGGGCAGGGGGCTGGACTTGATGACTCCTGAGGTCTCTTCCAACCCTGGGATTCTGTGATTCTGAAGCAGATCCCTTATGTACAACGGATGTTGTTCTCAACTGAGCCAATAGTTTGGAATAAGTGATGCTTGCAAACAACAGTATAAATCTTTGGGCTGGGCTACTGACCTATTTAATCACAGTGAGGGGTATCCGTGTGCCTGGCTGCTCCTATTGTACGGTTGCAGTACATCTGTGTGGAGGAGCTAAGTGACAGACCCAGGGTACAATCCATCTCCCACGGGAGTCAAGGAGACCTTTGTCATCAACATCAGTGTGAGAAAGATCAGCACCTTTCAAAATCACAGCTCGAATCGGAGAGGTGGGTTGGTGAAAACAGTATTGTGGGGCTCGTGATAATACCTAGTTAAATAGCAATAATTTCTTCAGAGCTGCTCTTAATGGAAGCACGCCCTCACCATGGGATGCCTTCCTTTCCAGCAAATGCCTCTCTCTGCTTCTTGCTGGCATTCAAGATTGAGAGGGATGTTTTAGTCCTTAGGGAAGGCCTAGTACTCAATCCCAAAGCATTATTGAGGGCCATTGCAAAGTGCTCACATCTCCATCAACCTCTTGATCATTTGGCCCGTGTCTACCCTGAATAGAGTGTTTCACCCTGATCTCTGGTCAATAGCTACATCTCGACGTCTTCCGAGATGGGCGGTGCTACAGCCAGACACCGGAAGTAAATATTACTGTTTGCTCCTCACCTTGAGTACAATTCATTACAGCAAAAGGTAATGAGATTTCTCTGGAGGAAGAAAATGACTTGTCATCGTGGACCTAACAATATCTGTTTAGCTCCAGAGTGAATATAAGTCACTTCAGTCATATCAGCAAGAGTTGTCATTTTCCGACAACGAACAAACATTTCAATTACTGAAGCAAAGGCAGCTGCAGTGGAAGAACAGATGTCAATCTGCCAGGGTACAAATTGGCTTTTGTTGACACAATAATTATGATTGGCTTAATAATGTTTCAACATAGACTGGCAAACGATGCTTCCTCTGCAGGGCAGGGCTGGCTTTCTAGTGTATAATTTCGTTTAGAATGTCTGTCGTGATGTTTCAGTTCCATACGCCAGCTGGGAAGGAACAGATGCAGATGGCCTTTGAAAGGACCATCATGCCTGAGTCAGTCGCCAATCAAAGCAGACGAAGAAGAGATAGGCAACAGCGGAATCAAAGTCTATATTGAGGTAGCGTTTGTGAGAGTCCGTTGCGCTAGGAGCTGTACGCACAAATAACAAAAAGACTGTCCCTGTCCCAGAAGAGTGTACCATCAAAATATAACTTTGGATAAAGGTCTCAGAGGGGTCTCCGTGTTAGTCTGTACCTTTAAAAAAACAAGTAGGCCTGTAGAGACTAACAAATATATATATATAGTATCATGGGCTTTCGTGGGTAAAACCAACTTCATCAGATAAGCAAAGTGGAGGAAGGGGGGACCCTCACAATTTATAACAGAAAAAGAAGGGAGCGGGGGAAGAACCTGTCAATTGTAGGGCCGGTGCTAATGAGGCTACCTGAGTCGGCTGGAAGTGTCCACGTCTTAGCTTTTGATGTCAGTTGGGTGCGTGGCATACAATGGCCCATCCCGTTCGTGTCTTTGTTCAAGCCATGAGCGATAGCGTCAAATTTGCATACAAAAGCCAATTCCACAATTTCTCTCTGTAGTTTGTTTTTGACATTTGTTTGTAGAAGGATGGCTACTTTTAAATCGATTAATGAGTGCCCTGGTAGGTTAAAACGCTCCCCTACAGCTTTATGTGTGCTACCATTTCTGATGTCTGACTTGTGTCCATTTATCCTTTGGCACAGAGACTGTCCGGTGTGACCAATATACACAGCAGAGGGGCATTGCCGGTACATGATGGCACATATCACATTGGAGAATGTGCAGTTGCAGGAGCCTCCGATGTGGTGACTTATGTGCTTCGGTCCTGTGATGGTGTCACTTGTGGACAGAGTTTGTTGCAGGAGTAGGTTTGAGGTGTGATGCATGGTAGCGGCAAAGAATTTGCTTCGGGTTTGGGGAGGGGGCTGTGTGTAGGTGAGGAATGGCCTGCCTCCCAAGACCTGTGAGAGTGAGGGATTGTCTTCCAGGACAGGTTGTAGATTGTCAATGATGCGCTGGAGGGGGTTAAGTTGGGGGCTGTAGGTGATGACGAGTGGTGTTCTATTATTTTCCTTGTTGGGCCTGTCTTGAAGAAGGGTGTGAATGGCCAGCAAACCAAGCCTACAGCTCAAATGGACATGCCTATGACATGAGACGGGAGCAGAGAACACGGCAGGGCAAGTGTAACTAGAGGGCTGTGTCTAGACTGGCAAGTTTTCTCCTGGCCAGCTGTCTACACTGGCCGCTTGAATTTCTGCAAGAACACTGACGATCTCATGTAAGAAATCAGTGCTTCTTGCAGAAATACTATTTTGCTCCCATTCGGGCAAAAGTCCTTTTGCGCAAAAGGGCCAGTGTAGACAGCTCAGATTTGTTTTGCGCAAAACAGCCCCGATGGCGAAAATGGCGATCGGGGCCTTTTTGCGCAAAAGCGCGTCTAGATTGGCACGGACGCTTTTCCACAAAAAGTGCTTTTGCGGAAAAGCGTCCGTGCCAATCTAGATGCTCTTTTCCGCAAATGCTTTTAACGGAAAAACTTTTCCGTTAAAAGCATTTGCGGAAAATCATGCCAGTCTAGACGTAGCCAAGATGTTTAAGTCTCGGCTTGACAAAGCCCTGGCTGGGATGATCACGTTGGAGTTGGTCCTGCTTTGGGCAGGGGGCTGGACTTGATGACTCCTGAGGTCTCTTCCAGCCCTGGGATTCTAGGATTCTGTGAACTCAAGTCTGCTTGGTATGGAGTTCTGTCCCACCCCCCAACCTCCGCCACAGCACCTCAACCAGCTAGAGAGGGCGAAGTCTGTAGCAGCTCTTGCATGTAGCTCCTGAGGTACCAGGTTCAGTCCTGCCTACCGCCGGTCAGGGTCTGTCCATGTTACACAAGCTTCAGCCGGGATGTGAGACCCTACCCTGCGCTCAGGGTAATTACTCGCAGAGCTAGTTCAAGCTGAAGCTTGCAACTTCACTGGCTTCAGTGTTGCAGGACCCAAGTGGGCTGGATTAAAGCAAGTTCTGATCAAACTCTTCGGGCTGTAATCACGCTCTAGGATTGCACTATAGATAATCGCCTAGTTGTGCCATTAGCACTTTGTCATCCAAATGATGCCAGCTAGACTCCCAGGGTCTCCTCTCGGTGTGGCCTTGGGCCCGAATAGAGCTGTTGAAGGCATGTTGTAAAGTTCGAGGTATTAGAACCCTGTTACCCGATTTGCTTGCCCCTCGTGTTTTGTAACTACATGGCTGTTACTCTCATATACAGAGAACATAATAGTGGCTATAATGGGTCAGACCAAAGGTCCATCTAGCCCAGTAACCTGTCTGCCAACAGTGGACAATGCCAGGTACCCCAGAGGGAGTTAACAGAACAGGGAATCATCAAATAATCCCTCTTCTGTCATCCATACTCAGCTTCTGACAAACAGCCAGGTGGGTAGGACTGGTGTCCCTAGCCTCTAATAGCCGGGGCTCAACAAAGCCACTTATCTACTCGCCCGTGGTGAGTAGATTTCATCTGGTCGCCCCGTTCACTGGCGGTTCGTGCGTGTGCAGTGCGGGGCTGGCGAGTGGTTTTCGCCATGATCGTCGAGCCCTGCTAATAGCCATTGATGGACCTAACCTCCATGAATCTATCAAGTTCTTTTTTGAACCCTGTTAATGTCCTGGCCTTTACAACATCCTCTGGCAAGGAGTTCCACAGGTTAACTGTGTGCCGCATGAAGAAAAACTTCCTTTTGTTTGTTTTTAAACCTGCTACCTATTAATTTCAATTGGTGACCCCTAGTTCTTCTATTATGGGTAACCAGTAAGATACTTGTGTGCATCTCAACTCCAAACTTTGAGCTGTTATTTATCTAACCCCCCTACACACACACACACACACACACACACACACAAATATGATGAAAAAGCCACAAATCATCTCAAACCAAATCTATCTGATACCTACATTATCTGATCAATACCTTGTACGCTTTCCTGGGCCAGAGCATAGTCTGGGAAAGACCCGCTAGTGGCAAGTAATAAGCCCTGTATGATTGGTGACACAAAATCCACATCAACCTTATTATAAAATGATAGAAAATACCCTTTTGTCGGGCTAGCTTAGCTCCAGCTCTGAACGAATGTGCTAGACAAACTGGAGCACCTCTGGAGTCACTTCAAGACACAATTGTCTCAGGCTACCCCGAGTCCCAATTCATCCCATTTGCCCTCCTTGCCCCTGAGAAGTAGCCACTGGCTACTGGCCTGCACCACGCCCCAGCCACATCAGCTACTCTGCCCAGCAAGCAGAGGGTGGAGTCAGACCCACACCTGCTCCCCACCTGCCTATTTCAAGGAAGAAGTAAATTGGGGAAGAGGCCTATTTACTCCCCTGAGTCTGGATTAAGGATGCAGGTGGTTAACCGGTTAACTGGCAAGCATCATCCAGTATCGTGCTGCTTATCGGTTAACTGGTTAACCGGCGGCCCAGCTGGGCTGAAGCAGCCCCCTTTCTCCCTACCCACATTGGGCAGGAGGCTTCTTCAGTCTGGCCTGGGTTCGGGTTAGGCCTGTGGTGGACCTGGCCTGGCTGGAGCCACCCCTGCACTATGCCACGCCATGGGTTGGGAGCTGCTCCAGTCCCCCGCCCGCCCCTGCTTAAGCAGTTCAACAGTTCAACCTAACCTTTAACCTCCCTTGTCTGGATTCACTTAGCGGGTTCAGGGGGAGCTCTTATCCCTCTGCAGGGGGTGAACCATTTGAATGACAATCTATCCTCCACAGTGGGGGGGTGTTATAGTCTCAGGTTGGCTCACAATGGGGATTTTTAAACACTCCGGCTGTTTCTAGATTGGCCAGTTTTTCCGGAAAATCAGCCGCTTTTCCGGAAAAACTTGCCAGCTGTCTACACTGGCCACTTGAATTTCCGCAAAAGCACTGACTTCCTACTGTAAGAAATCAGTGCTTTTTGCGGAAATACTATGCTGCTCCTGTTCGGGCAAAAGTCCCTTTTGCGCAAAACTTTTGTGCAAAAGGGCCAGTGTAGACAGCTCAGATTTGTTCTGCGCAAAAAAGCCCCGATCGCGAAAATGGAGATCAGGGCTTTTTTGCGCAAAAGTGCGTCTAGATTGGCACGGACGCTTTTCCGCAAAAAGTGCTTTTACGGAAAAGCGTCCGTGCCAATCTAGACGCTCTTTTCCGAAAATGCTTTTAACGGAAAAGTTTCCCGTTAAAAGCATTTCTGGAAAATCATGCCAGTCTAGACGTAGTCTCCTTGTTTAGATCAGCCCCTTTCCCGATGGCATATGGTTCCTCCCTCAGCCCCTGCTCACGGCCAGCTGCTGTGCCCATTCATTACGCCAAGACAGAGCTATAAATGGCAGACGTGGCGCACACAGGTTTCACAGTCGAGTCTTTTTCCATGAATAAGTTTCTCTCCTCCAGATGGATTTGCTGTGACGATACTGTCCTACCCCTGGTGCAGATGTGACTGGGAAGCCGGGTGACGAGGCGCTTGGCAGCACTAACTTCTTTTCCAAGCTAACACTCTGTGTTGTGAAAGAACCATTTATTTGGTTGACTAAAATTCCAATGTGACTTGACAAAGGATTGACTCCTGGTGTCTCTAAAACCTTGACAACCCCGACAGTCTATAAAAATTTTCCTCCAGGCATAAGATCACTCGCATTAAAATTTTAATATTTTGAGAAATGAAAGCCCCAGAGCCTTTCCTGCTTGGTTGTTTTATTCAAAGTCACTGCAGGGGGAGAGGGAATCCTCAGTGGACCATGATCACGGTTCTTTCGGAAGATCTGCTTTTAACTTGTTTGCGAGATACGAAGAAGAGATTTATTCTCAGCTCCCTGTGCAATTCCCTCCCCATTTAAAGATCGGCGGGTGTAGTTGGAGATCAAAACCATTTTTACGTGGCTCAGCCCACTGGAAGTTACACAGCTGCAAAACTTCTTTGTTTTGATGGTTTTGCATCTTGACGCTTTCTGGTCTGCAACTGCTGAATGAGTCTGCTTGTGCTTAACGTTAAGTGCTCATATTAACTGGTGGCAGGTTCAGGCCTTCAGTGGTAAGCACTCCTGAGCAGCTACTGGGTTTTCCTCTACTCGTACAACAGGGCCCCTGATCCTAACTGGGATCTGTGGGCATTGACAGAGTGCACATAAAAATAATTAAGAATAAAGATAGATTCTGATGACTCCATATGTCCTGTGTACAGTAACTTTTTCGTGTCTCTTTCTCCCTTGACATGAGTCACGTGCTAATGTGTACAGCTGCAATGCTGTACTGGAGGGCTGTGTCTAGACTGGCAAGTTTTTCCGCAAAATCAGAAGCGTGTCGTCTCAGGGCCATTCCATGGCGTCCTCCTGCAATCAAAGTCAGGGTATCTCCCGAGAGGTCCATTCAACGAATATTTGAAAGAATTAACGATACAGCAGCAGACACAACCCTGATGTGACATTTCCTGAAAGCCCCTGAGTGGAGCAGAGATTCCTGCTGGAAAGAGGCCAGTGTAATGCCATTATTTCAAAAGGGGCCCAGAGACACACTAGGAAGCTACAGACGACTTAGCTCATCTTCCGTGTCGGGGAAGTATGGCTCACTCGGAAGGAAGGAGGGCGATTTATGGAAAGGGCAATGAGATAGCTACCCAACATGGACCATAGTGAAGAGGGCCTGGCTTCTCACCTGTGGACATGCTCTCACCTTGTGAGGCCAGATTTTGCAGTGATGAAGAATAACGAGTTTTGATTCGGGCAGGGCTGGGCGAAATGTGGCCCAGGGGCCGGATCCGACCCACCTAACTCTTGGATCCAGCCCACAGACTGCATGTGGCTGCTTTCTGTTTCCAGCCTGCTGCCAGTGCCACCCAATTTCCACGCGGTGGCTCAGACAGCCGGATCCTATTTAAATGGCTCCTGGTTGTGACACTACCCTGGCAAGGGCCGGAGCCGTGAGTCCTTTAACTAGCTGCAGCAGCCCCGGCCAGCTGCCAGGCAGCGCGGTAGCAGCAGGGCCAGGAGACATGAGCCCTGTGCTGTGTTTTTACTTATAAGCCTCCACCCAAGAGAACTGTGGGGGAGGTTAATCCCCAGCCTGCCCCTTCTGCCTCATACCCCCTCTCCGGGGTAGTAGGGTGGAGCCAGCCCATGACCACGTGCCAAAATTCATTAAGTGCTCCCCCTGCAAAAATTATTGCCCACCCCTGGATTAAGACCACCCATGCGGGGCAGGTTCCAAAAGGAAAATCCAAGCTATTCCTAGCATCGATTCTGCAAACCAAGGGGGCGAACCTACAGCTGGCTGCTTGCGGGCAGGTCCCATCACCCCCGCTGGACAAAGGGGTAGGCTCGGTCTGTGATAGGGTTCCCTGTGGGCACAGCGGCCGGCTTGTGCAGACCCACGGCAGAATCTGAACTTCAGCCGGCTACCGTGGTTAGCTGGTCCTGGGCAAGGCGGGGGTGGCACACCTGATCTGCTCACGCAGGGTGCAGGGAAAGTCGCAGCGGCGGGCCGTTGGACAGGGCCCTGTATGGCACACAGAACTCGCAACAAGCACACAGCTCCATCCTGAGGAAGCCAGGTGGAAAGAAGAAGAGCATCGGTCGAGGCTGCTCTGACCACCACACCAAGGAAACCACACGCGGTCTGCAAGCCCCATCACCCCCTGGCTACATCTAGACTGGCAAGTTTTTCAGCAAAAGCAGCCGCTTTTTTGGAAAAACTTGCCAGCTGTCTACACTGGCCGCTTGAATTTCCGCAAGAACACTCACTTCCTACTGTCTGAAATCAGTGCTTCTTGCGGAAATACTATGCTGCTCCCGTGCGGGCAAAAGTCCCTATTGCGCAAAGCTTTTGCACAAAAGGGCGAGTGTAGACAGCTCAGATTTGTTTTGCGCAAAAAAGCCCCGATCGTGAAAATGGCAATCGGGGCTTTTTTGCGCAAAAGTGCATCTAGATTGGTCACAGATGCTTTTGTGCAAAAGTGCTTTTGCGGAAAAGCGCCCGTGCCAATCTAGACGCTCTTTTTTGCAAATGCTTTTAATGGAAAACGTTTCCGTTAAAAGCATTTGCAGAAAATCATGCCAGTCTAGACGTAGTCCCTCTGTATGGGGAGAAGTGTCCTATTATGATATTTAGACAAAAGATCTACTGGTGTATGCCTTGAAAATATAGTTTCAAGCCTGGTAACCCTGGGACCTTCTAATCATATTAATATACAGAATGAACGTAGAACTCTGCTCTCAGTTACACTCATGCAGCTCCCGTGAAGATGTTTATCAGCTCTTGTTTGCAAGAGGAAAAGACAATCTGCTGACTGACCTGACGCTTCAAAGCTATTCATGCAATCTGGAAAGTGTATGAGAGTCGGCACTCCACAATCAGATGAGTCTGGGACGTGACCATGCCACATGTTATAAAGGCCGTTCAGAGATGCGGAATTATTCGAGACAAAGCAGCATGAATTCATCAAAGCACATATGCATAGGGCAACAGCAGCAAGTCTCCGGAAGAGACCAACGTACCCGGGCAATCTGTAGAGTTGGGAAAGATAAAAATTGGATTCCTGGAAAATAAAAGAGCCAATTAAGGAAGGAAAAGGAAAAGGAAAAGAGGTGGAAAAGAGCAGGCATGTCCCATGTTAAGGTGAAATATTTAAAACTGCAATAATGAAACAGACCCTGCAAATGTTTCTCATGTGGGAAAGAAGGAAAGTGATTCAGATGCCACCTAAGCCCTGGTCTACACTAGGACTTTATTTCAAAATAAACCCCCTGGCTATGTCTAGACTGGCATGATTTTCCGCAAATGCTTTTAACGGAAAAGTTTTCCGTTAAAAGCATTTTCGGAAAAGAGCGTCTAGATTGGCACGGATGCTTTTCTGCAAAAAAGCCCCGATCGCCATTTTCGCGATTGGGGCTTTTTTGCGGAAAACAAATCTCAGCTGTCTACACTGCCCTTTTGCGCAAAAGTTTTGCGCAACAGGGACTTTTGCCTGAACGGGAGCAGCATAGTATTTCCACAAAAAGCACTGATTTCTTACAGTAGGAAGTCAGTGCTTTTGCGGAAATTCAAGTGGCCAGTGTAGACAGCCAGCAAGTTTTTCTGGAAAAGCGGCTGATTTTCCGGAAAAACTGGCCAGTCTAGACACAGCCCCTTAAGTCGAATTAATAAGCAGAGCATCCACACTACTATTTCGAAATAACGGGCTGCTTATTTTGAAATCTGTACTCCTATTATCCTCAGGCTGTCTAGACTGCAAGCCTCTTTCGAAAGAGGCTTTTTCGAAAAAGAGCATCTAGACTACAATCAGTACTTTCAAAAAAGCACAGTTTGCATTACATAGCACCTTTTTTTGAAAGAACACTTTCAAAAAAAGGCGTTATTCCTCCTGAAATGAGGAGTACCGCCGTTGAAAGAAAAGTCGCGTTCTTTCGATTTAATTTTGAAAGAACGCAGCTGTAGTCTAGACGCAGGTGAAGTTTTTCGAAAAAAAGGCTACTTTTTTCAAAAAAATCCTGCAGCCTAGACACAGCCTCAGGGAATAACACTAATTTCAAAGAAGTTATTTCGAAATAGTGGTCATGCGGACGCTCCAGTGCTGCTATTTCAAAATAACTACTCCTCAGAGTCATTCAAACTAATTACTCCCCAGTGCTTCCTGGGGCTCTAAGTCGAGGTAGCACGTCCACAATAACGGAGCCTGCCTCGGACTAATTTTGAGGCTTCCCTGTAGTGTGGACATGCTAGTTCAATTTTGTTACATCAGGAGTTAGTAAATCGATTTGAGTTATTTCAAAATAATTTCCTATTTTGAAGCGCAAAAGGCACAAAGCGTTAGAGCTTGGAACAAAAACTACACACCTGGAGCAGCGAATAGGAGAGGGAGGCAGAACACCTGGTTTCTGTTCCCAAAGGTAACCTCGGTGAAGCCCTTTAACTGCTGTTGACCTCAGTTTCCCCACTTGTCAAAGCTGGGGGATTGATATTTAACTATCTCTGTACAGTGCTTTGAACCTATGGATGAAAAAGGGTTGTGTGTAGTTATGTGAACTGAATACTGGACATCAAGCTAAGCTGCATAAGAGCAATGGTCCATCTTACCCAAATCCTGTATTCAACCTGTCGCCAGAGGAATTATCAAGTGATCAGCCCCATCATCCAGTCCTGGCTTCTGGCAAGCAGAGGTTTAGGGATTCCTAGAGCATAGGGTTGCTTTCCTGAGGGTACCTGTGTTAGTCTGTCAGAGTATGTCCACGCTGCAGAGGTTTTTTTCGGAAAAACGGCTGTTTTTCTGAAAAAACTTCACTTACATCCACCCTGCTATTGTGTTCTTTTGATAGAAAGTTGAAAGAACGGAGGGGTTTTTCCAACAGTAGGAAACCTCTTTCTATGAGGAAGAAGCCTTTTTCTTCGAGAGCTCTTTCGGAGAAAGGCGTGTGTGGAAGAGTAAGAGGGTTTTTTTTTTTTCGAAAGAAGAGGCCTCCAGGAAAAAGCACAGGTCCCTAGTGGCCATTGCACCCATAGTAATCACAACTTACATGCGAGAGAGCGTCCAGTCAATGCGGATGCTATCTTTCAAAAAAACACACCACTTTTTCAATGCTCTTTTGCAGTGTGGACGCTGTCTTTCTAAAGACATGTTTCTGGAAGATCTCTTCCAGAAAAGCTTCTTCCGAAAGAAGCCTGCAGTCTAGACATAGACTAAGACTGGTTCAGCCCATTTCTCCCCACAGTTTCAATGATAGCACTAAAATCAGCTCTTTTATTATTTTAAATCTACTCCAGTGTCAACTGAAATTTCTCATGCTTGGACGGCTGTGGGCCAATGGCAATTTTGTAATTTTTCGAAGCACCAAGAACATCGATGTCCTACCCTAGCTTACACAAGAACATAAAGCAATCCTTCCAAAACTGCACAGGACAAGCCAAAATGCTAGAGAACTCTTTAGAGGCCCACCAACAAAATGGCTAAAGATTGGTCCCAACCCAACCATGCTTGAGGGTGAGAACTAGCCGGTCCCCAGTCGGTCCACACACATAGGTGCCCTCAAAAGTCACAAGCACTCTATAGCAGGGTCGTCACCGTGCTCCAGGGAAAATAAGGGTTAAACCCAGCCCTGGGAAATGGTTCCAGCACGGAGCAAGCAACTGAGGCAGGTAGCAGCCAATTAGGGCCCAGCTGGGGCAGTATAAATAGGGACAATTAAAATACACACTCTTGCTCCAGCTGTGGAGCAGGAAGGACCTGGCTGCTTGGGTAAGCTAGAGAGGGTACTTTAGATAGAGAAGGGCTGGGGATAGGCAGGATGAACTGGGGAGGCGGCCCGGGCAGCAGAAGGCAGCAGGTCCACACCCCTTTGCCGATGAGGAGTGGCCATTTCAGGCTGCAGTTTGCCGCTAGATGAAGACTGGCTGTGAGTCACTGAGGCAAGATAGGTACAGGGGATTGGGGCTCCCTCAGAGGGGAAGACACATGCGGGGGCACTGCCGTGGGGTACGACCACAAGGAAAGGGCACTGTGAGTTGGAAGACAGGTAACCGAGGGTGAGATACCAGTCAACAGGGGGTGCTGCAGGGCTGGAAGTGCTACTTCCCGAGGCGACCAGCAGGAGGCGCCATTGCTGGTGAGTGCTCGACCCGTTACACGCCCTCACATGGGTTCTGGCAGCTCTGCTGGGAGCCCCGGGGGCCCAACCGTCAGCCCCATGCCCAGGGCTCCACAGCAGCCCCCATCTGTGGCCCCACCCTGGGACGGTGAGGAGAAGGGATGGAGGGAAGTGAGGGGAGATGCTCAACTCATCCCCCCCACCCTAAACATCATTCCAGCGCCACTGACTCATGGGCTCCCTCTCCAGGGAGGAAGGAGGACCTCTGTCCCCCGCAGCCACCCCACCAGCCCTCGCAGTCGCTGGGGGAACAGAAGGCTGCACACCTGTCGGTGAGTTTAGAGGGACCGACGGGCTGCTGTAGCACCCTACCCCCACTCTCCCGGCGGGCTCCCAATCAGGAGTCTGCTTTGTCCAGGAAACGAGGAGACAAACAGGAAGTGGAGGACCCAGGAAACACTCCCAATCGCCACTTGGTGCGACCTGGCTGAGACCGACATGTGTGAATGGAGCATCCCGCCCCCTCCTACTGCTAGAGCTGAGACGTAGCGCCCGCGGGCCTTGCCTCATCTCCATGGGGATGGGGCTGTCGTCACATCACCGACTCCTGCATTCAGCTTAGGAGCTCCCTGTGATCAGCCACCCTGGGACAGGTGGGGTGGTAGCACAGAGACCTGGGGCTGTGAGGAGAGGAGAAGTGATGGCAGGATGGGGCTGGAGTCACTCTTAGGGTAACGAGGGGAGTTCCATCCCTCGGGGAATTTCAGCTCTGCAACAGCTTGCCTGGCAAAGGACAAATGTGGGGAGCAGATTGCCACGGGGTCCCTGCTACATTTCCCCCCTCCCAGCCTGGGTTAAGAGCTCTTCATAGGGCAGAATGGCCAGGCAAGTTTGGGGATTAGAGCTCTACTCCCTTAGAAAGTTGGGGAGCCGTGGCACATGCACACACACATACACACACACACACACACACACAATGGGCAGGACAGACCAACCCCACCACCCAATCTTGTTTTTCTAAGGATTCTTGGGGTGAGATTCATCATTGCTGAACTTTTGGGGTTGGGGTAGTACTGCCTGCCTCATCCCAGGTCTCACAGAGCTTGAAACACCCCCAGTAAGACAGAAATCAGGTCCCCTCAGAAGGAACCAGGCCTCCCTTGTCATTTGTAACATCGTTGATGGCATAAAGACAGTGCACCTCCCACTCCTTTTGCTACAGTATATGGGCTCCTGATACCTCCTTCTTCGTTGCTGCTATTCCTGGTACCAGCATGGCCCAAATACTGCTCTTCAAACCCAGGCATGCACCCTCGTGCTTCCCTTCAGCTTGTATTTATTGCTTCAATTTCACGAGAACTAAATGTCAAGTAAAATTATGTAGCCTGATACCTTTCCTAGCTGGCCTTTCCCTGTAACAGAGCTACCCACTCAGTGAGGAGGGAGCAGGAGCAAAACATGAAAACAAGTTGTCATTAAAAGTAAAGAGACGGTGCATGCAAATGAGGCAATGCATATTCATCAAATGTGCAAATGAAGGCAATGCATCATTGGTGTGACACCGCCTCATCTGAGGGCTTACACAGGTGTGCTGTTAGGGAGGACTCTGTATCCACCCAGAGCTACCATCTGAGCCTCCAGCACTGGGGGAGAAACTAAAGGCCAACTTTCTGCTGGTGGCAGGAAACGGTCACGGCCATTGCAACTGAAGTCTGGCTCCTAGCCCTCCCCTTCCCTACCCACACCCCTCCCAAGCGTCCCCCTGCTACTGACACTGAGTGAAATCCCTGTTAAAGAGAAAGCACATTTTGGGATTCCCACAACCTAATGGGAGGATCTCTTGTCTGTCGCTCACAAGTGAGTGGCAGGGAGTTGACAACTTTGGATGATGGGAACATGTGGACATTTCCAGGTAGGCTTTGTCACAAAAGGAGTACACAGCAAAGTTCATGCAGCTAAGGTCTTTGGATACAGGTTCTACAAACACAGAATCATAGAACTGGAAGGGACCTCAAGAGGTCATCAAGTCTAGTCCCCTGCCCTCATAGCAGGACCAAGCACCATCTAGATCATCCCTGATAGATGTCTATCCAACCTGCTTTTAACTATCTCCAGTGATGGAGATTCCACAACCTCCCTGGGCAATTTATTCCAGTGTTTAACCACCCTGACAGGTAGGAAATTTTTTTCTAGTGTCCATCCTCAACCTCTCTTGCTGCAATTTAAGCCCATTGTTTCTTGTTCTATCCTCAGAGATCAATGTCAACTCACAGGGCCAGGGCCCAACAGGATTATGGATTCGCTTCAAGACAGAGTTGATTACAGATAGTTGCTTTTATTAATTTCACTACATCACTACTATTACAGGCTTACTACTGCCAGATGGTTACACAGCTACCGCACAGTAATACGCCAATAAGAACAGGCAGTGCAATGCATCAAAGAGTAACAGACCCTTGGAAATGCTTATGCCCCTTCAATCTGCGGGGAGTCTCATTCCAGCCACCTCACTCCAGGCCGCATTGAACGTGGCTCCATTTGGGGGGATCCAGGGCACCCTTCGAGGTCTAGGTCCTTGGTGAGACTCACTGGACATAGGACTCCCTACGCTAGTTAGAGTACAGTTGTTAACCAGGTGTGTGCATATTGGCCTCAACATTCCCACAGGGCTGAGAACCGAGGTCTTATTATTTATCTCATACTTGGCTCTCAGCTAGCAAGCATAGGGAGTTGCGGCTGATGAAGGCCGCCTGATAAAGAACACCTGGTATTTTCACCGGCAGGGCTCATGGCTGGCCTAGAGGAATACAAATTTAACCCCTGCAGGACTACATATGGCTTTTTATGTGACAATCAAGGAGAACAATTTTTCTCTCTCCTCCTTTTAGGTACATACAAGGTTCACACTGACTTTGGAGACTGTTCTTTATGCTCACTTTGCCAGCCACTGCACAGAGGTGTGGTAGATCAATGCTGCCCAATAAGCTAAAGTCATCATGCCCTAAGAATGGTCCTAGCACCCTCAGATCTCCAGGCAGGGAATGCGCACTGCACTCTTCCAATGATCAGTGTGCATCCCTCTCTGGGCCCTTCCATGAAGACTGGGGACATCATGACCATGTCTGCTCCCCTCCCTACTCTTTTTGGGATGGCCTCTACCCTCCAGAACAGGAGCCGGGAGTAGGCCCTGAGCTGAGGGGAGCCATCAGATCTCTCCTTTCCTTCAGGATAGGTACATTCCCTTCCAACAGGACAGATGGGACGCTACGATTCTGGCGTGTTCGGGTCATGTTTCTATGGTGTCCTCCGACAATGGCCTACATTCTCTTCTCATTGAAGAAAATGGAGGAGAATTTGGCGCATTGCGTTTGGATCAGCCCCTGCCCGCGCCAAGCCCCACGCTACCCCTCTTCATTTACAACCCTTGAATTTGGGAGGGGAGGAGGAAGAAAAGTGCCACTTCAGGAGACGGCTGAGAAATTATCTCTGCGGTAGCATGACAGCACTGCCGGGGCCGAACATTTCATTATGAACGGAGCTTCTCTGGGCTCCGTTCGAAGCCCTGTTTTATTTCCAATACAAACGAGCGAGGCCTACATTTCCAGAGCACATTTGCATTTTTATGGGGCCGAAGCCATTGTGTGCGCTGGTAGGCCTTCTGCCGATAGTGCACTGGTTACTTTTTAAAAGGCATTTAACATAATGAAGGCTAGATTGCTGGCTATTAAAGCCACACAGCTAAGTGGAGAAATAGCTGAAAATGTGTTTCATCTAGATACATAAAAGGGGGAAATCCTGCGGCGGCCACTTCCTTATCAACCAAAATATATGCAACTCGCATTGAGGTCCTATCGCTGCGGGGGAGGGTGGATTTCAGGCTTTGAAGCAATTTGGGGGCATAAGCATTCAAGAGGAGCAGTCTCTCAGCTGGATGGAGCAATTGCGCTCCGAAATAAGCAGCAGTGTATTTGGAGAAGAAAAAACAAAACTAATGAGGACAAGGATGCACACAACATAAAACCAGTGTGAGGGAACGGCCCACTTCCGTGGGCTTTCAAAGCAATAGCTTTGTGGCTGAGGCGGACTGAAGTGGAAGAAATAGCTAACAAACGCTTGCACAGAGAATCATCTACTGTCCTCTAGCATAATTACTGTCCTTCAAAGGAAGCCCCAGCCTGGGGTGTAATTGAAACAATGGTGGCATTTCAAGACAAGAGGGTTCCTGACCCTGCTTGCAGGCTAAGCAGCTTTGCAGTGACGTGTGGAGCTGGGGACAACGAGTTTGGTAAATCAGCCTACAAAATAGTGGTGTGAGCTGGACTTTCCTGCCGCAGGGAGCAACCTGTTTTATTTCTCCCCATTTTGGGATTCTTGGGCGTTATCATTCTGCATTCTCAGAAACACAGCTGAGTTACGGTTTGCAACCTTCCACCAAGAGTGTTCACAGTGTTACCTGACTTTTCCGGGTGTAGGCTGTGAATGTTAACGGAAAAAAAACCCTTCAAACACTTACAACCCTCTCCTTAAATATGACCTGGTTCCATACACACCTCTAGCAACCCTTTCTTCTGTATGACACTGGGCCTGCTTAAATGCGTAAGAGTTTACAGAGTCGGGGCCTGAGCTAATAACCCAGCTGCTTCTATTTAAAGTAACGCTTAGCTTGAATATATGTCTGTGTATTGTCACTGCTCCACAGCAGAAGACCCAGTGCTCTGTGCACCTGTGACATGGCTGGGCAGAAGGCCCTGTTCAGGGCAGGGTGGGAGTGTCCGATTCACAGCTGTCACTCTCGTATTTCTCACTTTTGTTCCCCGGACTGTGTCTCTCTCTTCACCCACCAATGTCTGTATAGCCCATCCCTTGGTCACCAGGGCAGGGCGACCCAATGGTCAGAGTCTCCAACTTGTCCCTATTTGCAGGGCTGGTTTAACCCCCTCCTGCTTAGTGTGGGGAGACAACGCCTCGTCACAGCACCCTTAACAAACTTTCACAATCCTGCTGGAAAGGCATAACAAGTGGGGTTCCACTGGGGTCTGTTTTGGGCCCGGTTCTGTCCAATATCTTCATCAATGATTTAGATATCGGCATAGAGAGGACACTTATTAAGCCTGCAGATGATACGAAGCTGGGAGGGATTGCAACTGCTTTGGAGGATAGGGTCATAATTCAAAATGATCTGGACAAATTGGAGAAATGGTGTGAGGTAAACAGGATGAAGTTTAATAAAGACAAATGCAAAGTACTCCACTTAGGAAGGAACAATCAGTTTCACACATACAGAATGGGAAGCGACTGTCTAGGAAGGAGTACGGCAGAAAGGGATCTTTGGGTGATAGTGGACCACAAGCTGAATATGAGTCAGCAGTGTGACGCTGTTGCAAAAAAAGCAAACATGATTCTGAGATGCTTTAACAGGTGTGTTGTGAGCAAGACACGAGAAGTCATTCTTCCGCTCTACTCTGTGCTGATTAGGCCTTAGTTGGAGTACTGTATCCAGTTCTGGGCACCACATTTCAAGAAAGATGTGGAGAAATTGGAGAGGGTCCAGAGAAAAGCAATAAGAATGATTAAAGTTCTAGAGAACACAAGCTCTGAGGGAAGACTGAAAGAATTGGGCTTGTTTCGTTTGGAAAAGAGAAGACTAAGAGGGGACATGATAGCAGTTTTCAGGTATCTAAAAGGGTGTCACAAGGAGGAGGGAGAAAAATTGTTCTTCTTGGCCTCTGAGGATAGAACAAGAAGCAATGGGCTTAAACTGCAGCAAGGGAGGTTTAAGTTGGACATTAGGAAAAAGTCCCTAACTGTCAGGGTGGTTAAACACTGGAATAAGTTGCCTAGGGTATGTCTACACTAGCTCATTAATTCGAGCTAGGTAGGCAAATGAGGCGACCGGAGTTGCAAATGAAGCCCGGGATTTAAATATCCCGGGCTTTATTTGCATGTTCCCGTCCGGTCGCCATTTTGAAATTTCACTAGCCCAAACTCACTGCCGCGCGGCTACACGTGGCAGTGAAACGTTAATTCGAATTAAGTCCTTAATTCGAATTAACTGTTACTCCTCATTCCACGAGGAGTAACAGTTAATTCAAACTAAGGACTTAGTTCGAATTAACGTTTCACTTCCATGTGTAGCCGCGTGGCAGTGAGTTCGGGCTAGTGAAATTTCAAAATGGAGACCAGATGGGAACATGCAAATAAAGCTTCATTTACAACTCCGGTCACCTCATTTGCCTACCTAGCTCGAATTAACGAGCTAATGTAGACATACCCCTAGGGAGGTTGTGGAATCTCCATCTCTGGAGATATTTAAGAGTAGGTTAGATAAATGTCTATCAGGGATGGTCTAGACAGTATTGGGTCCTGCCATGAGGGCAGGGGACTGGACTCGATGACCTCTCAAGGTCCCTTCTAGTCCTAGTATTCTATGATTCTATGAAGACATACGTAGCTGGCAGTTATCCCAGAGCAAAGCAGAGAAGCCAGTGACGACAGAAATTTAAGTACCTTCTCCACAGAATCCCCACACACTCCTACCCTGCCCTACCTGACATACCATGGGACAGAAAGTGAACCACTCAGTGAGTGCCATGTTAAATTTGAGCTGTTATGGACCACTGATGAAAACACATTCCAAAATGCTGGCACAGCACCAGAGAATGCCCACTCCTCCTGTTGGCCACTCCTCTATATCTCCTACCAAAATGGCTGCCGTATAGGCCCTCTGCTGGCCCCAACTGTGGCAGTCTGTCCCAGGGTGGGAGGTGGTCTCTTAGGTTGGTCCTAGATCAATAATATCAAAGTGGAGTTGAGTGTAGGGCTTTTATACCCTAACGTTGATACTTACTCATATGCTGCAGTTCTCCTTAATAACACAAGCATCATTTAAGGCCTCTTCAAAGCCTCCAAAGGAAAAGTGACACCCAAGATCTGCAAAATGGGCCAGCAAACATCTTCTGAAGGGATAACTCTTCGGCACTCTTTCCAGTCAAGCCTTAGTAGAGCATCTAAAACAAAGTTCCAATTGAAGGGGCTAACCTAAAAAAATACTTTCCCAGTGTGAAACACTAAGAAAGAGCCAGATAGGAATGAAAATTTGAAGGAGAAAAAAAGAGAAGAAAAGAATTCCACCACAAAGAAAAAATACCAGGTAAGTAGCCATATACATGGAAATATAATGACCCACCTCTTCCTCCAAGAGGTCAGCTGGGTTTGAAGCTGGGAACTGCAGCTTGAATCTCAACTACTTGTGCTAAATGAGTAACTCAATAAACTGGTAGTAGTAGTAAACTATTATCCCCCAGTGCACCAGCCTCTAGAAAGGGACAAAACACAAATGTTGCCAGTGTGTTATACAAATATAGTCACACTTACTGTAGCTTGACTAAAATCTCTCTCTTTCATACCATTTATCACTCTAGCAGAAGGCAAAGAATAATCCCTTACCCCACAAATAGCTCAGGAGAGAAATAAAAAATGAGAAAAGAGAGAACGGGGATATCCCAGCACAGGTATGTATATATACACCGACACATTGCAAATTCCCTATTACTTCAATACCGATACCAATTTAGATGCTATAGTGAAATTCTGCATTCCAATTTCACTGATGAGTCACTATGCATCCCAGGCTATTTGGAGGGGACTGGGTAATTCGTACACTTAATGGGTTCTTTTGGATCGTCCTCCCAGAATCCACATGTGGCTAGATTTGGACTGGCTAAGTTCTGGTACAGTGAGTATACTAGTCCTACCCAGGGTACTGTGGGGAGTCTCTGGATAATAAACTAGATTCTTATTACGAGTCATGATCAAATGTTCTGCTGACTAACAATGGTGGTGGCTAAATTCATGGGCTCTTTGGCTTTTATCCTTTGTGTTTGTTGGCTTTGGAATAAGTTTTGTGGGCCCATCAGCTCCATACTGTATCTGAATCACTCTTGCATTAAATGAGTTGCATCTTGTGAAAGCTTAGGCCCTAATAAATCTGTTAGGCCATGTCTACACTAGGAAACTATTCTGAGATTATTAAATTCGATTTAATATCTAATTAAACAAGCATGTCCACACTACAGGGAAGCCTTGAAATTAGTCCACGGCATGCTCCATTAATGTGGATGTGCTACCTCAGACTTAGAACCCCAGGAAGCACTGGGCAGTAATTGGGGTTATTTGAATACTCTGGGGAGTAGTTATTTCAAAATAGCAGCACCAGCAGGTCCACACTACCACTATTTCAAAATAACTATTTCTGAATTAGCGTTACTTCTGATGAAAAGCAGGAGCACAGATTTTGAATTCTGTGGTCCGTTATTTTGAAATAACCAGCTTCATAGTGTGGACACTCCACTTATAAATTCAACTTTGGGAGAGGGGGGCGTTACTTCAAAATAAAGTCCTAGGTAATATCTTTACTACAGAGGGAGGTTTTTTTCAGAAAAACATCTGTTTTTCCAAAAAAATCTTCACTTACGTCTACATTGCAATCGTGTTCTTTCAAAAAAAAATCAAAAGAACAGAGGAGTTTTTCTGACACTGGTAAAGCTCTTCCTACGAGGAAGAAGCCTTTTTCCAAAAGAGCTCTTTTGGAAAAAGGCGTGTGTGGCTGGGGAAGAGGGAATTCTTTCGAAAGAGGAAAGAGGAAAAAGCACAGGTACGCTGGTGGCCATTCCGTCCCTAGCAATCACAGCTGACACTCAAGAGAGAGTCCATTCAGTGTGAATGCTCTCTTCCGGAAAAACTTCTTCCGAAATAAGCCTGCAGTCTAGGGCTGTGTCTAGACTGGCAAGTTTTTCCGCAAAATCAGATGATTTTGCAGAAAAACTTGCCAGCTGTCTACACTGGCCGCTTGAATTTCCGCAAGAACACTGACGATCTCATGTAAGATCATCAGTGTTCTTGCAGAAATACTATGCTGCTCCCATTCAGGCAAAAGTCTTTTTCTGAAAGACTTTTGCACAAAAGGGCCAGTGTAGACAGCACAGTAGTAGCCCTAGTGTAGTCCAGTGCTTAGTCTTTTAAGTGCCACCGGGTTGTTCTTGTATTAAAAAGATAGTATAGGCTTGTTGGTTTTTTCTTCAATGAGCATAATTGCATCTCACTAGCTCCAATATTACTCCACTGAGTTACTCCTCCTTTCCACCAGTAGGAGTGAGTTGTGGACCAGGCCTATATGCTTCTATTTCTGCCACGTGTCTGAATTTAAGATTCCGGGATTGTAAATGGAGAAGTTTGTCCTGCTTTTTCCACCTCATAATTCTAAAGCTGCCAGTCAAGGTCTCCTAAGGCCTCTACCTGCAGTACGGCAATGCAGGACTGCAGTGGCTTGGATCCGATCATAGGATTGGTGTCAAAATGTTGACCATAAAGCAATAAAATGGTAAGAGTTCTAGTATTTCACGTGTTCAACTGCACTGTTGAACTTCAAACACAGGAGCGTTAAGGATGACGATCCACTTGGGAGCAGGGTAGGTTCCACGTCAGTGACAAGGCGTGTGAAGAATTGAGAGATTGGGAAAAGCAGGAGAGCATGGTTAGCTTTAGATAAATATTAGTTAGCGTTTGATCCTTAGTGGTTCAGGTGTAGCCAGGAATAATAAATCATGTGGCAGGAGTAGTCAAGCTTCATTGCCTTTATGAGTAGAATTCACTTAATTATTAAAGGCTAGCACATAACAATAGACAGCCAATACCCAATCTTATGGAACCAAAGCTCAGTCTGATCCCTGTCCTCCCTGGTTTAATATATAACGCGGCTGTGATGGATAGGAAGAGTGTTGGCCAGCACCTGGTGACTGAAGAATTAAGCACCTCAGGCAGCTAGCAAGAGTTTTGGCAGGGAGCCAGAAGAACCAATGGGGATACAGTGCTGAAATTTGAATTGCATATAGATACCTTGCTTGCTCTCTTTGTGTGTGAGTTCTAAGTTAAGGGCTGGCGGGAGCAGATGCAGTAATCAGAACTACCCTACCTCCACAGAATTTGGGGCATGGATGCAGATGGGATCATGAAAGGAACATGAGTAAATAAGGAAAAATGTGTCGTTAGTCGCGCTCAGGGTATATTTCTTTGTCTTGGTTGTTTGGGTAAGTGTCTTTGTGTAAAATCTATGTGCTTTCTCCCCTCTTCCCCTCCCCCCCCTTCCCCATTCACTATTTAAGCTGTACCCAGGCATACTAAGTTCTCTGTGTTTTCATTTGTTCTTCTTAGTTGCTCTGTAACACTTAGCAACCAAGTAGGCTTTAGGAAGTATATCTTCTTGTTTTGTTAACAAAATCACCTTCAATAAGGCAATGATTTGATTCTTGTGTCCTGGGAAGTAACAGGAGGTCTGTATGAGTGTGTGCCTAGCCTAAGAGGTCAGCTCTCAGAGATACAGTTTGTGTTCTGTGCTTTTTATTTCGTTTTGCAAGCTCTCTTGCGGCAAAAGAGTTTGGGGTACCCCTGGGGAGGAATTCAAGTGTTCCTTCCTGTTTTGTCAGGGTTTCAACCATTTGATGGGGGCAGCCTATTTTCCAGAGCCAGTGTGTCTGTGTCCCTGGGAAGTTTTTCTTTTTGTAAGCAAAGCCGATAGAGGCAAGATATTTAAGGTCTTTTTCAGGCCCCCATCTTCTGCACTTGGAGTACCAGAGTGGGGAACAGCCCTGACTGCAGCCTTGCTATTTTTTTATAGATAAGTTGTGGATACGCTACAACTTTATCTTTTCCCACACACAAGCTATGCATCTCCCCTTTGGTCTGTTATAGGTTGCATCTATTCCAAGCACATCCGGCACTATCCAGACTGTCCATATTAATGAGGTGAGCGCATTTTGCAGCTGGAAAATGCTGGTTCTCATAAACCGGACACCGTACCAAACATTCTACCACTAAACACGCCACTCCGAGTGACGGTCACACCGCTTTGTATCCTTACTGCACCGCATCCCTTAAAGCTTGCTCGGGGGTTGGCTCGCTCAACAATCAGCCCTTTTGCTTTAATGGTCAATACAAGAACGGAGTCAAATCGAAACCTGCCAGCCGGCTGCATAACACAGATATATGGCACAGCCCGCTGGTGGAATCATGGAACAGGTATACTGTTTTAATAGCCACACTTACCAAATTTGCAGCAATGGTATGACTCTGGGTTGCTAAGTTACTAGGCCGGTCTATGAAGCAACATGGCTGGGAGGCTGGCAGCTTCCACAGGCCCCAGGGCCAGGTGGTGGAGGACGGCAGGGCCTTGGGTGGAAGGGAGGAGACAGGCAGCCTTCAATGTCGCCCGAACAGCAGCGCTACCCCATCCCACCCTCGGAGCTGCACAGAGGGTATAGCACCACACTCTGGCAGCAATTTAAAGTGGGGGAGGGACATGTTGCAGTGAGCTCCTGGCCCTTTTGAATCTCCAGGATCTGGGAAAATCGCCCTTTGCCGCCCCTGTGGGTGGGCCTGGGCATGATTATGGTCAGACACTATACTAGCAATTGAGATATCTATGTTAATCTTTGATACATATAATCAAAACATCACCTTAAATCTTTGATAAACACAAAGTAATGCACATTGGAGACACATAATCCAAACTATGCGTACAATATGATGGGTACTAGTTTAGCTGCAACTACTCAAGAGAGAGAAGCAGGAAGCCAGTCTCAGCAGCCCACCCACCCTGCAGACGAGGAGCCGCTGGACATAAGCCTGCACCCCAACCCTCTGCCCCAGCTCTGAGCCCCTCCTCCAAACCTGAGTCCAGTCCCAAATCCCACTCCCCTCATCCCCGGCTCCGCCCCTGAGACCGCGCTGTAGTTCAAAAATACAGTTATGTTGGGTCACGGGCATCAGCACGTCTCTTCAACTGGGTCGTGAGCAAAAGAGCTTGAAAACCCCTGCTGTAGAGTACTGTGATTTAGGCCTCCATGCTGGAGAGCTGGCTTTAAAAGCAAGGAGCAGCGTGAAATAAAGCCGCTCTACCTCCTCCCTGCCAGCCGTACACAGAGGAGGCGTTCCAAGGGTAGGGAGAGGCATGGCTGTCGTACAACTGGCAGAGTGGCAGCCCTTTGCAGCCAAGACACAGAGTAGAGCAGCCCTAAATCAGGTGAAGAAATGATGCCATGTACTGAACCAGCCCCTGGCTGATCCAGAGAGATGCTATTGTCTCCCTTGGCCTGCGCTTCCTGCTGTCCCTCGCAGGACTTGGGCACAGCAGAAGAATGAGTCGGCCATCTTGTCGGGATGGCACAGAAGCTAGGGACCGGCGCCTCTTCCTGCTTTTGAAAGAGAAGTCACACCTCTTGACAGGGCTGGGCCGTTTAAAACACAGGATTCGTGCAGTTCCCCATGTAAAGCAAGAAGCGTTTTTTTTTTCAAACCTGAACATGTGGATTTGTACGAAACAGGCAAGAGTCCGTTTCTGAAAGACACCAAAACCCGGGGCTTAGCTTATCCCACTGAACAGAGGAAGGAAAAAGAACAAAACAGGAAGCTTCTAAGGGCCCGGCGCTTGTTTGTTTATCTTTGAACTTTGTGCCAAAACAACAAACCATAATTATCCCTCATTTCGGCACGCAGTTTCCAGCACTGTAAATCCTGTATATGAGAACACATCAAAAACCTGCCGGCTGCCAGTCCTCTTTGTTGCTTAGGAACAGGCAGTCAGAAACCCTGAGTGGAGAGACTTGAAAGGCCTCATTAAAAGGCTTTGTGCATCGCTATCAGTGAAATGCTAATTGAACCAGGCTGATTGATACCTTCACGTTATCGAGTTCCGAGGAGGAGGGTGCCGTGCCGGATAGTCTGCCTCACCTTCTCTCACAGGGGTGAACTTAAGGAATAAAACGCAGGCCGACTCTCAAGCAACTGGAACCGTTCGCCTCCTAAAAAACCAGTCAAGGACCGTACGCGCTGCATACCTCACTTCTGTCTGACACGTACAAGGCACCGGGAAATTATTTACATACATTTTAAATTCACTTAGCAATTCGAGCTGCGCCACTTAATTAAAATATTTCCAGTTGTATAATCACAGGACATCCTTTTCCAGCATCCGCCAAGCCTGATCAGATCTGAGTCAGAACGAAAGATGCTAGGATGGGGAGAAAGCATTCAGCCTGCCAACATAACGTGCCCTCGGTATAAAACCACTGCTCTTGGATTTGTTATGATTCACGTTTCAGGCTGACATCTCGGTAGTAGCTTCCGGAGCCCAGCTCTGATCCTGCCTCCGCCACTATTGAGCCTACGGGATCAATACTTTAGCCTAAGACACAAAATTAAGCTAGCTGGCTCCAGGAGCCTGAATCTCATTGACCCCAGTGTCAGATCGGAGAAATTCCAGGCAAGTCCTGGGCGCGACACTGAGTAAAATCTGTCTGTGCTATTGCCGTCAACCCCAGTGTATCCTGCTTGAAAACCAGCAACATGCTGGCCGAAGAACAGCCAAGAGATCAGCCATTTTCTCTGATGAAGAACCGGGAGTGCGGGGAGAGAGTTTACTAATCATAGAATCATAGAATCATAGGACTGGAAGGGACCTCGAGAGGTCATCGAGTCCAGCCCCCCGCCCTCAAGGCAGGATCAAGCTCCGTCTACACCATCCCTGACAGATGTCTATCTAACCTGTTCTTAAATATCTCCAGAGAGGGAGATTCCACCACCTCCCTTGGCAATTTATTCCAATATTTGACCACCCTGACAGTTAGGAATTTTTTCCTAATGTCCAATCTAAACCTCCCCTGCTGCACTTTAAGCCCATTACTCCTTGTCCTGTCCTCAGAAACCAAGAGGAACAAATTTTCGCCTTCCTCCTTGTGACACCCTTTTAGATATTTGAAAACCGCTATCATGTCCCCCCTTAATCTTCTTTTTTCCAAACTAAACAAGCCCAGTTCATGAAGCCTGGCTTCATAGGTCATGTTCTCTAGACCTTTAATCATTCTTGTCGCTCTTCTCTGTACCCTTTCCAATTTCTCCACATCTTTCTTGAAATGTGGCGCCCAGAACTGGACACAGTACTCCAGCTGAGGCCTAACTAGTGCAGAGTAGAGCGGCAGAATGACTTCACGAGTTTTGCTTACAACACACCTGTTGATACAACCTAGAATCATATTTGCTTTTTTTGCAACAGCATCACACTGCTGACTCATATTCAACTTGTGGTCCACTATGACCCCTAGATCCCTTTCTGCCATGCTCCTTCCTAGACAGTCGCTTCCCATCTTGTATGTATGGAACTGATTGTTCCTTCCTAAGTGGAGCACTTTGCATTTCTCTTTATTAAACCTCATCCTGTTTACCTCTGACCATTTCTCTAACTTGGTAAGGTCATTTTGAATTATGTCCCTATCCTCCAAAGAAGTTGCAACCCCACCCAGTTTGGTATCATCTGCAAACTTAATAAGAGTACTCTCTATCCCAATATCTACATCATTGATGAAGATATTGAACAGTACGGGTCCCAAAACAGACCCTTGAGGAACTCCACTTGTTATCCCTTTCCAGCAGGATTTAGAACCGTTAACAACAACTCTCTGACTACGGTTATCCAGCCAATTATGCACCCACCTTATCGTGGCCCTATCTAAGTTATATTTGCCTAGTTTATCAATAAGAATATCATGCGAGACCGTATCAAATGCCTTACTAAAGTCTAGGTATATGACATCCACCGCTTCTCCCTTATCCACAAGGCTCGTTATCTTATCAAAGAAAGCTATCAGATTAGTTTGACATGACTTGTTCTTCACAAACCCATGCTGGCTATTCCCTATCACTTTATTACTTTCCAAGTGTTTGCATACGATTTCCTTAATTACCTGCTCCATTATCTTCCCTGGGACAGACGTTAAACTGACCGGTCTATAATTTCCTGGGTTGTTCTTATTCCCCTTTTTATAGATGGGCACAATATTTGCCCTTTTCCAGTCTTCTGGAATCTCCCCTGTCTGCCATGATTTTTCAAAGATCATAGCTAAAGGCTCAGATACCTCCTCTATCAGCTCCTTGAGTATCCTGGGATGCATTTCATCAGGACCTGGTGACTTGCTGACATCTAACTTTCCTAAGTGATTTTTAACTTGTTCTTTGTGTATCCTATCTTCTAAACTTACCCTCTCTCTGCTTGTATTCACTACGTTAGGCACACCTGCAGACTTCTCGGTGAAGACCGAAACAAAGAAGTCATTGAGCATCTCCGCCATTTCCAAGTTCCCTGTTACTGCTTCTCCCTCCTCGCTAAGCAGTGGGCCTACCCTGTCCTTGGTCTTCCTCTTGCTTTTAATGTATTTATAAAAGGTCTTCTTGTTTCCCTTTATGCCTGTAGCTAGTTTGATCTCATTTTGTGCCTTTGCCTTTCTAATCTTGCCCCTGCATTCCCGTGTTGCTTGCCTATATTCATCCTTTGTTAGTTGTCCTAGTTTCCATTTTTTATATGACTCCTTTTTAATTTTGAGATCATGCAAGATCTCCTTGTTAAGCCAAGCTGGTCTTTTGCCATATTTTCTATCTTTCCTACACAGCGGAATTGTTTGCTTTTGGGCCCTTAACAACGTCCCTTTGAAATACTTCCAACTCTCCTCAGTTGTTTTTCCCTTCAGTCTTGCTTCCCATGGGACCTTAGCTACAAGTTCTCTGAGCTTATCAAAATCTGCCTTCCTGAAATCCATAACCTCAATTGTGCTGGTCTCCCTTCTACCTTTCCTTAAGATCATGAACTCTATTATTTCGTGATCACTGTCCCCTATACTGTCTTCCACTTTCAAGTTCTCAACTAGTTCCTCCCTATTTGTTAAAACCAAATCCAGAACAGCTTCTCCTCTGGTAGCTTTTTCAACCTTCTGAAACAGAAAGTTGTCTCCAATGCAGTCCAGAAACTTATTGGATAGCCTGTGCCTCGCTGTGTTAGTTTCCCAACATATGTCTGGATAGTTGAAGTCCCCCATCACCACCAAATCTTGGGCTTTGGATAGTTTTGTTAATTGTTTAAAAAAGGCCTCATCCATCTCTTCCATCTGGCTAGGTGGCCTGTAGTAGACTCCTAGCATGATATCACCCTCATTTTTTACCCCTTTTAGCTTAACCCAGAGACTCTCTACACAGCTATCTCCTACGTTCATCTCCACTTCAGTCCAAGTGTGTACATTTTTAATATACAAGGCAACCCCTCCTCCCTTTTTTCCCTGTCTGTCCTTCCTGAGCAAGCCGTACCCTTCCATACCAACATTCCAATCATGCGTCCCATCCCACCAGGTTTCTGTAATACCAATGATATCATAGTTGTATTTATTGGTTAGCAATTCCAGTTCTTCCTGCTTATTACCCATACTTCTCGCATTTGTATATAGGCATCTAAGATACTGATTTGATCTTGCCTCCCTGTTGTGCCCTGACCCTCCTTTCTCCTTGCCATTATAGGCCGTAGTCCCCCCCATTTCCAACCCATCTCCCAGTCCCGCACATTCAGCACTTACCTGTGGGCTTTGCTCACCTGCCCCCGACAAACCTAGTTTAAAGCCCTCCTCACAAGGTTAGCCAGTCTGTGTCCAAACAAGGCCTTCCCGCTCCTGGAAAGGTGAACTCCATCTCCGCCAAGCAGTCCTTCCCGGAAGAGCACCCCATGATCAAGGAAGCCGAATCCCTCCTGGCGACACCATCGTCGCAGCCAGGCATTCACCTCCAGGATGCACCTCTCTCTGCCCGGGCCCCTACCTTTGACAGGAAGGATAGAAGAGAATACCACCTGCGCTCCAAACTCCTTCACCCGTACTCCCAAAGCCCTGTAGTCACACTTGATCCGCTCAGTGTCACACCTGGCAGTATCATTTGTGCCCACGTGGATGAGTAGCATGGGGTAGTAGTCAGAGGGCCGGATAATCCTCGACAATGCCTCCGTAACATCTCGGATACGGGCCCCTGGCAGACAGCATACCTCTCGAGATGAGCTGTCAGGGCGACAGATGGGTGCCTCCGTTCCCCTCAGAAGAGAGTCTCCAACCACCACTACTCTACGTTTCCTCCTCGCAGTGGTGGCAGGAGACTGCTCAACCTTGGTGGTGCAAGGCCTGGTCTCCTCCACTGTGGGGGGTGACTCCTTGTCTCCTGCTGAAAGTAAAGTGTAACGGTTATGTAACAACACAGTGGGAGGGTTAGGAGCAGGGGTGGAACACTGCCTGCTGCCGGAAGTAACCAGCTGCCAGTGCTCACCCTGCACCACTGCCTCCTCCATAAGTGGCTGGTCAACAGTCCCACATCCTAGGACAGTGACCTCTGTGGACTCCACAGGAATACTGTCCAGGAATTCCTCATGGCTTCGAATGCTCCTCAGCCTGGCCACCTCCTCCTGTAGCTCTCCCACCTGCTGCCTGAGAGATTCCACCAGCAGGCACCTTTCACAACGGTTGTCTCCCCCAGCCTGGAGATCACTCAGTGGGAATTGCAAGCCACAAATACAGCAAGACCACACCAGGACCTGGGTAGAGGCATCCATGCTCAGGTTCTCTGTCTGGATACAGGCACAGGTGGAGGAGACAGGAGAAGTACTGGCACAAGCGCTACGGGTCTTCATCACCATCAGTCACTCCCTCTGCCCAACTCCCTCTTCAACTCCCCTGTCTGCAGTCCCCTGTCCGCTTCGCTCCCCTGGTCGCACTGCTCTGGCTTTTTAAAGCCTGCTTGCCTAGGTCAGGCCTGCCCCCTTCTGAGTCACACAGGGGAAGGCTGAGCCTGAGGCTAATCAGAGGCAATCAAGGGAACAATGGCAGGCTCTCAGTCCCAACTGCCACAGAAGCTGAAACTGAAACTGCTAGCACTCCCTGGAATCAGACTCAATTCACACTTCAAACTGTAAAATTCAAACAGTCAGGCACACACACACACTCACACCACAGCTTGTACTCTCACCGGGTAGCCTCTTCGGCGGTGGGGTCGCTTTGCTCTCCCTCTTCAACTCCCCTGTCTGCAGTCCCCTGTCCGCTTCGCTCCCCTGGTCGCACTGCTCTGGCTTTTTAAAGCCTGCTTGCCTAGGTCAGGCCTGCCCCCTTCTGAGTCACACAGGGGAAGGCTGAGCCTGAGGCTAATCAGAGGCAATCAAGGGAACAATGGCAGGCTCTCAGTCCCAACTGCCACAGAAGCTGAAACTGAAACTGCTAGCACTCCCTGGAATCAGACTCAATTCACACTTCAAACTGTAAAATTCAAACAGTCAGGCACACACACACACTCACACCACAGCTTGTACTTTCACCGGGTAGCCTCTTCGGCGGTGGGGTCGCTTTGCTCTCCCTCTTCAACTCCCCTGTCTGCAGTCCCCTGTCCGCTTAATGATCATGTGGGCTGCCTGGTCCCCGTCTGTTAGCTGAAAAGCCACAATTGTGTAGCTCAGTAACACACGGACTGGCCTCTGCTCAGGGTTCAAGATGGATGCTGCCACTTTCAGAACTGCAGGGCTGGGGTGGAGGGAAATTAGTTGTGAGGGATGCGGGTTTGGCAGTTTGTTTTGCGTCCGGCACCAGACTGGCATTCAGGAGATCTGAGTTCAGTTCGCAACTCTGACAGGGAACTGATTTGGGGCAAGCATGACTTTGAGCAAGTCCTTTGCCCTGAGTGATTTTGGGCAAGTCCCTTCATCTTTCTGGGCCTCAGCTTCCATCTGCAGAACAGGGAGAATAAAGGTTTAAAACAAACAAAAGGAAGTGTTTCTTCACACAGTGCACAGTCAACCTGTGGAACTCCTTGCCAGAGGATGTCGTGAATACCGAGATGTGTACAAGGTTAAAAAAAGAACAAGATAAATTCGTGGAGGTTAGGCCCATCAATGGCTAGGATGGGCAGGAATGGTGTCCCTAGCCTCTGTTTGTCAGAAGCTGGAAATGGGTGACAGGAGAGGGATCACGTGATGATTACCTGTTTTGTTCACTCCCTCTGTGTGATCTGGCATTGGCCACTGTCGGCAGACAGGATACTGGACTAGATGGACCTTTGGTTGGACCCAGTATGGCCGTTCTTATGTTCTAAGCGTCACCAAGATGGCAGATGAAATTAATGATGATTAATACGTCACGCACACTGATAAAAACAATCCCAGCTACACATATCAAATGACGGGGTATAACTCAAGAGAGAGATTATGAAGTCACTGTGGAGAGTTCTCTGAAAACATCCACTCCATGTGCAGCAGCAGTCAAGAAAGCAAACAGAATGTTGGGAAATATTAACAAAGGAATACATACTAAGACAGATAACATCATATTGCCACTATCTAAATCCATGGTACACCCACATCTTGAACACTGCATGCACATGTGGTCGCCCCATCTCAAAAAAGATATGTTGGCATTGGAAAAGACTCAGGCTACGTCTAGACGACAGGGTTCTCTCGGAAGAAGCTTTTTTCGGAAGAGATTTCTGAAAAACCTTCTTCCGAAAGAGAGCGTCCACACTGCAAAAGTGCATCAAAAAAGCGATCTGCTAGTTCGAAAGAGAGCGTCCAGACTGAATGGACGCTCTCTCGCATGTAAGCTGTGATTGCAATGGACGGAGCAGCCACCATGGCACCTGTGCTTTTTCCTCTTTCCTCTTCTTCTGAAATAACTCCCTCTTCCCCATTCACGCACTCCTTTTTGCGACAGATCTCTTTCACAAAAAGGCTTCTTCCTCGTAAAATGAGGATTACCAATGCCAGAGAAACCCCTTTGTTCTTTTGATTGTCTTGCAGAAGAACACAACTGCAGGGTGGACATTCCTCAAGTTTTGTTGGAAAAACGGCCGTTTTTCTGACAAAACTCTGTAGTGTAGACATACCTTCAGAAATAGACAACAAAAAATATTATGGGTCTGGAATAGCTTCCATACGAGGAGAGATTAATAAGTTTGGGAATTTTCAGCTTGGAAAAGAGAACACTAAGGGGAGATATGATAGAGGTCTATAAAAACATGATGGCTACGTCTAGACTGGCATTATTTTCCGGAAATGCTTTTAACGGAAAAGTTTTCCGTTAAAAGCATTTTTGGAACAGAGCGTCTAGATTGGCATGGACGCTTTTCCGCAAAATCACTTTTAGCAGAAAAGCGACCGTGACAATCTAGACGCGCTTTTCCGCAAAAAAGCCCCGATCGCCATTTTCGCGATCGGGGCTTTTTTGCAGAAAACAAATCTGAGCTGTCTACACTGGCCCTTTTGCGCAAAAGGAATTTTGCCCGAACGGGAGCAGCATAGTATTTCCGCAAGAACACTGACAATCTTACATGAGATCGTCAGTGCTTTTGCAGAAATTCAAGCGGCCAGTGTAGACAGCTAGCAAGTTTTTCCGGAAAAGCGGCTGATTTTGCGGAAAAACTGGCCAGTCTAGACACAGCCGATAGGTGTGGAGAAAGTAGATAGGAAGTTCTATTTATTCCATCTCATAAGACAAGAACTAGGAGTTACCAAATGAAATCAATAGGCAGCAGGTTTAAAAGAAACGAAAGGAAGTATTTCTTCTTTCAACGCACAGCCAAGCTGAGGATGCCACAGGATGTTGTGAAGACTATAAGAGAATTCAAACAAAGAACTAAGTACATCCATGAAGCATGAGCCCATTAATGACTATTAGCCAGGAAGGGCCCATGTGTCCTTAGCCTTAGTTTGCCAGAACCTAGGAATGGCCAATGGGTTGGTGTTTCCCTGCTCTGTTCATTCCCTCTGGGGTACCTGGCCTTGGCACTGTTGAAAGACAGGAAACTGGGCCTTTAATCAGACCCAGTATGATCGTGCTTATTGTCTTAAGCTTTTTGAGACTGATCCAGCCTCCTAATAGGATAATGTCCAGGTTCTAGCACAGTGAGACCCTGCTCTTGGTAGGCCACTCTAGGCATTACAGTATTAATATAAAGTCTATGATCACCAATACCCGTGTCCCAAATACCATGGGGGCAGTGGGCATAAATTAATTAGGAGCCGCTTTTGCACAAGAGGCTTTTGCGCAAAAAGGAGCTGTGTAGACGGCTCCTTTTTGCACAAAAAAAACCCTCTTGCACAAGAGCTGTTCTTCCTGAAAAAATGAGGTTCCAATCCTGGAACCCTGAGATTACTTTACAGCTGGCTACATATGGTCCCAAAGGTCTCTTCTGCCTGGTAGGGATCAAAGAGCTATACAGACACGTCCCAAAAAGCAGTGAGGCTGTGGCAAGATAACTCCTATGGTGCCTCTACACAGAAGGGCGTAATTCGAAATAAATGATGCAAACTGAGCTATGTCAATTGCGTCAACACTTGTTTTGAAATAAAGCCCTCTTCCTCTAGTCTCCCCTACTCCTCGTCCAATGAGGATTATAGGAGTCGGAGTAAGAAGTCCTCCAGCTTGACATTATTTTCACATTATTTTGAAATAACTGCCTGCTGTGTAGATGTGGACTAAGTTATAAATAATGCTACTTATTTCAAAATAACGTTGCTATGTAGACATACTCCTAAAGTTGTCTTACACCACAGGAATTTAACACAAGTTCTACCATCATTTTGCTTCATAATAATTCAAGACCTTGCAGTGGACCATCACAGTGGTATCTATGCAGTGGCATCTAGCAGGTGTTGTTTTTCCCTCTTTCTCTCTTCCTCTTCAACAGGAAGATTATGGGTGGATTACTTTTCCAATAATATTGGCTCTGCTGTGCCTTTATGAGGAAGTGAACCCTGACCTGGGAAGAGAGGTGGTTCTTAGATCCTGAGGGAGATGGTTCTTAGATCTTGGGGTGTGTCTAGACTTCAGGGTTTTGTCGACAAAAGTGGACTTTTGTCGACAAAACTATACCTGCGTCTACACTGCCATTGAGTTCTGTTGACATAATGTCGACAGAACTCAGCAGGTTTGTCAATGGCAGTAAACCTCATTCTACGAGGAATAACGCCTTTTGTCGACAGAGTTCTGTCAACAGAAGGTGTTATTGCATCTACACTGTCCTTTGCGTCTACACTGTCATGTCGGCAAAGCAGCTTGCTTTGTCAACAGAACTGGATGTAGTCTAGACACTCTTTGTCGACAGAAGCTTTGTCGACAGTATCTGTCGACAAGACTTCTGTCAACAAAAGCCTGTAGTCTAGATGTACCCTTGTAGGACTTCATTCCATATCTTTGATCTAGCTCTGCTGGCTTATGCATAAGCAAGTTACAACCCTGCAAGAAGCGGTTACACTGTGCCAGAGAAGTGAAGTTGCCCACTTCAATCCTTTTAAACATCCCAAGCCCAGATCATAGGGACATAAGATTGGAAGGGACCTCCTGGATCATCAAATCCAACCCACTGCTCCCAGTGTAGTCAGCCCCATCATAGATGAAGGAGTGATGTGCCTTTTCATTGACCGTTGCTTATTTTTTCGACCCTTTGCCTCCAGAACTTCTGAAGTCTATAGTTCCCTCTGGAGTATGAATAATTATGGAGCACACATCTGACTGTTTTCAGTGTTTTCACTTCCTGCAGAGAGGAGTACGCAGCAAATTATGAGCCAGAAAAGCATCACAGGACAAGATTTGCTTTGTTATTCTATGAAAGGCTTTTTAGAGAAAACTCCCCAAGTTCTGTCATAGCGTGACCAACGGATGGGACGAGATGTTCCCTGATAGGTCGTTACAGCCAGCCGTGTGTTTTCGGTGGGCCAATCTGAAAGACATTTCAGAACAATTAAATAAATTGTTTATTATGGAATGGTTTGGATTATGGTCCTCATGGGGAAATTTTATGATGTAGTCACTGTTCCCTACAGAATCCCAATGCAGCATTCGCTCTAGCGCCATGCAGAATAAAATAGCACAGTAATTAGACATTCACCAAGAGGATATGACTTGGCAAGCCAGTGATATCGAACTGCAAGAGGTTGGTGTCGATTTTGGCCAAGATCCATCCAGCATTAAAACCAAGGTGCACTGTTATCATTTGCAACACCTGTTGGCTGGATGTGGATGTAGCTATCACTCTAACACCTTTGTTCCTGGGACAATGCAATCGTTGTGGGCATTTCAAGACGACAGTGTCTACTTTTCAACGTGCTGTAAAGAAAAAAGTGGGTAAACAGCCATTCAATGGGCAGCCGCAGTCAAAAAAGCAAACGGAATGTTTGGAATCACTGAAAAAGGGATAGAGAATAAGACATATTGCATCTATATAAATCCATGGTGTGCGCAGATATGGTTCCCTCATCTCAAAAAAAGATATCTCGGCATTGGAAAAAATTCAGAAAAGGGCAACAAAAATAATCAGAGGTTTGCAACAGCGGCCAAATAAGGATTTTACATCTTAGAAAAGAGAAGACTGAGGAGGGGGCTTATGATAGAGGTCTATAAAATCATGACAGGTATGAAGAAAATGAATACGGAAACGTTATTTTCTTGCTGCCATAACACAAGAACTAGGGGTCACCACATGAAATGAATAGGTAGCAGGTTTAAAACGATCAAAGAACACACTGTCAACTTGTGGAACTCCTTGCCAGAGGATGATGTGAAGACCAAAAGGGTTCAAAAAAGAACTGGATAAATACATGGAGGTTAGGTCCATCAATGGCTATTAGCCAGAATGGGCAGGAATGGTGTCCCTAACCTCAGTGTGTCACAGGCTAGGAATAGGTGACAGGGAAGGGACCACTAGCTGATTCCCTGTTCTGTTCACTCCCTCTGGGGCACCTGGCATTGGCCACTGATGGCAGACAGGACACTGGGCTAGATGGACCTTTGGCCTGGCCCAGTATGGCCGTTCTTGTGTTCTAAAGGAGAAAATCTTGCAGACTTCACCAGCTCCGCTGACTGAGTCCCCAACAGCACAGTAGACATCTGGCCCCAGAGCTAGTCACATTCTGACTTTAGCTAACTGCACCTGCCTGTAAGTACGCAGCTAACAGCTGGGGCCTCCTTCCTGCAGGTAGCCCCACTAGCATGGGCCAAAGTCAAACAGGTTGTGCCTACACAAGGGCCAGTGCCAGCCCATCAGGTGATAGGACTTTGCATTGAGCTTCAGAAGAAGAGCATGAAAGCCAATCACTTTTATTTTAGAAACTTTGAACACTGGCCAAGGTAACGGTATCCCTGAGCAACAGCAAACCGGCACCACATGTTCACTGAATCCTGCAGCCTTTAACTCAATTGAAAACAATGGGACAGATCCTGCTTTCAGTTACAGCAGCTTCAATCCAGAGTCACGCCACTGACATGAATGGCGTGAAAGTGACTCTACATCTGAGCTGTGTGAGAGCAGACGTAGGCCCAGTATTGCATTGACTCTATTATTTATAGTGATAAAGAGCCATTAAGGGACAATAATCTTGGCATTTGCTCTAGGCTTTTACATCCCCACTTCATGCAGAGAGATTCATATTTACCTTTTGGTAAATCCTAAACAGCTGTTTACACAACACGGAATGCCATAGTAGTTTCAGCCGGGGATTTGGATCTCGGAGGCTGTCCATATGCCGGGACAACCTCAGAGATACGAACCCCTCGGGAATGGAGGTCGTTCATACCTGAACAAAATGCTGCAGATGGTCCTTCAAAAGTTTACAATGGAATACCGATTTAATAGGTTTGACACTTCTCTATGTAGGGGGGAAAAGCTGCTTTGGAACATCTTAACTTACATGAAACAAGCACAGAAACTCTTTTCTTTCCATGCTCATTGTTTTGACACTTCCCCTTTATTTTTTTAGTGCAAGTTGCGCCTCTCTAAACCTGAACTCTCTGGTCTGGCAACATTCTCAGCATTGTCTCATCTCCGATTTTACCCTTCCTGCAATTGACTTGCCAGCCTGGGACTTCCAAGACATCCCAGGGAGTGAAGTGCCCAAATGCCATTGAAATGTAATGGGGGATGTGCACCTCATTCCCTGAGCCTCCTTTGAGCATTTCAGCCTAAATACTGAAAAACACAATATCCAGCCTAGACCTCCTCCACTGTGACTTGAGACCATTGCTCCTCATCAGTCATCTGCCACCACTGAGAACAGCCTCTCTCCATCCTATTTGGAACCCCCCTTCAGGGCGCTGAAGGCTGCTCTCAAATCCCTCCTTACTTTTTTGGAGACTAAATAAGCCCAAATCCATCAGCCTCTGTAAGTCATGTGCTCCAGCCCCCTAATGACTTTGGTTGCCCTCTACTCAACTTTCTCCAATGCATCCACATCCTTTTTATAACTGGACACACTACTCCAGGTGTGGCCTCCCCAGTGCTGAATAAAGGGGAATAGTCACCTCCCTAGATCTGCCAGCAATGCTCCTCATAATGCACCACAATAAGCCATTAGCTTTCTTGGCTACAAGCTGTTGACTCATATCCAGCTTCTCATCTACTGTCACTCCCGGGTCCTTTTCAGCTGAACTGCTGCTTAGCCAGGCAGTCCCGAGCCTGTGATTCCAACTGAGACTGACAAAAATATTAATCTGCACTCTTTTTAAAAAATTCCATCTTCTGCCATATTCAGACTTGCTTCGCCTATAAAAAAGACACCGGCTTTCACGTCATTCCTTTTTAAAATATGTTTTGGTTTTGCTACTTGAAAAGTGAAGTCTCTCCAGAGTAAAAACCAAGGAATTTGCAGTTTAATTTAAGCACCCACACAGAAGAAGACAAGAGTCAGAGATCCACTTTATTTCCTGGCGATTAAGGAGTCATTCGTTGGACGCCTTAGTGTAATTCTGAAATTCCACAAACCTACTTACATGCCAGAAAAGTCACATGGTCAGTTAAGAAAAGGGAAGCCAAGAGAATTCAAGGCAATGAAAAAGGCCACACAGCAAACACAGTGGCAACAGGTTTGGTTACCAATTCAGCAATGCTCTAGTATGAAGTGTAGCCACCGAAGCAGTCAGTTTGTAGCTTCCTCCACGTAATAGTGTGGAGAAGAAAGAAGCTGGCTTCTAACCTTCTAGTGGAGGAGGGGAGACTGCCACTCGGATGGTTTATTATTACAAATGGAAAGACGGTCCTCTCACTTTCCCTCACCATTTCTTTGCCATGACCCCTCCGCAGGCCTGACCCAAAATCTAACGAAAACAATGGAAAGCCTCCCATTCTCAAAACCCCCCAAAAGCACCGGAGCATAATAAATTAGTTGATCGGCCAAAGCCCCCAAGCCTCTACATCCGTTGTCATGGTCCATGTCTATTTTAGCTTTAGTGACATCGATGCCCGGAAGAAATGTCTACACCAGCTAAGGCATATGGACAATCCCATTCTCCGCCAACGCTCCCTTGGTCACAGAGCGGGAACACACGTGTGCTGCTAATTTGTGTCTGCACTTTGTTTGGTGGCCGCTACACTTGACCTTGGAGCTCACCTCTCCTAAAGCTGTGTCCTGGAATTACTAAGTAAAAGAGTTGTCTGCCCTGATAAGGACCAGCCACCCCTTTTCAGTCATCGGACCCAACTGGGAAAGGGTCAGGTGATTCCTAGAAAGGGCGGAAAGAGACCTGCTATGGGGACCTGTAGGAAGGAAGTTGATTCCTGGCGTAGACCCTGAAGCAGTAGGGATGGCTGCTCTGGGTCCTCGGGATTTAAAAGTCAGCGTCCAGAGCCCCGGAGGAATGTACAGGGCAGCACTGAAGGGCTGGCTGGGGGAGTCTAGTTACCAGCCCCGCCCCCTTCTGTCCAAGCCCCGCCCCTTTTAGGTCGAGGCCCCGCCCCTTTTAGAGCTGCCACACCCCCATCTTGCCCATGGTCCAGCGCAGGGTTGGTCACCCTGCATATGCTATTAAATCCTTTGTATAATATGCAACCAAAAGTGTTTGCAAGAAAATGTTTCACTTTCCCCTCACAGAAAGTCATCTTGACCAGCATATTTCGCATCTGAAGATCCCAACAACGCCTTAAAATTTTTATCCGCGGTGCCAAAGACAGCCGCAATGTACCGAGCACAAAGCCCTAGCGCCCAGCTGAACGAATGCATTTGTCTCCTGAAATCTGGCATGAAAATGGAGCATTGAAGTACGAGGCAGAGACAGAAAAATTACAGGTTTTCACTGACACATTTCACAATGGCATTCTAATCCACCGTGAAGCCTTTTCAGGCTGAACATTGTAAAGTCCATTTAGCTGGAATGGGAGCATTAAATCCTTAATTTCACAGGAAAGCTGTGATCAGATCAAAATATCATGTTTGAACAGAACTTTCGAATCGCACACTTGAACTGGTACGTTTGTTTAATAAAGGTCATCCACTGCTGAGAATGCAGGTTTCTTAGATTTGACAAAAGGCGAATTAATCTGTCATCGATTCACAGCGGTGTGCTCCTGAGAGTCCCAGACGCCCAAGGCGGAATGAAATCCACATCCCGGAGGGTGGCTGAAGTGACACGTTAATTACCTGTGGACATCTGGACGATAAGCATCAGGCCTGAGTGTCTGGCATGTACCCCGTGCTACAAAACTCTGGCACAGCCCTGCTGAAATGCACACAACCCGTTTAACAGCGGTACTATAGAATCAGAAAACACTAGAACTAGAAGGAAAATGCAGGACAATGTAGCACTTTAAAGACTAACAAGATGGTTTATTAGATGATGAGCTTTCGTGGGCCAGACCCACTTCCTCAGATCAAATAGTGGAAGAAAATAGTCACAACCATATATACCAAAGGATACAATTAAAAAAATGAACACATATGAAAAGGACAAATCACATTGCAGAACAGGAGGGGGATACGGGGGAGGGGGGAAGGAAGGAAGGTAAGTGCCTGTGAATTGATGATATTAGAGGTGGGGAGAGTGGGATGTTTGTGAGTTAATGGTATTAGAGGTGATAATTGGGGAAGCTATCTTGGTAATGGGTGAGATAGTTCATGTGTTTGTTCATTCCTTTTTGGAGAGTGTCGAATTTTAACATGAATGACAGTTCAGAGGATTCCCTTTCAAGTGCAGATGTAAAAGGTCTTTGTAGCAGAATGCAGGTGGTTAAGTCATTGAGAGAGTGTCCTTTCTGGTTAAAATGGCAAGAAACTGTTTTCTCTTTGTGATCTTGTCTGATATCTGTTTTGTGGGCATTAATCCTTTGGCGAAGTGTCTGAGATGTTTGTCCAATGTACATAGCAGACGGACACTTTCAGCACATGATAGCATAGATTATATTTCTGGATGCGCAGGAATATGTGTTCTTGATCTTATAACTCACTTGGTTAGGTCCAATAATGGTATCAGCAGAATGAATATGTGGACAAAGCTGGCAACGGGGTTTGTTGCAAGGGAAGGTACCAGGGTTGGTATTAGTGTGGTATGTCCTGTGGTTGTTGATAAGAATCATCTTGAGGTTAGGTGGTTGTCTATAGGAGACTATGGGTCTGTCTCCCAGAGCCTCTTGGAGTATGGTATCCTGTTCCAGTATAGGCTGTAGATTATTGGTAATGTGTTGGACAGGTTTAAGTTGGGGGTTGTAGGTGATGACAAGTGGTGTTCTATTGTTGGTTTTCTTGGGTCTGTCTTGAAGTAGATGGTTTCTAGGTATTCGTCTGGCTCTTTCAATTTGCTTTTTTATTTCTCTGGGTGGGTAGTTGAGGTTTATAAATGCTTGGTAGAGATCCTGAAGCTTCTGGTCTCTGTCAGTGGGATTAGAGCAGATGCGGTTGTATCGAAGGGCTTGGCTATAGACGATGGATCGTGTGGTGTGTTCTGGATGGGAGCTGGAAGCATGTAGGTAACTGTATGAGTCAGTGGGTTTTATATAGAGGGTGGTGTCTAATTTTCCATTGTTGATTTGTACTGTGGTGTCCAGGAAGTGGATCTCTCGTGTAGAATGGTCCAGGCTGAGGTTGATGGTGGGGTGTAGGTTGTTGAAATCTCTGTGGAATATCTCCAGTGTTTCTTGGCCATGCGTCCAGATCATAAAGATGTCACCGATGTACCGTAGGTAGAGAAGGGGTGAAAGGGGACGGGAGTTGAGGAACTGTTGTTCTAGGTCAGCCATAAAGATGTTAGCATACTGTGGGGCCATGCGTGTACCCATGGCTGTGCTACTGATCTGGAGGTATAAGTTGTTCTCAAACTGGAAATAATTGTGGGTAAGAACAAAGTTACATAGGTCTGCTATCAGGTTGGCAGTAGTGTCCTCTGAGATAGTGTTTCTAATTGCTTGTAATCCGTCTTCATGTGGGATGTTGGTGTATAGAGCTTCTACATCCATGGTGGCAAGGATGGTGTTATTGGGGAGGTTATCGATGTTTTGTAGTTTCCTTAGGAAGTCAGTAGTGTCTCGGAGATAGCTGGGGGTATTGGTTGTGAAGGGTTTGAGAAGAGAGTCTACATAGCTGGATAGACCAGTAGTGAGCATGCCAATACCAGAGATGATGGGACTAGATGGGGCCTCAAGAGATTATCAAGTCCGGTTCCCTGCCCTCACGACAGGACCAAACACCATTTAGATCATCCCTGGTAGACATCTGTCCAACTGCTCTTAAATATCTCCAGTGAGGGAGATTCCACAACCTCCCTAGACAATTTATTCCAGAGTTTAACCACCTTGACAGGCAGGCAGTTTTTCTAAACTACCGTCGTCTTAGTCCTTCATACAGGAGGCAAACAGGGAGTGACCCTGCTGCCTCTGGATATCATAAGAACATAAGAAGGGTCAGACCAAAGGTCCATATATAACCCACACACCTAGGCTATGTCTACACTCACAGCTTCTTGTGCGAGAAATTTGCAAATTCGAATGCCTACATTAGCCACCCTAGTTCGAATTAGGGGGCTAGTGTAGACATACCCGAAGAGCACTGGCTCATCCAGTCTTCCACCCAGCCAGCCATGAACGTGCTTGGCTGGCTGTCGGCTATTTGTCAGGAGGAGGTTTGCTCACCCTCAAGAGACTGCCTTGCTGTACCCTGCGAATGAGGCTGGTTTCCCATTGTAACTCTATGACTTCATTTCCTACCCCCTCAGGCTGTGGAAAGGAGGCCGGTTCTGCCTCCCATGGCCATGAATTCCTGCAGCTGGCTCTTGCTTGACACATACTCAACCTCTTGCACGGAGAGACCGCCGCATGACCTATCAGCCTGCCCTGCCGTCCTGGCATGGATCTCCGAGGGCTGTGTGCGTTGTGTGCCGCTGTGTGATGTGGGTCTGACCTGAGGAGCATCTCCCCCACCCCAGAGACGGGGTAGCCGTTGTCTCCCAGTACGGTGCCCCCTGCTGGTGAGCGTGCTGCCACTGTGGTGCTCTCTCGTCTCGTAACTCTCACTGCTATGTCTTTGCCACTCAGCCCTCTGGCTAGGTCCGTCCTGTGCCCCTTCGCCATGGCTGCAGCCCAGAGACCTATAACCAAGCTCTGCACAGCCCTGCTCCTTGCTGCTGTTTCCCTGGGCTTCTTCCTAGCCTGACTTTACAGGCTTTTCTCTCCACAACTCCTCCATCTTCCAGGGCTACGGCCCCAGGATTTATTGTCCCCTCCCCCCCTCTGCTCCCAGCCAGTGACTGCACACTCTCCCGTAGGCATGGAAACTGAGGAGGGGTGCTGCAGCACCCCCGGACTACCTCTCTCAGCTGGAGGAAAAGTGTACAGGGGTAAGAGGGCTGGATTTCAATTAGCCATTTACCAATCTCTGGGCCTTCCTTCAGGTGCATAGGTGAAGCCTAGGGGTACGTCTAGACTAAATGCCTCTGCCGACAAAGGCACATAAAATAGTCTACCCGACATAGTCAGTGAAGTGGGGATTTAAATATCCCCGGCTTCATTAAAATAAAAATGGCTGCTGTGCTGTGCTGGCTCAGCTGATCCTCGGCACAGCGCGCAAGTCAAGACGCAGATCAGTCGACAAGGGAAGCCTTTGTCGACCACTCCTGTAAACCTCGTTTCATGAGGCATAAGTGAGCGGTCAACAAAGGCTTCCCTTGTCGACCAATCTGTGTCTTGACTCGCACGCAGTGCTGACGCTTCATTGACTATGTTGGGTAGACTATTTTACATGCCTCTGTCGGCAGAGGAATGTAGTCTAGACGTACCCTAGTTGTCCTCCTTCCAGCCACCTTATCCCCTTCAGGGCTGGTGCGGACCCAAGGGGGGTAAATCAGATCCCTCGCATGCAGTCCTCCTCTGCTTTACTTAGCCTCTCAGTACTTTGGAGGGGGGACCCTCGTTTTGGTCTGTGTTTGTATAGCGCCTCACACACAATGGGAGTCCTGCTCCAACTGGGCACCTGAATTCTACTGTAATACACATAATAGCAGAGCACCTGTTAAGCAACCACCTTTAGTAAAGACCCGCTAAATCAAACACTAATGGAGCCCCTGGCGACTGCAGTACTCCTCAGGGTATGTCTACACTACCACCCTAGTTCGAACTAGGGTGGTTAATGTAGGCAACCGGAGTTGCAAATGAAGCCCGGGTGCAGTGCACCAGTAGTGCAGTGACATGGCCATGATTACTGGGAGAGGAGCCAATGTTAGGCCATGATGCACTGCTCCTGGGAAAGCACCGTGGCAAGAAAGGAATTACACTATAGAAAAGCACAACCACCCTGCACCAGTGCTCCCAGTAGCAGATTACTGTCCCCACCATCTGCCATGGCTCAGCGGCATTTTTCCAGTAAAATTGAGTGTGGGGGTTGGGAGGTGGGTAATTGCATTTGCACTGACATACAGGAAACCTCTCTAGCCATACAGGAAGTCCCCATACAGCAATAAGTTATCTTGGCGGCTTGAGAGCTATGGGCAATCAGACAGAGCTCAGAGCCAAAGGTAACGCCAAGGTTATGAGTCATAGAGGGTGGACACTGGCTAAGAGCATGAGAGGGTATAAGGAACACAGGGCAAACACCCAACATAGGGAATCATAGACTACTAGGACTGAAAGGAACCTCGAGAGGTCAAGTCCAGTCCCCTGCCCTCATGGAAGGGCAAACAAACTCCAGACTAACGTGGATGATTGCATAACAGAGAGTCTATCATTCTTGTTTTATGTCTTGGGGACACCAAAGCAGATAACATAGAGGGTGTGTCTAGACTACAGGGTTTTGTCGACAAAAGTGGACTTTTGTCGACAAAACTATACCTGCGTCCACACTGCCTTTGAGTTATGTCGACATAATGTAGACAAAACTCAGCAGTTTTGTCGACGTATGTAAACCTCATTCTACGAGGAATAATGCCTTTTGTTGACAGAGTTCTGTCGACAGAAGGCATTATTGCATCTACACTGTCCTTTGCGTCCACACTGTTATGTCGACAAAGTGGCTTGCTTTGTCGACAGAACTGGATGTAGTCTAGATGCTCTTTGTCGACAGAAGCTTTGTCGACGGTATCTGTCAACAAAACTTCTGTCAACAAAACCCTGTAGTCTAGACATACCCAGAATGGGAAAGGTCTCGGAGATGAATATCCAGAAAAAAAGGCTTCAGAGAAACCAAAGAGACCTTCCAAAATATGGCCCCCAAAGTCCACCTTCCTTTCAGTTGCTAGCAATGAGAATCCAAGTCATTTAGGAATGCTTAAGTTTCATTCTTGGTGCACACACTCATTTGAAATGAAGAGGAAGGTGCCACCATTGGGGCTAGAAGCAGAGAGACTGAAGAGCTCCGCCAAAGCAGAGCTGAGAGCCAAGACCCATGTGACTTAATGGAGGCCAATCCAGATGCCAGAAGCACATGTCTGGAGATGCTGCCATGGCCCATGCTAGACCTACAACATCAATCGATATATTCTTGGAAGCTGTCGCTTTTGGGACCAACACCAAGGTGTTGGCAGGTGCTGTGCTCGCGAGTTAACAGCCGCTATTGTATTGCTGGTCAACACCATCTGTTCTACAGACAGGATGTTCTTTCATGCTGAATGTACATTAGAAGCAGCCAGTTGTCCATGCCCTTCCCGTTCATTTCTGTCAAACCTTGTGGAGAGGCTATGTGGAGCAGAGCAGCTTACCAAGTATTTTTCATCAGCGAAACCATCAGCAGCCCACTGGCTTGTGGGGTTGTTAAAATGTGGGAACCATAGAAATCATTTAGGTCCTGTGTGGTTTATGGCTTCTGTGCGAGGTTATGAAGTCTCTGTTTTTACTACGCTGCATACTCCATTTTGAATCTGCAGATCTTTCCCTTCTCTGTTGCCTTCTTTCATCTGAGGAAGTGGGTTTTGCCCACGAAAGCTCATGATATTATATATTGTGGCAGGGTGTTGTCCTGGACTGGCCTTTCAAGGGGCTGAGACCTGGAGTCAGGAGGCAACCCAGCTGAGGCAGCTAAGGAGGGCCCAGCTGGAGGCCATATAGAGCAGCTCCTGGAGGAGGAGATGAACCAGACCAGCCTGCCTGCAATCAGAGAGGCTTCGGTCTAGCAAACCCAGGCTACCTGGCCTGAGGCCCAGGGCTGCAAGGAGGCAGTCATGGAGGGCGGGGCTCACATGGAGGCAGCCCTAAAAGGCTGGGCAGGCAGAGTGGGAGAAGAACTAGGAGGTCCTAGGGAGTAGGGAGGACCCTGGAGGAGGAGCGGAGGAAGAACAATGACTCCCCCCTGGAAGGGGGTGCAGACCAAGACTGGAGTGGTCACTGCTGGAGGACAGTGCCCCAAAGACAACACCACACCCAAAGGTGGCATGTCGGAGCAGTCAGATACTTCCCCAAAAGCCACCCTGAGGGAAGAAGCCATACGGAAAGTGAGTCAAACCCGATACAATATATATATAGAGAGAGAGAGAGAGAGAGAGAGTTAGTCGCTAAGCTGCTTACAGGACTACACTTTTTTTTTCTCAGTCGCCTGTGTGCCTTCATATTGCGTTGAAATTCCAAAGGCGGGAGGGGCAAAAAACCATAGAGAGTCATTAAACTTCGATGAGCGGCCACCCTAAGAGAGAGCTCCCCTCCAAGAGGACCAGCTCTCCACAACAATGGTCACCTCAGCAAAGAACTCGCCTGGCAGAAATATCCGGTCACACAAGGAAGGATATTAGCTGACCGAGGAGGCTAAAGGCTATAAACAAAAGAAGTAGGGGTATGTCTACACTACCCCGCTAGTTCGAACTAGCGGGGTAATGTATGCATACCGAACTTGCTAATGAAGCCCGGGATTTGAATTTCCCGGGCTTCATTAGCATAAAGCCGGCGCCGCCATTTTTAAAAGCCGGCTAGTGCGAACCCCGTGCCGCGCGGCTACACGCGGCACGGGCTAGATAGTTCGGAATGGCTACGTAGTTCGAACTATCTAGCCCGTGCCGCGTGTAGCCGCGCGGCACGGGGTTCGCACTAGCCGGCTTTTAAAAATGGCGGCGCCGGCTTTATGCTAATGAAGCCCGGGAAATTCAAATCCCGGGCTTCATTAGCAAGTTCGGTATGCATACATTACCCCGCTAGTTCGAACTAGCGGGGTAGTGTAGACATACCCTACCTGACTCACTTAGGGCCGGCCATTTTGGCGCCACCTCAGGAGAGAAGAAGGAGGCCATAGAAGATGAGGAAGAAGATTCCATGAGGGACACACAAGCCCTGAGGCAAGCTGTTGAGGTAAGGAGTCTTGCCTGCTTTCCGGAGCCGCAATGGTCCCCCAGGTCTGCCAAGGGAAGGAGGAGCTAGTGAGTTGCATTGCAGCTAAGATGTTGATTGTTTTCTAAATGAGCTGGTCTCTCTTGGGCTTGATTTGACTAAAGCGAAGAGCAGTTGCGTAAGGCTTCTGTGCACATGTGCGTGCGTCGGTGTTCCCTGTTAGCTGTGCACTTGTGTGGCCATGCAGGAGAGATTCAAATGCTGCCCAGATGATTAGCAGAGCACCCACAGCGAGGTGTTCTGTTTGTACTGGTGGTGCACGTTCGCACATATCTCAGTGCAACATAAGTCATTTATTCTACACATGGAAAAAATGAGAGGGAACTTTGTAGCACAAGCCTCCGGAGAACAAAAGCAGTAACCCAGAGGGGCTCCAGCCAGTCCATGGGATTCTGGGAGAGGAGTTCTTTAAATATGAAGGATCTGGCCCAGAGGCGGTAGCCAGCTGGACAGAAGGTTCCAGTTCTCAGAACAGGGTGCTATATAGAGTCTGAGCCCTGAGACTGTGCTGAGGTCAAGGCAGCAAATGGACGTTGTTCAGGCTCAACACACTCAAGGATCCAGGGGCTCTGCTGTGCGGGGGATCCAAGCATCTTTTAGGGGGGCCGGCTGGAAGAAGGCCCCTGACCAGGTCTGTGACAATGATATTCGTATTGTTTTCTTACTGCCTGGGAAAAAGCAGGTGGGTGACTTCTAATTTAGGAGAAGGGACTATTGAGATGCCAGACCTAAAACTAGTCCACTCCCCTCCCATAAGCAGGTAAGAGTGGGATGGATTCTCCTTCTCTGCTTATAGGCATTAAGAAAAATGGCAAATATCTGATGCTCCAGAGTCTCTGGAGTTCTCATTTCCGTTAGGGAGGTCGTGCAGCTACCTCTCCCTGCCATCACCCCAGTTTCCTGCTTGGCACACCCACGTTTTATGTGTTCCAGGGGATTAGCTGTTGCAAACCGTGTGTGCACTTCTCATCTTAGACGTGTGCTCAGATATGGAACATTACCCAAGACAGATGGAAGACAATTCCCAGCCCTGTGTGTGCTGATGGCCCAATACGTCACACTAGTTCCTCTTTGCTGGGCAGGCCCGTAGACATTTCCTCATCAACGCTGGCACATCCATAATGACACCGTTTGCCTAGAAAAGTCATCAGAAGGAGACTTTTTAAGGCCGGGGTATTATATAGGCACTAGGAATCGGAAGTCATTTTTCACTGTCACAAAGAGAAAGGCTCTCCTCCAGGGTGGGGAACCTCAGTTCCAGGGGCCGGATATGGCCCCCAGCTTGCCGAGATCCAGCCCCAAGATTCGGGAACCCCCTCCCCCCGCACAATCTGCTAGCCTGGGTCCCCCTAGGCACTGGTGCAAGAGCAGAATGTGAGGAGTGCTTCTCAGTCGGAGGTCATGTCAGTGAGGGTTGTTGTTTTGTTTTGTTTTCGTGGTTGTTGTTATTGTTGTTTTGGTTTTTGGTTTTTCTTCTCACTTGTGTGCGGCCCCTGACAGATTTTTCTCTGGACCAGTGACCCCCGACCCAAAAAAGATTCCCCACCTCCCTGGTTTACCGGCACGTACACGAAAACCGAACCAAAATGAAATCGCGAATGCTTTATGGGATTGGTGGTTCTATCTGCATTTGGCAGATTTCTATCCACAGAAATGGGCCAGTATTTTAAAAGGGTTAGTGGGATAAGCTGGGTAATTATAGGCCTGTCTGTGTGACATTGATCCCGGGCAAGAAAATGGAGTAGCCGAAACTGAACTTGATTAATAAAGAATTAAAGGAGGGTAATATACTGAATGCCAATCAATTTGGTTTTGCGGGAAATAGATCCTGTCTTTGATAGCATTTTGCCAAGATAGCAAATTTGGCCGATGGAGGTATTAGTATTCAAGGAATAGACTTGGGTAAGGCATTTGACTTGGATTTCATGATATTTTGATTTAAAAACCTAGAGAGATATCAAATGAAAGCAGTCGGTGATCCCTCAGAGTTCAAGGATGATCAACTTCCATGAAACAATAGCTGATTATTGCTGGTGGCTCCCCAGAGGGCTAATAAAACCAAACGGGACCCACGGAGCGTATCACAGTAGGGGCAGACATGTCCTGGTGGAAGACGTGTAGCCGGATCATTGAATCAGGGTACATCTCATTCTTTCCTCCTTCCCCATTTCTCCATTTCCTTTTGTTTTCCTCAGGCCTGGAATGCCGGGATCTTTGCCACAAAATGAGCATGGAAGACATTCCGTGACTAAAAGCTGGCTAACTGAATGGTCTCCAAATGGAAAGTCATCATCCAATGGGTGTTATTTGGGGAGAGCCACAGGGATCAGTCTCGGCCCTAATTGAACATCTTTATCCGTGACCTGGAAGAAAACAAAATCATCACTGATAGAAAAGATACCAAAGTGGTGGGGAGTAACAACTATAAAGAAGATAGGTCGCTGATACAGAGCAATTTGCATCACTTGATAAGCTGGGCACAAACAAACCAAATGTGTTTTGACATGGCTAAATGGGAGTGCATACTTGTTCTAGGACTAAACGTCGGCTCTCCTCCTGGGATGCCGGACTCTGTCCTGGGAGCAGTGACTCTGAAAAGACAGATGGGGTTGGCGATAAACAATCAGCTGAACGTGAGCTCCCAGCGCAGTGCTGGGGCTGAAGAGGCTACTGCGATTCTTGGATTCATAGACTCATAGATCACTAGAACTGGAAGGGACTGTGAGAGGTCATCAAGTTCAGTTCCCTGTCCTCATGGCAGGACCAAGAACCATCTAGCTCATCCCTGACAGGTGTCTGTCTAACCTGCTCTTAAATATCTCCAGTGATAGAGATTCCATAATCTCCCTAGGCAATTTATTCCCGTGTTTCACCATCCTGACAGGTAGGACGTTTGAGAATCTCACGTTCACCCATCTTAGTATTGAAGACTTCTTGCATTTGTATAAAATCACTTATAAAAAGTGCTAATATTTAATTGTCTGCCTTCTTGTGATGTAACAGAATGGGACTCTTTCACTTCAGTGTTTCTCTTCAGTTCCTTCATCAACTTCTATTCTCTAATAAATCCTCCCTAAAGGATGTCTCTAGTCAGACACAGGCTCCTCTGCACCTGTTGGCTTTCTCCCAGCCCTTCCTTACCTTCAAAACTGCTCTATGACATTTTAATCTTACAGGCCAGCAATCAAGTTTGGTTTTGGTTTAGGTGGAGTCCATCCTTCTTCTACAGGCTCCCGCTTTTTCCAAAGGTTCCCCAGTTCCTAATAAACCTAAAAGCCTGCAGATCCGATATGGGTATGGCGAGGAGGGATAAGATCCAGCAGTTCTGCCTGTCTAAGGGTATGTCTACACTAGCCCCCAGTTCGAACTAGGCTACACTAGCCCCCAGTAGCCTAAATTTGGCCCCCAGGATTTCCCTCCTACCTTTCCCAGGACCACTGGCTCCTCCCCACAACTCCACATAGTCCTTCCTAGATGTCTCAAGTGGTCCCCTATCTTAGGACCCTGCAGAAAATTCACTAGGCACTTCTCTTGGTCATCACAAACCCAACTATCTATATTTCCCAAAAATCCCCAACAACTATTTCTTGTATCTTCCTAATAATTGGGGCCCGTTCCTGTGAAGAGGTGTTCCAGGTGCAAGAGGATAGTATGAGATCATCTGGAAGGAAGATCCCAACTCTGAGATCATTTCCCTCGGCTCCAATTTGCTGTTCTCCTTCCCTGAGGCTTTCACCCTCGTCAACAGCTCATTGTACTAGATCAGGGGTGTCCAAACTTTTTTCAAAGAGGGCCAGATTTGAAGAAGTGAACATGCGTGAGGGCCGTCCCCGCACTCTCAGCCCCAAGACGGAGGGCCCGCGGGGTCGGAGGCGGGCGGAGAGCGCAGGGCACGGCGGCCCGGGGGCAGGGCGAACCCGCAGCCGAGTGGGGGAGTGGGGCTGCGGACGTGCCCTACAGGGCAGGCTCTAGGACCGCGGAGGCCATGGGCGGCGGCGGCGCGGCCGGAAGCGGCGCGCTGGGCACGCCAGTTCAAAAGAGTGCCGGGGAGCCGGGAGAGGGGGAGGAAGTGGGGGCCGTATTAAACCGGAACACGGGCCGCAATTGGCCCGCGGGCCGGACTTTGGACATGCCTGTACTAGATGCTGCACAGCCACAGAGAAAGAGGCAGTCCTTGTCCTGAAGAGCTTTCAGCCTACACAAAGCAGACGAAAAGACGGGAGGAGAACAGAGCAGAGAGATGGGAAGCGATTTGCCCAGGGACACACGATGATGTGATTATGAAGGAACATGCCTCACTTTTATTTAAACTCTGTTCAAGCCCAAGTGACATGTGCATGAGTAAGACGCTTGTGAAGATACAGAACTGCCCCTTTCCAAAGAACAATCTGAAGGGCTGGCCAGCGGCAAAGGGAAACGTTTCATCCACGGTTTGTCATTATGGAAGGTGAGCTGACGGTTACTGGTGACATGATGCTTAAAGGGGAAAAGAAGAAACAGATTCCAAGCAACATAAGGAAATAAGTGCTACCTCACGTTCCAGTGTTATGAGGCAAAAGGAGAGCCATGGAACCTTTAAGAGCAGGTTAGATAGGCATCTATCGGGGATGATCTAGATGGTGCTTGCCTCCAGAGAGACACCCACCTCTAGTCTGGGTAGTCCACCCAAGGCTGAGTCTAAACTACATGGCTCCATCGATGGAGCCATGTAGATGAGGGTTGTAGGCAAAGGGAAATGAAGCCGTGATTTAAATAATCACGGCTTCATTTACATTTACATGGCTGCCACGCTGAGCCGACAAACAGCTGATCAGCTGTTTGTCCACTCAGCATGCTAGTCTGGACGCTCCCGCGCCAACCTGAAACCCCTTTATCGACATCCCCGTTATGCCTCGTAGGATGAGGTTTACCGGGAGGTCGATAAAGGGCTTTCATGACTAGTGCGCTGAGCCGACAAACAGCTGATCAGCTGTTTGTCGGCTCAGCGTGGCAGCCATGTAAATTTAAATGAAGTGCGATTATTTAAATCATGGCTTCATTTCCCTTTGCCTACAACCCTCATCTACATGGATCCATCGATGGAGCCATGTAGTTTAGACACAACCTTGGGTGGATCAGCTGTTTGTCGGCTCAGCGCGGCAGCCATGTAAATTTAAATGAAGCCGTGATTATTTAAATCGCGGCTTCATTTCCCTTTGCCAAACAAACAAATCTACATGGAGCCATGTAGTTTAGCCATGTCAACGGAGCCATGTAGTTTAGACGTACCCCAAAAGTGCAAGAAAAGATTTCGCATCATGGGTGGGTGCATAGCCCAAGTCCCGGTCTTACCCACTGTGATTATGCCCGGGCTTAGAATGCAGTGCAACAGCTGGCTAGCAAGCCCTGAGATGAAGGATGTCTTGTGACGTCTAAAGAGAAAGAGATTGCTCCAGGCAGTGCGCCAACAGCCAAACATCACAGGCGGACCCGAACGCATCCTGCTGTCCGTAACCTTGTGCTAATGATGGGCATTAGGAGCTCTCTGTCTCTCTTGCTGTCCTCCACTGAAGGTTGCAACCCTAACATGGTTGGAAATCTAGAACATAAGAACAGCCAGACTGAGTCAGACCAAAGGTCCATCTCGCCCAGTGTCCTGTCTGCCGACAGTGGCCAATACCAAACATCCCAGAGGGAGGGGACACAACAGGGAATCATCACATGATCCCTCTCCGGTCATCCATTTCCAGACAAACAGAGGCTATGGACACCATTCCTACCCATCCTGGCTAGTAGCCATTGATGGACCAAGCTCCATGAATGTATCTAGCACTTTTCTGAGCCCTGTTCAAGTCCCGGTCTTCACAACACCCCCTGGCTAGGAGTTCCACAAGTTGATTGTGTGCTGCGTGAAGAAAAACTTCTTTTTGTTTGTTTTAAACCTGCTACCTATTAATTTCATTTGGTGACCCCTAGTTCTTACATTATGGGAACAAGTTAATAACTTTTCCTTATTCACTTTTTCCACGCCAGTCATGATTTTATAGACCTCTATCCTATCCCCCCTTAGTCTCCTCTCTTTTAAGCTGAAAAGTCCAAGTCTTTTTAATGCTCTTCATATGGGACCCGTTCCTAACAAATAGCTGTGCAGCAGGGGTTCCGCATGGAGGCACTGGGCTTTTGGCTACCACCTGCCCATTTAATCCCAGCCAACTGATGTCCCCCTATTCACATATGAAAAAGCAGGCAGGACGGTGTCCAACTAAGGAGTTAATTACAGCAGCCGGTCAACAATCGTTCATTCCAAAGCTGTCATATCAGCCTTCTGCTGACCAGTGCACTCAGCCTCCCCAGTTTAAGAACATAAGAACATAAGAACGGCCGTACTGGGTCAGACCAAAGGTCCATCTAGCCCAGTATCCTGTCTACCGACAGTGGCCTTTCAGTGCCTCTTAGTCCCATGCTGCCTGATGATCAAGCCACTGTGGGGGGTGTAAGGGTTAAATAAGGGGTCTGGGTACTCGCTACCATGGTGATGTGGGTACAGCAGGGACAGACACTGTCCCTATGGATTTGTAGACAGGCTTCCTCCTTTCCTGCTTGCTTGGGATAGATACACATGCAGCTGTACCAAAGGTGTAACTGTTAAAGAATGTTCTGTGTGCTAACAACGCTGCCTTCTTACCCTGCCCCCATCCATTCCCATTCTCTCTGAAATAGACAATCAGGGTCACATCTCCCTGCAAACTGCTGAGTCAAGGAGTTTGGGGATGTGAGAACTTCCGACATCAATTAAGAAGCTGGAAACAGAAGCAGGTATAATTATATTCATCCCATGGCTATGATTAGGCATTATAGGGGTGTTCCCATTACTAAATTAGGGCTTAAAGGGCTTGTAATTAAGTGTATTTACATCCTAATGAAGATAACAAGAGGAGCCTGGGGTTAATTTGTTGCTCACTTAGATCCCAAGGTTGCCAGGGTCCGAGATGGACCAAGTATCTACACTAAAAAAGCCTTTTATTCCATCTGCCTCGGGTAACCTGTTCTTTTCTAACAGCAACGCATGGCATCGTGCATATTAAAATTCCCTCTGACACGTGAGCCAAGATTCCCAACCGATTTCGATGCACATCTTTCCATCAACTTTGGGCAATGCCTTCTTCATATATCGGTGCAGTGTTTTAGTAACGTGTGTCTAGACTACAGAGTTTTGTCGACAAAACTATACCTGCGTCTACACTACCGCTGAGTTCTGTCGACATAACGTCGACAGAACTCAGCAGTTTTGTCGACGCTGGTAAACCTCATTTTACGAGGCATAATGCCGTCTGTCGACAGAGTTCTGTCGACAGAAGGTGTTATTGCATGTAAACTGTCCTTGCGTCTACACTGCCATGTCGACAAAGCAGCTTGCTTTGTCGACAGAACTGAATGTAGTGTAGACGCTCTTTGTCAACAGAAGCTTTGTCGACAGTATCTGTCGACAAAACTTCTGTCGACAAAACTCTGTAGTCTAGACGTACCCTTAGAATCATCTAAAGCATGGTTGCATCTCAATGGTCCTGGGACATTTTGAAGCTATCACGAGGTCTAATCCAAGGTTTCTAAGATAATGTCATCATGTGTTAATACAAATGCACTGGAACCGGGTGTATGATGTTTTGCTGGATTTTCCTAATTCTAATTAAGTCTAATGAATTCCAGCAAAGAATTAGAATCCATTTTTCAAAAAGCGCTGGTCACCCACAGCTCCGATTGACGTAGTGAGTGCTGGAGTCATTCAACGTCTTGGAAAAACATCAAGCTTTTAAGCATTAACAATAAGCCACTTTTTCCATAGAAGAGGATCTAGAGTCACAGATCTAGATCGATCTATGGTAAGCTGGGCACAAGCAAATAACACCTGGTTTAATACAGCCCAATGAAAGAATGTCCATCTAGGAACAAAGAATGCCTACAGGTCTTACATGATGGAGGACTCGCTCCAGGGAATCAGAGACTCGGTGATCATGGTGGCAATCAGCTAACCGTGGAATCCTTGGGAGTGTAAACAGGAATCCCGAGTATATTGTAGGGGGGTTACAATATCTCTGCATTTGGCACAGGTGTGACTGCTGCTAGAATACAGCATCCCTGGTCAATTGCCCAAACATCAAGAAGGATGGTGATAAATTTGAGAAGGCTCAGAACTGAAAAATATGCTTTAGACTGGTAGATTCAAGAAGCACAGTCCCTGTAGTTTATCGAAGACAGAAAGTTAAGAGCTGACTTGATCACATTTTAGAAGTACCAAGCCCAAGAAAAATACATTGGACCGAGGGTTGTCCAGTCGAGCAGAAGGTCTGACAAAATCCATAAATTGAAGCTAAATAAATTCAGATACAAAGCAGTGAGGATAACTAGCCACTGGAACAATTTAACAAAGGTTGTGGTAGATTCTCTTTTACCGGCAATTTTTAAACAAGACTGGATGGGGGGGTGGTTCCCCCAATCGATCTGCTCTTGTTCAATCACTAATTAATTCAGGGAAGTTCTGACTTGTGTGCAGCTCCCAACCCGAAAAAGATTCCACGCCCCTATTCTATGGGCTGTGTTATGCAGAGGTCAGACTACATGATCTCAGTAGTCCCTTCTGGTTTTATAATCTAGTAAATATTTACCAGAATTAACAGACGAACAATAATGATTTAAGTAAAGGTGGTAACGAGATTAGGTGCTTATCATAATTTAGTGTAGAACATGCTCTCATCCCCTGAAGAAACATTGCAGATACGAAATATAAAATCCTTCCTTTGTAAGGGATTTACAACCACACAGGGCCTCGGGAGAAGAGCCTACACTTGACACAAAGGAAGCAGACAATAAAACTAGTGACAGCATTTGCAAATCTGTTCTCCACCTGGACTGAGAGGCCCAGTTGGCTCAACATGGAATCAGCGCAAATCCTCAGAAACAAATACAGTAGGCACCATGACTGATACCAAAGAAATTAAGAAGGGCAGTGGAAAAAGAACTCCAAGCCTTGCTGGAGCTCGGGGCTATAGAAGAATCATAAAGCGATTGAGGACATTCTATTGGCCTAGTCCTAAAGCCAGATGGGTTCCTGTGTTTTTGCATAGATCTCAGAAAAGTGAAGGAGGGGTCAAAAATTCATGTTTCTCCTATGTAGTGGGTAGATGAACTCTTAGATTGATTGGGAGGAGACAGTGCATCAGAATCCTAGATTTGATGAAGAGATACTGGCAGATCCCCTTAACACCCAATTCCCAGGAGAAGATGGCCTTCCCAGTGCCATTTGGGCTGCTTCAGTCTAAGGCCATATCTAAATGGGAGATCCACGCTGCCACAATTGATCTTCCAGAGTTCAGTTTAGAAGGTCTAGTTAAGACTTGCTAAATCAAACTCAGAAGGTGCCCCCATCAGTAGTCAGTACTCCTGCTTCTGCGAGGAGTTAGAGAAGCCAATGAGAATGCTTGCATCCATCAGCCTCCCACGGTTGGGACATTGGGGAAACTCAAAACAAGATACATTGACTCCAGCTACGTAATTAACATAGCTGTAGTTGTCAATCTTGATTTGACCTTCCCTTTAAGTGTAGACCTGGCCTAAGACGATTCTATTTGGACGCCATGGAGCAGTTGCTATGTACATGGAGCTGATGGACTGTTTACTCCAACTGCATTGTGTCGCCGCTTACCTAGACAATGTAATCATTTGTCATAACGATTGGGTCTCACTGCACAGCAAAGTAGCCATGGACCTACAGTCCCCAAGGGAAGTACAGGTAATGGCCAATCTAATCCCGCCAATTGTGCAAAACAGGTAATCAAGAGACCCACTTCCTGGGAGATCTCACAGATGGCAGACAAATCTGGCCTCTAGTGGACTAGGTCCAAGCTTTGGAGGCTCACCAACTCCCCAGCACCAAGAAACATGTCCAGGACTTCCTAACAATAGTGGGGCAGTGTCTTTAGTTAAGTTGGTTAGTGGTGATGTGATGGCAAAGGCATGAATGTTCGGTCGTACCCTAAGACACATTTTATGGAAACCCTTCCAAGATCTCTTGTGCAGACACAAGATGTTACATGGTCCCAATTTTGAAAAGGGATTTGTATTACAAACAGATGCCTCTGAGATGAGCATGGGGCAGATCTTTCCAAAGAGGTAGATGGAGAAGAGCACCCAATATTATACATCAGGAGAATGATGTTTGGGAGAGAACAGATAATAGAGAGAATACGTCTGTCTTTCGAATGGCCTTGGAGTCCCTGCTTTATCACCTCCTTGCAAACAAATTTGTACTGGCTATGGACCTAATGCCCCATGGACCATCACCCTTGAACGTGAGGAGGAAAACAAACCACCCGAGCGTGAGGAGATCCTCGTCCGTTCACTCATAAGCATTCTGAGCACACTGCTGAGCAGGAATTTCCCACGAAAACACAGACTCACTCTCAAAAGGGGCTGCCTTCACCAAACTCAACCAGGCTTCCGTCAAGGGGGTGGATGCGTAAGGGGGTCTACAGATCCTGCCCAAAATACTCGGCCTGGCTGCAGACAGCAAAACCAACCATAGGCCAGCACAGCTGTGAGAAATGCAAGAATTGAGGCCAGGTCTTGCTGGCATTAAAGGAAGCGAAGCATGGTTGCATACAGCACTGGAAACTGGACACAGCAGTGCTAGTACAAGTTGAACCTCTCTAGACCGGCACTCTCTGATCCAGCAAAATCTGTGGTCCGGAGTGATTTTACTTACCAGATGTCCACTTATAATGGGTGTGACCATGCGATCCCATAAAGTTGGTTTACCGCCTCCCATCCTGGCTCTCAGTGTTCTGTGCTGTTCTTAGCTCTAATTTACCCCTTCATGTCTTCTCAGAGCCCAGCAAGCAATGGAAGTGCTGGTAATGCTGCTAGACCAGTGTTTCTTAAACTTTTGAGCCCACGGAACACCAAACAATAATATATTTTTATGCGGAACACCTATGAAAATGTTCTTCAAAAAAAAAATTATCAGACCAAAAAAAGACAAAAACAAAGAAGGAAAGAAAAACAAGGAAGAGGTCGTGGCACACCTGCGAGTTGTTCATGGAACACCAGTCTTCCGCAGAACATAGTTCAAGAAACGCTGTGCTAGACAATATTGACCTCCTGTGGTCCAGCTAATTCTCTGGTTCAGTGCCAGACTAGAGAGGTTCAACCTGTAGAGGGGATGAGGGCAGAGTTATGCTTATAAGCCGGTTGGTGGGAATGAACTGGACACTGCATGATTTACTAGGCACTGACGCGGACACGGAGGGAGTCGTTTTTAGCATGTTGCTCATAATCGTGGGCTGAAAGCGCGTGTTCGTTATGCACACACAGTCTTAGCCAGCTGACATTTCAGGAGGAGAGATGAACTTTTCTGAACTGCCATAGAGAATGAAGCCCCTCTGAAGGTTAAATCAAATATAGGCAAGAGCGTAGTGTCATCATATCACAAGCGTGCAATCTAAACAGACAACTATTTTTATCCCCATTTTACAGACAGAGGTCTGAGAGCAAAGGACCTGCCCAAGGTCAACGGGATAGCGAGAAACTGAACAAAAATCTCCCCCACACTTGCCCTACAAGACCTTCCATCTGCTCCAAAGGCAGAAAAGCACCACCCCCTGGAATTCTTTCAAACCCACAAACCACTAGCAGTAGCTACGTAACAAACTGGCAGCTAAGTGCACTAAGGGGATGACTGCTGTTGCAGCCTATTTTCAGATAAACTAAATACACCTCATTATGTGCAGCTGGGTTAGAAGAATAGTCCAAATGGCTTTTTTTAAAAACAGCTGTACAGGCCACGCATTAATTTCTCTGCAGCTAATGACTTCTCTGATTGGCTCCAAGTGTGTGGGAGGCCATGTGCTCTTACTGTCCCGCTGCCGTTCAAGTGACAGATAAATGGCACCTTCCTTTGTCCTGAAATGGGGCTGGGACGTAGCGTGTGTGAAATCACAATGTCAAGGAGTGGAGTTTTTCTTTTTGCAAAATGATCCGCTATCAGTACAGAACGGCTTGATGTGTGGAGCCCACCCCGCTTGGGGTTCTAGACAAGGTTCCCTCTCCCATGGAGTGTGAAGCCATCAGAGCCACGAGCCTCTATCTGGAGGGGAAGTAATGACCACTGATCAGAACCTTCTTAAGGGGATAGATGGTGACAAAGTTATAGAGGTGGATACGCTGTGTCATCTTCACTACTTTAGCTATTTCGCTTTTGGTTGGGGATTTAGGATCTCATCAATCGGCCGCTGGCGTCAAAGGCATGGCTTCCACTTTAATCCAAGCCCGTGAGAAACAAATGATAAATGCAGGTTGTTTAGCCATATCCAGGGAAGCCCAAATACCAAGCTGAGTAACCAAAACAATCAAGTGCATACCATACAGTGGCCCCCTCAGCTCCTAAGCCTATAAGAACGGCCATACTGGGTTGGACCAAAGGTCCATCTAGCCCAGTGTCCTGTCTGCCAACAGTGGCCAATGCCAGGTGCCTCAGAGGGAGTGAACACAACAGGGAATCATCACATGATCCCTCTCCTATCATCCATTTCCAGCCTCTGACAAAGGCTAGGGACACCATTCCTACCCATCATGGCTAAGTACTGATGGACCTAACCTCCATGAATCTATCTAGCTCTTTTTTAAACTCTGTTCAAGTCCTACTCTTCACAACATCCTCTAGCAAGGAGTTCCACAGGTTGACTGTGTGCTATGTGAAGAAAAAACATCCTTTTGTTTGTTTTAAACCTGCTACCCATTAATTTCATTTGGGGGCCCCTTGTTCTTATGTTATTCTCTCCAGTAATGAATGCCCTTCCCACAAATACCCATCTCCCATGATTGCCCAAGTTAAGCAGTTTAACTAGCTTTTCTTGTATATTAGGAAAAAAATGATAACGGCTTGATAAAACCTGCTAGCAAATTATAGCATCGCAAGACAATGATTCTGTGTATCCATAAAGCTTTAAAAAGCCACAGTTGCTCTGCCAATGAGACACTGCTTAGGTCTTAGGACAACAGCGGGCTAGATTTTTCCCCCCTCACATTCTCTCTCCTTGCCCCCAGAAAATTAGGCAGCAGAACAGAGTAAAACACTATTGTAAGATAATAACAGTGTCTTCAACCCATCCCGGCCCAACCATTTCATTCCGCACTCTACCGAGAAAGGCAGAGTGACGATAAGGATAAAACAGCAGCTGTCAGATGTTCCCCAGGCACCATAATTATGAAAATATCATTTCATGTTTTGCAGTAGTATTTTCCAATGGAGGTTCACTTGCTCGGAGCCTGCAAATCTCATCAGATTATGAGAACGGGCGATCATGATTCACTGCAGGAGGTCGATGAATAAATACAACCCTCTGTAATGCTACGTCTTCAATCTCTCCCTCGGCGTCTCTTTTATGGAGCGGTGGAACATTAAAATGGGAGCATCATTACCCACAAAGAGCACCTACCCAACGTGGCCATTTCTATTGTGTGTGTCCTCCTTGCCGTTTTTCTTTACTGACATCTCAAGAATGTCTGCCAGGGACAGAAAACAATATTCTCCATTACCCGCCAAATGAAATACCTACGACGGTTAAATGACAAGCACGTCACAGTGAAGAGTCAGAAAGAACCTATCTGGGCCAGCTGACAGCACATCTGTCTTCGCTCACACCTGCCACATTTTCTTGCCTGCCATGCAGGGAACACGGGACGAAGTAATGAAACCTGACACATGCTCATTTCACTGTTGTGCGCTAAGGATTGAGTGTATCCAAGGAGAGTTGGAAGATGACTGAAATATTCACAGTATCAGAATACACCAAAACACCCAGGCACCCGACCATAGGAACAGTGTGGCCTGCCTATTCGAATTATCACCGTGGTGCCCAAGGATCTGAACAATTCAATGTGAGCAGAAATTCACCCTTCACCTTCTATGTCTCATTGAGGGAGCTCTGTACAGGGGATTCTTCAAAGGCTGGAGAGAGATGGAATTCAAGGCAATGCACCCAGCCCAACAAATTGCCACATTAGCCCATCACCTAGGTCAGTTACGGTACATCTACACAACAGCGTTATTTCGGAATAACTGACGTTATTTTGAAATACCACAGTACGCGTCTACACTACAAGCCGTTATTTCAAAATAATGTCGAGCAGGAGGATCTCTAACTCTTTGTGTGTCTAAACTACATGGCTCCGTCGACGAAGCCATGTAGATGAGTTTACTAGACATAGGAAAATGAAGCGGCGATTTAAATAATCGCCGCTTCATTTACATCAAAATGACCGCCGCGCTGTGCCGATCAGCTGTTTGGCAGCACAGCGGGGCAGTCTGGATGCACCGCAGTCGACAAGGGAAGTCTTTGTCGACCACTCCAGTAAACCTCATTTCACGAGGCATAGCGGGGCGGTCGACAAAGGCTTCCCTTGTCGACCACGGCGCGTCCAGACTGCCCCGCTGTGCTGCCAAACAGCTGATCGGCACAGCGCAATGGCCATTTTGATGTAAATGAAGTGGCGATTATTTAAATTGCCGCTTCATTTTTCTATGTCTAGTAAACTCATCTACATGGCTCCGTAGATGGAGCCATGTAGTCTAGACATACCCTCTGACTTCTGTAACCCTCATTTCATGAGGAGTAAGGGAAGTCGGAGGAAGAGTGTTCCTCCTTTGACTTCCTGCTGTATAGACAGCACCAAAAGCCAAATCAAGCTATTTGACTTTTGCCTGTAGTGTAGACATACCCTAAGTAAACTCCTGCCCTCAGCTCTCAGTTGAAAAGTAATTTCACCCTATTCAAGGTCATCACTCCCAAAGAGACCATAGAGACAGTATGTCAAGACAGAATGGACCATCAGGTTGTCTAGTCGGAATGCCTCTGTATCACAGGCCACCAGCACCACCCAGTAGCTCGACACTAAACCCATCAACCAAAATTAGGACAGAAATACTGTAACCCACAGGAGACTGGACTATTATGTGCCCCAAACAGAAACTAGGATGGACCAAAATTAATCAATGCCTGAGGTCCCCACAATGATAAGGAAGTAAATAAATTAGGGAAGTCCAACCTAGATGGAGCTACTATAAAGTGGGTGCCTACCTGGTTGGAAAGCCATACCAATCACTGGTAGTTCACGATCATGTCATGGAAGGATATACTGAGTGGGGAACAGCAGGGATCATCTCTGCATCCAGTTTTGTTCAATATCTTCATCCGGGATTTAGATAAGGGCACAGAGAGGATACTTAAAAAGTTTCCAGATGATACTAAGCCGGGAGAGGCTGCAAGAGCTTTGGAGGAGAGGATTAAAATTCACAATGATCTGGCCACACTGAAGCAACGGGTCAGGAGTCAATCGGATGAAATTCAATACGGACCAATGCAAAATGCTCCGCATAGGAAGGAGTGATCAGTTGCAGACATCCAAAACGGGAAAAGACGGCCTAAGGAGGACTGCAGGAAGGTCATCGTAATAATTTCAAATCCAATACAAACACCTTGTTAAAAATAGTCTCTCCCTGAAGGAAACGTGGGCTAAACTGATCCAGTAAAATGTTTTCCGTAAATAGTCCAGCCTGCTCTGAGCAAGGGACGGAAAATTTGGTAGAAATGGAGAACGAGGCATCAGAGTTTTGCGGCGAGACAGGAAAACAGATTTGAGGATGTTGTGATTTATGAAGAACCAAAAAGTAACTGAGGAGAATATCCTTTCCAATAGCCAGGACAGCCGAGGCACGGAAGGTAGGTCTCGTCTCTTCCAATCATCAAATCGCTAAGGCCTAACAGTCTGCAAGTGTAAGAGGCAATGACCTTCCCTTTCACAGTCTAAAACTACTCCTGGGCTGACTCTTTCTAAAACGAAAAAAGTTTACTTTCGTCTCAGTAAAATATGACTCAGATCCTATCTCTAGCCCCTCAATTCATTGGGAACAAACTCCGGTGGAAAGATTTAAGAGCACTGTCCGCAACATCCAAGCCTGTGCTTACAAGTATTCATTTAGCAACTCACAATTCACCTTGACCTAGAATATATGTCAGCGATAACAAGGAATAGAACAGAAAACCCCTGCAGCATGCTACTTACTAACCGTTCCCTTTGGATACATCTGTTGCATAAAAAGAGGTCAACCCACTTACCATTTCCATGGTATCGTCCAGAAAATTATAAGCAATTCTTGCCTACATTTGGGAAGGAATTTGCTTTGTTTATGGAGTTGCTATGTAAATGGCTCCCATGACAGACACCCACCCAAAGACCCTGTCCTTCCTCCCTTATTCAATTACTCCCATCACAATGTCTCTGTGGCAGAAAGGCATGCATTTGGCCCAGGACCCTGAGGAATCATGGCTACCTTCAGCAACTGAGCTCCTTTGACTTAGGAAATAAAGACCGTGTCAACGGCCTACGGCTCATTTGTGCGCTATGCTGTTACTATGGCCATACCAACTAGAGCAGGGGGGGGGTCCAACTTTTTTTTTCATGACCCAGTTGAAAATGATTGATGCCTGTGAACCAACATCACTTGACTAGAGTGTGGGCTCCGGGGTGGGGCTGAGGATGGGAGCTGTGGGGTATAGGAGGGGGCTCCAGCTTTGGGGGATGCGTCAGGGCTGAGACAGGAGGGGCTTCCCTTGAGTGCCTCCTGGTCAGTGGTACAGCCGGAGAGCTAAGGCAGCTTCCCGCTTCTCCTGGCACCGCAGACCCTGCTGCCCCCAGAAGCAGCTAGCCAATGGGAGTGCAGAGCTAGTGCTCAGGGCAGGGGCAGTGCGGGGAGCCCTGTGCACCCTTCCCCCTCCCCCACCTAGGAGCTGGTCCTGCTCCCAGCTGCTTATGGGGTGCAGCTCAGTCTGCAGTGCCAGGACAGGCAGGGAGCTGCCTTAGCCCCCCTACTGGCCACCTCACTCTTCTCTTCCATAGACTAAACAAGCCCAAATCCCTCAGCCTCGCCTCATAGGTCATGTGCTCCAGCCCCCGCATCATTTTGGTTGCCCTCTGCTGTACCTTCGCCAATGCGTCCACATCCTTTCTGTAGTGGGGGGGCCCAGAATTGGACACAAGACTCCAGATGGGGCCTCACCAGAGCTGAATAAAGGGGAATAATCACTTCTCTGGATCTGCTGGCAATGCTCCTCCTAATGCCCCGCAATTTGCCATTCGCCTTCTTGGCTGCAAGGGCGCCCTGTTGACTCATCTCCAGCTTCTCTTCCACTGTAACCCCCAGGTCCTTTTCTGCAGAACTGCTGCTTAGCCAGTCGGTCCCCAGCCTGTAACAATGCTTGGGATTCTTCTGTCCCAAGTGCAGGACTCTGCTTGTCGATTCCTCCCTCCTCCCCACACACACATACACACACACACCTGTACTGTTAAACAAACCTTGTCGTTTGTTTCCTTTCCAGCTGGTTTGCTGAGTGTTTCGATTCTGCCTTCTTAGATGTTCCCATAAATAACCAGGGAGACCTGTCACAGAAAGTGACATCTTAATTCATCCCTCTCGTGGCGGTACACAGAAAATGGCACCCCAAGGAACATTTGCTGGGGAAGTGGCTGGGGACCATTAACTCTTGTCACTCTGTAGTGATTAAGGAACCAGAAATGCATTGCTGCTGTGGAACGTCAGAGCCCCGCCTTTGCCTTTTCTTGACTGCCAAGGAAAAGGTGAGAATCGCGGCGGGAAATTTGCTGGGCCACATCTCAGGTGCGTTTCTCAAGGTTAACCCCTTAAAAGAGGGAACTAGTTGGACAATCTGCCCTCCTGCAAAGTATTCTGCCAATACATTGGATTCCTGTACATACCCTAAGCCCTTTTCTGTAGTCACAGAGCATGTGGGGGTCGCGCCCAAAACTACGCCCACGCGCTGTTCTGCAGCATTGCCAAACGCATATGATTTCATGATGGTGGCTGGTTTTCTTCTTTATTTCCCAGCTGCTGGAGTCAAGAGTTTGTCAGGGAACCAGCTCTCAATTTTGTGTAAGAAAAAAGTGATTTTTTATTATCCCTCAAAGCTGAGAAGAAAAGCTTGACATTGTGACCCCCCCCAAGGGCTCACACACCAGCCGGCATATAAAGAAAACCCAACTTAAAAAATAATTATTAGGGGGGAGCATCATTCACAATTCACAGATTCCAAGATGGGAAGAGACCTTTGGGACGGTCTGGTCTGACCTCTTCCCTAACACAGGCCATAGAACTTCCCCAGACTAAGTCCTCCACGTAATTGTGGAAAGTTGCACCAAAGTGAGCCGACCACCGTGAGCACAAACTAGCCCCTCCTGGCAGCCCTCGTACAAGAGCCAGGCGTGCAACGGGATTTCACACACCTGTCACCAACCCCAGCAGGGAACGATGGCAGGTCAGAAGACACCTCACCCCTCCTCTGACTGCAGCGGCATGATGCTTTGCTGCCAGGAGTTTGCAGACGGCAGCCGGTTCCAAGCAGCATGGGCGGAGCAGCCTAGGTTTTTCAGCCAAACCAGCCAACTCACTACCTTGGCTGCAGCTTTAAAAACACGCACTGCCATCAAAAGCATAAATATTGATATTTGCCACCCAAACTGAATCCAGCTCTGCCAAGCCCTAGGCATGGCCAATTTGTGAATGGTGGGATTCTAATTCACAATTACAGACCCGGAATGGATGCCAACGCTTTAGTCAAGATGATGCACATAGTAAAACAGCCCCTTCGCTCACAGCTGGCTGGCTAGGAGACAGTCCTCGTCGCCGACGGACGAGCGGAAAAGATGGGCTTAAACCAAGAACCTAAATCCAAATAGCTCCCCATTTTCGGGGGAAGAGCAGAGTCAGATCTGAATCCAGCTCCAAATGTCAGAACTCTGCTCTATTCTGTTTGGATTCCCACACCGCAGTATCTGAGCCCCTTAGCACATGAAGTGATGTGACCAGCAGGTGGCTGGTTCTCTCTTTCATCCTCCGCCCAGAGAGAGAACTAATGTGCTGTGGAGCATTTGGTTTTGGCTTGTTGTGTGTTTCTATGTGAGTTGTCGCTGGTGTCTCTGAGAGATGGAACCTTTTCTCAAGGCACTCGGAGGGAGAACCAACCCAGCACAAGCTGGGAATCGCATGAGCAGAGCATCATGACGGTCCCTGTGGCCTTCAAGTCTTTGGGATGAAGGTGTCCAGCTCATGGAGAAGAATTGGGGTAGGAGTGCAATGTGGGCAGTGCCATTGGGACACCTAGAACACATAAAAAAACCTCTTCTCTCTCCCTACATCTCCCCACACATGTTCCAACATGGGTTTGCATCAGAAGCTTTGAAGCTCATCTCAGCTTTTGAGTGGAATAAAGATGTTTTGAATGCATAGGTTGTTTTCAAACATGAAAATGCATCTCGATTGCTTGTTTCTGGATTTGCCTTCCCCCTTTCTCTCTGGAAGGGGAGAGGAATCTTCCCTGTAGCAGGTCATGACGCACCACCCTGGCGCCTCCTAGCGGTTACTCCAGGAACTACCTCAGTCCAGACTTGCCTGCTGTTACCTGTCTTAGGGTGTGTCTAGACTACACCTCTCTGTCGACAGAGAGACGCAGGTTAGGTACGTTGAAATTGCTAATGAAGCCGGGATTTAAATATCCCGTGCCTCATTGGCATAAACATGGCCACCGCTTTTTTTCTAAACGGAGTTTTTTCGAAAAAAACGGCAGTCTAGACATGGATCTGTTGGAAATAAAGCCTTTTCTGACAGATCCTGTATTCCTGGGTTACAGAATGCAGGGGATCGCTTACTGAGTTCTGGCGGCAAACGGCAGCTGCATTTCACCTGGCACCGGAGCTACGAACATCACGCCGGCATGCGTGGGTGCCCAGCATCCGTGCGTCCTTCTGCTGTGTGTCCTTGCCCACATGGGCTGAGCTTGCTAACAACACATCCAGCCCATGTCGGCCTGGAGGACAAGACTTGGTTCTCAGGGAAGGCAGATCCTAAGTGCTGCTCGAACGTTACTGTGGAGTTGCAGGGATGTGTCTCCATGGAAGGAGCTGGACTCTGGATGGACACTGCTGGGAGTGAAATACGAACCTTGCTCTGGAGGCCTTTGCATGGCCGTCAATCCCAGGAGCTCTGGAGCCACAGCTTTTAAAGTAAATATTCGGGGGAGGGGAATTCAATGGGAAATAACCAAGTCCTCTACCGTAACATCAAGCCATCTAGGTCATCTTCAGTCACTGCCAATGTGGAACCATTAGCTCTAGGACTTCGAAAAAGTTGAGTTTGTACACAAAAGGAAATGTACTTAATTATTGTTTTATACGCATGTCATAAGAGAAATATTTCATCTTTCATTATGATGATTTATAGGCTCGGGAGCAAAACAGAGGCACTTGGGGGGAGGGGCAAGCAATTAACAAATTAAGAGAAAAGCACAAATACTGCAAGGTAAAAAAAATGAATCTTCTAAAAGCCGAAGTAAGGAGAATAATTGATGGTTCCATTTTAGCCTAATGTTATTTCTGGATCTCTTTTATAATGTGTTATTTACTGCACAGCTTAGAGCTGACAGAGAATAAACAGCATTTGCACTATAATGTCTTTAGCACCACAACACACTGGCTCATCCTACTTGGCTGTCACGCTGGAACTCCGACCACCATCAGTCAACGTCTTCTGTGATGGAGTCTGTTTTTAATAAGCCCCGCACTGTAATTACCTGACTGCAACGTGAAAGCCAAATGACACTTATGATGAAGGCTTCACGGCTCCACAGAAAAGCTAGTGAAGCATTCGCATACCAACTGCCGGTTGAGTCTGTGTTTCTTTATTGCTCGACTAGGGTCACTTCATTTGTACTTGGAAATTTTGTCACAGACCCAAGAGGCGGGGAAAGGGGGCCAAAAAGTTACTCTAAGAAAAAACAAAAATTCTGGCCTCACAAGCCAATTAGAGTCTCTGTTGTACAGGAAGTGTGATTAATAACAACAACCTAAGGCTGAAGAGCTTCTCGATACGAGGGAAAAGAAGATAGGGCTGCCATGAGAGCCATGATTTCTGTCTTTCAGCCTCTTGCTTTCTTCATAGCCAATGCAAGTCTTACAAGGTCCCATCTTCTTGCCACAGCACTTTCAACTTAACACTCCTTCCACTTAGATTCGGTGGGCTTGAACGTCTGACTGGGGTTTGCGGTATTAAAGGAGTCAAGGATCATTTTAGTGCAAATAACACTTTCCAACTCTCCCCACTTTATCACCGGTCTCATGAGATCTGATTTTTTTCCCTCAAGCCCCCGCGCCTGGAGTCTTGGGATTACCACAGACTCAAAACTTCCACTAAAAATAAATTTCTTGCCTCTGTGGCTGCAGCTTGGGAACATGAACCTTAAAGGGTCCAAAACAAAAGGGCAAATAAAAAGAAGCCCAAAACAAGATTTAAAATCTCATCATTTGGATTGCTTTACAACGGTAGTGCCGCATTAATAACAAAACCACCCTTTATGCCGTCAGAACATATGGCTGAGTGATTGCATGATCCTCAATCAGTATCCCACACCCTACCTCGCTGGTACAACTGTATATGATATACAACTGGAAACAGTATGTCAGTTGCGTGCATGATTTAGACCAAAGGTGGACAACCTGCAGCCGGCAGGCCCGTGTGGCCTATTTGGGCTCTACCTGTGGCTCACAGACCCCTTGGCTGCCTCCCTCTCTCATGAGCCTCGTGTGCATCAGGGCCCTGCACTTTCTTCGACTCCCCACTCCCCTGCCAGCACTTTCGGAAGAGCCGTGAATCACCTGATTTACACTCCATCCCCGCTGCTCCTCCTGCCTCCCAGGGCTGGAATGCTGCAAATCAGCTGTTTGCGGTGTTCCAGCTCTGGGAGGGAAGGCGAGGAGCAGGGATGGAGCACAGATTAGGTGATTCATGATGCTCTGAAAATTCTGGGAGGGAGGAGCAAGTAAGTGTGGGGCTCTGGTGCCCCACTGCATAAGAGGTGTGTGGGGGAGAGGGCACACAGGAGGCATGGGCTGCTGCACCTCACTCCTGCGGCCCACCCACCCCTCCTGGTTACCCATCCCTGATTTAGACTCTGCGAGGTCTACGAGACTGGCACTTAGTGTCTATTGTAGAACAGCCAGCACAGTTATGTGTGCTACAAAATAATAAAAATAATTAACTGTAGTGATTGTAAGCAAGACTCACAAAGTAATTCTGCACTGATTAGGCCTCCACTGTAGTACTGTGTCCAGTTCTAGGCACCACATTTCAAGCAAGACGTGGACAAACAAGAGAAGGAACAGAAGACGCCAACAAAAATAATTAAAGGCCTAGGAAACATGACCTATGAGGGAAGATTGAAAAAACTGGACTTGTTTAGTCTGGGGAAGACAGAGGGGCCATAATGGTTTATGAGAACATAAAAGGTTGTTATGACGACAGAAAAAAAATTATCTTTAACCGCTGAAGATAGGACAAGAAGCAATGGGCTTAAACTGAGGTTTAGGTTGGAAATTTTTCCTAATGTCCAACCTAAACCTCAGTTTAAGCCCATTGCTTCTTGTCCTAACTGTCCAGGTGGTTAAACACTGGAATACATTGCCGGGGAAGGTTGTGAAATCTCCATCACTGGACATTTTAAGAGTAGATTAGATATTCACCTATCTGGGATGGTCTACTTAGCCTTCCATGAGGGCAGGAGACTGGACTAGACAACCTCTCGAGGTCCCTTCCAGTCCTATGATTCTATGCTTCTCAGCCAGTAAAGTTTTTTTCAAAAGTTACGCACTAAACATTTACCATGAAATGTGTTGTTAAAGCTAGTCAAAACTCAGAATTTCCATCCTGAGTTATATTTTAAAAATCCCAAAGGTCTAAATATCTTTTCTTTTAACAAACCAAATTAATCACTTTTTCCTGAAATGGAAATTCTCTGGGAAGCTTCAGTTTGGACTTATCAAAACCACCTCAAAATAGGGTTTCTGAAAAACTAAATATTTGGCAAAAGCATGTTAAATATATATTTCTGTTGGAACTTGAAAAGGTAGACATTTTTATCTTGTTCCATAGAATCATAGAACCATAGAGCTGGAAGAGACCTCAGAAGGCCATCAAGTCCAGCCCCCTGCTCCAGGCAGGACCAATCCCAACTAAATCAACCCGGCCAGAGCTTTGTCAAGCCGAGACTTAAACACCTCTAGGGATGGAGACTCCACTACTTCCCTAGGTAACCCATTCCAGTGCTTCACTACCCTCCTAGTGAAATAGTTTTTCCTAATATCCAACCTGGACCTCTCCCACCCCAACTTGAGACCTTTGTTCCTTGTTCTGCCATCTGTCACTACTGAGAACAGCCTCTCTCCAGCCTCTTTGGAACCTCCCTTGAGGAAGTTGAAGGCTGCTCTCAAATCTCCCCTCACTCTTCATTTCTGCAGACTAAACAGACCCAACTCCCTCAGCCTCTCCTCATGGGTCATATGCTCCAGCCCCCTAATCATTTTGGTTGCCTTCCGCTGGACTCTCTCCAATGCGTCCACATCCTTTTTGTAGTGGGGGGCCCACAACTGGACACAATACTCCAAATGTGGCCTCACCAGAGCCTAATAAAGGGGAATAATGACATCTCTGGATCTGCTGGCAATGCTCCTCTTAATGCAACCTAATATACCATTAGCCTTCTTGGCTACAAGGGCACACTGTTGACTCATATCCAGCTTCTCATCTACTGTAACCCCCAGGTCCTTTTCTGCAGAACTACTACTTAACTGGTTGGTCCCCAGCCTGTACCAATGCTTGGGATTCTTCCGTCCCAAGTGCAGGACTCTGCACTTGTCCTTGTTGAACCTCATCAGATTTTTTGTGGCCCAATCTTCCAATTTGTCTAAGTCACTCTGGACCCTATCTCTGCCCTCAAGCGTATCTACCTCTCCCCCAACTTTAGTATCATCCACAAACTTGCTGAGAGTGCAATCCATCCCTTCATTCAAGACATTAATAATGATATTGAACAAAACCGGTCCTAGAACCGAACCTTGGGGCACTCCGCTAGAAACCTACCGCCATCCTGACGTCTAGCCGTTGATCACTACCCGCTGGGCCCGGCTTTCTAGCCAACTTTCTATCCATCTTACCGTCCATTTATCCAATCCACATTCCCTTAACTTGCTGGCATTTATTTATTTTTTAATTTTTACGGTGATTCCTGTCCCCATTGTTCTTTTTCACTTCCTCTGAGAAAAAAAGGGGGAGGGTGCAAATTTGGAAACAAACTCATTTTGGTTTTTTGAAAATCAGAAAAACTAAAGAAATTTTTTTCGTTCAGATCAAGAGGCAACTAATTCTAAATCTTCCTAGAAAAGAAACAAGTGAAGGGAAATGTTTGTTTGAAGCTTCCTGGAAATGGTGAGACAGGGAGGGAAAAGAGGAAAGAGACTTTTGACCTTCTGTAAAGATCTCTGGTTGAAGGGCCAAGCTGGATGGTGATGGAAACTGAGGAGAAAGCCAGAGTTGTTCAAGGCCTAAAGAGGCACACACACATGCTTGGGAAAATACTCTACAGGCTGTCTCTGAACTGTAAGGTCTTTGAGGCAGGGACCGGCACCTAGCACTTTGTGGATCCAGTCCCCAGCTGGGGAGTTTGGCACAACGGTAATAATACATGGATAAAGATGTAGCCTTGGAAGAGAAAATTCTCAGCCTCCCACTCCTGTCTGACTGGCCCAAGATCTCGGCAACTTTCTATGTGCAAAACTGAATCTGTGGCTCTAGATAGGGCTGGTAACATGGCCTACTCTATGACACCTTGTCCTAGGCCTGGTGCTAGATCCAGTTCAGCCACTAGGTGGAATGAGACAACGGACAAGTCATTTTCCTATGTATAAAACAGGAAGGCTACATCTACACTGCAGGCATCTTGCCCAAGAACTGTTTTGTGCAAGAGTTCTTGTGCCAAAGGTCTTCCACAAGAGCACGTCCACACTGGCATGTGTTTTTGCACAAGAGATGTGCTTTTGTGCAAGAGCATCCATGGCAGTGTGGATGCTCTCTTGCGGAAGAAAGCTCTGCTGACCATTTTAGCCATAGGGGTTTCTTGCGCAAGAAAATCATGTTGTCTGTCTACACTGCTTCCTTGTGGAAGAGCTCTTGCACAAGAGGGCTTATTCCTCACGGGAAGAGAAATAACTCTTCCAGAAGAAGCCCTGTTTTCCAACGCTGTACTGTAAATTTACGTGCGCAAGAACATGTGTGCAGTGTAGATACCCCGCAAGTTTTTGCACAAGAACGGCTGTTCTTGCGCAAAAAGGCTGCAGTGCAGATGTAGCTAAACAGCAATAGCTCTCTCTTCTGAAGGCTGCCTCAACATAGGCAAATAGAGGCCCCTTCCATACCTAACCTCCTGTGATTTTGCAACATGATTTGTGATCTACTGGGGAAGTAAGAACTGGGTGTTGTATTGTTAGACCAGCTAGGAACACTGAGATATAAATGGTTTGCTCCCAAAATAATGCCCCTTATCTAATCTTACTTATTATTTCAGAAACACACCACATGCTATGGCTGGGGTGATTGAGTCGGGGTTGGTCCTGCTTTGGGCCCGGGGCTAGACTCGATGACTCCTGAGGTCTCTTCCAGCCCTGGGATTCTAGGGTTCTATGATCTCTCTAATAGGAACCAGGGTTTTCAACACGTCGTCCACTCAACTCAATTAGAACAAAATAATTCAAACCGTCTTGCAAATGCAATGATGAAATACACACATGGGCATTTAGCTGTACTTTGTCTACTGGGCATGCGACCTAGGTCCTCTTAAAGATTTTCTATTCCTACCTCGACGAGGATTCTTTGTTCAGTGCAGCACAGGACAATAAGCTAAGGGGTCTAGATACTGCAGGAGAAGGAGTGGGAAGGTTGGGGGCTGAAATATAAGTAAGCTCTTTATCCACTGAGCTGTGTGATTCCAACTAGTATGATGGGCACAGATCTGTACCCTTGATTTCACCGAGAGTTTTGTACATGAATTGTGGGGCCTCTGGCTGGGGTCACCTTTATGCAACGCTTTGGCCAAGCTGCCCTTGGCTAGCATGTCTTTCTTACGGTCTATGTGATAGAAATGTAGCCATGTTAGTCTGGTGTAGCTGAAACAAAAAACAGGACTATGTAGCACTTTAAAGACTAACAAGATGGTTTATTCGGTGATGAGCTTTCCTGGGCCAGACCCACTTCCTCAGATCAAATAGTGGAAGAAAATTGTCACACCCATATATACCAAAGGATACAATTTTAAAAAATGAACACATATGAAAAGGACAAATCACATTTCAGAACAGAAGGAGGATGGGGGGGCAGGTAAATGTCTGTGAGCTAATGATATTAGAGGTGATAATTGGGGAAGCTATCTTTGTAATGGGTAAGATAATTAGAGTCTTTATTCAAACTTAAGTGTAAAGTGTTTGATCTGAGGAAGTGGGTCTAGCCCATGAAAGCTCATCACCTAATAAACCATCTTGTTAGACTTTAAAGTGCTACATAGTCCTGTTTTTTGTTACTGTCTATGTGTTTGCCCTACTGAAGGGAGCATCATGTAATACTTTTAAAACATACCACCTTCCTCACCGGCACCACAAAGCTTTATCTTTTGCATTTGCACAAGCAACTTTATGGAGACTTTCAATACAGTTGTGGGTAGCTAAGTGCTGCCACTTGGAACATGAGGTACAATTTTGTCGCCCTTCACAGCTACGCCGAACGGCACAGAACTTCTGCCCATTAAAAGCTTTGATAACTACCCAGGCCATGGGGCAAAAATATTAAATATTAATTAAGAGGGTTTATTTGCACAGGAAATATAAGCTGGTGCATTTTTAACATCACCTGGCAGCTTCTTGTGAATAAAATGACTGGTTACAAAAAGATTCTATTAGCACAGTGGCACAGAAAGGTCAAAACATCCTGCCACAAATTACCCAATTCACAGAGAGATATTCCTTCTTCAAGTAACCATTGCTATTAATGGCTCATTGTACTACTCTTCCCCGTGGAACCTGCTTTATCATTTTGTTATTTAATATGAATCCTGCAGGAGCGAAGGGCGAACTCCCTGACTCCCAGGTGCAGAAGACGGGAGATCGTTAGGTTGACGTTTGACAGGCAGTCAGCACTAATCAGAATAAATTACTTCTTCTTGTCTGAAGTGTTCTTTTGTCAGCTTCGAAGGGTCAGTTGCTATTTTAGCGCCGCTTATGCTGCCATGAACAGAATCGCAGATAAGATGCATGTCGGTTCCTCTCAAAATTCAGTGCTCTGAACCAACGCAGTCAGTTGAGTCCATTAGTCCTGGTTGAAGCTCTCTAATCTGGCATGCACTGGTCCGGCAACATCCATGGTCCAGCATGATGTTAGTTCACCGGATGTCCACTTAGTATGGGTGTGGCCGAGTTTCCCACAGGCCCTTAAAGTTTGTTTGCAGCTACTGGTCCTGGCTCTCAGTGTTCTGTGCTATAAATATGGAGATATACCTATCTCATAGAGCAGGAAGGGACCTTGAGAGGTCATCAAGTCCAGTTCCCTGACCTCATGGCAGGACCAAATACTATCCCTGATAGATTTGCCCCAGATCCCTATATGGCCACCTTAAGAATTGAACTCATAACCCTAGGTTAAGGGAGCCAGTGCTCAAACCACTGAGCTATCACTCCCCTTAATTTGCCCCCCAAATGTCTTCTAAGAGTCCAGTAATCAGTGGACAAGTTGGTAATGCTGCTAAATAATATTGACTTTCCTGCTCTGTGTGTAGGTACAGGTTGAACCTCCCTGGTCCGGCACCCTCGGGACCTGACAGTCCTGAACAAGGGATTTTACCAGACCAGGGGAAGTACCAGGGGACCTGTCCCCCAGCCTGCCACCGGCTCCACTTCCAGCCCTGTTGGTCATCCTGCCGCTGGCCCCAGTCCCTTCTACCAGGCTGCCTCAGCCCTGGCTTCTCGGCCTCAGCCCCAGCTCCCCTGCCAGCCCTGTCCTGCTCCCAGCCCAGCAGGGCTCCCAGTTTCCGGTCCTTTGGCTGCCTGACTCCCAACCACCAGGGCTCTCTGGTCTGGGAGCATCATTGGTCATACTGAAGCACAGATTTGCTGGACCAGCGAGTCCCACTTGAGGGAGGTACACCTTCTTTATAACCCACTAGCAGATTTACCCGGTGTTGCCCAGGTTTGTCATGTGGGAATTCCATCAAGTGTATTTTGTTTCTTCATCCCAATAAATGCGTATCATTCACTACGTTTTAACAAAAAAAAAGAGCTATAGTCAATTTGGTTCCCAATAACATTTTTTTTTCTAGTTTTCAAACCTTAAGCATTAATTCAGTCGTGCCAAAACACAGCACTACTCCAAGGGTGTGTCTAGACTACAGGGTTTTGTCGACAAAAGTGGACTTTTGTCGACAAAACTATACCTGCGTCTACACTACCTCTGAGTTCTGTCGACATAACGTCGACAGAACTCAGCAGTTTTGTCGACGCTGGTAAACCTCATTTTACAAGGCATAACGCCTTTTGTCGACAGAGTTCTGTGGACAGAAAGCGTTATTGCATCTAGAGTTGTGTCTAGACTACAGGGTTTTGTTGACAAAGCAGCTTGCTTTGTCGACAGAACTGAATGTAGTCTAGACGCTCTTTGTCGACAGAAGCTTTGTCGACAGTATCTGTTGACAAAACTTCTGTCGACAAAAGCCTGTAGTCTAGACGTACCCTAAATGTCTCCGTTTTCTCTCTTTTTTGTCAGGTTTATTGAGAAGCAATCCTATTCCAAGTGCATCCTATTTTTCTGGCTCACCTCAGTCCAGGCTCTTTCAATATTTACTCAGTTATGTCAGTTGAGAAGACTGTACTTCATTTGGTCAGTCTTTCTCATTTCTGTTTGGTTTTATGAGATGAAGTCCCACTCCAGGCACAACCCAATTTCCTGGCATGGCCAAATCCTTATACTGCTTTAAGTTATGATAAGAGGAAGCTGCATAGTGAGTTTGATGTTCCTAGCTCTTGATCAAACAGACAAACTCTCTAAAATATATACACAACCAAGTATGAGCCGGATTCTATTCCTCCTTCAGCATGGTAAGAGTGTTTTCCCCTCTTTGCTTGGTATCTGATGTGAGGGTCAGAAGCTACAATTGCATAATTAGTTGCAGCAATCACAGACACAAACATGAAAACTCTGATGCCAGTTTCTCCTTTCTCCCACCTCCCAAAGTCACGTCTCAGAATTCTTACCACACTTTCAATGACTCACAGAATGCTAGAACGCTAGAATTGGAAGGGCTCTGTTTAGGCAGCTAACAAACAGCTTTATTAATTAATAAAGCACAGCATGAGCCAAACGTGGTCCCAGCAAAGCAAGGCCCAGTAAGGCTGCTTAATATAATCAATCCTAGTATCTTTATACCCTTAACCAAACAGTCTGATGTCAGGGCATCCAATTACAGAAATCATCAATTCAACTTGGAAAAACAAAGTCTTATCAGCAAGATGGCGGACAGGTACGAGGGAGTACATCTCCTGTCCCAACCAGCCCAATGAACACATACCAATAGCCCATCCTGTAGGCCTCTTCTCACGGGGTGACAGAAAGTTCACTCTGGTCTACGTGCTTGAGAGAAAAGCTGAAATGGTTTCTGTTATACAAGATGGCTTCTAGCTAAATATGAAATGGTTTCTACAGTTTCTACAGGACCTTGAGAGATAATCAAGTCCAGTCTCCTGCCCTCACGGGTAGACCAACCACCATCTATATCATCCCTGAAAGATGTCTGTCTAACCTGTTCTTAAAAATTTCCAATGATGGAGCTCCCACAATCTCCCTAAGCAATTTATTCCAGTGTTTAATCCTGACAGTCCGGAAGATTTTCCTATTGTCCAACCTAAACCTCCCTTTGATGCACTTTAAGTCCATTTCTTCCTGTCCTACCATCAGAAGCCAAGGAGAATAATTTTTCTCCCTCTTCCTCATAACACCCTTTTAGACACTTGAAAATTGCTATCATGTCCCCTCTCAGTCTTCTCTTTTCTAAATTAAACAAACCCAATTCTTTCAGTCTTCTCTCATAGCTCATGTTCTCCAGACCTTTCATCATTTTTGCTGCTCTTCTCTGAACCGTCTCCAATTTCTCCACGTCTTCCTTGAAATGTGGTGCTGAAAACTGGACAGAATACTCCAGGGCTATGTCTACACTCGCAGCTTCTTGCGCAAATACGGCCGTTCTTGCGCAAGAATCTGTAGAGCATCCACACTGCCCGCCTACTCTTGCTCAAGTAAATTTACAGGACGGCGTGGTAACAGGGGGCTCCTTGCACAAGAGCTACGCTCTTTTTTGACAGGTGTAAGCCCTCTTGCGCAGGAGCTCTTGCACAAGAGGGAAGTGTGGACGCTCAGCAGGGATTTCTTGTGCAAGAAAGCCCTATGGCTAAAATGGCCGTCGGAGCTTTCTTGCGCAAGAGAGCGTCCACACTGCCATGGGCACTCTTGCGCAAAAGCACAGCTCGCACATGGCAGTGTGGACGTTTTCTTGAGTAAGAGTTCTTGCACAAGATGTTCTTGCGCAAGAAGCCACGAGTGTAGACACAGCCCAACTGAGGCCTAATCAGTGCAGAGTAGAGCAGAAGAATGGCTTCTCATATCTACACACTTTCATTGTGTATTACCACCTGCACAGGATGATGGACAATGTTGGAGAAGAATAAACTTGCAACTATTATGCGGCTCACTAATCTTACCACTTAAAAGGGAAAGAGGCATTTTAAAAGAGCTTCAGAGTGCTTGAAGAATACAGAATCTGTTTTACTAATGTATATTTTTATGTATCTTGTTTATTGTGGCTGGGTATTTGAGGGAACTGGTCTGGATGTCTCAGAGTTCTTTGGAAAAAAGAAGGTAACATTGACATTTCATCTGGAGAATAGATCTTTTTTAAAGAAAGAGCATTAAAGGGTGTGCTGAGCTGGACTGATTGCTGTTTCGTGCCCTGCCCCCTATCGCTTCACATGCCCCATTGGTACTCAGCCCAGACTGGAGACGCTAATGATACAACCAGTGGACCAAATTCGGTGATGAATCCTGGTCACACGCCACGTGAGGCATATTGCACACACACTAAGGGTGTGTCTAGTCTACAGGTTTTTTTCGAAAAAAAGTGGCCTTTTTTTCGAAAAAACTTCCCCTGCATCTAGACTGCTGCCGCATTCTTTCGAAGTAAATTAAAAGAACGCGGCAGTTTTTTCGACCACGGAAAATCTCGTTTTATGAGGAAGAACGCCTTTTTTCGAAAGTGCTCTTTCGAAAAAAGGTGCTATGTAATGCAAACTCTGCTTTTTCGAAAGAGAGCATCCAGACGGCCTGGGTGCTCTCTTTCAAAAAAGCGGATTGCTTTTTCGAAAGTACTGGTTGCAGTCTAGATGCTCTTTTTCGAAAGTATCTTTCGAAAAAGCCTGTTTCCAAAGAGGCTCGCAGTCTAGATGTAGCCTAAGACTGATATAGAGGAAAATCTCTTTCGCCTTCATCATTTGTATTCTGGGGTCCAAGATCCTGACCCCAGAGCTGACGTTCCTCTCCTTGATTCCTTTTCACTGTGGAAATGACCCGTGCAGAACAAAATCCATTAGCACTCTTGTGCAAACAATTTTGTCTTATAACAATGGTTACAATTTCTGTCCATTTCACATGAAAACCATCCATCCTCGGGAACTAATTTAGTTCATTAAAATCTCATTTCCTTCGAAAAGTGCCAAAAACTCTTTCAGCAGAGACCTGGGATTTGGTTACTACAACCCATTACTATCAGCACTCTGCTATCTAGTATTTCATGGGGTAGGTCCTTCCAACTACTCTCAAATCCTTCTTGTGCCCATTAGCGGGATAAACTATGAAACCTGTATGATGGCTAACTCGAATGTAAAATATGGACACGTCAGAGAATGTTTTCACAGGGCTGTTTGAAATATTTCAGAGTAATAGTCATGTTTTAGTGCTATCTGGGAATTATGTTTGGTCTCCAGTACATCAGAGCAGGAGTTTTTCTATATAGGTAACATTTGTCTTCTGCTCTTGCTCATCTAGGAACAGATAACAGCCACATGAGAAAATGTTTTTGTCTTTCTGTTGACTCTGGCCTTACAGAATCTTTTGAAACACCTGTTTTTTAAGCAGGTAATATTCCATGCCTCTAATTTCCCCTTGTCCTATCTTATCTCTCCACTCTGTGATTAACATTGCGATCACACTAAAAATGTTTTATTTAGTGGATAATTGGGAGTACTGGTATCTGCTGTTTCCAAATGTCTTACTTTATTATCCTTGTTCAAGAAGGTCTTAATATTTAAGTGATTTACTGATCACTTAAAATGCCAGCCTAGCCATTAGGAGGTACATTTCATTATGCATTGCCTAATTTTATAGCACATTATTTCTTTATAAACAGACCCATTACTGGGAGACATTAATTAAACCTCTTTGCCCATTATGAACTACATTTGGAAGACAACAACAGAACCAAAACGTTTGCCCTGATGGATGGCCTTGTGACGCCAGCCCTTGACTAGCGGAGAAGTGCTGCTAGTGGGACTTGGTAATATTACGCCGCGGGTAGCTGGGACGTGTGAAGAAAAGGTCTGCTGAATAATACATGCCATTTGCACTTCAGCCTTGTTTGCTGAACTGTTCGGCGTCAATAACGCAGTCCTAAGAGACTCTCTGGGGTCTGAGCCTTGCTGTAGCGCCATGACATCACTCATGTTGATTAATCTAATGTTGAAAGAAACAGGCTGCTGAAGAGACAGCCCCATGCCTGTGAGCTGTGTCTTCATACTCCTGCTCAGGCAGGGCCAGACCGAGCCATTTCAGCTCCCCGGGCAGACAGGTTAATTGCACCCCAGGTTGGGGGAAGGCACATGCGCGGCCCCGCCCCCACCCGGCACATGTGGGAGGGTGTGTGGAGCTAGAGACAGCAGGACGCACGTACCCGGCCCCGCCCAGCCTGGCTACCGCCACTGGCGCGCAGCCCAGGGCCGCCCGGGGTGGGCCGAGTCTGGCCGTGCAGGGTCCCGCAGCCGCGGGGGGTAGGGTACTGCTGCGGAGTTAATGTGGCCCTCGCCCTGGGCGGCGAGGGTGGCCGCTGGGAGCTGCTGCAGCCTGCGATCCGGGAGCCGGGCACCCCCCATAGGTTGGCGCCCCGGGCAACGGCCCAGCTAGCCCATGCCTTAATCCAGCCCTGGCTCAGGGGAAATGTATCTCGACACCTAATCCAACCGATTCCTACCACGCACATCCCTGACCATTCGGCACAATGTGAGAGAGATTCTCAAGGGCCAAAGCACTGCTAGACTATGGTTATCTACACAGAAAACTTGGCCTGCTTGTTCCATAGAGGGACATTTCAGCGTACAGTCCTGAAGCAGAAATCCAGCAAGATGCCACACAACGTGCTTGCTACCATTTCGGCTCCCACCACTAGCTCGTGTGACAGTTACAAAATGGACAACCTTAGAAAATTTCAAAGAGATTTTAACACAAGACTTCAAAGAGAAGCCTCTGAACTGTCATTCATGCTTAAATGTGACACTTTCCGAATGGGCCTTAACAAAGATGTTAATTATCTTACCCATTACAAAGATGGCTTCCCTAATTATCACCTCTAATATCTCAGGCTGTGTCTAGACTGCAGGGTATTTTCGAAATAAGTAGCCTTTTTTCGAAAAAACTTCACCTGCGTCTAGACTACAGCCGCGTTCTTTCGAAATTAAATCGAAAGAACGCGGCTTTTCTTTCGACGGCGGTACTCATTTCACGAGGAAGAACGCCTTTTTTCAAAAGTGCTCTTTCGAAAAAAGACGTTCTTGATTGCAAACTGTGCTTTTTCGAAAGAGAGCATTCAAACTGCCTGGGTGCTCTCTTTCGAAAAAGCGGCTTGCTTTTTCAAAAGTACTGCTTGCAGTCTAGACGCTCTTTTTCTAAAGAGGCTTTTTCGAAAGTATCTTTCAAAAAAGCCTCTTTCGAAAGAGGCTTGCAGTCTAGACGTAGCCTCATAGACACTAACTTCGCCCCCTCATCCTCCCTCTGTTCTAAAATCTGATTTGTCTATTTTATGTGTGTTCACTTTTTTTAATTGTATCCTTTGGTATATATGGTCGTGCCAATTTTCTTCCACAATTTGATCTGAGGAAGTGGGTCTGGCCCACGAAAGCTCATCACCTAATAAACCATCTTGTTAGTCTTTAAAGTGCTGCATAGTCCTGTCTTTTCTTTTAGAAAACAGAGTGTTCCCATTATCCATCAACCAGGAATGGAGGCAACCCCAGCGATATGCTTCTGTTTGTCCTTTACTGGGACCACGTAACAGAGACAGGACGGTGATCCAGCCTCCATGCCCTGTCAGCTCTCTGCTACTACGATGGACGCAACTTAGCAACCACTGTGGGCTTTTTCGGTGTGGCTGCCTGTCCAGGAGGAACTACTGTGCATTTTCCAGCCAAACGGCTCCATTATGATCAGATTGACTGGCTGCCGCATGTTGCCTTGAACTCCTCTGCGGTTCGGATTCTCATGCCAACGTGGGCTAAATTTTAACAGGTGACCTAAGAAGTAAAAATCTCCGGCGACATTTCAAAGGGGCCTGGGGCCCAGCTCCTGACACAGCCGCAGTAACAACAGCAGCAGCCGGAAGCTCTGGGCCCCTTTGAATCACCTGCCCTAGGGCGATTGCACCATCACCCTTCCTCCCCCATTGGTGGGTCCACGTTTAGGGCCTAAAATAAGTGGCCAGATTTTCAATTTAGCTCAGTGCACCAGGGGCTGAGCCCTTTTGAAAACCAGGCCCTGGCTTAGGTGCTTCTTTGGGAGCCAAGCCAAGTAGGGGCAGAGCATTTGGCAAGCTGGCCCTATGTTGCACCGGTTCTGTCTCCCCAGGCGGCCTACACCCGAGTCCTTGGCCTGCTCAGCCACAGAGGCCTATAGGATGTAACAAGTGGTAACTCCGCCCGGCGCAGGCACTGTTCCGTGCGTAATTCACGTGACCGTGCTGCGCGAGGGCGTGGGGTTGAAGGCAGCCGCTCCACGGAGCCACATGCACAAGTGTGCACGAAGACGTGCCAAGGAAAAGCACAAAAGCTCTCCCCACCCCCACAGGCTAACTCCTCAGTGGGGAGGGCAGGCCCTGTGTGGAAGAGGATGGAAAAGGACAGTGTGCAGAGCTCGGCACGAGTTCAGTGGGGAGCAGGCTGCGTCGTCTCAGAGGCCTCCTCCAGGAGCTGCCTCTCAGGCGTGTGTGGCCTCGTATGGCATGTGGCAGGTGACAGCCTCACCTCCTTGCTCCCACAGCCCCCTCTTCCATGATTTACACCAGGGCCGCCTGAAGGGCAGGATGCAGGCTCGGCTGTCTCTTAGCGTGCCCGTTAAGCAGTCAATACCGACGGACAGCTCCCATGCGCTGGTAACACCAGGCGTGGCCAACTGGCTGGAACTGGAAACAGCAGCTGTTGCTGAGACGCCGCCACACTGCAGCTCTGGGCAACCATTTCCGTGGTCACCGTTGTAACCGAGAGCAAAACAGCTAGAAAGGATTGGACCCGAAACGCCGTCACCGTCAGAAGAGCCTTGGCTGTGCTGAACCAAGGGCCACCCAGAGGGGATTCTATTCTATTTCCATCGTTCCTGAGATGGTGGAGCATATGCCAGCGCTTGGAGATCAGTGCCGGGCCTCAGAGACATCTGCTCTTTGGAAACCAACAGCCACTCAGAGCTGGCTCCTCCTCTGCCCGTTTGGGCCAAGTATTGCACAAGCCAGCATGAGCGGATCCTAGCAGCACCACGTAGCAGATAATTCCCTCCCCCGCCTCCCCGCGCCCCGCGCCAAAAAACCTACACTTATTTGGAAGAAATGCAAAGCTTACTGGAAAACAGAGACCATCTTGGCAGTGATGCTGGCAGCACGTGTTGCTTTTCGTCTATCTCCGCACGACAGACTAAACAAAGGCATGAAGGGGAAGAAAATGTGTCGGCAACACTGTTTGATCCAGATTTTAAAGGAGAAAATTGAGTCTATTCTTTCACCATTGAGCACTGAAAGCTGTGCTTGAAAAACACACGCCAAGGCTTTGTCTACACTGCAAGATTTTTGCAGCAGAGAGGATGCTAATGACAGACTCATTAGCATGAGTCGCGATGTCATTAGCATATTTTCCGCCGATGCTTTTTGCACAAGGGGTTGTTGCGCAAAAAGAAGCAGTGTAGCCGCTTCCGTTTTGTGCAAAAAAAACCTTTTGCGCAAGATCCTCACGCCTCTCCTGGCATAAGGAAAAAGGAAACGTTCACACTGCTTGTTTTTGCGCAAAAACAGCTTGGAATATATTATGCAAATGAAGTGTGACAAAATGCTAATCAGTGCTTCATTTGCACTGCCTTTTCCAGCAAAAGCTATAGTGTAGACAAAGACCTAAATTCTCTCCCAGTTCTGTGGTTTAAACAGTGGTTAGAAATAGGCAATCCAAAACTACTTTAGCCATGCATGACCCTATGATACAGTCCCTATGTTCTGGCCCTGCAGTAACGTTACTGTTAACAATGACCTCTCTACTAACTCATTTAAAAACTCTTCTAGGTCGGAGGTTCCTGGGTATTGCCATTAATAAGGGCAATGAAGCGCATAGAAATTTAACTAACTTTTATATAAGGTGACATGTGAACTGTTCACCTCTTCCCCTGCTAGAGGAGGACTACGGAACTGTTAGATAAAAAAAGCTCACATTCCCCTGTGTGCTAGCCTCCAAAAGACTAACGTAAAAGTGTTCCCATCACAACATATTTGTCATGAAATGAGAATTCAGCAGGTTTACATTGGCACGTTTTCCATGATGTCTAAAAAGTTATAAAATGCTCCACAGAGAAGCATTCTTGATGGGTAACTGCTATACTAGGAATCAATACAGGAGCAGCAATAATGTAGCCCAAGAAAAGGTCCCTGAGGGTTGTAGGTTTCTTGCAAGGGGAGAGAGAAAAGAGAGACAGTCCAGAGGGGAAAAAATGGCTGAGAGGGGAATTTTTGAACTCTCATTTTTTGGTGCCAATTCGTTTTCCATGCAATTGCTGTGAAAAACGCACTCGGAGTTTAGTCGGTGTGTTTGTTTTTTTGCCATTTCAGTTAGATTATTTTTTTAACAAAATAAAGGCTGAAATCTCCTGTTAAAATGGAGCCCTGAAACACAAACTCAACTGCGGTGCATTCCAGTCTTGTCCTGTCATGGAAAAGATAATTCCATTTCATTCTTCCGGCAGGCACCTTCCTGCCAGCAAAATAGCCGAGCAAGAGAAAAACCACATGGAAAGGAATCAAATCAATAACAGCAAATCCGGCAAGGGATGCAAATCTAAGCTGCAGAACTGCTGTAACAAACAAACCTGAAAACAAAGTTATGATGTAACAATTGTTTGACAACAGCAACGGACTTTCTGTAACTTAATGCTGTCCGAAAATGGGGGGGGGGGTGGAAGGAGACACAGCTGGGAATACAAGACCAACTTCGGCCCCTTTTACCTCACCTCCAGCAGTACCTTGCTGCACGACTAGCTATATTGAAAACAATGAGGCTATCTGCTGACTATGTACCATAGGGAGGTAGAATCTGGCCTGAAGTAAACAAACCATTTCCAACACAGGTAGTCCTGAATGAACGTTGCTACAGGGTCCATCCTGATGCCCAAATTCACTTCTGGACTGTCAAAGGGAGTGCTGGCCCCATAGCGCCCCTTTTCTGGTCAATTGCTGAAACCTGCCTCAGTTTCCCCTTTATGCAGTCTTTAAAATTCCACACCGCCCAGAACTGGGACCCTTGTGGATCCAGTTTATGACACACGTCTTTCAAAACCAAACTCAAACTTACATCTTCATCGCCATGACAACTGAGGCCGACCTGTCCTCCCTGCAGGTCTGTTCTCTTTTTAAAGGTCCTGGGTTTTGCCCCAGTTCCAAGCTAGGCCCAGCCCCCACTCTCTGATGGTCTTTCTTCATCCCTGCATGTCCTGCCTGGAGTTTGACCTTCTCCACAAGCCATCCCCAAAGGCGTCTTTGCTCTGGTAGCTCAGGAGCCTTCTCACTGCCTGAAGTGTCTGCAGGTATCTGCCACCCCACCTGCAGCTGCCTCCCCCTTGCTAAAGCCCAGTTAACTTCCCTGAAGCCCAACGGGGCAGCTGTCTGAAAACGAAAAGATGCTTACCAAATAGCAGCTTCCATGTTTTATATCATTTAAAACTCTGAGCATTGCGGCCTCCTTCATGGTCAGGGAGACAAGAAAATGGTTCATTCTCCCACACGTGCACTCTTATTCTTCTCAGAAACTGCTTCGTTTTTACTATCCAAGTCTCTCTCTTGCTTCTCTCCGTCTCAGGCTATGTCTACACTGCGATCTTCTTCCGGGAAAAGATACGCAAATTACCAACTGCGATTTGCATCCCTTTTTCTGCTTCTTTTTTTCAGGAAAGGCTCTTTCCACATTTGGCCTGTCGGCACACTGCCGTGTGGATTCCCACACCCCCGGTGAGCCTGGCGTCTCTCCAGGAGCCCTGCTGCCCACGGCCATGCCTACATTTTGTGTCTTCTCTTCTGCAGCAATGTTGTTGCAGAGGTGTTGCGAGCACAGCGGGAACTAACAGAACTGCTGGGCCCCAGACAAAGCGGGAGGGGCTGGCTGTCTCCCTGCTCCTGGAAGAGGCCTCAAGAGGGAGGGGTGTGACTGGGACATCCAGTCCTTAGCGCTGCCCAGACGGCGCCACCTGGGGCTCCATCTGCTATTTAAAGGGCCCAGGGCTACACCGCCAGGCCCCTGGGCAGTTGCCTCTCTCCTCCCCTGCCGGCAGGACTGTGTGAACATAAATCCTTATTGTTTATGAGGCACTGGAGCATGGAGGCCCTAGACAGAGAACTGAGTTGAACATGGAGACTGACTGGGGTAGAGAGGGTGGAAAACAGCAGGATGAATGTTTACGTGGTTATATGGCTATCAGAGGACACCACAGCTCTCATAAAAACCCTTGCAACTTCCCAGAGTGTAACCCACACCCCTAGTGGGGTCACGGTCCCATGGAGTGGCACTTAGACTACATTCAGTGAGAGCTAACACCAAGGGAGCTCTACAGCATATGCTGAGATCCAGCTGGCTTCCTAGCTCAATGCTGAGGACCCTGGTTCAAATCTACCTGGGGGTGATTACAAAAGTTCAGCACATGGGAAAGGGCTCAGCTCCAGGAAGCAAGCTACAACCACGCATTGAGGCAACAATTGGCCAATATTAAATGTTTTGACCGATACTAAGCGTTTGGGGTTTTTTCACTGAACCCAAGTAGCGACTCCAGAAGCCAAGCTCATGGCACACACCGAAAGGGGAGGTTCAGAAAGGCAGCTCCCGGGGCGAGCAACTGGGGACTTTGGTGTAATCGGGATATTTCAGTTGCAGGTGCAAAACCCAAACGTTCACAGCCAGAAGGGTCCCTGCAACGTTCAGCCTGTCTGAAAGCAACATGAAGCATCTGGCTATACAGCTAGCAAAACAGAATCATAGAATACTAGGACTGGAAGGGACCTCGAGAGTCATCAAGTCCAGTCCCCTGCCCTCATGACAGGACCAAATACCTTCTAGACCATCCCTGATAGATATTTATCTAACCTACTCGTAAATATCTCCAGAGATGGGGATTCCACAACCTCCCTGGGCAATTTATTCCAGTGTTTAACCACCCTGACAGTTAGGAACTTTTTCCTAATGTCCAACCTAAAAAGGGGTTAATACGGCGCCTTTGGCAAAGAATGCCACAGGTAGGTGTCAGATGGTGAGGCTTTGGTCTTCCCGTAACATCAAACTCTTGGTCGTTTTTTTGGCTCTGATTCAGCAAGCTACGTAAGCACGTGCCCAACTATAAGCATGTGAGTAATCCCACCCATGCTGGCTTTCACTTGCTAAGAGTTAGGCACCATAAGCACCATGTTGAGCAAAGCCATAGAGATTTGCTGTTTGCAATTATCATCCTGAAGCAGGGAGGCCCTGAATTTCAGCCCCATTGACAACAGCTGTGCGGTTTTTTCTTTGTTTAAAGATGCTCTATAAACTCAACCCCCTGAAATCCATTGCCAAAGGAAGCCTATTTGCACTGCGGAGCTTAGTGTTGCTCTCCGGTGGCTCAGAGAAGTCACGATGATCTATAATCGTGTTGTTAAAGAAGCCTCTTGAAGAGGAATCAATTCGGGCTTTGTCGGCTGTAACTGGACCTCCTGCAACTCCGAGTCCTGGATACGGAAACCTGCCAAATTCCATGAATTCCCGATTTGACTTTAAAGCCTTTTCTTTCTCCCCAGTAAAAATGCTAATGCGGTTCCCTGTCCTCTGTAGAGGCACTTAGACACACACACATACAGACATACACACACACACACCCCGCTGCCATAGAAATGCTTCGCCTAGATTTTCACTCCAAAGCAGATTTCTAGGCCAGGCAGTTTCACTAAAATACAGACTTCAGAGTTGTGCAGGGAGTTATTAAAAAGGCATTAATGAGACAGGATGTGTAAACTTCTTCCACAGCTAATGGTAATGACCTGAGAAATTTGCATCAGGCCAATAAGAACAAAAAAACTCTTACTTTTTAGAACAGCTTTCTGTGTGAATCTACATTTTCAGCCCTTCTGATCTAAACTGGACCTGGGTAATGAGAAAAGAGTCAATAAAGCATTAGGAGTGACCAGTTCTTAATGGAGCACTCTCTGTCAATCACCCCGGGGCTAAATAAGCAAATCAGTGAGAGGGGAAAGTCCATCTCTTTGCTTCCTTTCATTTTGGTCCAGTGTCAAAAGGCAAAACAACCGAAAAAGGAAGAAACCCAACTGGATCAGCAAGGGACTTTCCCTGAAACATGGCTAAGCCCTACAGACTGATGGCAATGTAGCTGATCACGTGCCTTTCCAACCAGAACAATGGTGCTGCTGGTGTCATAGGAAGAGCCCGAGAGACGCCAGACATCAGGCCACTCATGAGACAGTAGCCCCAAAGCTTTCTGCAAATTCATCGACCACTGTGAAAATCTCAGGGGAGTGGCTTGTGACAGCGATGGAGAGAGGGACTCATTCAACAAGAAGACAGTAGCCAAGACATGGGATCTTTTCTTTGAAGGCTGATATATTTTTAGATGCTTTGGGGGGTGGCCGAGATAGTCTGTACAGGATAAACTTAAAAAACAACAAATGGTTTAGTAGCACTTTATAGACTAACAAAACATGTAGATGGGGACAAACACTTTTAAGGGACAGACACTTTCTCAGAGCCTCTAGTAAGGGCTTCTCTCTCTCTCTCTTTGGCTTGCAAATTACACCTATTTAGACCAAGTGCTCTAAATTCAGAGGTCGTGCGAAAGTAAGAAACACACGAGGAAGCGTGAGGCCCGGCTATGCACCAAGCCACATCAGTGTTGTGATGTTGCACTGATTTTGTTCAAAAGGTGCCGTTTGTGTGTGAACACGCTGACACTGGTTTATACCTGGCTGGCACCTGACAATTGCAACTCCTATCTGAACACCTTTCAATAGCCCCGCGAGCGGTCACCATGGGCAAGTGATCTCAGCGAATGAGTCGGTATTTACAGTTCATCATTCCCAGACGCACGACTTTTGAAGCCCATGTTTTTGGGACGGGCAGCAAGACGCCCTGTGGCTACCTTACGGCATGAATACTCAACACCAATCACAGCCTGTCCTCCTCCTGTTTGCTCACAGGCATTGGCCATTCAAAGAAGGGAGGTTTCATAGGACTGAAGAGGGTGGATGTTTCTGCCTGCAGCTCCAATCATTTCCCCAAACCGTGCCAAAAGCGATTAATGAAACAAACCAGCTGCTTGCAATATATTCCTCTCTCAGTGGACAGAGGATCACAAGATTGAGTTCTATGAGTGGTTGTAAACCTTTCCGGTCAAAATGAAACACACTGAAATATTAAGAAAACCATACTTACTCTTCTCTTGAAGAATTCAATACCTAGAAGTATTCCCGGTTAACTATTTCCCACAGCAAAACTCCCAGGTGATATTTAAATGATGTGTGTCTTTTCACTGCTTTGCAAGCCTACAGAAAGAGCCACGTCAAAATTCCTCTTCTCTGAGGTTTGATTTTATTAATGAAAGTGCCAGCAGAAGAATCACAAATATTTATTTCGATTCAGCTCCCTGGATAGTCACCGACTTATGGAGATCAGCAAATCAACCTTCTTGGCATACCCGTGCAACACACGCGCACAACGAGGGTGATTGGCTGATCTGCATGATATTTAAATGACTGTGCCGTCTAAACAGGGGAGATGAAGCACAGCCATAAATATCTGTGATTCTTCTGTTGGTATTGCCATACGCCTGCGTGGACACAGGGCTGGCCTTACCATGAGGAGAACTGAGGCAGCCGCCTCAGGTGCCAGACTATGGAGAGGTGCCACTAGGACCCAGAGTGTAGAAAATTGTGTCTGCTGCTGGTGCATATGTATTCTCTCTGCTCTGAAAGTTAAGTGTTACTTAAAATTTTTGAACAAGGCATTGTAAGTTGTTAGTTCTCCTTTATTGGGGTAGGTAGCAGAGCAGCACCAGGAGAGAAGTAGAACAGGAAGAAGGCAGAATTGAGACCTTTCAAAGTTTGGCCCAAACGAGGAGACATGGGGGCGTCATTTGAGCTCCCCGCCTCAGGTGCCAAAAAGTTGTGGGCCGGCCTAGCGTGGACACAGTGGCCTAGAGAAGCAATCACTATAGCAACTCAGCCACTCGATTAGCATTTTGAGAGGGCGAAGGGGAGGCTACAGCTGAGCGTATCGAGAGGCTGCTTGCTCTTCTTCCCCTCACAGCCGCGGGGTGAAGGGAAAGGGCACAGCTGGCATGCATGCCTCTCACACCTGGCTGGTGAGGAGACGGGGTGGAGGAGTATGTGGCACAAGCTGTGCGCTTTCCTCCGTGAGAGTCAGGGGAAGGGGAAAACGAGCAAGCAGCGTCCTGGTTCACGGGGCTGAAGCCTCCCCTCTCCTGCACCTGCCCTCCCAAAATGGCACCCTTGAACATGATAACAGTCTTCTAATATATCAAGGGCTGTTATAAAGAGGCCCCTGAGCAGATGTCCTCCATGCCCTCCGGCAGGAGGACAAAGGAGATTTAGGTCAGATAAGAGATTGGCAACTTTCGTCCCACGGACCATCAGGGTAATCTGCTGGAAGTCTGTGGGACATTTTGCTGATGTTGACCATCCACGAACGCAGCTCCCAGGGGCCGCAGATGGTTTTCAATGCACCACATTAACATTGGGGACTATATAACTGAACTGTAACGTTTTACGGATACGGTGAACATCTTCTTGATGGTCCTGCTACGATCCCACTACTGGGACTCCTGTAAATCACAGACGGGTGTGTGGAAGGGCTCTCAAGAAATCATCTAGTCTGTTGCCCCTATGCTAGGGCAAGACTATGCATCCCTCAGCCTTCCTGACAGAGGAAGTTGAGGCCAGGGGATCAGTGCCCGATGTCACCAGCCCCAGCACAGAGCTGCTGGTGAGCCGAGATGTGGCCTTTGTCCCGGCACAAAGCAGCCCTGAGCCTCTGAGAAGGATCTTAGAATGTGACTTGCCCCAAAGTCACCCAACAGGCCAGTGGGGAATTGGGACAAGAAAGCAAGTCTCCTCCAGGCCAGTCCAGTGCTCCAGCCACTAGGCAACACTGACTCCCATGATGAGGAGCTGAAGGTGAAAACAAGAGATACAAAAAAACCCACCTCTTCTCTTTTATATTATGAAACTATTTCCCCTTGGCTACGTCTACACTGGCATGATTTTCTGGAAATGCTTTTAACGGAAAAGTTTTCCATTAAAAGAATTTTTGGAACAGAGCGTCTAGATTGGCACGGACGCTTTTCCGCAAAAGCACTTTTTGCGGAAAAGCATCCGTGGCCAATCTAGATGCACTTTTGCACAAAAAAGCCCCGATCGCTATTTTCACGATCGGGGCTTTTTTGCGGAAAATAAATCTCAGCTGTCTACACTGGCCCTTTTGCGCAAAACTTTTGCGCAAAAGGGACTTTTGCCCAAACAGGAGCAGCATAGTATTGCCGCAAAAAGCACTGATTTCTTACAGTAGGAAGTCAGTGCTTTTGCGGAAATTTAAGCGGCCAGTGTAGACAGCTGGCAAGTTTTTCTGGAAAAGCGGCTGATTTTCCGGAAAAACTGGCCAGTCTAGACACAGCCCTTGTGTGTCTAGCATTTCCTCCTCTGCTGCTAGCGTGGCCTAGTCTAGAAGCTCCCATTTTTTAAATTAAGCGGAAAGCCCAAGATTCCAACTTGAGTCCAGCACCAGGAACTTTAAATAAAGCATCACCGACCGCAAGTCGCTACAAGACTCACAAGAGGTGGCGGCTCTTTGCAATCAGGGCATGTTGTGGATTGGCTTTCTCCAGCGTCAAGGTGTGGGTGTTTGGGGAGCGTATGCCTCTGCCTACCGGACTGAAGAAGAGCTCCATTCGTGTTGTCAGGAAGACTCAGTATTCTAGGCTGCATCTGCCCATGACTTTGCACGCTTCCCTCTCAACCTGCTGAGCTTCTGCCAGGTGAAAAAAAAATCTGCTGTCTTACTGTCGCTCCCATTTTTAAATAGATCCATTAAAAATCCAATGCTCTGACTCATCACCTCAATGCAGCCAGTAAAACCAGGACTCCTCATAAATGGGACAGTTTTTTCACCGCCATCCTAGAAAGTTTGGCACGCGTTCAGTCATTGCAGGCATCACAAAAACAATCTCTCAATGCCGCGGCTTCAAATTGCTTCTCCTCGATAAACTGTGAACCAATAAAGCAGCAACATTTGGCCAAGGTCACATTTCAAATGCTTCCACTTGGCAGGCACCCAGTACAAACCAGATGGATAAATATTGGTACAGGATGCTTAACACAGCAGCTATCCTCTGCATATTGATGGGATTTGAGTTGTTTTACTGTACATGTGCATTAATGTTTGATAGGGAGACTAGCACGCAAGTGATGGTTGTCAGCTCTCTCCAACCAGGTTAAAATGCATGTCACGTAAGTCAGACAACACTACCGCCACCGTTCGGAGAATACATCTAACTAGAGCTGCACAGAAAACAGGTTTACTAACCTCGGGAAATTTTTGAGATTTCACATTTTTTTCTCCTCCCCAATGAGCACAAGGAAACCACCACCAAACTTTCAAAAACGGTTTAGAAACCACAACGACACACGACGAAGTCAGGTCCGCCAAAGCACATCATTTTGATCACTTCCAAACTTTTCCTTTGGAGTTCAACCTTTCTTCAATGGACTTCCACTTCAAAACGACTCGTCCTCAACAAGCACGATTGCTTTGCAATGCCTTTTCCAATTTTTTTCCAAATGGGAAATTTGTTGAAACTGGCCCTTTCCCATGAAAAATATCTATTTTGATAAATTGGGGGATTTTTCGACAGATAGCTCAGTGGTTTGAGCATTGACTTGCTAAACCCAGGGTTGTGAGTTCAGTCTTTGAGGGGGCCACTTAGGGATCTGGGGCAAAATCTGTCAGGGATGGTGCTTGGTCCTGCCGTGAGGGTAGGGGACTGGACTCGATGACCTCACAAGGTTCCTTCCAGTTCTATGAGATGGTATATCTCCATATATTAATATTATTAATTAATATTATATTATTAAAAATGTTTTGTTGGGAATTCCTGGCTATCTCTACTGCTGTCCTGAGGCTGGAATACAGACCATTACCCTGGGTCAATCATCAATACTGGAGCTTATGGCAACTGTATCCACATGAGCATGGACTCTTCTTCCACACACCTTCCCCTGTTGCATAGGCAGAACCCATCTGCACTGAATCCACCAAGCATAGAACTCCTCTGCATGCCACTTCAATAGCCAGCCATCTACCTGTAGAGCCAAGGTAGTGCTGGGAGACGGGAGAGTCTTCCATACCACCCATGCTTCTAGGTTTACATGAGAAGGCACCTCTCTGGGACTGAGGCTATTTGGGTTCCTGTGCCAGAACGCACATGTGATTTTGGGGAAGTCATGTCATGTGTGACTCAGTTTCTCCTGTGTAAAACAGAGCTAGTTCTTCCTCTGCCTATCTTGTGTGTTTAAACTTAGAATGCTGTGAGATCGGGACTGTCTCTTACTACGTGTTTACACCACACCTGCCATGATGGAGCCTTGATCTTCTTCAGGGGTTCTATCAACTACCAGTCAGCATGAGATATTCATCCTGCATCAGCAGCCATCTTGAGCCAGCTCACAGATAGCTCCCCTGCTGAGGCAAAAGGATCCAGCTTTCCTCTTACAAACCCAAACTGATAGCTATACATGGTAGGTACATACTTCACAGTCATTCAACCCACTGTTTGGGATGGGCTCTGTATGTTTACCGCAGAATTTCTACTGAAATGAACCAGTCATTGGGAGTAACAGGAAGTACAACCTCAGTCTCTGGAGAGAAGTTCCTACTCCACTATATACTCTCTAGTTTTGCTCTCAAGAAATGGAGTCAACAGCCTCTTGGGTCAACTCTGGGCCCCTCTCCAAGAAGCACTTGGTTCTGTGTTCCTTCTTACCTGGCACCTTAGCTCTGAAGAACAGACCTAGTGCATCATGGCAATACCGCCAAAGTCGTGTTCTAAAATAAAAGGAAGATGTGGGACCACTCCAATAGGGATAAAGAGGGAAAAAGTCCCTGCCCTTCCTAGTGGCGTCTCTCCCCTATTGGCTCCTGCAGTGGAAACTCCAGCAAAGGAAGAAGTTAACTTAGCCCCAGTATGGCAGCCAAGCTTGTACCGACCTTCCATCGTAGGAGCTATTTTGGCTCTCTCTTACCCTACCGGCTTCACATTACTTCTGGGTGACCCCTGGGTTTTTTCCTGCCCTTTGTACTGAGTGCCAGCTCTGCACTGATTCAAGGGTGGAACTCTAACAGCCCACCTTCTAGTCCATAGATCTTTCGTACAGCAGGCCATGAAGAGATGGATGCTGTTTGCAGAAACAGCTAGGGATGTGTCAAGGATTTCCATGGGCAGCTAATCAATATTTCGCCAACTCACCACATTTGCAGAAGTTCCCCTGCTTTGCACCACTGCATGCTGGGAAGATTTCATAGGGAGGCCAGTGGGGGCCTTTATTGCTCTGTGTGGTCTTGTAAATACGTTTCGCAATTGCACCTACTGGCCCTAATGGGGTTGTGATCGTTTCTACCTGCTGAGGATCTGACCTACACATTCATTTCCTTCTATTCAAATGAGGTTTCACTGGGTGGACACAGAGTGGCCTGCCCATGCTCCATCTACCTCGATACAGACTCAGCTGGTGAGCTTGGTTGATCTCCATGTGGCTCAATGTGGCCCTCTGCCTCAGTTTCCCCCTTAGCAGGGCTGCTTCAGTATGTTTCACCACCCTGACAGGCAGTAACTTTTTCCTAACGTCCAACCTAAGCTTCCCTTGCTGCAAGTTAAGCCCATTGCTTCTTGTCCTAGCATCAGAGGCCAACAAGAACAAATTTTCCTCCCTCCTCCCTGTAACACCCTTTTAGGTAATTGAAAGCTGCTCTCATGTCCCCTCTCCGCCTTCTCTCTTCTAAACTAAACAAGCCCAATTCTTTCAGTCTTCTCTCATAGGTCATGTTCTCTAGACCTTTCAGCATTTTCATTGCTCTTCTCTGGACTCCCTCCAATTTCTCCCCATCTTTCTTGAAACGTGGTGCCCAGACACAATACTGGACACAATACTCCAACTGAGGCCTAATCGGCCGAGAGTAAAGCAGAAGGATCACTTCTCGTGTCTTGCTCACCACACTCCAGTCACGGCAAGTGATCAATAGAAATGTAGCATCATCCTCAGGAAGGTAAGCTACAAAAACAATCATAAGCACGCGTTCCAAAGTTTGCTACCCCACAAACACGCAGGCACCCTGGCAAAATCATATTACAAGGTGTGCCATGGGCAGCTTTCATGGAAAAAAGAAAAATATCCATTCACAACATAAAAGAGAAGAAAAGAGGAGCCGTACAGGCGGCGGTCCTCTCCGGAAGCAAGCTGCTAACAAAACAAAATCAGGTCCACAGAAAACCAATGGTCACACTCTCATCAGATCTAGCGGGGCGAGGGAGGAGTTAGTATCATTATTATTGGTGTTGAAGCCCAAAACAGGAAGCCACCTAGTGGTCCGCACTGTATTGTCTTTGATAAGAATCCCTCTAATCTAGTTGTAGCATGCTAAAATCAAAACACCAAATAAGGCTTTCTGGGTTAGCTGAGTATTTGCTAATCTGTGTCGACGCAGAAGATCAAAATGTGAAAGTGAAAAGGGGTTTGGGTTTTTTCCTCTTGTTTTCATCCAAGACTGAAATCAACAGTTTGGATACACGATGCTTAACTAAATCTCAAAGGTGCACCCACCTGCCAGCAAGTCTTCTGTCAGAAATGCAGTCTTCCCACATCAGGGTGGCGGGTCTAGGCTGCCAAGGGAATCCATTGTTTCCCTTTCTCTCCACATCATCATCTTAGTAATAGCTGAACTGTTATGCAGTGGGCCTCGACAGATTCCTTTTTGCCATTTAAATAGCGCTTCCTCAGATACACCTCCAGGAAGAAGTAAATTGGAAGAAAAATGAAGCTGTGGGAAAAGAGATGGAACAGTCCAAATCAAGCAACTTTCTCTTGCAACATTTGGGCTATTACATGGTAGTGAGTGATCCGGGGTCTGTTTGTCAGAGGCTGGGAATGGGTGACAGGAGAGGGATGAGAAGCTGGATATGGGTCAACAGGGCGCCCTCGTAGCCAAGAAGGCTAATGGCACATTAGGGTGCATTAGAAGGAGCATTGTCAGTAGAGCTAGAGAAGTGATTATTCCCCTTTATTCGGCTCTGGGGAGGCCACATCTGGAGTATTGTGTCCAGTTCTGGGCCCCCCACTACAAAAAGGATGTGGACGCATTGGAGAGGGTCCAGCAGAGGGCAACCAAAATGCTGAGGGGGCTGGAGCACATGACCTACGAGGAGAGGCTGAGGGAGTTGGGTCTGTTTAGTCTGCAGAAGAGAAGAGTGAGGGGGGATTTGGTAGCAGCCTGAAACTTCCTGAAGGGAGGTTCCAAAGAGGATGGAGAGAGGCTGTTCTCAGTGGGGGCAGATGACAGAAAAAGGAGCAACAGTGTCAAGTGGCAGCAGGGGAGATCTGGGTTGGATATTAGGACAAATTATTTCCTTAGGGGGGCGGGGAAGCACTGGGATGGGTTCCCTAGGGTGGGGGTGGAGTCTCCATCCCTAGAGGTGTTTAAGTCTCGGCTTGCCCAAGCCCTGGCTGGGATGATTGAGTTGGGTTGGTCCTGCTTTGGGCAGGGGGTTGGACTTTATGACTCCTGATATTTCTTCCAGCCCTAGGAGTCTAGGATTCTAGGGGTCACTTGAGAATTCCCTGTTGGGTTCCCTCCCTCTGGGGCATCTGGCATTGGCCACTGTCAGCAGACAGGATACTGGGCTAGATGGACTATTGGTCTGACCCAGTGTGTCCGTTCTTATGCTCCAAAACCTACTGAAGTCCATGAGATCCTTTGCATAGACTTCCAATGGGCAAGAAACACCTTAACATCTTTATCCCTGTTCTAACGCAACCCTCAATGGAAGCCGTAGCAATATGCTGTCTGCTGCGTGTTCCCGTTGTGAAATGCACCAAGCCATTTAGTTTAATAAATGATGCCATTATAATTATACATATTAGACATGATGGCCTGGTGTCCAGCAAACTCCAAAACACCATGTTCTGGAAAAGCTGTTCTGTCAGCTTATGCTGATCCGGACGCATTAACTAGACACGCTGATTATTGCTAACGAGGACCATAGGCTTGCTGTGTCCAAATGTCCATCTCAATTAATTCAGTCCATTTGCTGAGTGGGTGCTTTGATTTCTGTGTAGCCTTAATGACTGAAAAGAAAAGGGGAATTCTAAAGGGAAGTCAGAGAGCAAAGTACACAGCCGCGTACAGAAGCAAAACACTAAGAAAATATATTACTAGCGATAAGTACTGGGAAGTCACCTCCTCTAGTTCATCTGTCCCCTCACTTGATTTCCATTAGATTACTAACCGGTGAAGGTTGGAAATCCTTATCCAGAGTGAATAGACATTGGCTTCTGTAAATGACAAGAAAATTAAAGTGAGTTAGCTCTCTCATTCATACCCAAATCACCACATCTAACTCCATACATAAAGATATCTTTGGGAGCAGGGTGAATGAGGTAGAATTTTCTTTTTTTAAAACAGCAAAATCCCTAAATGCAAATGTACAAATTTCCTCCAATAAAAGATCGAGAGCAAAGCATTTGCGATATGCCGGTTTTGATTTCTTTACTTTGTTCTGTGCGGAAACCTTGTTCTAGCAAATCAGAAGAGTCTGTCTAGCTAATGAACTCGAGTCTTTTAGGTCGTTCTCTCGTGCTCCTTGGGAACTCCTCCCGTAAGTCCAGGAACAGTATGTATCTGTAAAAATAATTCAGCATGGCTACACTCCATTGCACATCTTTCTGTAACAAGCTTTTCTCCCCTAATTAATTAGGGCTCTGTCTATTTCTGTTTGGGAGAACATCAGTGTGGGAGAGAGCCAGAGAGAAAGCAAGAGAATTTTAAATTTGGTTGTGATACTGTTGTCCAGTTTCGTAATTTAGTTAGAATAACTATTATTTATTTTAGCAGATTAATAATTAGAGACAGACAAATTATCCAATAGGAATAAATTGAGTGACTAATTTGGATTTTTTTCTCATCACAAATCCTTCATAAACAGAAGATTTATTCTTTATACTTGTTCAGTTTATGAGCCTGATCCAAAGTCCATTGAAAGTCTCAGTCCTTATCTCCAAAGCCCTCAAAGGCCTGGGCCTAGCGGTCTAAAAATCCCCAAGCTGCGATCAACAACTCACACTTCAGCAGCATGGGATTTCATCTTTGCAGAGCCAGAACTTTCTTGGGGCTGGTTCTCAGTTATAGAATCATAGAATCATAGGACTGGAAGGGACCTCGAGAGGTCATCGAGTCCAGCCCCCCACCCTCAAGGCAGGACCAAGCTCCATCTACACCATCCCTGACAGATGTCTATCTAACCTGTTCTTAAATATCTCCAGAGAGGGAGATTCCACCACCTCCCTTGGCAATTTATTCCAATATTTGACCACCCTGACAGTTAGGAATTTTTTCCTAATGTCCAATCTAAACCTCCCCTGCTGCACTTTAAGCCCATTACTCCTTGTCCTGGAAAGAATGTTATGGAAAGAATCCCCCTAGAGACAAAGGCCCATCACATATCTTACCATCACCTCTCCCCACTTGTTCTGCCTGCCTTGTGTAACCCCAGGAGCTGAACATGCCTGCTGGTGTAACGCTGGCAGACGCCAGTTGTCTACAGACAGAATCAAACTTGGGACTTCTGGAGCTTAGTGCATGAACCTCTACAGCAGCCGTGGCCAACCGGCGGCTCATGAGCTGCATGTGGCTCTTCCTCCACCCCCCGGCAGGGTGTGGCTCGCAAAGTCCCCCCTCCCTCCATGGCTTCTAAAACTGCCCTAGCAACACCAAAAATGGTCCTCTCCTCCTGGCTCCCTGTGCTGACCTGGGCCGGGGAGTCGTCCTGCGTGGCCATTAAAGATGTAGAATTAAAGATGGTGTCGGCAGGTGGGATGCATTTTCTTAAAGGGGCAGTCCTTTTTTTTTTCCTCGACAGCTTTGCCCTGGCTCTTCATGCTGGATCCACTGATATCTTTGTTCAGAATGGGTTGGCCACCCCTGCGCTACAGCTTGAGCTCAGGTAAGGCTGTAGAGCAACCTCATTCTTCCTCCCTGTAAGTGCTCTTATTGCTGCTAGATGGGACAGTACCACCCCCAGCAGGTGTGGGGGTTAAAATGGCACATGGGTGTGATTTGTGAAGGAGGGTGTGTCAAAAAGCCATAAACAAAGACTTTGTTCCAGGGAGCAGCTCAAACTTCGTGGGTTGGGGATCACCACCCTTGCTCACAGTAACTCAGTGCATGGGCAGTCGCCTCTTGGATACCCTATGGAGCTGTTCCTCCTGCCACACAGAGCCTCTGGACTCCAACCAGCCATGGGGTTCTGGCCAGGCCCAGTGTTGGCTGAACCTGGTGATGTTCTGAACACAACAAGCCCTCTGCCTTCTTCATCGCTGTTTCCATCGCTTCACACTGATGTTCTTGGCTGCACAGTGACAGTCCTGGGATCTTCTCATATAGCTCAAGGGTGGGGAACATTCTGGGGGTTGGGGACTACTGACCCACAGGAAAATCAGTCCGGGGCCATACACAAGTGAGAAACAAAGCCCAAAAAAACCACCCCTCATTGACGTGACCCCTGAATGAGAAGGAGAAAGATGCTCTCCACATTCTCCTCACACACCAGAGCCGAGTAGGGCCCAGGCTAGCTCCAGCCCCACAGGGAGAGAGCAGGGGGGCTGGAGTGCCAGTATGGGCTCACCAATGCTGGGGGAGGAGGAGCCCCGAATCTCAGAGGTTGGATTCAGGCAAGCTGGGAGTCACATCCACCCCCCAGGCCTTAGGTTCCCCGCCCCTGGTTTAGATCAACAGAGCGCAGCAGAGCTATACAAGAATAAACCTCTCCCAAAACCAGGATCTCCACTGCATGCCGGTTCAGCCACCGGGGGGAAGACGAGACAATGACCCGCGAGCGAGTCGCGCCTCAGGGTACTACTGAAAGGCCCTCAGGCACTGTGGTAAAGAAGGGCAGGGTCAGAACCGGTTCAGAACTGAAGTCTTTCAATGGGAGTCCAGTGCTCTTTGGATCTGCCTCTGGTTTCTGACTTTGCATTTTGTTATCCGGGTTGCAGACTGGCTCCCTGATTCGGTGGTTCCCTCCCAGGGGGTCCACCAAGCAGAGCCTGCATTGGACGTACGGGGGCCCAGCGCAGAAAGCCACTCCGTTGCATGGGCTGGAATGCTGGGCCGTGAGGCCTACCACCCAGGATGGAAGCCAAAGCCTGAGCCATGGAGCTCCAGCAGATGCTCCCTTTTCTTCCCTCCCCAACTTGGGCAGCCCTGGGCAAGGGGCCAAAGGCAACTGGCCTGCATGATAGCCTCTAATGCGGGCCTTGGCTTTCCCATGCTGAAACTAGGCGTCATGGCACGTGTGGGCCATGGAGTTTGTGTAGCATGTTGTGGGGGGGGGTCTTAGAAAGGAAACGGTCGAGAACGCCCTGCCCCAATTTGCACAGCGTGGTTTCGGCGACGGAGCCATTCCCAACACACAAGCACCCAGGCAAGGCCTGCTCCTGCTGAGGTGCCAGCGTGCCGGTCTGCATGGGCATGTGGCTTTCCCTGCGCACAGCGATTCGCCGAACATGCATGCCCTCCGAAGCACTCGGTCCTGCGAGGACGTTGGTGAATAGCCAGTTACCGAAGGGGCATGAGCACAGATGGTCTGGACAGCTGTTTCCGATACAAACACACATTTGCTCACAGCAGGCTAGAGGCAGTGGGACGTGCCAGTGGCTTGTGGACACTTCTACGACGCAAAAAAGAAAAAACCGTACACTCGATCTAACCAGCCTGTTCAGCTGGGGTCGCCATTGCTTTGCGTCGGCCAAGCTGCCTAAAAGCGCCAGCGCATCCTAGTGAATCGGTCTCGCTTTTGCAGGATCCGGCCATGCAGAGAAAGAAATAGATCCTTCCCCAAATCCTTCCCAGGAAAGGATTCCATGGACTGTGCTCCGCTCACACGTGGGCGTGAATCATAATGCACCAAATAACTTTGATAGCATGTGAGTCGACTGGTTCAGAATATCGACGGTGCATTTACCGTTCCTTAATAAAACGTGGACAGCTTTTGTTGTTCCATTTGTCGGGCATTTGGCTTGACTTTGTACTCCATCTGTGTCTCTTTTGTATCTAGCTGCTCCCAGGGGGCAGAGTGTCAGCATGTTAGGTTTAGGGGAAAAAAGCAAGCAGTCTCTCTGGAATTCTCTTTCATCTGCCATATTATTAGTATTATTGGGACAACCTATGTCCAGATGGAAATGCAGGCTGGCACGCACGGTAAGCCTTCTTCATTACCTTCTGTTCACAACTGCTTTGCCAGTACAGATTACATCCATGGGCAAAGTGGAACTCCACACCAGTGGCAGATCGTCTCATTGAATTAGTGCTTTCCAGGTTCGCTTGATGAATTCACATTACATTTTGCCATTTGTTTGCTACGACTCAGGGGCTTGCAGCTGTCAGAGAAGGAGCTATACAATCGTGCACGAATACGGTCTAGAAATAAATTTTAGAAAGCAAAACGAGCTAAGCTAGAGATTCCTTTTTCAACAGCAGCCTGGAAAAATATTGTCACATCATTTTTTCCTGACAGGAACTTTTAGGGTGTCATCTTTCCCTCAAGACCTGGAACAAATAAACACTTTTAGAAAAAAATGTTACTCTCAAGGGGTATGTCTACACTACCCCACTAGTTCGAACTAGCGGGGGTAATGTAGTCATCCGCACTTGCAAATGAAGCCCGGGATTTGAATTTCCTGGGCTTCATTTGCATGAAGCCGGCCGGCGCCATTTTTAAATGCCGGCTAGTTCGAACCCCGTGCCGCGCGGCTACACGCGGCACGGAGTAGCTAGTTCGGATTAGGCTTCTAATCCAAAGTAGCTGTACTCCTCGTAATCCGAACTAGCTACTCCATGCCGCGTGTAGCCGCGCGGCACGGGGTTCGAACTAGCCGGCATTTAAAAATGGCGCCGGCCGGCTTCATGCAAATGAAGCCCGGGAAATTCAAATCCCGGGCTTCATTTGCAAGTGCGGATGACTACATTACCCCCGCTAGTTCGAACTAGCGGGGTAGTGTAGACATACCCAAGTATACCCTTCAGGATTTTAATGTGGTACAACCTCCCATTTTTCTCTGTCCTCTAATATGGTTCACGCATATTGAAAAAAATCTCCAGGTGCCATCACAATGGATTCTGTGCTAATAGCCAACGGAGGGGCAACATTACAACACAGCAGCTGATCCGAATGTGTGTGAAACTCTGTGACATTGCATACCGAAGTGTAGACTTAATTTCAAAAAGACTGAACTGAAAAAACTCCCATCTAAAAAAAAAAAAAGGAAAAAATAGACCGAAAAGTGTAGCCGGTTGCCATGGCGACCGTGGGCTGTGCAAGGAAAAGCTGAAGGAACCTTTACACTTATTTAAATGCTTATTATAGCATTATGCAAAACAGGGGAATAAACGCAGCAAAAAGGTTAACATTCTTTTAAGAAAAACAGTCGTTCCAGCATGAGCAAGGTAACAATTAAGAAGACAAAAAACGAAGGCCTTGTTTAAAGTGAGTCATTGGAAATAATGATATAAATTAATTATGCCCTCCTAAATTAATGAGAAACAGAAGAAACACAAAGGGAAAAAGAGGGAATTCTAGCTGGAAATCACATTCTGACTTGACAAGGGCACCGGGTGAGCGAGTACAGCAGCAAACCGCCTCTGTTAGCATCTTTGCGAGCGTGTGCCGCGCCTGACAGAGTCGCTGGCAGTTCTCAGGGCCAGATCTTGCTCAGCAATCTCAGTGGGGGCAGAGGGGAAACCCTTCACCTCACCCACCACAGGGGTCTGCTTGTGTCAGTCTGGGGATGTGCATTTGGCCCTCAGCCGCTCTCCTCAGAACATCGTGCCACAGTTCCTGCCCCAACCCAGCAGTGGGAGTTGGCGTTTTCCTGTGTGCCTTTGCTTTTCACTTCCAATTAGCATTCAAACCGAGTCCTGGAAGGGGCAGGAGACAAACAGGAATGGAAATTAGAAGGGGGGGGCAGAGAAATGACAGAGGAGAAAATTAGATAGATGGGCAGAGAATGGAGCCCACAAGCAAAGCATTTGGTTAGCTCTTGGCTAGCGGAAGCATGGGGTGCTACATAGCCAATGGAGCGCACAGGTGAAGTCTCCTCTAAAATCTAGCCTGGGATGGACACAGCTCTGTCTACACTGCATGGCCTCCCCAGACAGGCACCGCAGTGGCGGGTCAGAAGAAAGGCGTAGACGGGAGGGGAGGATAGAATAGTGTACCAAGGATGTGTCTGTCTGCCTTTAGGATGCCTCTCCCATTCCTTGCTATCCTACTAGCCTTCCTTGTGTCTCTCCCTTTCCTCTTGGCCCTTCCCTTACTTTCCCCCATAGTTTGTCGACATGGTAGTGTAGACGCAAAGGACAGTTTACATGCAATGACACCTTCTGTCGACAGAAACTCTGTCGACAGAAGGCGTTATGCCTCGTAAAATGAGGTTTACCAGCGTCGACAAAACTGCTGAGTTCTGTCGACGTTATGTCGACAGAACTCAGCGGTAGTGTAGACGCAGGTTTAGTTTTGTCGACAAAAGTCCACTTTTGTCGACAAAACCCTGTAGTCTAGACACACCCTCGGTGGTTTCCTGTAGCCACTTGTCAAGTGCTTTCCATCTGAAACACAACTCTTGGATTCAATTACTCTATCGAGTCAATATTTTAGGTCACGGCTTATGCATCCCTAAAGGCATCTCTGGAGACCGGAGGTTAGCACGGCCGGGTTTTAAGTAATGTTCTCTGCGACGCACTAGCTAAGAAGTCAGTACGGGGGCACGTTTCCCCTCGCAGTCCAGCTTCGGAGGCTGCAAAATTAGCGTGCGCTTTTGTAAATTCGAACCACTGAGAAGAGGTGCATGTTGCTGACTGCATGGTTCCTAAGGAGCTCGGACACGTTCGCACGGCAGTTTTCCCCACACACTCTTTCAGCTGAAATGATAAACCTTCGGGTCAGGCGAGTCACTGTGGCTGAAATTGGTCTGTGCAGAGGGCCAGCAAAAAGCCTTGCGCACCATTTAACCCTTTGGGTTTGATGCCCTGCATGGAGATTAATTTCAGCAGCAGAGAATTGTTTGCCCTTGCTCTGTGTTTTTTATTTCTTAAACTTGCAGACTAGGCAGTGTTCACATCGCATGGCTAATATTTGAGGGAGGTCGGTCCACCGACCCAGCGACAGGAGATACATTTCCACTCACTTCGGCATGTGTCAGTGCATTGGTTTGCAGAGATTTCCAAATTAGCTACTGTCACCCCCAGAGTTTATTAAAGGGGAAACGCATGACGTTTCTGCAGGGATCAGTTCTGGGTCTGATTCTGTTCGATATTTTCATTAATGATTTATATAATGGCATTGAGAGTGCACATATAAAGTTTGCAGATGATACCAAGCTGGGAAGGGTTGCCAGGGCTTTGGAGGATAAGACTGTAATTCAAAATGATCTGAACAAACTAGAAACGGTCTGAGGTAAATAGGATGAAATTCAATAAGGTCAAATGCAAAGTACTCCACTTAGGAAGGAACAATCAATTTCATGCATATTAGCTTCTGTCACCCACGGGGTTTATTAAAGGGGTCGTAGATCAGAAGGTCTACTTGACAATTGCATGCTGGGAAACAATAATCTGTGATAAAGGGCCAGTCCACGTCAGAGTGAAAGAATTTCCCTCTGAAGGACCTGAACTGGGGACAAATCTCCGAGTCTATCTGCTGTTTTGCTTTTTCTACTTTACCCCTTTCTGATATGTGCTGATGTTCTCCACGGATGCAGCATGACAACAAGAGGTAGGAAATATGAAATAAGTTAAAGGCATTGCCCATGGGCAAAAACCAAGAGGGAGGATAGGAGAAAGTTAAGAAGATTTTGCCCAACATAACTTGAATTTTTCCTCATCAAAAATTTGAAATTTTGACAAATATTTTCATTTTAAAAAAGCAAACAGTGTTGGGAATCATTAAAAAAGGGAGAGAGAATAAGACAGAGAACATCTTTTTGCCTCTGTATAAACCCATGGTATGCCCATATCTTGAATACTGTGTATAGATGTGCTCACCTCATCACAAAAAAAGATATATTGGCATTGGAAAAGGTTCAGAAAAGGGAAACAAAAATTATTAGGGGTTTGGAATGGTTGCCGTATGGAGAGAGATTAAAAAGACTGGAACTTTTCTGTTTAGAAAAGAGGAGATTAAGGGAGGGATAGGAAAGAGGTCTATAAAATCATGACAGTTATCGAGAAAGTAAAAAAGGAAAACTTATTTACTTGTTCCCAGAACTTAAGAACTAGGGGTCACCAAATGAAATTAATAGGTAGCAGGTTTAAAACAAACAAAAGGAAGTATTTCTTCATGCAGTGCACAGTCAACCTGTGGAACTCCTAGCCAGAGGATGTTATAAAGACCATGATTATAACAGGGTTCAGAAAAGAGCTAGCTAAATTCATGGAGAATATGTCCAGCAATGGCTATTAGCCAGAATGGGCAGGAATGATGTCCTTAGCCTCTGTTTGTCAGAGGCTGGAAATGGATGATAGGGGAGGGATCACTGGACGATTTCCTGCTGTGTTCCCTCCCTCTGGGGCATTGTTGGCAGACAGGACACTGGGCTAGATGGACCTTTGGTCTGACCCAGTACGGCCGTTCCTATGTTCTTATCTAAAGTCTCACCATTTCGATCAACTCTAATCATGGAGCTAAGACAGTTAGGCTACGTGTACACTGGCATGATTTTCCGAAAATGCTTTTAACGGAAAAGTTTTCTGTTAAAAACATTTTCAGAAAAATAGTGTCTAGATTAGCAGGATGCTTTTCCGCAAAAGCACTTTTTGCAGAAAAGCGTCCGTGGCCAATCTAGATGCAGTTTTCCGCAAAAAAGCCCCAATCGCCATTTTCGCGATCAGGGCTTTTTTGCAGAAAACAGTACTGTGCTGTTTACACAGCAATGATTTGCGCAAGAGGGCTTTTGCCCGAACGGGAGCAGCATAGTATTTCCGCAAGAACACTGACGATCCTACATGAGATCGTCAGTGTTCTTGCGGAAATTCAAGCGGCCAGTGTATATAGCTGGCAAGTTTTTCTGCAAAAGCAGATGATTTTGCGGAAAAACTTGCCAGTCTAGACACAGCCATCCTGTAAAAATTAGCAAACCAAACATTTTTAAGTACAGTTCTAGCAATCAGCTGATTGAACATACCTGGGAGAATCCATGAGGAATATGAAAAAGATACTGTTCTTTCATCTGTAGTTCTGACTTGATTGCCATTCACATACCTTACTTGCCGCATCTAATCCAGTGCACTGTTTTCCTGTTCCCATGTATACCGCAAAACCCAATTCATCAAACACAGAAAGATTAAAGATGCCAAGAAATTCACAATCTGTTTCTCTTCTCACCCTTTCTCTAGAGCAGGCATGTCCAAAGTCCGGCCCGCGGGCCAATTGCGGCCCGCAGTCGGATTTAATACGGCCCCCGCTTCTCCCGGCTCCCCGGTGCTCCTTTCAACTGGCGCGCGCAACACGCCGCTTCGGGCCACGCTGCCGCCACGGTCCTAGTCCCTGCCTTGTAGGGCACATCCGCAGCCCCGCTCCCCCGCTTGGCTGCGGGTTCGCCCTGCCCCCGTGCCGCCGCGAGGCCAGCGTGCCCTGCGCTCTCCGCCCTCCTCCGACCCTGCGGGCCCTCTGCCTTGGGGCTGAGAGTGCGGGGACGGACTCCGCAGCTGCTGAGATCAGGAAATATCTCAGTATCTGTGATTGGCCCTGCGCACTGTCAGCTTTCTGGCGGGCTCAGGCACGTGGAGCTGCGAACACGCCCGAGATCATCATTAGACACTTCACCACAAACAGCCACAAAGGCAAGAGAATTCTTGTTGGGCAGTGTATTAGTGCAGTGTATTACTTGGGCAGTGTATTAAACCTCTGGCACCTCATCTATTTTGAGGACAGGCTGGATTTTGCTGAGCAACACCTCATGCCACGGGATGGCTGTGGATGCCTGCAGTTCACAGTACCAAATCCATCAGCACCTGGCCAAACCCACACTCTCTCCATCCCTGATCCCAAGGATGGAATGGGCCACAGCTCAAGGAGGCATTGCAACAGAGCATGTCCACTCTAGGGACATGCTGGCCTTGGCCTTGGGAAGAGAGCTGGTGCCAAAGAACTAAGGTGGCCAAGCCAACAGCCAAGAGGGTACAAAAGGCCCCGCAAGTCTTTCTGCAGTTGCTTGTTGTGCTCCGGAGTCTGGATGATTTGCTGGAGTGGGAAGGCTGATTCTGTCCTTGTGCCCATCCAAGGCGAGACTATCAAAGTAGGCCAGTCACTTTGCTTTCCTGCTGAGTCCCCTAAACATCAGCAATTATGTTGCAGCTTTCCCTTGTACCCCTGAGAACAGGACTGAAATCCACAGACGCCTCCATGTGGGAGAGGTCATTTTTAAAACGTGGCCCATTAACTACTATGCCCAGCAGTTGAATTCTGAAATTCTAAAATTCACATTGTAACAACAGCAACATTCCACCTCCCTTGTGCCCCGTCACCAGCTTTGCACAAAACCAACGAGGGTACGAATCAAAGAAAAAACCGAGTGGCTGAAAATAGTTGTCTCATCCCATCCTTTGTCTTCCCCCTGCTACCTTTCCTTCCTCATCCCCATTTCTCTTCACTTCCTTCAGTGTCTTCTCTTCCCCCTTGGATTGGCTTGCTGCATGCCCTCTGTTGCTTTCTTCCTGAAAGCAACATTCCTGGTTTTTTGCACAGCCTTTTCCATATTTATCTCTGTCCCCACTCTCTATTCCTATCTCTGTCTCTTTGTAAGGCCTGGTCTTCCATGGACCAACAGATGAAACATCTTCTCTGGGGAGCATTGATTAAGCAAAGCTAAAATACACAGGTCCCAGGGAAGGAAAGCAATGATGCTTGATAAGGGATTTTAGTACTATTGTTAGGTTCACAAACTAAAGACTCTTATTTACTTAGGGATCAGACTTCCATCTGTGTGTCTCTAGCCGAGGATAACTCCTGCCAGCTGAAGATTAGAGTACAGCTTGCCCTATTAACTCCTGCATATTGATTAAGAACTGGGGGAGAGGAAAAATAAAATATAGGTTTAAACAAATTGGCTATGTCTAGACTGGCATGATTTTCCGTAAATGCTTTTAACGGAAAAGTTTTTCAATTAAAAGCATTTGTGGAAAAGAGCGCGTAGATTGGCACGGACGCTTTTGGGCAAAAGCACTTTTTGCAGAAAAGCATTCGTGCCAATCTAGACGCGGTTTTGCGCAAGAAAGCCCCGATCGCCATTTTCACTATCGGGGCTTTTTTGCGCAAAACGGTTCTCAGCTGTCTACACTGGCCCTCTTGCACAAAAGCATTTGCGCAAGAGGGCTTTTTCCCAAATGGGAGAGTCATTGTATTTGCGGAAGAACACTGACAATCTTACATTAGATCGTCAGTGTTCTTGCGCAAATTCAAAGCGGCCAGTGTAGACAGCTGGCAAGTTTTTCCGCAAAAGCAAATGCTTTTGCGGAAAAACTCGCCAATCTAGACACAGCCATTAGGTATAATTGGTGACCCAAAAACCCAGACAGTTCCAGATGTCAAACATCTTGATACCCCAAGAAGTCTCTATACATCTGAGTCATAAGATGTAAAGTTTTTAAGTTGGGGTGAATATATAATATCTATAATATATATAAGGTTAGACAGATATCTATCAGGAATGATCTCCATGGTGCTTGGTCCTGCCATGAGGACAGAGTCTAGAATTGAGGACCTCTCAAGGTCCCTTCCAGTTCTAGACCTCTGTAATTAAGAAGCCACTATCTCCCTCTAAGGCTGTGTCCAGACTCAGGGGTTTTTTCGGGAAAAGTAGCCTTTTCTCGAAAAAACTTCCCCTGCGTCCAGACTCAAGCCGCGTTCTTTCGAAATTATTTCGAAAGAACGCGGCTTTTCTTTCGATGGCGGTCAACCTCGTTTCACGAGGAAGAACGCCTTCTTTCGAAAGTTCCTCTTTCGAAAGAAGGCGTTCTTCAATGTAAATAGGGCTTCCTCGAAAGAGAGCATCCAGACTCGCTGGGTGCTCTCTTTCGAAAAAGCGGCTTGCTCTTTCGAAAGATCCACCTGCAGTCTAGACGCGATCTTTTGAAAGAGGCTCTTTCGAAAGATGCTTTCGAAAGAGCATCTTTCGAAAGAAGCCTGCAGTCTAGACATAGCCTAAGTGAATAATCCCGCCAACTACAAGAAGAAATGTGCGATGCATTGGTGAAAAGGTCTCTCCCTTGCTCCAAGTCTAGTAGAATAAGCAGCATCCAAGAGATTTCATTTCAGAGATTATGTTTCTCCTTCCATTCTTTAACATAAACAACTGAAGGTGATTTTATTGAGTCTACAGTCCTTAGCGAGACATATTTTAGATTTTTAACTGACCTATCTGCCTGCTCACCCTCCTGTCTAAGCCAAGCAAACTGGCCTATGAAATTTGAAAGAATAACTTTGATCACTTGCTTTTGATATTCTAAATGCATCCCTTTGGGGATCAATCCATTCATGGAGCAGGGACAACACTCTTGAAAGACCTTTAAAGATAAGTGTGTCATAGTCCTTGGAGAAATACCAGAAGGGCAATAAATGTGCTAATGATTGAGAATCATAAGTAAATGTAATAAGAAATCTAGTGATTTGCACCGTGCCTTGGTGTAACTGACAACCATAGCCCTTGGCAATTGCTTGCAGGACTATTTGTGTTCAGCACATGCCTCACATAACAGTCGTGTCTACACTTAATCAGTGAATGGTGGATTGTCTGCGGATGTGATCCTGAGTGAATTACTCGTGTTGATTGGGTAGGAGCAACCGAATCTCCTGATTTCAGCAGTTCTGTGCAAGGTACTAGCTGACGTGAAAACAACTTTGTGCATGTCTACACTACCAGCCCAATCGACAGGCAGCAGGGGATCGATTCCACCATAAATTGCATAGGGATCCCAAATTGATGCTGATCGCTCTCCCGGCAACCCGGGACTCCACCCAAATGAGAAGCGCAAGGCGAGTTATTGGGAGACTCCACACTGAAATCACCATGTTAAGCAGATCTAATACGTTGACTGCTGCTATGTTATCGATGTAGTTGAAGTTGCATAACTTAGATCAACCTCCCTCCCCCACCCCCTGTAGGCCCGACCTTCGTGATAAATGAGCAAGCTAACACTTCCTGGGCTCAATAGAAAGGGTAGATTTCATTCTCATACTGCCTACAACCACAGGCACCGTCTCAGGGTATTCCAAGGCTGGAGCACCCAGGGAGGGGAAATTAATAGATGTGGAGCATCCACCAGCAGCCAAGCTCCTCTCCCTCTCTCCCGCACTTCTTCCCTACCTCCTCCCCTTAGCTGGTCCATGGCATCCAGGAAGCTCCAGGAGAGGGAGGAGCCAGCACTGGGCACACCCACAGGAGGAGGTAGGGTGGGGGCTTGGGGAAAGGAGTGAAATGGAAGCATGATGGAGGGGTGCAGAGGCAGGACTTGGGGGGGTAGCTGGAGTGGGGGTTGGGATAGAAGGGAGTTTAGCACAACCCCCAGCTAAAGGGAGCTGAGGTTGGCTGAGGAAGGGACCTGCGTCTGTGGGGTCTAATTCCATTCCTCTACCCGTTCACGCATCTGGGCAGAGCTCCTTGGGGTGGCATCTGCTGGCTCCTTTGAGGCTTTCAAAGAGCAGCGGGCCCTGTTCGGGGCTCTCTGCTCAGTGTCCCCTTCCGGTTCCTTGGTTTGATCTTCACGCCTGCCCGTTTTTCCTTTGATTTGTGAAAGACGCTCTCTTGCGCAAGAAAGGTCCTATGGCCATTTTAACTATCGGGCTTTCTTGCAGAAGAAATTCATGTTGCCTGTCTACACTGGCCTCTTGCGCAAGAACAGTTGCACAAGAGGGCTTATTCCTGAGCAGGAGCATCATAGTTCTTGCACAAGAAGCCCTGATTTCACACATTAGAACGTCAGTGTTCTTGCGCAAGAACTCCTCGCCAGTGTAGACAGGCAGCATGTTTTTGCGCAAAAGCGGCCACTTTGGAGCAAGATCGTGCCAATGTAGACACAGCCAATGTGACGTGCCTCAGGAATAAAGCTCAGTTTCTTCCCTTCACTTTCCTTCACATGAGACAGGACCAACTCACGTGAGTTGCACCAGAGGAAAATTGGTGTAACTAAAAGACAGCTCACCTACTCAGTTCCTACTGCAGCTCTTTGCTGTTTTCAGGAGTAACGATAGCTAGCAATCATCATGCACATGAGGAAGAACTTTCAGTTTATAAAAGATAATAAAATTATAAGATTCAACAATGGCAGTGGGAACAAAATAATCCCTCTTTTGATGCTCTTGGATAATATTTGATAAAGTCGTTAACTATACAGGCATTCTCTGGCAAATGAGCCATATAATAGCATAGTTTAAGTGTTAGCTTTAAGTGGTAAACCTTCCAATTACGCTTGAAGAGAAATTATGATAGGCTGCTAATTATAGAAGCCACCGTTTGGTTTTGTTTGAAGTAAGAATGTTCACCTCGCTTAAAATAAAAACCAACACTGAAGCCGGGTTGAAAAAAAAAGTAAAGAAACAAGATAATTAGACCCACCTTTTCTAAATTAAAGGCAACGGTTGTCTGTGTATATAACAAACAGCCCATCCATGGGTACGAATTAGATCCACATCTCAGAAATACACATCCAGAGAAAGAGGGAGAAAAATACAAGAGAGAGTGATGTAAAACAAGTAGCCCTAAACTTACTTCTCTCCCCAATCCTCCCACTCTGAAGGAAGCTAAGAAATTACAACAGATTCCCAGAAGAGGAAGAAATGTCCTATTATGAGACCCACAAGATCTGGCTTTATATAGCCACTTCTACCACCATTTTTTGTGTGAACTCCAGCAAGCCTATTTCCCGGCCTGCAGGTAATAATATTTCTGTTTCTCCTACCCTGGGTCTGTTCAGGCTCTGATTCTACAAAGGTTTAGGCACAAGTTTGATTTTACGCATGTGAGGGGGTTCCGGTGACTTCCGCGGAAATACTCAAGCGCTTCAAGTTGAGCACTGGGGTCTTGGCACTATCCCAACCTCAGGCTGTAAGCTCTTTGGGGCAGGGACTGTCTCTCTCACTCTGTGTATCCCTCGTGCCCAACAGAATGGGGACCTGGGCTCATCTTGGGACTACCATCCCTTCTGCAGTACAAGTGATAAGCATTCCCAAGTTGGACTACCACAAGCAAGCCTGAGACAGTTTCGGTGATCAACCGCCAGATAATGGGACCTCTCCGATAGCCGTGCCATCTCGTGGAACCCATCCATCACATACCTTTCTCCCACAACTCTACTTTTCCATCCTAAGGGCCCACACAAAGACAGGAGATCGTCGTAGCCAACTAACACCTCCACAATGCACACACATATGTAAGCACATGAACACACAAACCTTGATGTTACGAAATCAGAGTGAAATTCATTAGCCTTCTCCTTAAACTGGAGTGGGGGGGGGGACACCAGGTCAGGCCCACCTACAGGGGAAGGCAAAAGGGGCATTTGCCTCAGGGCCAGGAGATTCTAAAGGATTCGGGGCTCCAGCTGTCACTGCCCTTTTGATTTGCTGCTCATTCCTCAGGGTTCTGAGGGTTGGGGGGTGTTGCAATCCGTGTGGCTCTGAGGACTGGCTGTCCATGGCCCCGCCCCGTCCACCTGAGGTCCCACCCCTTCCAGAAGTGTGGAGTTGAGGTTCTCCCCACACCTTACCCCAAGGCCCACTGTACTGTCCGCCCTGCTGCACCAGGTATTTTGGATTTGGAGTTCTGTACCTTTGGGTTTTACCTACAGGCTCTTTGCAATATGCTCTCACTTTGTAGGACTCAGAAAAAAATTTTGAGCTGACACAAAGCTCGTCTGCAGGTCTGTGTAAGCTCAGAAATTTGTCTCTCTCATCAACAGAAGTGGAGCCAATAAAAAAATCACCTTACTCATCTTGTCTCTCCAACAACTATATATAACATCTCATTGTCCATCCTATTGGAGATGGACCTACAAGGCCTCCATTTTCAGAAATGACTGGTAATTCGGGGCAAGTGCTCTGCACTTTCTGAAAATCAGGCCCCTTTAAGTATTTCAGGTTAAGCACCTGAAAATTGAAACTGAAAAACTTCTATTCACTTTTTCAAACTTGGGCTCAGAAAATCTAACTTTGCTTATGAGTAGAGCAGACCAGAAAGTTTAAATGTAAAAAGTCGATAGGTTCAAAATAAATTCTAATCCACAGATTTGTGCGGGATTTTTTAATTCAAAGTTCTTGGTTTCAAAAATGTTCAGGTTTTCCATTTTGAGAAGTATTGGGTTTTCAGTTTGTTTTCTTTACCCCTTTTTCCCCTCCTGTGTCACTGAAAAAGGAGAGGCGGACATTGGGGAGAGGAAATCGGGAAGCTGAAGAAAAAATTTAAAAAGAAAATATAAAATCTCCCACAATTTTCCTTTTTCAGCTCTGATTTTAAAAAAATCAGACAAATTTCTTTTTGCAAGATGAGGCTGTTTTGTTAATAAAAATTAGCTAAAAAACCTGACCATCTCCATTTATGAGTGTTAACATTCTTTAGAAAACAAGTCAAAAATAATAATCTAATTCACTGACAAAAAGTCATCTCATGCTGAGACAGGAGAATACGTCTATAGGTTGTAGCTCATTAGCCTGAAGTCTCTGCTGAAACACCAGGGCTCCAGGGTAGCGCACTAAATGGGTAGTTCTCCAACAAGTAGCACAAGATGTGGTCAGATGTTGGCGATGTGTGTGTTCATTCAGTGTGCGGCATTCTGGGCAAATTGCGGAGACAGCTGACTTTGCTGGAACTGCCCAATAAATCCACAGACCCCGTTTTCAGCAAAGGAACTTGGTCAGGTCTCTTGTCAACAAAGCATGGTATTGGTGACTTATACACAGTACAAGTACACTCAATGCATGTAAACCTGCAGCAATGGAGGCAGCTCATTTAGAGCTGGGATTTTCCATTGTTCTCTTTGGCTGGCCAAAGACACTCCCGCCAAGATACCTATTTATCCACTAATACAAACAAATTATGTATCCCCCCCCCCCCCGAAATATCTCTATCATTCATTCTGTCATCTTGACCTGTGACCTTTTGGGGAAGGTGTTGGCATCAAGATATTCTGATTCCTTCTTAGACTGTCTTTGGTACCTAACACTCTGTGCCTAACACTGCTTAAAGAATGAATGTTTTTGCCAAGCCAGCCCTATGCTTTCCAGGGTCTGTGAGCAATTTACAGTCGCAGGGTAGTCTCCCTTAGAGAAGGTTCACACCCAGAGTTTCTCAGTTCAGTCCTTTTAGGTCCATTGCTCACACTAAACTCTCACATAGCAACATGCAGGCATTACACTTCCTACCATCTCTACCTGGGGAGGAGCCTCCATTAATTACTGGCAGACCGAATTGTTCATGTCTTTACTGCCTCTCGACTGGACAACATGCACAAAGCCACATAAGGAACTCCCATTAGAAAAAATGCCACAGTGCCTCTCCTATGCAACACAGGCCACTGGAAACACATCAGACCCATCCTCTGCTCTTCACACTGCTTCCCAGAGAGTATCAAGTCAAGAGCATGGCTCTTATCTTCAAGGCACTGCATGGCTTGGGCTCAGAACCTCAAAAAAGGCTAAAGCTCTGGGATGGAAACCATGGTCGATAGCGTCTCACCTCTGGCACAACAGATCGCCCTACAGCCAGGGTAAAACTCATCTGCACAGAAGTCTGAGCATTCCTAGGGGTCACTGGGAGACTGGAATGAACTCCCTTAGGAACGAAGAACCATCACAAACCTCATCACTTCCCACTCCAGCTCCCAGGGGTAATTCTTTGGCGTTGCCTTTTCTAACTGAAAACACAAGCACAATGGCTGTGTCTAGACTGCATCCCTTTTCCGTAAAAGGGATGCAAATTAGACACATTACAATTGCAAATGAAGCAGGGATTTAAATCCCCCCGCTTCATTTGCATAAACATGGCTGCCGCTTTTTTCCGGCTCGGAGCTTTGCCGGAAAAAAGCGCCAGTCTAGATGGGGATCTTTCGGAAAATAAAGCCTTTTCCGAAAGATCCCTTATTCCTCTTAAAAAAAGAGGGATCTTTCAGAAAATAAAGCCTTTTCCGAAAGATCCCTTATTCCTCTTTAAAAAAGGAATAAGGGATCTTTCGGAAAAGGCTTTATTTTCCGAAAGATCCCCGTCGAGACTGACGCTTTTTTCTGGCAAAGCTCCAAGCCGGAAAAACGTGGCAGCCATGTTTATGCAAATGAAGCGGCGGGATTTAAATCCCTGCTTCATTTGCAATTGTAATGTGTCTAATTTGCATCCCTTTTACAGAAAAGGGATGTAGTCTAGACACAGCCAATGGGTATATTTGTAAAATCAACAAATACACCACGAGTGGGCAAATGCTGACCCACGGGCCAGATCCTGTTCCCCAATGGTAGCCCGTGGCATGCTGCCACCACTATATTTATCTGCACTTCTGCAGATAGAACAATAGTAGCTTCCATTGGCCATGAATCACTGTTCCCAAACAATAGGAGATGCAGGAAGTGGTATCCCGGACTGGAACTGCCCATAGCTCCCATTGGCTGGGAACCGCATTCCGTGATCAACAGGAGTTGCAAGTGCCATCCCCGTAGAGGCGAAGGTAAATATAGCAGTGGCAGCCCACCAGGGACTAACCCTGGCCAACCACCACCATTGTATTGCCCACCTCTGAAATAAACCAAAACACAAGACACTCCACTGTCCACAAGGATGAGAGAACAACCAACACGTGACAGAAGTTAATCACATTTAATTCAGTTCTTATGTGCGTTGTTCCATTGTTTAATGCACTTCTGAACGGCACTCAGATACTATGATGAGATGCACAGGGCAAGAACCTAAACAGAATGGAAGCAAATAAAACAGAAGAGCCTCTTAATCTCAATAAGTTGGAGGCCCTGGGAATTTCTATGACATTTGAGAGAAAGAATAAATATGCATTAGAAGTCTGTCATTGCAGTGAAGAGAGGAACACGCAAATGTTCTTCTGTATTGATATTGTTTCCTCCATTTAAACAGAGACCAAGCAGCATAGGGAATAGACTGCTGGCTAACTAGCACTGCATTTACATGAATCTCACTCAAAGGTCTTGTATGTGGGTGGCACCAAGTGGCAAAAGATGGTTTTACTGAGTTGAGGACGCTGTGAGGACTCTTTCACCACGAAATCGTCACACAGAAAGTTTGGAAGAGCAAGAAACAATGATCGAAAAAGGAGGCCATGCAGTGAGGATCGTTTTCCTGAACGTCTCTACGCAGCAGTCGCACGTAGGAATCCAAATCAGAGAGCGGAGCCCCCTTGGGGTAGCTGTTGTGCAAACGGAACAAAGATGACTCCCGCCCTGAAGTGCCTACAAGGATGCCTGAGACAACAGATGGAGGCAATGAGAGATTATCATCTCTGGAGGATGAGTGGCAGTCACAGCACATCAGCTGCCTAGCAGTGAAGTATTTTATTTCAAGCCTCTCTAGACTGTAGCTTTTGTTTTCGTCTTACAATCAGGACAGTCCCTTATTCAGTAACAGCTGGGGAATTTACCGAGCCGATTCTACCACAACGCTGTTCAGATGGAAGTGCTTGCAGAATTGGCTCCCCAGTAGTGAGGAGACTAATGCAATCCACACGCTCTTCCAATGACAGCTCTTAGGGCAAGCTTCCTTCTCTTTCCTCCTTTATGCTGCTTTTCCTGGTGAGGATCACAACAGCAGCATAGAGAGCAGGGAAGACCAGACCTCCTCTTCCTCCACAACAGGTTCCAGATCCTCCTGGGGATCCCCCAGCATTCCCAGTACAGTGTGGAGATCTAATCCCTCCAGCGTGTCCTTCGTCGGCCTCAGGGCCTCCTCCCAGTGGGACATGTCCAGTAGAGTTGCAGAGGAGGTCTCCCAGAATCTTTAACATGTGCCCAAACTGCCCCTGTCAACCACAGGAGCAGAGGTTCTACTCCGAGGCCCTCTGAGATATCTGAGCTCCTCGCCCTGTCGCAAAGAGTATGCCCAGACACCCTGCAGAGAAACCTCATTGCTGCCGCTTGCACCCATGAACACGTCCTTCCAATTGTTACCCAAAGTGCATGTCCAGAGGTGGGGACCGGGATGTAGAGTGACCTGTCAACCAAGAGCTTTGTCCGAGAACTCAACTCTGACTTCTTCAATGTGGTTTGCCACCGCACCCATATCACTGCTGCCCCCATGCCAATCTGCCAGCTGATCCTATGCTCCTGCTCGCCATCACTCATGAACAAGTCCCCTAGATACTTGAACTCGTCCATTATGTCAGCTCCTCCCTGCTCCTCCCGCCCAACCTGGAGAGATCAGTGCACTGTCTTCCCGGAGAGGACCATGACCTCTGATTTGGAGGTGCTGATTCTCATCCCAGGCACTTCTCACCTGGCAGCAACAGCTCTGAGCACATGCTGGGGATCACGATCTGAAGCAGCAAGGCCAGTGTTATCATCTGCCAACAGCAGAGATGCCACCTCTGAGTCCCCGTACTGGATGTACTGTACAGCTTGGCTGCGCCTTGATATCTTGTCCACGAACATGAAGAACGGGAGTGGGGACAAGTCACATTCTTGGCAGAATCCAATGCCCTCTTTGAATGACCTCTACCTGGTGCCAAGACTCCCAACACAATTCTCACCATGCTCAGTTTTGGCCCGCTATGGCCCGCTATGGTGTGTAAGGAGTCTTGAACTTGACTGTGAACACAGCATTTGCTGTCTGCAAATGTAACCTTCGGTGTGCTAGACTTCACTGCCTTTCTCCCATATAAAAAAAACAAACCACTTCCATAGAAGTACTGGAGACCCTAAGGAATCTAAAGAATTTCAGCAAGGACTGCCCAGTGTTGGCCTCCCTACATTCATGCGCCAAAAGAAACTAAAGAAATGGATTTAATTAATAATTCTATAAGATCTTATGAAGTAATTCTTACAACAGAGCACAGCTAGGCTGTGTCTAGACTGCATCCCTTTTCCGTAAAAGGGATGCAAATTAGGCACATCGCAACTGCAAATGAAGCGGGGATTTAAATCCCCCCTGCTTCATTTGCATAAACATGGCTGCCGCTTTTTTCTGGCTCGGATAGATAAATGTCTATCAGGGATGGTCTAGACAGTATTTGGTCCTGCCATGAGGGCAGGGGGCTGGACTTGATGACCTTCTGAGGTCTCTTCCAGTTCTATGATTCTATGACTCGATGACCTCTCGAGGTCCCTTCCAGTCCTAGTATTCTATGAAAGTCTCAGTTTGTGCCTCTGTTCATCAAATTTACACCATATGCTGAGTCTGAACCATCTCTCCCTTGCTTGTAGGAAATCCTCTGTTGGAGTCCAGACAGCTAATCCTCTGCTGCGGATCACTGCTAGGCAGCCAGCTCACTGATTAACTAGTCAGTTAGCTCACAAGTGAACAGGCCTAAAGAAACCCTGTTACAAGAAAAATACAAACGCCTGAGAATAACAAACAGAAGCGACTCTTTCCCCATTGCTACATTTATAGCGGAGCTGAAGAATTACACTGACTGAGGGTATGTCTACACTACCCCGCTAGTTCGAACTAGCGGGGTAATGTATGCATACCGAACTTGCTAATGAAGACCGGGATTTGAATTTCCCAGGCTTCATTAGCATAAAGCCGGCGCCGCCATTTTTAAAAGCCATTCCGAACTATCTGTACACCTCGTGGAACGTGGAACGAGGTGTACAGATAGTTCGGAATGGCTAGCTAGTTCGAACTATATAGCCCGTGCCGCGTGTAGCCGCGCGGCACGGGGTTCGCACTAGCCTGATCCCTAGTGTAGATCAGGGCTAAGATATTTGCTGGAAATGCTTTGTTTCAGCAAATAGTCCCACCCACCAACTCATTTGTTTTTATTCACCAGAAACAAACCCAAACGGTGTGTGAACACGACCAACGTGAAATCATTTCACGACTGGAAGAAATGTAGAACCTTTTCACTGGCCTCTCTTCTGTCTTTACAAACAGACCTTTCATTCTAACACGCCAAGGCTGGAGCTCAAAAACCAATGGCACAAAGAAGAAGAAATGTAATCAACGCAAAGGCATGTGTAAGGATTTCCCAAAAACTAGGTAAAAAAATTATGCGACTCTTGGCTAGGTAATCAAAGAATGACTATCTCTCCACAATTTCCCGTGTCAAGCTTTAACGGGGGTTATACGTTTCTTCTTTTTTTTACCATCCTCTTTCGGGACAGTAATGGGAGAAGGCGGCGGGCAAAGAGATGAGTCTTGTGTTGCATTATGAAGGTGATGAGAATGGTGGCTGGTCAGGGAGAGGGCAATTCTACAGCGGTGGGAAACCTACCATCGAAAGCCAGCACCCTGCACTTGCAAGTCTCTCTAGGCCCAGTCAGCTCAAGTCTCCCTGATGAATGCATTGGCGTGATAGATCATGGTCATACACAGGTGAGTTGCACCTGAAATGGCTTGGGGCCAGTCCCCTGAAGGAGTTGGTGATCAGGTTGCAGACTGTACATTGAACTAAATATTTGACAGAGATCTTGGGTAAGGAACAAAGCGTCTGCTTCATGCGCTTAATCACCCCAAGTTGTGCATCTGAGGTCTGCATCACCTGGAGCATCTTTGTTCTATTCATGTACGTTCCCAAGTATTAACACATTGCAGCAGTCAAGCTTGCAGGTGACAGACAAAAGCATTGCTAAGGTCTGATTGGAGATTCTGCATCCTACAGTGAGGGCTGATCCTCCCCTCCGGCCCAAGAGGGGAAAAGACATTCTCACTCCCTGTTTCAGGAGCCATGAAAATCCCAGATGTTCCTGAGCCCATGCACCCTCTTAACAATGGCAATTAGAGTCATGGGATTGTTCTGACCAATTCTCCAAAACAATTTCTTCCCACTCATGATTGCCTTGGACTAATCCGAGTTCAGTTGAAGCCAGCTCCTTTCCATGCGGTGCCTTTCCCTCTCGGGCATGTAAAAAGCAGGGTACTGGGGTGGCCTGTGTTTTATGAGCAGGAGATACAAGGCTGATGCCATCTCCATACCGGTAGCACTGAAATTCATGACGTTATTAACGCCCTTCTTTTTTTTTTATAACATGACAGTGATTGGGGGGAAGGGCTTTGATTTGTTTGGTTTCTTTGCTCCTGTTCCAAGTTCCAGTTTCTACCAATGACACAACAGTAACCACAGACACGTGGCAAGAAAATCCAGCTGCCCCCTTGGTGACCGATACGAGTGCAACACGTAAAATAGACACACGTTTGATGGCCATGTCTTCATCTGACTACTCCTATTTGATACATTGAGCATCATGGGGTCATTAGTCATTATTTCTGAGTATGTGGACAAGGCCCCAAAAAGCCCATAATGCTCTTGCACCTGCTTTATCTCTTTTAATCCAGTATCATTAGCAGCCTCTCCTCAATGGAGATTTACCACCAGCTGTGAACTTGCCGGTTGGTAGTTACTTAATTTACCACCAGCGGAGATCTTGCCAGTTGGTAGCTCTTTGACGAGGACCTCACTGTGCTCAGCGCTGTACAAAACACAATGGCAGTCCCTATTCCAAGGGTTTACATCTAAGTACATAGCAAGAGACAGTAGATGGATACGGACAAACAGATGGGGGAGTACAAGAATGACACTGGTCAACATGGTGGCCTATGGTCTCTGCACACCCGTGCTTACCACCACTGTTCTTCCTAACTAAATGACAAACCACATTTGGTACTCGGCACTTTGAGAACACTCCGGAGGAACTACAGAAGCAGGCCTGGCCTGTCGCAGGTATGTTTCTAAATTGCTACTTCTTCCTCAAGAACTCGGCACGGCCATGGAACATATTAGAAACAGCAATTGTGTAAAGCGAGGGTGGGCAATCATTTTTGCTGTGGGGAGGGGGACTTCAAGATTTTGGAAAGTGGTCAAGGGCCACACTTTTCTATGGAGGGGCAGAGAGGTCTGGGATGGAGGCTGGGTGCAGAAAGGAGCTTGGGGTTAGGGGCCGGAGTGCAGGAGAGGGTGTGGGCTCTGAGAGGGAGTTTGGTTGGAGGAGGGGGTTGTGACTTGGACTTCAGGGTCCGGGAGGGGGGATGGGTGCAGGAGAGGATTCTGGCCTGGAGGAGGGAGCTGAGAGATTGTGATAGGACAGGGGTGGAGGCAGACAATGAGAACTGGCCAATGGGAGCTAAGAGACCGTGCTGGGGGCAGGAGCGGTGCACAAAGATTCACCCTTTCCCCCCAACACAGAGGGAGATGGAGCAGCCAGCTGCTCAGAGTCCTGGGGCTGCTCCCTGCCTGAGGCGCCTGAGGGGCAGCTGTGGGCTGGATTGAACAGCTTGGTGGGCTGAATCCAGCCTGTGGGCCACATCTAACCTGCCCCTGGTGTAAAGCTCTGCTTGTGGGAGGTCATTTCAGGAGTGCCAGGGGACACACAAGATATGCACTGTTTTCAGAAGGAATCCTGCATCATGCTCACAGTTCTCTCTAAGGTGCCTGAGCAGGCACTCACCAAAAATTTCAATCCTGCCCACCTCCTCAGCAGAACTGTGCAGCCGGGGCCCCAGCTTCTTCTGGGGGTGGAGCCATGTGGTGGGTGGCTGCCCCACCCCAGGAATAACTGGGCAGCCACTACAGGAGCTGGAGCCTGGGCCACAGTACTAAAAATAGCACCACGGCCCCAGCTGCTAACCCAGCCCTAGCAGCCGCCACACTGCCAGGCCCCAGCTGCTCCCACAATAGAGTCACATGGCTGGTAGTTGCCCTGTGTTCCGAGACTGCTGCTGGGGCCACGGTGCAGCTGCTCCTGGGCTAGGACAGTGGTGCTAAAAATATCACCATGGCCCCATCTGGCCATCACATTGCCCAGGCGGGAGTCCCGGGCTACAGGGCATTTGCTGGGGAGAGTCCCTGGTGCCAGTGGAGGTCAGCATGGCAGGGGCAATGTTCCAGCAGCCAGGGGGCTGCCCCACGTGCCACAGGTGGAGCTGGGCCACGGGGAGGCTGTGTACCCTGCACACGTGACCTCAATATTGGTGCACAAGACAAAACTCACTCAGCTCCCGGACGGAAAATCTTAAAGGGAACACTGGTCACCCTGTATCAGGCCAACGTGAGGAAACTTTTCCACTGATTTCATTATCTGAACCACTTCATTCCTGCACCCGGGTTTTGAGAGAAGCACCGTGTGTGCGCAGCTGCTCCCTGGAGCGGCTCAGGCAGCGCACACCATTTCACCAGATGATTCCGACCGCTCACCCACAGCATCTTCAGAGACCGCACCTCAGCTGCCTTTTTCTGCAGCAAATGATATGCTCTTGTGGAGACATCTGGCCCAACGCTACAGGGCTTGAGTGCGAAAAGGCCCAGCTGCGGCTGCTAGACAATTTCCTGAGAACTGCTGCCAATGTTTTGTGAGCCAGAGCTGAGGGAAAGCAGGCTGCGTCTCAGTGTGAAAGAAGAACCTGAATTCACGCAGAGAAACAAAAGAATCCCAGACGAGGCAAAGAGGAGAGCAGAGGAAACGCAGAGCCTGCCTTCACGGAAGGATTTCTGCTTCTGGTTGGAGCACTAACTGCATTGCCGGGCAAATCCCAAATTCAACTTTAGACCCACAGTGCAGGAGGAACTATTTGCTGCTGGCCCAACTTCTGCTGGGGAGAAAGACCAGCTCCCAAGGTTACCCAGAGTTCTTCTTCAGGTCTGGTATACGTAGGCTACAGAATTAGATCAATGTAAGGCAGTTTACCTTTGTAAGCATCTACACTCAAGACAGGTTTACACAAGAGCTGGAAGTTCGGATTAAGATATGCAAGCCAAGCGTGGTGCTATCTTTATGGAGCCACTCTCAGCATTCAATTTAGCGGATCTTAACTAGACCTGCTAAATCAAATGCTACAAGAGCGATCTCCCACTCTGCCAGTGAAGACGCAACTAGGAAAGACTCGCTCCTGGTGATGTAATTCACCCGCTACACAATTTAATAATTGCACCTCCATGAGAGGCGCAGCACTTAGGTAGATGTAGTTTGATCAATGCAGTGTCCATGTAGACACTGCATTACTTATATTAACTGTTGCGGCCTTTCAGAAGCCTTCCCACAATGCCTCACACTGACAGCTAAATCGGTGCCAGAGCTCCTGGTGAGGCCATGCCCTGCCGACACAAGACGTGTCATGTGGACAGGCAAACATTATTTAGTAACTGGCTGTGTGCCAACATAATTTAGGCCAACTAAAATTTTGTAGGGTCGCCTTGCCCTCGGAGGGCTACACACAAGGTGGAACAGCTTGCTTAGTGTCAGGAGTTCACACACATTTCAAAGGACCACTGAAGGGGTAACATCATTTTGGGTATAGGGAGAAAAGGAAGATGGGCGAAGCAGAGTGGGGTTGTTAATGGGTCAGAGATTGCTGTAGTAGGTTATTTTTTTCTATGATTGCCGGTGGGTATATGGTAATTGTAATGGGTGGGGTCACTGTTGTGGGGAAAAAAATCTTTCCGATGAGTCGGTGGAAGAAGAATTCAACAAAACTAAGTTCAAGCTTGTCAGATAAGTTTCTCCTTCATTGCTCTTGGGAGTCCAGGCTAGCAGACGGTGAGGAATAGCAGGTAAGATCCCTGAGGAAAGATCCTGGCTGAGCTGTGAAAAGCCAAGTACACCTGTTGCATTGCATCAACAATCAAATCTTTGCAAACAAAGCTCTCCCCTAGGCCTGGAGAGAGGGTGGCGTGGAGAAAAGTCTGGATTTCTCTGGCATGTTCCGCAGTGCTGGGCCTTTTTTCTAGCCAGCCGCATTCTAGACCAAGACTTTTTTGTGGTGACATCACAACGTTCAGTTCTGCCATGCTCAGCCCCACAGCACCTGTGTTTTGGTCAAGGAACCGGAGTGCACTTCTTCACCCCCAGGTTGCAGGGATGTCGTTTACCTCCCCCACACGCACCCCCAAATAATTCACCTCAGAGAAAAGCAACGTGCAGCCTGCATTGGCTCACCAGGGTTGTGTAGTTTATTTGACTCAGATGGGGGAGTCGCTAAAGGGAGCAGTCGGCTCAGGTCGCTGATAATAAAGTTCTTCAGAGTAAACCTCTTTCCTCTTGGGAGGGTGATTGTGAACATCGTCTTCTTTCCTATCTTGAAAACTACGTTTTCCTCTTCCTCAGTGTTCAGAGACTTCTCTGGTTGTCCATGATTTGTCATTCTGAAACTTAACAGGAGTGTTGTGAGCCAGACATGAGAAGTCATTCTTCAACTCTACTCTGCATTGATTAGGCCTCAGCTGGAGGATTGTGTCCAGTTCTGGGTGCCACATTTCAAGAAAGATGTGGAGAAATTGGAGAAGGTCCAGAGAAGAGCAACAAGAATGATTAAAGGTCTAGAGACCATGAGCACTGAGGGAAGGCTGAAAGAACTGGGCTTGTTTAGTTTAGAAAAGAGAGGGCTGAGAGGGGACATGATAGAAGTTTTCAGGTATCTAAAAGGGTATCACAGAGAGGAGGGGGAGAAATTGTTCTCCTTGGCCTTTGAGGATAGGACAAGAAGCAATGAGCTTAAACTGCAGCCAGGGAGGTTTAGGTTGGACATTAGGAAAAGCTTCCTGCCTGTCAAGGTGGTTAAGCACTGGAATAAATCGCATAGGGAGGTTGTGGAATCTCTATCACTGGAGATATTGAAGAGAAGGTTGGATAGACATCTGTCAGGGATGTTCTAGACCAGGGCTACTCAACTTTGGAAGCCCTGGGGGCCATAATGATACTCACAGCACATGCCGAGGGCCACAACTTAAGTGTGGTTGTATATACATGCAAATATATGCAAATAGCTTCTTTCACACTGACGGGCATGAATACAAAGATAAAGGCAAGACTACATAACATGCAGGCCCCATTTAAGTCAGGTCTGCTGATATTAATAAAATATGACAGCACTTTTAATGAGGAATGACACCCCAGGAATTTAACTACTAAAATGCATACGAACAGAAGACCATTCTATTGACTCGCCATTGTGAAACGTGTTCCCAGTGGAGTCCACGTTCAAAGGATCCCACTTGCGGACTGCATGTTGAGCTCTGTGTAAACCCAAACCGCACCACGGGCTGCAAACAGACAGGCCACGGGCTGCATGTGGCCTGCTGGCCTCGTGTTGAGTAGCCCTTGTCTAGACAGTCCTAGCTCCTGCTGTGAGGGCAGGGGACTGGACTTGATGATGCTCAAGGTCCCTTCCAGTTTTAGTGTCCTCTGATTCTATGATGCTGCCTGGCACCATGAGCTTGTAAACTAGCACCCTGGAAAACCTAGCAAGTATGTCACATGGCTCCATTTATTCCTATGCAGGTTCCACTCTTCCCTTGTCTGCACTTTAGTCATTTCTAACTCACTCACCGCTGCACGCCTCAGGAGCCTGTTTTGTATTTCTAGTCCCTTCCCCTAGCTGGTTTCCATTATTTCGGTTACCACATGCTGAAAAGGAAGCGTCAGCAAACCAGCCAAACTCCTCGTGGGCGGGAAGGTGAAGCTCTTGCTGCTCTCGGGGTTGACGGCTCGATTGCAACCGTTCTCAAACTTTTTGTATGGGTGACTCCAAGTAGAGCCCCCCTCTTGATTAAAACTAGGGGCTTAATTTTAATGTATATGAAGCCTGCCGCCTGGCAGAGCTAAGCTATCAGCCCTCCCAGGCGTGGGCCTGCAAGCTCGGAAGGTTATTACCTGTGGGTTGCAACCATCACAAGCCCCAGTTTGAGAACTCGGCTCTATAGCTATTCTCCATGAAGGCCTACTAGATAGTGTGGGACCAGGCCCTCTCCACGTCCCTCTTCCCTTCCCTGCGCCTTCCCAACACATCAGCAACAAAGAGCAGTTCCTTCTGTGCGTACAAATGCAAACGGTCCAGCAGAGCTAGGGCGCTGATCGACTTCCTCGCTCAGAGACAGAGGGTAACACGATCCCACTCAGACACGAGCATGGTTCCCTCAAATTGTTGTCCAGCTGGTGTCAGTAACGGCTTAGCACTCCCCTGGAGAGTGGCTAAAATACACGCACAGGCTCCTCTGCTATTTCTTTCCTACACGTGCAGAGGGTGGCAGATGCACGGCGGAAGCCAAATGCTAATAGCTAATTATAGACGGATGTTCTAATTTTAACATGGATACCATTGGGGGGGTGAGGGGGAAGGGACAAATGATCACTGAAAGCCAGAATTTCCTGGGTAGTCATCAGAAGCCACCGTGGCATCTCGCACAGAAAGTCTAATCCCCTACAGTCATTTTCAAATGTGATTAGCTAAACAGCGTGGGTAAATCCCTCATTTGGATGCTTAATTAGCTGTTGGGCACATAAACGCCTGCTTTATGTGCCCGCCTGGTGGCTGGAGCGTATAAATGTGGGATTTGGATGGCCTATTAAGGCATGCAGGTTCGAAAACTGGGCTTATTATGTCAATGAATTGATGGGGAATAAACAATACACACGCAGAAGCTATATTATTAACTTTGATTTAAGGCCAAATTCTGGTCCTCCTGGTGTCTGTGACAAAACTGCCTTTGACTTCATTGGCAGTCAGGGTCTGCTGCTTAATTCCAGAAAGAGATCTAAACCTGTCTCGAAACTGGTTCCAATCACAACACACTGTGTATCAGAATATGCTAGGCCGCCTATTTGCATCTGCCAGTCTCCCCCTTCCCCGCCTCCCCCCAGCTCAGTCTGTTGACATTTCCACAGCAACCCATCTCGGTTTAACACCTTACAAATACTTTCTTCAGCAGGGTATGGGCACATGTTTTGTCAGTACGTCCCTACTGATTTATCAGCAAAGAGCTCTTGGTTGTGCTGTTTTTACAGCAGCTTTTAAACACTCAACAGTGAAAGAAAAGAAAAGAAAAGAAAAGAAAAGAAAAGAAAAGAAAAGAAAAGAAAAGAAAAGAAAAGAAAAGAAAAGAAAAGAAAAGAAAAGAAAAGAAAAGAAAAGGTGGTGTAAAGCAGGCTTTTTCAAAATTGGTGTTTTACTTCCTTTTTATTTACTACCTCTGATCTGTTATTTAAAGCTACACATTCCAACTATACTGTGGGGAGCTCTCCTGCATTATGCTGCATGTCCTTTAAAAGGGTTTTTAATTCGGTCCAGGATCGGGTGCATAGAACCGTGACCTGGTTAGTAAGTCTGGTTGCTGCATCATAAGTTGTTTTTGTAACGCCTACTGGGAACACTTCCACTTCAGGTTCTTTTGCTAAAGGTGGGGTGCGGTGTGTTTTTTAAACTTTCGAGAGCTTCTCAAGGATAAGGAGGGGGGCTTAGCTGGCCTAGCTCTTTTCTCCGGAGACACATCTATATCTCAGTTGGGATTGTTACCCTCAGTTTTTTGCTGAGCCTCACACGCAGCAAAACTTAGCGCTGCATGGCTTGAGTCTAATTTTCAGAGGGTCGTTTTAAACATGACCCACAAAACCTCTGCTACTTTCTCGAGTTTAAATTTATTAGGCTTTAATTTCTTTTGCTCTCGGAATTCTTCTAACTTTTGAACTAACTCTATTAAGAGAGTGTGCCTTGGACTACTGTGGGTAACAGGGGTAGCTGGAAGGGTGGCTGACACGTGGCTATCAGATTTCTTTAAAACTCTTTCTGCCGCGGTCAAAAGTTTTGCCAGGTCTGTTTTGTTCCCTTTTAACTCTGTAGTTACACAGGTGGGGCCTTTTGTCTCCTCTTCCGGATAAAACATGACAGAGAGGTGTGTCTTTAACAAACACCTCAGAGAAGACATTGTTAGGAGGCCTGCTCATGTTTTTAAGGCTTGCCCAGTTCTTTACTTTTATATTAAAAATCATTGAGGGGTTATTACTCTCATTATCTCCCAATTTGTGATACGTTAAGTGACTGAATACATCTTCCTGAGTTTCACTTGGGGGTCTGCTTGCCCAGGGGCATTCACCACATCCTGTTCGTGACGCCATGTTACACCTTGGTTCGGTGATGTGGTGGAAGCCTCAAGGGTTAAAGCCGATCATCCAGTAGTTTTCACTGGGTAATCGGCTTTAACCCTTGAGGCTTCCACCACATCACCGAACCAAGGTGTAACAAAAAGAAAAAGAAAAAGAAAAGAAAATGCAGCTACACACATTTTTTTTTATTGGTGATAGAAATGTAGCCGTGTTAGTCTGGTGTAGCTGAAGCAAAATACAGGACTATGTAGCACTTTAAAGACTAACAAGATGGTTTATTAGATGATTTATTAGATTAGATTTATTATCATCTAATAAACCATCTTGTTAGTCTTTAAAGTGCTACATAGTCCTGTGTTTTTTTTATTGGCTATGCCAAGACACAGCAAAATATTAGAGGCTGGACTCATGGACGGCCCTCTGATGCACAGGTTTATTCAGCTCCTAAAGAGCTTAGCTTCAGGAGATTTCTGCTACACTTCCGAGTAAGCACTAAAGGCCATGTCTACACTAGGAGACTATTTTGAAATAACTAAAATTGATTTAATCACTCCTGAAATAACTAAATCGAAAGTGTGTCCTCAAAAGAAAGCCTTGAAATTAGTCCAAGGCAGGCTCCATTAATGTGGACACGCTACTTTAACTTAGAACCCCAAGATGCACTGGGGAGTAATTCCTTTGAATTATTCTGGGGAGTAAATGCAGTGGATCTAATCTACCTCGACTTTAGTAAGGCTTTTGAAACAGTACCACATGGGGAATTATTGGTTAAATTGGAAAAGATAGGAATTAATATGAAAGTTGAGAGGTGGATAAGCAACTGGTTAAAGGGGAGACTACAGCGGGTCATACTGAAAGGTGAACTGTCAGGCTGGAGGAAGGTTACTAGCAGAGTTCCTCAGGGATCAGTTTTGGGGCCAATTTTATTTAATCTTTTTATTGCTGACCTTGGCACCAAAAGTGGAAATGTCCTGATAAACTTTGCAGATGATACAAAGTTGGTAGGTATTGCCAATTCAGAAAAGGATCGGGATATCACACAGGAAGATCTGGATGATCTTGTAAATTGGAGTGATAGCAATAGGATGAAATTTAATAGTGAGAAGTGTAAGGTTATGCATTTAGGTATTAATAACAAGAATTTTAGTTATAAGCTAGGGACACATCAGTTGGAAGTAACAGAGGAGGAGAAGGACCTCGGAGTCCTGGTTGATTATAGAATGACTATGAGCCGCCATTGTGACATGGCCGTGAAAAAGGCTAATACGGTCTTGGGATGTATTAGGCGAGGTATTTCCAGTAGGGATAAGGAGGTGTTCGTGCCATTATACAAAGCATTGGTGAGACCCCCATTTGGAACACTGTGTGCAGTTCTGGTCTCCCATGTTTAAGAAGGATGAATTCAAACTGGAACAGGTACAAAGGGCCACTAGGATGATCCGAGGAATGGAAAACCTGTCTTATGAAAGGAGACTCAAGGAGCTTGGCTTGTTTACTTTAACCAAAAGAAGGCTGAGGGGGGACATGATTGCACTCTTTAAATATATTAGAGGGATAAATACCAGGGAGGGAGAGGAATTATTTAAGCTTAATACCAATGGTGACACAAGAACAAATGGATATAAGCTGGCTAGTAGGAAGTTTAGACTTGAGTAGACGAAGGTTTCTAACCATTAGAGGAGTGAGGTTCTGGAACGGCCTTCCAAGGGAAGTAGTGGGGGCAAAAGATCTAGCTGGCTTCAAGATTAAACTAGATGGGTTTATGAAGGGAATGGTTTGATGAGATAACATGATCTTGGTAACTAATTGACCATTCATTATCAGTGGGAAATAGGTCAAGGGAGGGATGATAGGAGTTACTATAGAGAACTTTCTGGGTGTCTGGCTGGTGAGTCTTGCCCACATGCTCAGGGTTAAGCTGATCGCCATATTTGGGGTCGGGAAGGAATTTTCCTCCAGGGTAGATTGGCAGAGGCCCTGGAGGTTTTTCACCTTCCTCTGTAGCATGGGGTACAGATCACAGCTGGAGGATTCTCTACATCTTGGGTCCTTCAAACTGTTTGAAGGCTTCAATATCTGAGATATAGATAATAGGATTATTCTAGGAGGGGTGGGTGAGATTCTGTGGCCTGCGTTGTGCAGGGGGTCGGACTAGATGATCATAATGGTTCCTTCTGACCTTAAAGTCTGTGAGTAGTTATTTTGAAATAGCAGCACTGGAACGTCCATGCTACCGCTATTTTGAAATAACTACTTTGAAATTAGTGTTATCCCCCAAGGAAAGGAGGAGGACAGGTTGCTAAATAAGTAGCCCGTTATTTCGAAATAAGAGGCTTGGCGGTGTGGATGCGCCGCTTATTCATTCAACCTAAGGGGGGTTACTTTGAAATAAAGCCCTAGCATAGACCATGGCTAAGGGAGACCTCTCCACAAATGCCAGTCCGTGTGTCCATGCGTTCATGTGTCAAACCCTCTCTGGTGCTCATACCTAGAAGAACCCCAGAAGCACGCATCAAAGGATGAGAGAACTAGCGTGCCAGAGGGATGCGGGTAAGTTCACGCCTTAGTCTGCACCTGTGCCAGTTTGCAGTGTGGACAGAGTAATGGGCCTGCGCAAGGTCCTCCACGTCCCTTCCCACAATGCACTGAACCCTGATCTAGCCTATCAAGGTCTCTGTCCCCCTATCTGGGATGGCCAAGTGCAGGTGATAACAGACCCTGCCCCATGAGCAGACCCTGGGCCCACCAACCTGATCCGGTCATGGTTGGAGTACACTGGCCTCCGAAGCTTCTCCCAGAGCTACAGGAACATGGAATCCCAGGGCTGGCAGAGACCTCAGGAGTCATCGATCCAACCCACTGCCCAAAGCAGGACCAACCCAACTCAATCACCTCAGCCAGGGCTTGGTCAAGCTGGGACTTCAAAACCTTTAGAGATGGAGATTCCAACCTCTCCCTAGATAACCCATCCCAGCGCTTCCCCACCCGCCTAGGGAAATAGCTTTTCCTAATGTCCAACATGCACCTGTACTGGGAAATTTCAGAGGCTGGAACAGACTCCAGCCCAGTGCTAAGAACACTTCAAGCACTCAAGGCTTCTGCACCGGAGGGCAAGAGACTTGAGCTCTCCTAGAGCCACTGTTCGTCATCCGAGCCATGATATCAAAGGGTCCCCTTACAGCTTGAGGTGGCTCTCACTCGCCTCAGCCCCGCCACCCTGGTTGTCCGTTGGGGCACTGAGGAGGGCTGTGGGGAGGGCTACACCCAAGGTTTTGCACCTCAACCCAGAGGCACCAGTTGAGGAAGCCCCCCGCCCCCTGCCCCACACACACACACACACACACACACACACACACACACACTTATGAAGGCAAGGAACTCAAGTCACGGCAGGAAGCAGAACTAGACCCTGCTAAGTTACAGTGAACCCTCCCCCCTTCCTCCCACCAATATCCTTTCTTCCTCAGGTGCTAACATCCCGACTCTAAGCTCTAGGGATTGAAGTTGTGTGCACTGACGTCTCCTTGCTGCACTGCTCTGCTGAAGAAGCCACGGCAATGTCACACCCCTTCCCCCACACCTCCACTTTCCGTCCCCTAGCCTTGCCCAGGGGCCCGGTGAGGCTGTTGGCTTCGCTGGGTTCAGGGAACACCAAGAGCCATTTGAATTCCTCAGGGCAGGGGCGGCTCGGGTGCTGCAGCACGATGAGATGCTGACAATCCAGTCTATGGAGCAAGGGGCCCTAGGGAGCAGGACTATTCCCGAGCTCACTGGACTGGCAGCTGAATGAGTTGGGGATCTGCCTGGTACTGAGGCCACAGACCCCCATTCAATTCATCAGCAGCATCTGCCACCGTCTCCTCCCACTGCCACCCAAAATGCACTTGAGCCAGAGGATCCTGTTTCAAGGACCGCCGCCCCCAACCGCCAGGTGACTGGGAGTAGACCATGGAGACTGCAGGTCTCCTGGACTTCGCCCCCCACCAGCACCTCACCGGGGGCTCCCCTGAGTGACCAGGCCAAGAACAGTGAGCCTGCCAATGTCCCAGAAACCTGCCAAGTGACCACCCATGCCAGGCCCGTACAGGAGACTTCCTTGGTGGTCCCCATGAGTCCTTTCCCTCCTTGCCCCCAGCCTCCTCCTCATGGCAGGAGGATGAAGACAAGGAGCGAGGTGCAGAGATGGTGACATTTGGCCAGGGCCCCCCAATCTGAAAATCCCTTGTCTGAACAACACAGCTGCACTGCACAGCTCTATCTCAACAGGAGAACGTCTTCAGTCAGCAACGCTCCTGCCTCTCCCAAAGGGGCACCGGAACGGCTTCGCTCATGTACAGCAGCGCCACTGCTCCATGGGCACGGTGCTTTGACTGCTGACCCGCCCCAGGAGCGCAGGAACAATGAGTGTAGCAGGGGTGCCGAGAGCCCCTGAACCAAACTGTAAACCCTCCAGAGGATGAGAACCACTTCAAGCTAGGGGTGCGGCCACGCCCCCAGCCTCCCTCGTTCCAGCAGCTGTGACCCACCCTCGTGCAGAGATATCAACACACGGGGTCAGACACAACACAGGCAAGGACAGCAGAGCCCTGCACACAGAGAGCCCCTCCTCCTTCCCTTCTGAAACCACCACTAGTTTCAAGCAGAGCAGGGGTTCGCTCTGTCACAGCCTCTCATTACGGTTAACGTGTGGCCAGAGAGACGAACAGCTGCGAGTTCCCCCCTGCCCACAGTGAGTGGGTGACAACTTGGCTGCCAGGCTGTACCACACAAACCCCAGTGCTACAGTGGGGTGTCCTGTAATGCTCATCTTGACTGTGTGCAATGTCACAGCCATGAACGATGAGGAACAAAACTCTCTGGAGCCATGCGCCTCCCTCTCCCCATCCCAGTGTGATCTGATGTGCGGCATTTGCAGCAGCTGCACAGGGCATGATGGTGTCATCTTCTGCCCACTCTTCCCCCCATCCTCTGCCCACTCTTCCCTCCCTCCCCCCGACAAGGCCAAAACATGCCTACATGGCAGCCCTGATTTCTTTTACCTGCTGGGAACGAGGGCCAGCGCTGTTGAGGGCGAAGGACATTGTTATCAGTTTCCAAATTAAAATTGATGTACCGTTGAATTGTTATTGGCTTAGGTTTTGTAAATTCCCCTTATGGTTCCCCCTTCCTGAATGAATGCATGGGGTGTGTGTGTAAAATGAATATGCAATGGGTGATGGACTTTTGCTCACCTGAACTTGAGTGCACACGGCCCCCTGTACAGTGTGCACACGGCCCAGGGAGGACAGTGAGGAAGGCCTATGGATCCAGGAGCTGCACATGGCCTGTAACATCATCGATCCAGAGGAAGAGAGAGAGAACCTGAAAGAGGATCACCAAGCAGGAGCTCCTGGAGGGGGTGCCCTCTGCTCAGATCGCCTGGTCAGCGAACTGGTTCCAGATACCAACAGCATGAACCTCAGCATGAACTCCTCCTGGTGCCTGGTGCTCAGCTTGCATTTCGTCAGACTGTAAGGCCGTGTCCAGACTCAGGGGTTTTTTCGGGAAAAGTAGCCTTTTCCCGAAAAAACTTCCCCTGCGTCCAGACTCAAGCCGCGTTCTTTCGAAATTATTTCGAAAGAACGCGGCTTTTCTTTCGATGGCGGTAAACCTCAATTTACGAGGAAGAACGCCTTCTTTTGAAAGTTCCTCTTTCGAAAGAAGGCGTTCTTCAATGTAAAGAGGCCGTCTTCGAAAGAGAGCATCCAGACTCGCTGGGTGCTCTCTTTCGAAAAAGCGGATTTCTCTTTCGAAAGATCCGCCTGCAGTCTAGACATAGCCTAAGTGTGATTGCGGATAGCGAGCGTGAGTCTCCCCTTTCCCCTCCTTCCAGAGTAGGTTAAAGCAATTCAAGCCATTTTTGCTCATTACCCCGTGCTCCCAATCCTCGTTAGGCTAAGGTTAATTGCATGCTTGCAACAAGCAGCACATGGGTGGAGTCTGGCTGCCTTTACAGCATTTGTAACCCTGACCTGTCCTGAGCCCATCCGGGACAAGAGCACTTCCCTCTCCCCTTACAAACATTGTGGGGTGTGCAGCATGTGATCATGGTCCTTGCCATGTTGGCAGTCAGGTGAGTGCAGAGGCAGCACCGAGGAGATTAGGAGTTTACCAAACTTGCACTCCGTTAAAAAAAACAGTTCTGCAGCTCACACCCGAATTCCCTTTTCCCAGCGTTGCTGAAGGAGGGTGTGATTTCCTGAGCCCTCTGGAAGCTGGTGTGGCATCCCCTAAAAGAACCGCTGGAGCAAACACACCATATAATTGAGGGGGCCCCCCACACAGTTTGGAAACTCCATAATATTTCTGCACATTTCCTTATGGCAACAACCAAGGGTAACTCACAGCGTGAATTACCGCACCAGCCCACACGACAGCCTGGACAGTGGACGTTCCAACCCCAAAGCGATTTGCAATAGAGCGACCGCAATAGCCTCTTGAGCTACCGATGGGACCTCTATAGTCCAGATGTGTCATCTGGTAGCATCTATCATGCCTCCCTGCCCTCACAGAGCTTCCGGAGTACCCCAAATAGCTCATTTCAGAGCTCACGGAGGGAGGCGGAGGAGCAGGGACAGAAGAGGTGCTCAGGAGAAGGGACAGGATGGCTGCAAAGCCCCATGGGGCTGTGGTCCTGGTGCCCAGTTGCAGGGCTCTGCAGCCACCCTGCCTCCCATCTCGCACCTGTGCTCTCTGACACCCTCTGGTTCTCAGTTAGAGGAAACACTCCAGTTCCAAGCCCCAAAGAGTTAATTCACTTCCAGTGTATGCAGCTCCCTGGAGTTTAATTACAAAGCGAGGCTTCTCATCTCCAGCAACGCAAGATAAGGATCTTCCTTTGCAGTCCCCACTCGGCATTTGGATGGTCAGCAAAGGAACGATTTGATCTTGAGCAGGCTTTTGATGAAAGTATGAAATGCCTTATGCATCAGTAGGAGACAGGACCGTAAGCAACGGAAATTTGAAATCATCACTGTGCTGTTACGGTAAGCTTTTTCTTCTGCTGAGTCAATTTCATCTTAGGAAGAGGCATGAAAGCAAGGCCCAAGGGCCAGATAGGATCCCTGGCTTGCCTGGATCTGGCCCTCGGGGCTCAGAGCTCCACCCCCTCACAACTGGGGAGCGCTTGCTGGCATTCCAGCCCCCAGTACCCTCCACCTGACTGATTTTTCTGTGGGTCAGCGGCCCACCCCTCCATTGAAGCTTTGTTCAAATGTTGAATTTAGAGGAGCTTTCTCCTTTATAGAGTCCTGCGCAACCTATTGACTAAGTAAATCAATAGAGATTGTCATTTTAACTGACAACCCTTTGAACACAGAAGTCACTTTCCAGAACACTTTCTTCTGCACTGATTAGCCTCAGTTTGGAGAATTGTGTCCAGTTCTGGGCACCACATTTCAAGAAAGATGTGGAGAAACTGGAGAAGGTCCAGAGAAGAGCAACAAGAATGATGAAAGGTCTAGAGAACATGGCCTATGAAGGAAGGTGAAAGAATTGGGTTTGTTTAGTTTAGAAGAGAGAAGACTGAGGGGGCGACATGATAGCCGTTTTCAGGTATCTAAAAGGGTGTACACGGAGGAGGGAGAAAAATTGCTCTCCTTGGCCTCTGATGATAGGACAAGAAGCAATGGGCTTAAACTGCAGCAAGGGAGGTTTAGGTTGGACATTAGGAAAAACTTCCTACTTGTCAGGGTGGTTAAACACTGGAATAAATTGCCCAGGGAGGTTGTGGAATCTCCATCTTTGGAGATATTGAAGAGCAGGTTGGACAGATGCCTGTCGGGGATGGTCTAGATGGTGCTTGGTCCTGCTATGCGGGCAGGAGACTGGACTTGATGACCTCTCGAGGTCCCTTCCAGTTCTCGTGTTCTGTGACTCTATCAAAACATTGTTCCCTTTGCCTGCACAGCCCAAAAGGACTAAAATAAAGAGCTTCCAAATGCTTCTGCCCAATTAAATTAATTCTGATCCACAGGCCTCAGCCCTGTTTAGAATCACATTAGTCGTGCAACATGATTCCACTGGGAGCCGCAGCATCCTCACAGTTTCCTTTCTGGGGCATCACAGCGACCGACGGAGAAGCACTTGTGAGGAATCAAAGAGTGGGAATAAAGGAACGTAAACTGTTGGGCCTGACTAAAGAGACTGCATGAAAGAGGATTTCCAATATCCAAGAATCAGCCGCTCTAATCCGGATTGATAGCAGGCCTGCCAACAGGAGGGAGGAGAGAAGGGGGCAGTTACTCCAGTGTTACTGCAGCAACAATGCAGAACCCGGACACTTTAAATCACCACTGGAGCACCGCGTGGTTCTGTCCGCGTGACTCTGAAGGCTGCCTGCACAGTTCCAAGCAGCACGGAGGGCTGGCTGCCCCCGGCCCCACCCCTTCCACCCAAGGTCCTGCCCCTACCAGGAGCGCAGAAGTAGCCTCCTCCCACCTTGCTCAGAAGCATGGAAATTTGTCAGTCTCCCAATTGTTAGTGATCAACCCTTAGCAGAGTCCTCCTGTCCATTGGAAGGTGTGGGGTGGTCACCGTGGGCCCCGCGCTTTGCGGGACCCGCGACTGGCCCCATTCTGCCCTGCCTCGCCTCGCCGGCATCACTCGGGAAAGGAGGGAGCGGGACGTTGGGGAAGAGGTGGAATGAGGGCAGGGCCTGGGATGAGGGGGGATTTTCTTGGACCCTGCACTCCACTGGGCACCGCCCTGGTCATTAGCATAAGAGCTGGTTGAAAAATTAGTTTCTTGAAATTATTTGTCGTTGTTTTCATTTGTAAAGGTTCGAACCATACGCCCACTTTTGGGGGAGGGGCGGTAACATTGAATATTCCTCCCCCCCCCCCCATTCTTTCCTGTAAAATAGTTAACGAAAACACTGAAAGTAGGAATAAGAGAAAGTAGGAATAAGAGATCCTCCGGAAAAGGGCTTTATTCCGGAGGATCGCGCCAGTCTAGACGCTCTTTTCCGGCTTTTCCCCAAGCCGGAAAAAAAGCGGCAGCCATGTTTATTTAAATCCGCAGGGGATATTTAAATCCCCCGCGGATTTCCCTATTCTGACTTACCTGCTTTGCATCCCTTTTCCAGAATTTGGGGCTAGTGTAGACATAGCCCTACTCTTCAATACTCTAGGCAGACCCAGAGCAAGTATCCTTCTTCCGCAGCTGGACCCTCTATTTGCCATCGACAACACCAAGGCAGAGAGAGGGGATTAGGGGTGAGGGGTGGACGGCTCCCCTGTGATCGAAACACACCATTTGGGGAAAGATCTCACCCGCTCGATTCACACAAATGGTCTTCACAGCGAGAAGGGGGGTCCAGATTCAACCTCGTCCCTGCCGAGGTGACGGTGGGTCCCTAAAAGGGGGACCACCAGTGTCTGCAATAATGGCCTGCCCCCCACATGGTGCCTGACCCTTTAATTTGTACATTTGTAGGAAATTACGGGGAGATCAGACAATGGGGGTAACAGATCATCAGCGATCTGCTTTTTCGAAAGAGCGCGTCCACGCCGAATGGACGTTCTCTCGCATGTCAGCTGTGATTACTATGGGTGGAATGGCCACCAGGGCACCTGTGCTTTTTCCTCTTTCCTCTTCTTTCGAAAGAACTCCCTCTTCCCCATCGGAAAAAGGCTTCTTCCTTACAGAAAGAGGTTTACCAATGTCGGAAAAACCCCTCCGTTCTTTCCATTTTCTTTCCCCAAAAGAACGCGATTGCAGTGTGGATGTAAGTGAAGTTTTTTCAGAAAAACGGCCGTTTTCCCAAAAAGGCCCTGCAGCGTAGACATGCCTGAGGGTCCAGTTATAAAAAGGGAAAGGAAATGTGACCAATACACGGCCAATAGTCATTCCAAGGGGACAGTCTTTGGGGACAATGAAAGAACAGGCAGGAAGGCTTTACTAAAAAATTACCTGCCAAATGTACATAGATAAGAACTTGCTGAAAAGGGGCCCGTCTTAGAACTGACAATAAAATGCACAAACCTTAGGACGTTTGTCTTGCATTCGGAGCCCTTTGCACGTCTTGGAAAGACTCCTTGGGCCAGACGCTGCACCTGAGGATGGGCTTAGCAAAAAGGGGGCAAGGCAGGGCACCTGACCCACAGAAAAGTCAGTTGGGGGTTGCACACAAACAAACAAACAAAACCGCTCTCATTCACGTGGCTTCTGACTGAGGAGAAAGACTCTCCCCTCATTCTCCTAGCACACCAGAGCCCAGGCCAGTAGATTTTGTGGGTTCCAGCCCCACGGTGGAGTGGCGGGGGGGCTAGAGCCCTGAGCCTCGGGGGCAGATACAAGCAAGCTGAGGGTCACATTTGTTCCCCGGGGCCTTACGTTCCCCATGCCTGGTGTAGGGCAACTCACTACAATTTCACAGGAAAACTCCTGGCTTTGAGCCCTCCGTATTTTACTTCGCTCTTTGGCCATATTAACTGAGGAAGAATCACCCGTCCTGTTGGAACCCACTGCCCCGGATGGCCTAGAGACTCTCTTCCTGGGCTAGGGCATGAGAGGGTTAGAAAGGTGAAAGCCGCTCAAATAAATGGGGAGCAGTGTTGCTGCACCCCGCTACACACACTCACCCCCTCGCCTGTGGCTACTCTTCCAACAAGGCATGCAGGGTGTGCTCCAACAAGGGCTCTGTTGTGTCCGGCACAGACAAGGATCCTGCACCCCAACATCCATGTGGTGCCGCACCTGTGCAGAGACCCATCCCGTGGTGCGCACTGGTGAATTTCACTCTTACAAAAGTTAAGAACACTGCCCCAGATCCTTAACTGGTGCAAATCTGCATGCCCCCGTTACAGCCAATGGGACTGCACCATTTTACCCTTAGGCTACATCTAGACGGCGTCCCTCTGCCGACAGAGGGATGCAAATCAAGCACTTCAGAAGCGCAAATGAGCCCGGGATTTAAATATCTCAGGGTTCGTTTGCACACTCACGTTCGGGTGCTGCGCCAATCACGCGCCCTTTCGAAAGTGAAAGGAAAGTGTAGCCGCAGTTCTGCCAACAGCGTGGAGCTTTTTTGGCAAATCCCGTGCTCCTCATTTTTATCCCAGTGTTTAACCACCCTGACAGGAAGGAAGTTTTTCCTAATGTCCAACCTAAACTTCCCTGGCTGCAGTTTAAGCCCATTGCTTCTTGTCCTATCTTCAGAGGCCAAGGAGAACAATTTTCCTCCCTCCTCCCTGTGACACCCTTTTAGATACCTGGAAACCACTATTGTGTCCCCGCTCAGCCTTCTCTTTTCTAAACTAAACAAGCCCAGTTCCTTCAGCCTTGCCTCATAGCTCCTGTTTTCTAGGCATTTCTTCATTTTTGTTGCTCTTCTCTGGACCTTCTCCAATTTCTCCACATCTTTCTTAAGATGTCAAGTATCAGAGGGGTAGCCGTGTTAGTCTGAATCTGCAAAAGCGACGAGGAGTCCTGTGACCCACAAAGACCCACTTCGTCAGATGCATGTAGTGGAAATTTCCAGAGGCAGGTATAAATATGCAGGCCAGGATCAGGCTGGAGATGACGAGGTGGATCCAATCAGGTAGGATGAGGCCCATTTCTAGTAGCGGATCTGGAGGTGCGAATACCAAGAGAGGAGAAGCTGCTTTTGTAGTTAGCAAGCCAACTACATTGGATCCACCTCGTCATCTCCAGCCTGATCCTGGCCTGCATATTTATACCTGCCTCTGGAAATTTCCACTACATGCATCTGACGAAGTGGGTCTTTGCCCACAAAAGCTTATGCTCCTACACTTCAGTTAGTCTATAAGGTGCCACAGGACTCCTCGCCGCTTTCTTAAGATGTGGTGGTCAGAACTGAACACAATACTCCAGCTGAGACCTAATCAGCGCACAGGCAAGCGAAAGAATGACTTCTTGTGTCTTGCTCATACCCAGGGGCGGACTGGCCCGGTGGGATACCAGGAATTTCCTGTCGTATCCACCCATCACGAGCCGTCGTATCCACCCGTGACAGGCCGCCGTTGCCCCACACTCTGAGCTGCTCTGCATCCACGCTGTATGCAGCACAAGGAGCCTGACCCACCGCTTGTGCTGCATGCCGGACATGATGCAGGGAAAGGGGGCGGGGTTTGAAGGGCACGCAAGGGTGACGTCATGGGGAGGGCCGTTCCCAGGCCTACTTTGATTGCCAGTCCGCTCCTGCTCGTACCCCAGTTCTCTAGCGGGCAGAGACTTGCACCGCTTTCTCCTCTGCCAAGCTCACCCTTTGCCTGTGGCTCCCAGATATACGGGGCCTCCCAACACCTGACACCCGAGGGCTAGTAATCCCCCTGCTGAAAACAGCTGACTTCAATGGGCCCTGCCAATCTTCCCATGCTGCAGCAAGTTCCACAGGCCCAGAGAGCGCCTTCTCACAACACCAGCTGATCGTCTGGGGGTGCAAGAATGATTTCAAACGTCTGCCTGAGCGTGATGCGCAAAGTCCTCCCCAAATCTGCCCCCAGGGGAAAGCACGAGGACTCAATGTGCCTTCCGCAAGGTTGCCTCGAAGAGCACCAAGTTCAGGCAGGGATGGAAGAAAGTACACCGCCCCCAAGCCTAAATTCTATGCACCCTCGCTACGTTCAGGAAGTGCAGGTCTGAGGGCAACTAAAATGATCAGGGGTTTGGAACGGGTCCCATACGAGGAGAGGTTAAAACGACTGGACTTTTCAGTTTAGAAAAGAGGAGACTGAGGGGGGATATGATAGAGGTCTATAAAATCATGAGTGGTGTGGAAAGGGCAGATAAAGAAAAGTTATTTATTAGTTCCCATAATAGAAGAACTAGAGGACACCAAATGAAGTTAATGGGTAGCAGGTTTAAAACGATAAAAGAAAGTTCTTCTTCACACAGCGTGGAGTCAACCTGTGGAACTCCTTGCCAGAGGAGGCTGTGAATGCTAGGACCATAACAGAGTTTAAAGAGAAGCTAGATAATTTCATGGAGGTGAAGGGGAAATCTCGCTCCCCTGGGGTACAGAGCCCCCAGAAGGGTCCGAGGCCGGAGGTCAAATCAGTGAGGCAGGAGAGAAACCTAGAAGAGAAAACTTTATGATGCATGCAGGCAGGCTGTCACTTCCAAGAGTGAAGCAGCAGCCCTGACAGACAGATTCAGGTATCCTTTATACAGAATGCTCAGACAGCCCAGTTGTGGATTGTTTTTCTTTAACATATCAAAGTCTCAGCAGAAGCACTCTGAGACTTCTGTTCACCCCAGGAGTGCTAGAAGTAAGTTTTACAGAACAAAGCCACATGAGAACTTGAGTGGAGGAGTTTACAAGGCAAACTGTGACAAAGATAAGGGTTTACATGACAAATTGTGACAGACTAGGAGTATCCATGAACTTGAGATAGGAGGCATTGTAAGGGCCTTGATTAGAGTTAATTTGATTTCACTCTGATACAGGAAGAGAGGCCTGGAAAACTTTTTAACCTTTACAGCAGTTTTCTTTTAGAGTTTTGATTTCCTGCACAGTCCCCCCTTTAGACACAATTGGAGTTATTGGATTTTTCTCCCACAAAGGTTAGGTCCATAAAAGGCTATTAGCCGGGATAAAATGGTGTCCCTGGCCTCTGTTTGTCAGAGGCTGGAGAGGGATGGCAGGATACAAATCGCTTGATCATTGTCTTCGGTCCACCCTCTCTGGGGCACCTGGTGCTGGCCACTGTCGGCAGACAGGATACTGGGCTAGATGGACCTTTGGTCTGACCCAGTACGGCCGTTCTTATGAGCCCACAATGCAGCATATGACCTCGGTGGGATTTTAGCACGCACTGAAGGCCTGCTCTGAACACAGCTGGCTTTAAACCTGTGCCTAACTGCCTGGCTACTCGGGCCTTCACGAGAAAGCGAGCATAAAAAAAATGTTTTCCTAACAGATGTCTAGAATTTCAAGGTGCTTACTTTTACATTTCCACCTCCGAGGGTGAGAAAGTCCTGGGGAGAAATAGATCTTAAATGATAGCGTAACTAAATGTGGACCAGAGAGCTAACCCGTTCGGGATATTCTTGGTCACCCGCTTATCAAGCTGGAGTAACTCAGCGGAAATCGATAGATACACTCTGGATTTTTACTCGTGTAACTAGGGGGAGAGTCTGCCCTGAAAAAGCAAAGCGAAATGAGGTATGAAATTGAAAGAGGAGTTCACTGGGGTGTTATGGCTCTGTGCTTCATTAGAGGATTTGCACTAAAAAATATGTTACTGAAAACCTAGGAGAAGGAAATTGGAGCACTGCACACGCATGGCAGCAGCCAAGTGTTGAAACACGACACACCACTTGAGAGATACTTCAGGAAACTCTGCTAGCAACTTCACAGTGGCCATTGTTTGGAAATCTCTCTCTGCTCCAAGAATCGAGAATCTTTCTAAACGCTCTTTCACTTTTTTTTTTAAAGTGACATTTTCCAATCATTTTCATTTGCAGGAGCAATACAAAGCGATGCCCACTCAGCTTCGGATCCCAGGACGCATTTAAAAAAGCATCTCTATTGCAATTGTTAAGTCAGTTCCAAAGTGGAGGGCCGGGTTTTTCCTGAGGACCGTATTTTAATTAGACAGCAAGTCAAGCACTTTCCTAGTTCAGTACTCTGAAAGCACATCCAACAGATACAGGAGCAAAATGTAGCCCAAAACACAGCCCCATAAGGCAGTCCCATCCACAAACCTCTTAGGGTGAGTCTACACTGCACCATTTTTCCAGAATAACGATTGTTATTCCGGAAAAACAATCTTCGCGTCCACACGGCAATTGTGTTATTTCAACAGAAAGGCGAAAGAACGGACGGCTTTTTGCGACAGAGGTAAACCTCATTGCATGAGGAATAAGACCTTGCGGAAAAAGCTTTTTTGGAAGAGGACGTGTGTAGACACGCCACGGCTGCTATGGCGAAATAGCTCCTCCCCAGGGCCATTCTAAAGTTATTCCTCCCCAGGGCCTCTTGGGGGTCCTAATTCGAGATCGTGCGTTCGCAGTGAACAAGGTGAAGGGAACACAGGAAAATGTAGCAACGCTCTCCTTGGACATCACAACTGAAGCGATCACTTAGAACAATTCTCCCCTTTCCAGCAATGCAAATCAGGAGTAACCTCACTGAAGTCTACTGAGATAGGTCATCCCTGCTTTACACTGACGTAAGAGGGGAATGAAAGCTCAGAATCACGGCTAACGATCTAGAGCAGCAGTTCTGAAAATTTAGCAACCCAAGAGCCCCAGTTTTGAATTACATTTTTTCAAGGACCCCCTGCTGACCCCTTCACCAAGGCCTTGCTCACTCCATCCCCTCTCCCTCGTTTGCTTGCTCTCCCGCCCCCCTTACGTGCTTTCTGCAGGCTGGGGCAGTGGGCTGGTGTGCGGGAGATGGGGAGGGCTCTGGTCCGGGTGCGAGTTCTGGAGTGGGGCTGAGGATGAGGGGTTAGGGGTACCGGAGGGGCTCTGTGCTCAGACAGGGGGGTGGGATGTGATGCTGGCGATATAAATATATAGCTAGAGCCTTTTGAATCTCACCCATTAATTGTCTGGCCAACCAGCCGAGAACTCCTGCAGCTGTGAACACTGAAAAACTGATCAAGCTAAAAAGTGCCTAAAGAAACTGGACGATAGCCTCAGAATTATAAAAAAAAAAATCAATCCCATTCTGCCAAGCCTACATGCAACATTTCCTGGTGGGCAGAGAAGACTGGGGAAACTGAGCAAACTTACAGCATCAGTGTCTGACAGTCTGTTCTCTCTGGATTCGTAAGGCACGCCCCAGCCTTGCGGGACCTCCTCCCCCTTGGGAACCTACGGCCCTCCACTCCCACAGCATCTAAACACCTCCGTCTTCAACACAGTGATCTGGAACAACCCTGTGAGACAGCACTGCCTTATCACCCCCTGGCTACGTCTAGCCTGGCATGATTTTCCGGAAATACTTTTAACGGAAAAGTTTTCCATTAAAAGCATTTTCGGATCAGAGCGTCTAGATTGGCCCGGACGCTTTTCCGCAAAAGCAAGCGTGGACCCCGTTCAGCAGCAAAGTGCTACGACAATCCTAGCAAGCATCTCGTGCCTTTGGCTGCAGCGTGTCCAGCACCTAGCCCATGCCCAGAGCTGCTGCCCCTGCAGCTCCCGTTGGCCACAGCTCCCAGCCAATGGGTGCAGTGGAGCCAGGGCTTGGGGTGGGCGCCACACACAAAGCTTCCCAGATGGCTCCTGCACCTAAAGGCTATGGGGTGATGCTGGCCCCTTCAAGAAGCCCTACCAGCCCCAATTCTCCGTCTACCAGACTTTTAACAGCCCCCTCAGTGGTGCTGACCAGAACGGATGAGGGTCCCCTTTCAAGCAGGTGTCCAGTTGAAAACAGGATGCCTGGCAACCCTACTCCCACCCAGTTCCTTAATCCTTTCACCTCTGCCCCCGCCCGCCGCCTCAGAGCTCATGGAGTCTCCTCTAGCTGTCTCCCTCCGCTGCCAACTGTTGGGGTGGCCATGGCTCAGCCCAGGGCATCCTGCTGAGGGGCGGCAGCTAAGGAGGGGGGAGGGTTCCTTGAGGTGGTTAGTCAGGGACAGGGGCCTCGGCCGCTCTGGAGAAGAGTAGATCCCCCAAGTGTCCGTTGCCTCCCTTGCTCGGGGACTAGACGGGGAGCAGGTGTCGGAGTGGCTGGAGCAGCCTCCTTCGTTTCCAGTGTATGGCACCCAGGCACCCGTCGGGGAGGCGGTGTCCACGGGCAGCAGCTTTTATGGCTGTCGCAACAGCTGGCCCAGCCCCCGGGCCCAACGGTCACCCCCCAAGCCACTTCAGAAGCAGGCCGCACCTCGGAGAGAGCTGGGAATGGCGACAAGAGAGCGCCGTGGGGCGTGGGCCTGTCCCCCCACTCTGGGCCCCTCGCAGGAGCCTCTCTGCCACAGCCGCCCCAGGAAGCACTAGGCCGGCCGAAGGGCATGAGGGGCACGGCCCAGCCGTAACGCGGGGTGTGAGCACGAGAGCGGGGACACGACCCAACTCCTGCGGCAGCGGTGGGGCCGGTCGCACATTCCTCTCCCGTCTCGCGGTCAGCCAGGAAGGCAGGGGCTGCTCACCGCCTGGGTGGACGTTCCCTTTGGACACCTGCGACAAAACAGCCACCGACGACTTTCAGTTGCTAGTTCAAGCCCTTGGCCCTGCGGTTAAACGCCCACGGTTGGCCCACGTCCGCTGACCCAGGGTTGGCTGCGGGGCTAGAAGGGGGGGGAGGGTCTCAGAGCCGAGACTCCAGGGTCTTACACTGCAGTTTTACAGCCTCGTGCACCTGAGCCGGTGCTACAGGCCAGCCCAGGGTGCGTACGTGCAGTGTGGACTTACCCCAGGCCTATACCCCAGCTTTGTGACTTCTCTTCGTTCTCAGCATTTGGGACAACCACACAGCCATCTGCATCTCCATTTCCAATTCAGCCTCTGCAGGTCTCCCATGGCCACGCAGCAGACCTGAGAACAACACTTCTCCTCTCTGTGCTGGTCTCCTTTCCCTTCATCTTGCCTGCTTAGATTGGCCTCTGGCTGTCTGCGTGTACAGCACCTAGCACCGTGCAGCCCCGGATGCTGCTATAATAGAAACACTCCTGGGCAACGACCTCCAATCCACTGTGACGCTTTGGTATGCCATGTAGCTCAGGCTGTAAGAGGCACCTCTCCAAGTCAGACGTGAAGCTGCCCATCCACCGAAAGGCCGAAAACATCGACAGTTTGATTCTTTTGACAGCTCTCAGAAGTGATGATCCACGTGCCCTGTAAGCGGAGCACTTGGTGGCCGCTCAGGTGACATTCAAATGTGGGTAGCAGAGCACCCACACCCAGCAGCGTGTATTTCTATCGGTGGTGCACATCCTCCCACGCCTCAGTGCGCATAACAAAATTGATTCCACACATGGACAACATCAAAGGGAATATTGGTTCTGACCTCCATGAGAATGGCGTGGGACAAAAGCGCAGCCTTATTTAGAGCCAGTTTCAGCTCAACCTCTACAGACCAAGCACCCATTGATATGGGCTGCCTTTTCTCTGCTTTCTGTGCACAATTTGTGAGCAACACATTCACACACCTGATGCTGTGTAAGCTGCATTCTGGGCAAACACAGCTGCGTACGGTGCCTATTTCAGACCAGTGTCTAGCTGAACAATGTGGCTATGCCCCAACCCCTAGCTTCCTGAGACAACGGGATGCTAAGACCCAGTTGTGCGTTGTGAGCAAAGAGTCACAAAGCATGCAGCTACGCAAGCAAAGGATCTGCAGCAAACTCTGGGGTACACCCACAGAGGAGGTGTGATCATGCCTGTAATAATAGTCCACCGACCTTGGTTTAACTTGCCTACTGTTACAGATTCTGCTGGATGCAAGATTCCCCCAGCTCTGGTGGGGAGAAAGCGCTCTGGAATTCAATACGTTCTCAAGAGTACATTATCCACCCACTGTTCCTTTCAGCTGCTCCCAGGAAAGTGAACTTACAAGAAAACGCAGAAACTCCACGGTGCTAATTCGGGAACCTGTTGAACCGGAGATTAAACGATGACGAGGCCATTGTCATAAGAATGCAAAAGGGGGGGGAAAGGGCAGGGGGAGGCTGAGAAGTGGGAAATCACGGACAAAGATTAATGAAGAGCTCCACCTACTGGAATCCATTTCTCCCAGATTCGGAGGGAACGCGGCCGAAACCAGCAGGGATTTTTAGCCCCAAACTTGGCCACGGCGCACAGCGTTTCATCTACGCGTTCTGCGCGTCCGCAGGTCACCGACAAAGCCTCGGAACAGGAATCCTGCCATCTCCTAGCAGCTTTTCCCTGGCCTTGGTGCCGCCGCTGGCTTTTTCTTCCAGCCTCATGCTCAGGGCTCTTACAAAAGCTGCTTTTCATGGCTGTAACCAATGGCCTCCCTCCCTCGCTCGTGCCAGTGCCGTCGGAAGTTCGGAGGGGAAACGAAAGCCAATCACAAGTCATATTCCCCCCAGGTCCCCTCCGACTCTCTGCATTTGATTGCCCGTTTTATATGATCTCTTCTCTCACAGGAGGGACACAGCTGCTGCATGTTATTCTGACTTGCACTGTTGGGTTAAGGGTCTGGTAGTTGTAGGCCGACGGGTCAATAGGGGAACAAGGATTGTGTCCTGTCCATATAAGGAGACAAATTTAAGGCACGTCTGTTGAGGGGCAGCGGCCGCATTCCAGCAGGGAAGGGGTTAAAGAAGGCTGGTGGAGCCCGCACAGAGCCCTGGCCAATCAAGGAGAGGCTTTTATGAAACCAATCAGAGGGCAGCTTTCTGAGGCAGCCCTGTATAAAAGGAGCTACCTTGGACCCCACAAACTCTTTGGCCGGCGCTGCAGTGCTCAGGGGAGCGCAAGACAGAGGCTCCAGTCTGACACCGGCCAGGCTGCAGGACCGGGTACAAGGGCCACGGAGGTGCCGGGGCCACAGGGGAAGTGGGTCAGGACCCCGAGTCCTGGGTGGTCCTGAGTCCTGCCCCTTTCCCCCCCACACCTTGCCACCAAGAGCAGTGGCCTGGACAGACTGTGGCTTGCCCCTGAGCGGAGGTGCTAGGCCTTGGGGCTGCAGTTGGCCACCGTGGCAGGCGTGAGGCTGAGGACTGCTGATAGCCCCGGGAGGGGGCGAGAAACCAGAGCGGCGCGCGCCGGAGGCAGTGTCCTGAAGCGGACGCCACGACCCGGGGAGCGACACAGGCCCAGAGCAGAGCAGGGGGAGAGTGCAGAGAGATGAGGGGTGAGACACCGGCCAGAAGGGGGCGCCTTGCTGAGGACAGAGCTACGCCCCGAGTGGCCAGCAGGAGGGAGAGCGTGGTCTGTGCTCCCCCCAGAGCTTCCCTAAAGGTGCCCATGCCTCCAGCCATGGGAGGAGACTTTGCGCCCTCCCCTTTCTGCCTCCAGGCCAATCAGGGCGGGGTAGCACACAGAGTCCCCTCCCTCCCTGCCAAGAGCACCTGGCGCTTCTAAGCACCGCGTACTCCTTGCAGAGCAGGGGCAGGATGGAGGAAACTTCACGCATTTCCCCCACCCACAGGCCCTGACTGGCTTGGGGGCAGGGGAGCGGCAGGGCCTCCACGGGCCGGATCAACACGCTTGGTGGGCCAAATCCAGCCCGCGGAGACCCTTTTGCCCACCCCTGCTGTAAACAAACTTTACGGGACTGTGGGAAACTTGGCCAGTCCTATGAAAAGTGGACATCTGGCTCACTAAAATCATTCCGGACCACGGGTGTTTCTGGACCAGAGAGTTCTGGACTAGAGAGGTTCAATCTAGAGTAAAACTAGCAGCTCTAAAGTCTGTCAGAAGACTGCTCCACATGAAGCTTGTGCTCCACTTGCTACCCCTCACTAGGCCGGTGCCGCAGCTAGCATTATGTAAATACCAGCATCGCTTGTTCCTGCCCCTTTACTGGACAGAGGTAACGGATACTTCCCTGGCTCACAGGACACAAATGACCCCTTCAGTAAGAATAGGCGATCACTGTCGTTTTCTTCCACAAACAGAATGTGGGGCACGCCCACTTCACAACTGGTCAATCACATGCAGGATAGTTTTCTCACGAGGATTGTGAGCACTTTTCCTTCCCCAGCTCCGAGCAACAAGACTCAGCAGTGGATGCCTGTAACGGGCAAACAGGGCAAGTTCAAACAAAGGGCAGCCCCTTTACAATCAGCAGCCAGTGTCTGGAATGAGGGCACCCGTCCGGCTGGATCAGGCTCAGGTTTGCCAAGAGAAATAATTCCTTGATTCCGTTCTGCACTAGCCAGCCCTCCCAATGCGCGGAGATCAGCGCTGCCACGTGCAAAGCTGACCCATGCCATGTTCTTGCAACACTGGGACTTTATGGTCTATTTAACCCAGAGCAAGACTCACAGACCATCCAGGAATAGCAACAAACGGAAGTGCTAATCCCCACTGCACTCACTCCGGATTTACGCCAGCGCGACTCTGTAAAGGGGCCCCTCTCCTGCGAGCGCCCCTTTGCGGCCGAGGACACGTCTGCAATTTTCAGCCTGGCCGTTCTCCAGGAGTGGAGGTGTCCCTGAAGGATTTCAGGTCCATTGCCTGGGACCAGGCATCTTCTTACCCCCTTGCTGCAGCTGCTGGGGTTGAGGTATGGACCCAGGCCCGCCCACTCCTCTGGGTCTCAGCCCAGGGACCCTGTAAGTAGCAGTTGCCTGCTAAGAGTCTGGAGAGCTCGCTGCTATCTTGTTCCCTGGACCACTTCCCCAAGACGCTGCTCTGTCCAGCTCCGTCTCTCAGGGCTCGCAGGCCTGGCTCTCAATACATCCTGCCCCCCGGGCTCTGTAAAGTTCTGTGGCTAGTCTTCCACCCCTGGACCTAGGTCTTAACCAGGTCTGAAGTTCAGCTCGCACTCGGAGCTGTCCAAGGTGCTGCTGTCCTCCCAGGCAGCACCTAGATCTAGCTGGGTTGAGCTCCAGGGAGAAACTACCAGGCCCTAGTCCAGCAGCTTCTTTTATATCAGCCTGCTGGGTCCTGATTGGTTGTAGCAGAGGCAGCCACTCTATCCTGCTTGGAGGACCTCTCTTCTGCTCTTCTCCCTGGGGTGGGGGTGGCAAGGCCTCCACCCTCCAGCAGGCCTAGTCCACCCCATCACAGACACCATTGGCACTGCATAAAATTAGAGTAATGCGGGGTGAAATAGATCCAAAAGTCTGATATAGCTAGTGGGGACATAAGAATCACCGGGCTGGATCAGATCCATAGTCCATCTCGTCCAATATCCTTTCTCTGACAGTTATGAGTATCCAATACTTTAGAGGACAGTGCAAGAATCTCTACAGCAGCAAGCAGTTATGGCTAATCTTCCCGCAATTATTGTTTCTTCCTGACCCTTAATATTTAGAGATTGAGTCAGTCCTGAAGCTTGAGGGTTTCAATCCCAGGAGGAATTGCTGATTTCTTTCATACTTAGCATAACAACTCGGAATGGTCTTGTTATCCATACAAATGCCCAGTCCTTTCTCAATTCTTGGCCTCAATGAAAGAATATTTGTGGCCCCTACAAAAAATATTTCTTAATTGTTTTCATTGGTCTGGCCACTGCTATAACAGTGAAAGGCCTCTCAAAGTAGGGACTGCGTCGGCACTTGGTGGGTATTATGTTATATGTAATGTATATGTATATAGGAATCAGATTTAAAGTGCATAACACTTTGAAAATGCATCTTTCCTTAATAAAAATGTCTGCAGTGAAGCAAATCTCCCAAAGCAGCTCAGTGCCTCAAGTTCTGCTAGAATTATCTTTGAATTTCAATTAATTTAAATTAATTAAATCTATTTTCTGTCTGAGTGCAAGGTAATATCTTTTAATATTATATTGTGTTCAAGGAGATGAATATAACTTTAATTAAAAAATGCAAAAAGGAAACACATTTACAAGAACTACTTCTGAGAACACACAGCTTCATTACACCAATTGAGAGTAGGGGCGTGGGAGCCATAAAATATTGTCACAGACGGTGAATGTCAGACTTGGAAAATGGAATTGATTAGAAACTGATGAGGAGTGAAATCAAATGGTGTACACATTGATCAAATGGAGTGAAATGCAAAACAACAGCATAAATGGGAAAAGTCATTTCCAACTCAGAAATTCTGTCTGTTCTGATAAACTCAGGTGACATCCATAATGCATGTGAGGAAATAGACTTGCTTTTTTGGCCTATATACAATGAGTTAGACATTTCAAACCAGTTCCAAGGAGACAGGCAAAAGCCATAATCACCACTGATGCCAGTCACCATTCTTGATGGCAACCCTACTAAAAAGACCCAGGATGGAATAATAATAAAAACTTTGCTCTTCTTTAGCACTCTTCATCCATAGACTTCAAAGCATGTTACAAAGGAGTCAAATGTTGGGATTTCATTTTACATATGGGAAAACTGAGGCATAAAATGGACAATGACTTGACCAAGGTCACCCAGCAAACCAGTAGAAGAGCTGAGAATTTTACTCAAGTCCGTCAAGTGTCATGACAATAGGCCACACAAACTCCCTGATCCTTCATTGCTAGGGGTTGACCAAGTCTCGGAATATTTGTAGCCCCTGTAAAAATACTTTTTAATCATTTCCTGGAATGGCTACTGAACCTGCCCTGGCGGGTTCAGTACTACCTTTAAACATGATGCTAATTGCACCACTGTTTCCCAGGACAGATGGGATGTCTACACTGCATGGCTATTTTGGGATACCTCTGGTAGCCTGAAATAACTACCCTGCATCTACACAAGCCACCCATTATTTTGAAATAGTTTTCAAAATATCAGGCACGCTATCTCACCATCCTGGTAAACTTCATTGCACGAGCGTTAAGGGATGGCTAAAAAAAAGCATGTTATTTCAAAATTTGGCACTGGGTAGATGCGCCAAGTTTCAAATTTCAAACTAGATTTGAAATAAGAACGCAATTTGCATAGTGCAAATTGCATATCTTGTTTTGAGTTTAGGATGCTGTGTAGACGCACCCACAGTTTTTTCCAGTGGAATTCTTCTCACCATTTAGAGGTTTCTCTGTGGTGGGTTTTTCCGATTCAGTTGAATCAGTAGACAGACCGGTGAGTTAGACTTTGGTTTGACAGATACTTGTAGCGAGCATTGTAGAGAAACAGTTCACAAACCTCCTCACATCAAGGACTTGAGTACACAGACACACTGCTTAATTTGAGCCAGAACTCAGCCCCGACCCCTTTAGTTCATAGCTCCAGCTCCACTGGGTTTACTGCCTCCGTTATGAATGTAAAAAAAACATCGCTTGAGCCCTGTGCTGAATCCAAGAGCTTCTGCAGCTGCACACATCTGTGCCCCCTACGCCGCACCCCAAGCGGGACGACAGGCTCTTCCCTGCATTGCCCTTCTTCTCTTTCTCTGTCATTGTACAGCCCCAGCGGGTGAGGCAACGACCAGCACCTATCAACGTCTATGCACAGGAAAAAAAAAGGCGACATCCTCTCTCCCAGTCCTGCGGCCCAAAAGGAATCATCGGATCATAGAATACTAGGACTGGAAGGTACCTCGAGAGTCATCGAGTCCAGTCCCCTGCCCTCATGGCAGGACCAAATACTGTCTAGACCATCCCTGATAGACATTTATCTAACCTACTCTTAAATATCTTCAGAGATGGAGATTCCACAACCTCCCTGGGCAATTTGTGCCAGTGTTTGACCACCCTGACAGGTAGAAACTTTTTCCTAATGTCCAAACTAAACCTCCCTTGCTGCAGTTTAAGCCCATTGCTTCTCGTCCTATCATCAGAGGCCAAGATGAACAAATTTTCTCCCTCCTCCTTATGACACCCTTTTAGATACCTGAAAACGGCTATCATGTCCCCCCTCAATCTTCTCTTTTCTAAACTAAACAAACCCAATTCTTTCAGCCTTCCTTCATAGGTTATGTTTTCTAGACTTTTCATCATTCTTGTTGCTCTTCTCCGGACCCTCTCCAATTTCTCCACATCTTTCTTGAAATGCGGTGCCCAAAACTAGACACAATACTCCAACTGAGGCCTAATCAGCGCAGAGTAGAGCGGAAGAATGACTTCTCATGTCTTGCTCACAACACACCTGTTAATGCAAGGAGTTTAATGCTACCCACTTACCCGAGCGGTACCTTCACTGGGCCGTTCAAACTATGGCCTTTCCGGTCTCTATTTCTGTCACTCTCCCTGCTGTGTCACAGAGGAGCCATCACGGCTTTTTGGACTTGGAACGTGTCGCACAAACCATCTAATCAATATCATTCACCACTTGGGTCCCGGGGGCCTGTTAGCGCTCAAGTGGTAGATACCTCGCTTCTTTGGTCAGAGCTATGAAACATAACCCTGTCCTCATGACTGGGACATAGTTCATAGAACCTTTGTCCCTTTTTCTCATTAGTCCATAGTTCTTCCCATTCCTGCACGTCTAGACTACGTTTTACTTTCGAAAGAAGATATGCAAATTCGGCAGGAATTTGCATATCTTCTTCCAATCATTTTTTCAAAAGACTTCTTTTCAAAAAAGCAAGCAGTCTAGATGCGGTTCTTTTGTGGGAAAAAACTTATTTTTCGAAAGAACCTTCTTCCTCAAAAATTGAGGTTTACAGGTTTCCCGCAGAATTTGCATATCTTCTTTCAAAAGTAAAATGTAGTCTAGACATGCCCTAATAAGGTCTCTCTCTGCTGAACTTCTGAAGTCCTGTTTACTCAGAGGGATCTTTAATAATCAACCGCCTCATTTTTAAGGCATATTTCGCTGCTTTATCTACCATTCCATTGCCTCCTATCCCAAAGCCTCTCTGTTATTATAGGTAAACCAAGTTGTACTGTCTTTGTAGTTAAGATCAGTATTTCTTTGATTAACTTGTTCCTACTTCCTAAGGCTAGGTCTACACAGCAGCATTATTTTGAAATAACTTAGTGTGCGTCTACACAGCAAGCCGTTATTTCGAAATAATGGTGAGGTGGAAGATTTCTTTCTCTGACTCCTGTAACCCTCTTCCTTTGACTTCCTGCTGTGCAGACAGCGCCAAAAGCTGAATGAAGCTATTTAGACTTCAGCTACATGATTGACGTAGCTGATCTTATGTAGCTTAATTCGACTTTTGCCCTGCTGTGTAGACGTACCCAGAGGCTCCGTTTCTAATGATCATTACTGATAACAACTCAAAAAGTAAGCATAGTTGGATGCATATTCCTTATTCAAGTCAGTGCCAACAGTGTGCCCATCAATTCAGCCGTCAGAACGGCCACATGATTGGATAGTCTCATAAAACTCCAAATACCAAATTCGGGGATGCAAAAGGCCATTCCCATTGTACCCACTTTGTCATCTCTAGAGCCATCAGTATAGATTTGATAATGCTGACCCCATGTATAAACTCATAAATCTTAGTCATCATATTGTCTAGTTCTGCTCTTTCCTTTGTTTTATTGCATAATTCAACATCCACAGTGACAAGACAAGATCTGGTTATAGTTTGATTTCCCATGACTAAAGATTTTAATTTCTTCCAGTCCTTCCTTTTCACCAAAGTCTTTTCCCCACCTTTTGACCCTTTTAACATGTGAGAGTTTGTGGTGCGCAATTAATTCTTGTCTGCTTAATTTCCAAAAGTGTTAGTACATTTACTTAGTACTTCTATTTTCACTACTTCCATTAACCTTCACCCAAAAGAGTAAGATTAACAATTTCATCTTTAAATATATAGGCATTTCTCCAGATGGTACCTGCAGCACACAATGGAGTCATAATACTCATCCGCCATGCCATTCACAGAGTTTGGATCAGTTTTAATTTACAGGCTGATTTAGAAGTACAGGGTGAACCTCTCTAGTCTGGCACCCGTGGGAACTGACCGGTGCCGAAGCAGAGAATTTTCCAGACCACGGGAGGTGAATATTGTCTAGCAGTAATACCAACACTTCCACTGCTTACTGGGCTCTTACAAGACATTTTGGGGTAAATTGGAGCTAAACAAGCTCTGAGAGCCAGGAGTGGTGGCTGTAAACAAATATATGGGAGTGCAGGATAAGTGGACATCCAGCTAACTAAAGTCATGCCGGACCACAGATGTTGTCAGACCAGAGTGTGCCAGACTGGGGAGGTTCAACCGGTAGCTTTAAAGCTTTAAATGTAATCACTATCTGGTCTTATCAATTAGCAGCAGTAACATATTCACCTTTGAGGGTGAAGACTGAGAGTTCACAGGTAGAGCGATTGCCTGGTGAAAAGTGTTCACCCAAGGTGAAATGGCCCACCTAACACTTTGATTCAGCCCACGGACAGCATGTGGCCACTTTCTATTTATAGCCTGCTGTCCATGCTGCCGAATTTCCAAGTGGTGACTCACACAGCAACATCCGACTTTCTGTTACTAGTTTGAAGCCTGCTACCCATTCCTTTCCTTTGGTGTCCTCTAGTCCTTCTTTATGGGAACTAATGAAGAACTTTTCTGGATGCACCCTCTCCACCCAACTCCTGCTTTTAGAGACCTCTATCCTGTCCCCCCTCCGTCTCCTCTTTTCTAAGCTGAAAAGTCCCAGTCTCTTTAGCCTCTCTTCATATGGGACCTGTTCCCAACCCCTGATCATTTTAGTTGCCCTCCCCTCTCCCAGCCTCTCTCTTCCCCTCTCCCACCTCCTTTCCCAGTCTCCCCCAGTTTTGTTCAATAAAGACAGATTCCATTTTTGAACACAATTGTCCTTTATTTTGTACATCAGGAAAAGGGGCTAGGGAAGGGTAAGTGGAAGGAGGTGAGAGAGGAATGGGGTACACGTCCCCGATGGGGAGGACTGGGCTGGCTCTGCGGGCTTTTGGGGTGGAACCTCTCCTGCAGCCCCCCGATTGCCCCCTCTCCCCAGATGGCAGCCTGCGGCAAGTGCAGCCGGTCTGATGGCCGAGTGCTGTGATGTGCCCAGTGTGGGTAGTCAGGGCACTCCAAGCCAGGACTGCTTTGCAAGCAGGACACCCCTGAGAACTGTCTGTCCAGGGTGGGGGTCGGGTCCCTTTAAGCACAGCCCTCGGCTAGCCTGAGACAGCAGCTCCACTCTCTAAGTCCTCCTCTGATGCCCTGCCAGCACTGCTTCCGGCCATCCTTAAGCCCGGTTCAGGGTCCACTTAATGTGGACATGCTAGTTCGAATTAGCAAAACGCTAATTCAAACTAGTTTTTTAGTCAAGATCTGTTAGTTCGAATTAGCTTAGTTCGAATTAACTAATTCGAACTAAGTTAGTTCGAATTAACGTTGTAGTGTAGACGTACCCTAAGGTACCACAGGACTATTCGTTGTTTTTAAAGTTACAGACTAACACAGCTCCCCCTCTGAGTTTTCCAATTCTAGATTGCTTAGCTTTTAGGAGTTACACTGTAGGTTTGGATGAAGGCGCTATTATTCTCAACAGTGTTGTACTCAAAGCTGAACATCTATTTCAATGTGACCCACTGCACCGGCTGGTGAAATGGAGGTAGGGTGGGGGAGGGAGGGAAGATGGAGTGAGCAGGGGCCTCGGAGAAGGGGCAAAAAAGAAGGCGGGGCCTAAGTATTTGGGTTAAAGTAGATCCTGGATTGTATTTACATTCAAAAAGTGATCTGGTGCTTAAAAAGGTTGGAGACCCCGAGCTAGACCATCCTGGACAAGTGCGTGGCTCCAACGAAGCCTGAAGAGCAGAGTGGAGTTGCCACACTATACACGGTGCTTTTTTTGTTAAAAAAAAACTGGAGCCGGTACTCCAGGAGAAAAGTTGTTGAGCTGTGACTGGAGGTGCCGGTACTGCGTCTGGAGGTGCCAGTACTGCGTACCAGGCAGTACCAGCACAAAAAAAGCACTGCCTAGACAGATATTCCCACCTTCCTGCAGAGCTGGAGTGGAGGTTCATGGAGTCTCAAGGGTGGAGTTGTCTTGTTTTGCGCAGATGGCCCCACCAGGACTCTTTGGGCACGTTGCTGTCCCTGCGCTCTCCTTCCTCCTGCGCACTCCCTCACGAGGAACTCTGAGGAGACCCGTTTTCTCGTTACCTTCTGTCAGCAGCCAGCGCATCGGAAGGAGCCTGCACTGTTCGCAGAAATGCTTTCTGCAGCTCAGCATATGCTGCCGTATTGCCTGTCGCCCCTCAAATTAACCTTCCGCTGGATTCTGCTTATGTTGCTATAGCTCTCCCCCTCACCAGACTGTCTGCATTTTCCCTTCTGGCGTTACATCTCTTCTCAAACCCCATTGTCCCCTGTTCCTGTTTACACACGATGGCTCTGTCTTTCAGTTATAGTGTCTCTCCTGCTGGTCCTTGGAGGAAAGCTGCCATCGCAAAAATACTGTCTTAAAAATATTCCTCACTATTGTTGCCTTCTCTTATAAAATTGAAATCCTGAGAAAAAAAATCATTAGACAGGAAGAATGGGGTCTGTCCAAGCCGCCGATTCATGAGATCGGGATCCATTTTCCAGCTCGGCCATAGATTCTGTGGGTATTTCCACACTAGAGAGAAAAAACTGCGGCGCTAAGTCAACATACATAGAAGAAAGTTTCAGAGGACGCTTTAAGCAGCGTCAGGTCAGTAGCTCCTTGTTGTGTTATGTATTTGGCAGTAGCACCCACACAATGGTCCCAGGCGAGGCAGGGATTAAGGATGCTGGCCTCTGAACCAGCATGAAGATGCAGCCTTGCCCCAAGTACATAAGAACGGCCATACTGGGTCAGACCAAAGGTCCGTCTAGCCCAGTATCCTGTCTGCCGACAGTGGCCAGCACCAGGTGCCCCAGAGGGAGGGGACACAACAGGGAATCATGTGACCCCTCTCCTGTCATCCATTTCCAGACAAACAGAGGCTAGGGACACCATTCCTACCCATCCTGGCTAATAGCCATTGATGGACGTAACTTCCATGAATCCATCTAGCTCTTTTTTGAACCCTGTTAAAGTCCTAGTCTTCACAACATCCTCTGGCAAGGAGTTCCACAGGTTGACTGTGTGCTGAGTGAAGAAAAACTTCCTTTTGTTTGTTTTAAACCTGCTGCCTATTAATTTCAAGTTAATTCCTAATTAATTCCTATTAATCACCAAGTAACTTACCGTCTAAGGAGGCTACATCCTACAAAAACATCACGCTGATGATGATCCCATCTTGTTAGTCCAGTTTTTCCCCTCCCAAGACAGGTGATTTACGTAGAGATGCCATCAAAATATAGGCAATATTATATTATTAAAAGCTTTCTAAATAAAAATGAGCTATGCCAGATCTACCCAACTCTACCCAGTCGCCCTTTAGCAGGGGACCAACTGTCCCCGTCACAGAAAAAGTGGCTCCACTCCTGAGCAGGGGTGTGAGTTGGGGGATGGCAGTAGCCTTGTAGACTAGCTCCAGGGTCACATCCTGTGGGCAACAGGAAGTCTGGAAAGAGCAGAGGGCAGATTGGCGCTGGAGGGGAGGCTGGCATTCCCAGTTAGACAAAGGCTACATCTAGACTGCATCCCGCTTGGTCGACTAAAGGCGGCAGTCTAGACGCGGATCTGTCGAAAATAAACCCTTTTTCGACAGTTCCTGTACTCCTCAAAAAGCTCCGTGTTGAACAAAAGCAGTGGCCATGTTTATGCTAATGTAGCACAGGATATTTAAATCCCTGCTTCATTAGCAATTTTTGTGTGTCTACTCTGCGTCCCTCTGACGACAGAGGGATGCAGTCTAGACACACCCGAAAGGGCAGCAGCAAGGCAAGAAGAAGAAGATCAGCCAAATAACTGAGGTAACACCGAGTTGTTAAGTGTTCTGGAGGCGAGGATGAGAAGTTTGACATCAATAAGGCTGAAGAGGGGGAGCCAGGAGAGAAATTAAAAAGGGGGAGTGAGAGCCAGGAGGACTAGCCCGGAAAGAAGTCTTAGCAAGCGCATTGTGAGCAGGCAAAGTGGGTGTCGGGAATCCAGATAAGGAAGTCCACAGAAAAAAATCCAAGAGCTCAGTTCCACCCCTGTGAAAGTCCAGGGCAAAGCTTTCATTGCCCTCAGGGGTCTGTGGAGAAGTTCCTGGTAAGCACAATTTTCATAGGCCTCACTTACAGGTCGTGACACAAGTCCAGACAGCCACGTCCACTTTGGGAGACAGAGAACAAGATGTAGAAAACTGGCCGTTTGTTCTTAGAAGTCTTCACAGCCATTTTCACTGACTGGTCCCAACAGACGCATCATTAAAGGCCATTCCTCAGCAAACTATCCAGTGACAGCAATTGCCACCAGCAAGGAGACAGCTCTGACCTACGTATTGGGCCGTTTAGGTCCTCAACCCAGATTTCACACCTCAGTCTAAGCAG